>NC_140477.1:15766666-16393333 GCF_051167445.1 Perissodus microlepis | reverse complement strand
ATATATGCGTGTGTTTGTCCATCACTGTGGAAGCACACATGCAGAGTAGCACATTACAATAGATTTACTAAATATATTTGAAAATTTCTTGATTTCAGTATTTTGGTCACCTTAAAATTGTTTTCTGTGGACAGAAAAAAATGTACGGAGGCCCACAAGGGACATGGGAGAATTACGATGAACTTTTGCGAGATCTTGCAAAACAAACTCAGGATCTCGCAAAACTTTTGCGACATCTCGCAAAACCTTCGCGACATCTCGCAAAAGTTGAATTCCAACAATGGCGGCAGCTACTTAGTTGTAATATTACTCTTTCTGTGTCACAAAATAAACTTTTAAGATATTTTGAGGCGTGAATGTAGTTATCTGCTCGGTTTACAAGACATCACATATTTGCAAAAGTGCTGCAACGTTTTCGGAGATCTGACACCCACCATCTCGAAGCTAACGGGAGGTCGAGACCTACTACAGCTGGGAGGAACACCGCTCTCCCGGCACATCGTGCCTCACCCTCCCGGTCGGCTTCGAGCTGGCAGCCTCCGAAGAATGCGGCTAACAGTTTTGCGAGATCTCGCAAAAGTCCGACTTAATTTTTTTTTCTCCCATGTCCCTTGCAGGGCTCTGTAAAAATGTGATGAAATTTAAAAACAAAACATTTAGTGAGACATTAAATTGGATTTAAGTCACAAAGATAATCACATTGTTCGTGATCATTCTCACTTTTTTTCCCTTTTGTGTCCCTTTAAATGATGCATTTTAATAGGAAGTATATTTTGTGTTTCTATTTAGTCCTGAGAAAGCCAGGATACTTTACCATGGCAACCAAGAAAAAGCTTTTTAAAAAGTGTCAATTGTGGTATTTAACACCTAAACCAAACAAACTGAATTAATAACATAACAATGTATTGAAAAATAATGCACATGCAAGTCTGTGACTTATATGACTTAAACCTGAGTCTCTCGCATGAGCAATGAAACGCTTCGCAGCACCACAAGGCCAATCACCCTCCGAATGTGGCAATTTTCACTATTTGACAGTGAAAAATATACATGGAAGGACCTAAAAATGAAGATGGAATATCAGAGGTCAGGAACATGAAACTTTAGAGGTCGTGGCTGTTTCAGAAACGGCCATCTTTGCTCGCCAGTGTCACTTAGTGGAGGAGGGGCGAGTCAAATACTACACCAACCAATCACCAAACCCTACCTGTACAACGGCTCAGCAAAAGTGCAGGAGATGTTAACACTGTTCACTCTCTGTAAGTGACATGCACAGACTACTCCAATGGTGACCTGAAACACTCGAAGGAACATTTAGTTTGCCTCGGTTCTCCAAGCAGGGAGTCAGGGACCAACTTCTGTATCATAGCAACCAAAGCATCTCAGCTGGGAGTTTTGAAGGTTTTCAGCTGGAAAAAAAAACTCCTCCTATATACATGTGCACATAACATCTATCATTCTACTTGTCAGTACTTGAACTTTCTTCCTCAGAGACAAAAAAAAACAATCTTAAAATGCACTTATATATAAAACAAATGACCTATTAAGCTTTAAAACTCAGACAGGAGCAATGGTACTTCAACTTCAACTCAAAAACAGCAAACCTGCACACTCGTCGATCCAAGGTGAAATTAATGATTTCACTCATGCGGAAGAAAAAAGATTTTTGGCTCCACAAACCAATAAAACGTGCGCAACCACTTAGCAGGAATAGACCCGAGGGTGTGGAATATACTCTGTGTGGGACCTTTGCAAAAATTTACAAGACACGTCCTCGGAAACTTTACATTCGAGCACATCAAGATTTGCATCCAGCACAGAGTAGAGGAAAAAATCCTGAGTTGTGTCAGATTCAATTAAAATCACACCGGCAATTAAAAAACGTAAATCTTTGCAGCGGATTCGACACAAACTGTGTATCCGCCCGTGCAAGGAAGTTAAATTTGCATGAGTTCAGCTTTGACATATGAATGTGAGCCACTGACCTAATGCAAATTGTCTTGACAGTGCTAACCTTTAAGTGAACAAAGTTACTATGGTAAAATTAGCCAACAATACAATTTCATTATATTTTCTTCTCATATCTAAAAAGGCCTCCTTTCTGCTTTGACTGGGTGTTAACAGGGACTAAATATAAATTCGTATAAGGGTGGAAATTGGATCTTGAGACTAATAAAACAAACTCTGATTTATAGGGTATACAGTTGTGGATTTACTGCCCTGAAGTGATGAAGTGTTGCACCCCTACAGTACAGCCTTACGGCGCGCCCCCTCAAGTAGTGCTGAAATCTGAGCTCGAGCTAAATCTCATCTATGTGTGAAAAATTGAAGCGGACGTGACAGAAAAATTGCAGAGGATGCAACCTCTGGGTCCTCGGTGGTAGTTCTGGCCGGGAGACACATCACCGCACTGCTATCACGAAAATGACACTTTATTGAGGAAAACTACACATAACAGAAACCTTCCCCTCAAACAGAAGTGAGATACTCAAGTGTAAGGTCTTGTTTTAAGTTATTCCAGAAAATAAATAATATTTTAAGCCATAACAAAGGTTGGGACTGGTTTCAATATCAGTCTTTTTTCCCCCCGTAACACTGGCACTTATGCAATGACTCGCATACCTCTTAATCCATTTCCTGACAGTTATGAGAGTGAGGCCAAGTCCCAGTGAGACGTGGAGAGAGTAGAGTGTCCAGCCGTGACCTCTCTCCTCAGTTCGCCTCACCCCACTGATGTGAGGAGGGCTGACAGCCCAGCCCAGCTCAGAGCCAAAGGGAGGCCAGAGGGGCAGTCGAGGAAGAAGCCGGGTTTTTAAATAAAGGTGGATTTTGATATCATTTAATGCCGTTTTCATCTACAAATCTGTATTCTAGCATTCTGCATGTAGCCTCACAGTTTTACTGTCTAGTCTCTTTACAAAATCTGATATTATCCTCATCCTTTATAAAGCCTGCATTTTCTACTGCTGTTCCTTAACTGGCCAAAAGTCGGGCTCCTTACCGTGAGGACATGCAGCTATCCATCAGGAAAAGTCATGTCTGCAAGTCATTTCCATCATTTTATCGCATAAAGAAGGAAGAAGCATGCACACTGCATATCTCTAACTTTCAGCAGATGACAATCTCCACATTTGAGGCGTGAAATCTAAGTCGCAAATCGGATTAGAAAAAGTTTGTGTGAGTTTGTTTGGCTCCACCGAGTCTCGCTTGTGACTCATTGCATACGGTTGCTTGTTCAGGACACCTCTGTGTCCAGTTTAAACACAGTGGGTTCCCTTAAGCACCATTTTTCAATGTGTAGAGTTAACAATGTGAAACGGGAATATCTTTACCCAAACCACAAAAAAGATGCATAAAACGTGTGACTATTGCTCCCTAAAGGACTGCTGCTGTAGGTCCTGGCTGTCATGGGCCTGTTCGTCTGGGTCTCCTGTGTCACATTTTTCCTTTAATTCAAGGAGGAGCCGCCGATTTGGGCTTCAGCTGTTTCATCTGTTCCCCATCAACTCATTACCTGCCTGCATTTAAGGACTGCCGCTCGTTGCCAGGCTCCGTTGTTCCCTCAGGTTCCCAGTGTACTCACTTCTGTGCTATCTCCCAAACAGCTGAAGCACCCAGTTGCTCCCCATTCCTGACCTCTCCTCCAGATTAAAAAAAAAAGCACTCTTCTCTAGTTAAATCTCTGACCTCACGCCAGGCTTGGACTGACCCACGTCTTCTCTCTCAGAGCTGTCTACTTGAACTGTCAGTGGTGGCCTCTGAGAGTCTCTACAGCTAAAGTGTTTAAACTGTTCATCGTATTTAACTAAAGAAACCCTCTGCTGTTCCTTAGGTCCTGCCTAAGAGAATCCCTACATTTAATACGTTTTAGGTTTGACAACATCTAGACAAACACGGTGAACACAGTGCTTCTCCATGAGACTGCAGCAGCTTTTGATAAAACAGCAGTATTTAACGTCCTTGAATGACATTGTGATACTCAAGGATGGGACTTGTAAGCATCTCAAAGAAGTTGTCGTCTGGCATCACTGACATGTGATGGAGGTAGTGAAGAGGAATACTGGAACGATGGTCCGTTCAGTGATGTTGTTTCCTTGTTTGCATTTACAGCTACTTCTTCATCTGCCTTCATTTTTCAAATCAGCTGGAGTGTTATTCTCAGTGTAGGCCACAATGGAGGCTCCATATAGAAGCAACCCCCAAGTATGAATTCAGCTTAAAAGCAAGCAAATGAGGGGAAGAACAGCCTTCAGAGGGACATATTCATGATTTACTCCACTACCACCTCTCCAATCTCCAGATGTGGACTTTTGTGGCTCATTAAAATCTTTTCTGCAGATGGCGCATCACGATACCAACACCAAAGGACACCTTTTGGCTTATCTTTATGACTCCGACAGTATCTGATGAGACAGCGGTATGCAGTATTTGACACTGTGGGATGGGAATCCACTGGACCAGTAATATTAAACATTCCCTCAACCAACCAAATCGAGTAAGATCTGAATTTTAGATATGCCAGCCTTAAGCTCTGGACTGAAATTTGTACTTCACTCACTCACAAGCCCACCTGAATACATAATACAGCCTGTAAGAAGCAAACGCCTGAAAGATAAACTTCACTAGAAAATGTTTTAGAAACCTTCAACAGTCAAATAACACTCTGTCCCTTACAAGTAAAAAAAATAAGTAAATAAATCAAACTTGTACTTCTGGCATCTTTCCTTTGTGACTTTGACCACTGATCCTCGAGAGGCAGCTGTCCAACAGCATCTAACTGATTAAATCTGCTTGCTTTACAGCTGAAAAGCCCGTGTAACGCCGCCACGCGGGATCCGTCCGTGAACCCCCTCATGGCCAGTGTGCCCTTGTCCTTCACAAAAAAACATGACAGCCAACCCGTAAGCAGCAGCTTAGGCATCTTCTTAGCAGCAGCTCTGAATTATTTACCCAGCAAAGCTTTAGAGATGCTTCTAAAATGCTCCGTCTTTTGCACCCTGACATGTTACGTAACTCTGTTTACTAGTGCGGAGCTTTCTGGTATGTGGCGCTGCACTGCAAGAAAACACGGGCTTCTCTTGTGTTGAAATTTGGGTCGAAAGGTGGGGAATGACAAAGAGAATAAACCCCGATCTGCAGCAGTTAGTGATCAAAGCAGCAGACTGGGTGTTCATGATGGGGTTTTTTTTTTTTTTTGGTGCTTAAATATTAAATGAAAAAATTAAAATCAGATGAATCAAATGTATTTAGGCCAAACAAACATTAAATTTTTGTTTACTGTATCATTCATAGGCCTCGGTGTGCTCCGGCATTCATTTTTTCAAAGAGCACTTTAGAAGCAAAAGCAACAGCAGCCAGCATCCATCGAGTTAAATCATATTCGAGCTAAATTAAATTGAGGGGCCGGTTGAATCTTTTGACTAGAACTGTGCCTCAGACGAACTGACCTGAGTCAGACACACTCCATTAGCTAATTATATCCCTTTAAATGACAAATATATAAGTCAGAAGGCAGCCACTGTATGAATACCAACTGGATTTTACCACGTGGTCACAGGCAGAGGCGATAACGCCCTAAAGCAGGAGGCAAAGGGAAGGAAAAGGAGATGAAAGGCTCCCCTGCTGTACCAATGAAATCAAGACCAAGCTGCTTTTTTGAATGTGATTAGGCTGGAAGAGTTCAGAATAAATGAGAATAATGAGCAGTGGTGAGAAGAGGGAGTGAGCCGAGCTAAACTCAATCCTCTGATGCCGCCCCACATCGGGGGAAATGCTAACCATGTTTCCGAAATGATGATTTCAAAATGATAACTCTATTTCTGTTCTCCCAGGATTGAATGATAAATCACTTTTACTGTTCAGTGAAGCAGGATAATTTCAACAATTTGCCTTGACAGCCAAGGTTGCTAATAATAAGAGCACCTCAATGGGATACGGGTTCTAACACAAAACTCTATGTGCTACTGTACTGGAGCTTCTTTATCTCTCACAGCTGCCACAACAAATGTCTTGAGAGTGTTTTATCCACCACAGAAAAGCAAAGCCAATGCATAAGCACGGTATGTAACTCTATGTGGTTACATATAACCCTCTCCACTGCGAGGTTCCTTAATGGTAAAAACCACATAGCTATAGGAGCAACATTTACTATTTATACATGGCCAGGGGTCTATAATTGACACAGTGGATTCAGTTATGGAGGCCTGTTGCTAGTGCTTCACAATGCCATTAAAAAGAGAACACACACACACACACACACACACACACACACACACACACACACACACAGGGCCCTGTCTTCTTGCCTGAAAATCAATCTCAGCATGCCATGTTGAAGGCTGTCTCAAATTCCCAAAATACATCTGGAAGATGGAGGAGTGAGGAGAGGTGAGGCATGCCACAGGAACTGTAAGAAAGGCTTTTACCTCAGCTGCATGAAAGAAGCGCACAACACATGCATCACGGTCGTAAGACAGTTTAAAGTGCTTAATTTAAGGAGAACTGGGTGGCCATGGGTACTTAACCTCTGTTTTGGTTGTCACCTTACAGTAAGAGTGAAGGAGAAGATTTCCAAGATGCTAGTGAGGCCTGCTATGGTGCATGGTTTCGATATGTTGGTCAAAGGATGCTGAAGATGGAGGAAAGAGGAAAGAGGAAGACCCCAGAGAAGACTCATGGATGTAGTGAGGGAGGACATGCAGAGGGGTTGGTGTGACAGAAAAGGATTGGGTGAGATGGAAGCAGCTGAAAGAAGAACATTGGATGTGGTCCTGATACGCGGGATGAGAACATTTCAGGTGTCCTGGTGTGACAGGACCACCTTCAAGCTGACAACCCCACTAGTGGTTAAATACCTGGGACTCCCCAGACTCTGAACTGCAAGTCTAGTTGCTTTTGATTTTAGCTACAAGACTGAGAAATGACACCAACAGCTGCAATATAGAACTTTACGATGATGGACTGCATGGTCGGGGCGATCGTGGCTCAAGAGTTGGGAGTTCGCCTTGTAATCGGAAGGTTGCCGGTTCGAGCCCCGGCTTGCACAGTCTCGGTCGTTGTGTCCTTGGGCAAGACACTTCACCCGTTGCCTACTGGTGGTGGTCAGAGGGCCCGGTGGCACCAGTGTCCGGCAGCCTCGCCTCTGTCAGTGCACCCCAGGGTGGCTGTGGCTACAATGTAGCTTGCAATCACCAGTGGGTGGATGACTGGATATGTAAAGCGCTTTGGGATCCTTAGGGACTAGTAAAGCGCTATACAAATACAGGCCATTTACCATGGTCGAACTTTCTGACCTTTAACATTGTGCCTTTTATCTTATTTTTATTATTGCGCTACGTTCTGAGTTTATTTAAAAGCAGCCTTAAATATTAAAGTTGTCCTGAACGCTGTTATGCTTGCATGTCAACTCAGATCATAAACTACAGCAGCCGGCTATAAAGAAAACAATGGAGGCTTTAAAATGAAAGCTCAGGGGCAAAAATGTCTGATTTTGTTAAATGAGACGCCTCCTCTGCACGCTTCCCTGGGAGAGACGAAGATGTAAGGAGATGAGGTGAGGAAAGGACAAAGAGTGTGGACAAAGTGAGAAATGAGAGAAGGAGATTGCCCCTGCACGATAATCAAGAACCAAAAACACGATTACAATAATGATAACATTGCTGAAATAGTTTTTGCACTCTCTGGCACAAACCCGTCCACGAACCGAGACATCACCCCACTGGGTTCATAAAATACTTTACCTGAAACATCATCTTTCCCCACAATCTTTCTGATGAGGGAGAACACCTGACCTGCCAATGTGAGTCTAAAAATGTTAATTATTGGCTTTTATTTTAACTTTTACGAGCCATTTTCATGTGGTTCAATAAGCTACCCACCGCTGAATGAACGAACGCGATAAGGAGACTATAAGTTTGCCCGTTTTTACTTGTTGGTCCAGACCTCTCGAGATAGTGTAACTGATTTGTCTTTTGTGCCTTTTGCCAAAAGACAAATAAATTCTTTAAACCTCTTCAGTCCATCACAGGAAATCACTGTTGGTGGGTGGAGGGTGATCAGTGTGCGCTTGTTGGTTTATTTATGGTGGCACAACTTGCTATAGCATCGCTCCAGCAAATAAAAGTTTGATTTATCACCTCCTACGCCGGCTGTATACGTCAGTGTATAGAGAGCAGACCTTTTCTGCCTCTACATATCTAACTGCACTCCAAGCCGGTGTCTAGTACAACTTGACAGAAATGCACTACACTGTGTATGAACAGTGTTTACATATGCATGAGTACAGAGAGAGAGCAATGGGAGAATTCACCAAAGGGACTGACTAAACTTCACTAATTTAAAAAGAAAGAAAGAAAAGCTTTCTATCCTTAGTCAGAAAGTATGTGGGCGGTTTGAACTCTAATGATATTTACTGTACAGTAGCTTTATTCCATTCACTAGAACTGCACACATTTTATTGGTTACAGACATCAAATCTTAACCTCTTCACGTTACACCGTCCTCATCATCCGCATCTGTTCTTTCAGCCCACTGAATTGAGGTCATCACTTCTGCACATATTGTTTTAAGATTTCCTCTTTTGCCTGTCAGTAGGTCTCAATGACCTCGCTCGTTAGCTGGGTCACTAACGAGATCAAGGTCTGTCTACAGACTTTTCTTTGGGTGCTTAAACTTCTCCAAAACTGAAGTATTTGCTTGTTTTAAAATGAAAAACAACCAACTTGGTTTGATTCAATTAAACGTCACAATTTAGGGTATAATGCCCCTTTAATGAAACAAGTCACATATTCCACAATAGACTGCTTTACTTTAGATTTGACATTAATTTCCTCACATGACCACTAGTGATCTCTTACATGCTCTGTAGAAGAATGGATGATAACTACCTACTGAGCTGACAAGAAGGCAAAAGGAGTGTGCCTTATGGAGATATGGGCTGATTAGAGCCATTCAATGGGCCTCAGCTGATAAGTTCTCTGAGCAGCATTTTTCAAGCCTCCTGATAAGTTATCTACTTTTGTTAAGAACAGTCTTGGCACCTAATTTTGAAGTATTTAAACAGGAGAGAAAAAAGTTGTGAAAAGCCAGAAAGCAATCAGAAAAGAGTCAAAACTGAGCACAAACTAATGGATTAAAATATTTTGCAGCCTGTTTGAGGGCCATTTGAAACCTTAGCCGATGTTCTTCAATAAACAAAACATTGTTTAAATACCACTGAAATGTGAGGCACGCCAAACACACAAAAGATTTGCGCACTTCAGCATTCCTCTGATCGAGGGGTTAGACGCCGGTTTTCTACATCAAAGTACTACAGAACGCCTCTGGTTTGTCTTATTTTTCTCCCTCCCTTCACATCACAGACACCTGCCATCTGTGGGCACCTGTATAACATCTTAGAGCCAACAGTGTTATATTTTAACCCTGACGGCTCTAAGTCATCATTTGTAATCATCAAAACCATGAACCCTAACAGGTGTTGGCAAAATAATCAGACAGTGAATTTGAACGGCCCGAATCTTAAAGGATCATTTACTCAAGGAGAATGCTGCAATGGGCCCAGGCTATGGTCGATTTTCCCATGATGCACTGAGTGTTTCTTCTTCATTCACGTCTTAACTCCCCACTCTGCATTAATCATCCATTATTATTATTAAACTCTGACTCTCTTCCACAGCATGTCTGTTGTTCTGCCTTCCTCCTCTCAACCCCAGCCGGTCCTGGCAGATAGCTGCCCCCTCCCTGAGCCTGGTTCTGCTGGAGGTTTCTTCCTGTCAAAAGGGAGTTTTTCTTTTCCACTGTCGCCAAAGTGCTTGCTCATAGAGGATTTTTGACTGTTGGGGTTTTCTCTGCATTATTGTTGGGTCTTCATCATTAATATGCAAATTCTTATGACCATTGATCAACAACCCACTGATCAAAGCGTATTGATCAAAGTCCACTGATCAATGGCCATGAGTACCATTCACAGAGAGTTGAGTAATGGCTGCAATCACAGCATTGTAAGATGGCGAAAGATGTACCTTTAGGCCGCCTCCTCGATTCAGAGATGGTCTTTCCCTTTTCACATAAATGGCCTCCTTGACTCCGCGTTCAAACCAGAGTTCCTCCCTGTCCAGGATGTGTACATCCTCATCATTGAAAGAGTGTCCACTGGCCTGTAGGTGTAAATAGACTGTGGAGTTCTGGCCTGACGAGGTAGCTCTTCTGTGTTGTGAAACGTTTCTCCCACTGAAAACGCTGCGTCCAGATTTATCTTAAAAAGTTAGAATACGTGAAGTTTTGTGTGTTTGTCTAATGTTACCCAAAATATACCTGACTGTCCATGAAACTGTCCACATGCTAACAGTTTCTGCTTTTTGCACCCTACAACCTGCAACCCGAGTCAAGTGGTTTGGGCAGCGAATGTCTGAGCAGACACACCAGGTGTGTGCTGAATAAACTTGCTGCCGCCTCAGCTGGTTAATAATTTCAGCCATCCCTACTGCAGAAACAAAATAGATTAATTAATGGTGAACAGAATCAATTAAATCTAGACAGCAAATTGATACTTTGATCATTTCAAGATCTAAACATTAGTAGAAATGAAAAATCATCATTTTGGGAAATATAAAAGTTCATGCTGCATCTCTGCTTTAACGCTTCACCTCTTGGAACCCTACTATGACTAACCCTCACCTGAGTAGTTTCTATCATGTTTCAGGGCTCCTAATAGATCAAAATGATTGGTTGTGCATCATAAATTTGTGAGGTTGATCTCTGGCTATCCAGCTACTGTCCCAAAACAGCTGGATTGTGGAGAAGATTGCCCAGGCCTACACCTGCCTAAACATCCAAACAACCAACTGCAATTTCAGGGAAATTTCAGGTGAGAATCAAATGGTCACAAATAGAAACGGATATGAACTTCTCCAGTGAGGAGAAAAACAAACACTACAGGAAAGTTCAAGGAGACTCTTCCTTTTCATCTATTTGAGGAGCAAACACTGGCAGAGCGGTAATAACGCTCTGATGGAAAGCCTCTTCCTGTGATGAATTGGCCTGCTGCGTTCATCGTGCTAATTTCAGCTGTCTGACACTCGCTCGCCTGTTGCAAGGCATGAAGCCCGTCAGCTGGAGCCGGGAGCCAGGATTTACTTTCAGACCCATCTGCTAGCAGCAGGTAAGCTGCGAAATTTACCATCCAAACACATTTTTTTTTACCGTCCATTAAACCTCCTCTCAGAGCAACAGCAAAATCCTCAGTATGTTTCAGATGAAAAGTTTTTTTTATTGCAGAATTACATCACCGCCTTCAAACTTTTAGACTTCTTACATCTCCCCCCCCCTCTCTGGTTTTGTTCTTTATTTCTCTGCATCCTCACACCACGGCTTTTTAGAGGGTCACACAGGCTTCATATTATTGCCGCGACATAACCTCAGCTGGTCAGAGCATAGAAAACAATGATTTCAGCCTGGCAGCTTTTCCAGAAATAAATTACCACACAACTAGCCGGTGACCCCATTTTATTTTCTTGCCAAAGCCAATTTTTGACTGCATTTGGAGCTCGCTGGGCAATAATTTCAAATAGTGGCCAGAGCGCAGTGTTGCTGCAGGATCAAAGCTAGAAAATCCCTCCTGGAAGCCACATTAAAGCAAATACATGAAACACTCTAACAGCAGCATCCAAAACAGCTAAAGGCAGTTTTAACTGGGGACATGTAACTGACAAAGCTGGAAAATGAATGTTTGAAACAGATGCTGCAACATCATAATCAACATATTGTGCTGCATAGGATTTAGCTGAGCAAATCTCTTTACAAGTCTTTGATTTCTGACTATGCATATTCTTAAAAACTAATTTTTTTGGCAACAATTATGAGAATTAAAAGAGATATGAGAGAAGTGAAGTTTAGTTTAGTTATCCTTATTTTAAAAACACTCATTTTAAAATGTTAAATCTGTGCAAGTGATCTTAAAAATGCATTTCATAAATGCATAAAGCTGAGAAAATAAAATCACTTGAGCATCACTAGAAAAAAAAAGTTATATCTTGATTGAGGATTTAATACAGTAATCTGACAACATTTGAAATTAATTGGGAGTTTATTTATTTGTTTGTTTTTTACATAACCTGTGAGTGTTTTCCTCACTGCTTAAGAAATTAAATAATTAAAATAACAGTAATTTTAATCAGCTGGCTACTGTGAAAATGTATCGTAATTAAAATCACAGATAGCAATCAAAAGGTTTGATGTTTTTTTTAAATGGGGGCTGGAGGCCAAACTTAAAACTTATTCAGTAAAAAACATTTCACAAATTTGTTGCGACAAATTAGAGAGTTGCATCAACAACTCCAATAGGTGGACAGCTGGCATAGGATGTCTGCTGATTAACATCTATGTGTTGTAACTGTGTGCTGTCAGCGGGGGGCAGTGTCAAAAATGTGGATCTGTGAGCTACTTTTGTTGGTGTTTGTGCTGTTGTTGGTCTTCAGCATGGCTTCCGCTGTAGAGAAAACCAAAGTCAACGTCTTTATAGTGAACTGTGACAGATGTCCACTGAATGTCTGAGCTTCTATGCATAGTTTAATCACTGTGCCATTAAGCTTTGTAGGGTCTTTACAGGAATACATGCAAGCACATCCACATAGCACACGCACAGTCCTCAACTCTGCATAGTGAGACTTGGACAAACACAGCACCTTAACATCACCCTCTCTCTACATCTAGATTATAACCTGCACATAAAGATATAAAGGCTCAAATTATTTGAGGCAAAGAGGTTTTCTTAAATTTCTTAGATTCAGCTTCACAGAAAGTATTCAACCTATGTCAGGTTTTGAGAGCATGTATACATGTAGTGTTTCATGTTCACTTTAATACAAGTTCGACAGTACTTTGATGAGCACTGATGAGCGTCTACATCACTAAACTGCTTCACCGAAGAGGACCTCGCCCTCTCCCAACATACTCCCGCTCCAATTTGTCGGACTTTTTAAAAAGTAGTCTTTGTTCTGCTCTGGAGATCTGCTGTAAGCTCAATGGCCACCCAACACCTGCAGCAGGTGAAGAGCTGGATCATGCTGCATTACACTGAGCTCACCAGAGCTGCAGAGCAGAACAAGGAAAACAGTCTCCAGCAGCAATCCAGGATCATGGAGTTTATCCGTGGGATAGGAGAGTCACACTAGGCTTATTTATTTATTAGTCAAAGGTACCGGGGAATAAGAAAGTCAATTTTTAAAGGGTTAAATTCCTTTGATGCAGCCATTAAGAAACTTCTAAACAAGTTCTACTAAAGTGTCAACAAGCTTAAAAGAGGAGACTTACAAACGTTGCAGCTTAAGCTCTGCTTTGTCAAAGACAAACACTTTAAAGAAATGGCAGAAAGCAGAAGATTAAAGGAAAAAATGTTGTGCCTAGCAATACATGTGCAGTCAGCAATATTTTCACGGTAAAGAAGAAGAATGGAAGAATACTCGGTAGTATGGATGTGCCAAGAAAAAAAGAAAAAGATGTCGTCTCCAGAATACCAAAAGCAGCCGGAGACTATTAATGCAGAAAGAGAGAGGTTTGCGTTAAGGCTGACCTCCACAGCACCTCCCAGCACTTAATGGTTTGTAAGTCTGAAGTAAAATGCACATCCAGCTGTTCCCAACTAACGTGAACTACCATCATTTTCTAACAGTATGCACTCCTGATTGCAGGGCAGCTTAGAATCTCTGTGATTTAGAGCGCAGAGGTGCTCCGACTCTCTTTTTTTAAATATAAGTGCAGACACCGAACGCTCCTTAAAGTTCAGTTACATTAGACAAATTCAACAAAGTTATTCCGTTATTCATCTGAAAAATATAGGCTATAGTTAAAACCTTATCCAAAAACAATGTGCGACAGCAGCAGCGTTATAAAAGAGTCTGTGACGAATGTGAAATAAAGATATAAAAATTACAGTAAAGTTTGAAACACTGCAGCTCCTTTAATGATGATTCAGAGCAGGAACCCGAGTGGCAGTGCTTCACTGAAGCGAAGATTTGAAATAACAAACCTCCTGAGTATAACGGTTAACAAAACAAAACAACGGAGAACAAGCAGCAGAAACAACCTAGTAATGAGACGTCTCACTTTCTAAATAGTTAGTAGAACAAAACATAATAAAAAAGGAATAATCAGCTACAGCTTAATAATGAGATGTCACACACTGAGAAAACAACAAGAGGAAAAGAGTTCCTCTACCTCGTCTAATCTGTTACACAAAATACCAACAAAATAATGTGTTTGCTTTTAATGCTGCCAACTTGAGAGCAATGAAATGAAGCCAGCATGTCCACTTGCTGTAATACAGTTGGAAAATGTACAGATTCCAATTTCACAACTTGTTAGGCTGCAGTAAATTGTTTTCATGCTTGGTAATCGGGCTGAAACGTCACAATGCAAGGAGAGCGGGAGAACACACTACGACGTTAGTGAAACACAAAGAGCTTACCTGTAGCGGATGGCGGGGAGATCAGGTCCAGTAGCATGGAAAGAAAGAGAGAGATAATTATGTTAGCAAGGATTACACTCTTAAAAGCCAGCTGAGAATACACACAGACAAACAGCAGATGATCAATGCAACTCATATGACGGCCCTGAATCTTCTGGTATCAATAAGAAACTTAAAAATATGTCTTCTTGCATAACACACTAGCTTGGGTGTTAACTTATTTGCTCTGGGTCTGTACCAACTGGATGGCACACATATGACCTGCTGGTAATTATCTGTTGCATTAACGTCTGATGGATGACTCTGTTTTCTTTTCAAGGCCCCTTGAGCAAACTATTACCGTTTATAACGTGAACAAAGAAACGCCCGGACCGTGCTGATGAATTGTTCCACTTTTCTAATTTCAGCTGTAATGATTTCTAAAAATGCTTGGAGGATAATTCCAAGAGTTTCCTACTGCAGTCCATTTTTAGTGTTGTACACTTTGGGATTTTTCTGTTGTGATGTCATGAAGTGCGCATGGATCTATGGAACTGCACTGGATTCCCCAGGACATTTTTAGCCAGGAATGTAAAAACAATCAACTTTAAAGTAGTTCAGTTATTTTGATTTGTGTTTAAGCTGTCATGAATAAATTAGATGTTTTAATTGTCCAATTTATGGCTGAAAATGACCCTTCAGTGCTTAACAACAGCGGCCACTCTGGCCATGGGTGGTAATTACAACATAATACAAACTTTTTTTTTTTTTTTTTTTTAATTTATTTTTTACCTTGGAACTGTTTCTTTCTAAAATAACAATATTAAAAGAAATGTAAGTAACACAACAGCTAAACTCTGTTAAGCACTCATGGTCATACTACAGCAAGTAAGTCTGGACTAAAGACTGTAATTAAAAGATGGACGACAACACGATGTCATAAGTTTCGCATTTTACAAGTGAGGGGTGCACCTGAATGAAAAACTGAGGGACACTGCAAACTCATATGGTGGGGATTTGTCACTCTTCACCAATCTCTAAACCATGTTTTATTATTTACTTTAGTCTAAATGGGAACAGCATTAGCATCATTAGCAAAATCAACACCCTGTTATACCAATTAAAACTTGAAACTAAAGACTGAGACAATAAACTCTTCAAGAAAGTGTTTAATAAAAGGTATAATTACAGTGAAAAATGGGGGAACCACAGAAGTGGCCCCCTGCTGGTCATTAGGAAGAATACAGCTTCAAGGCACTTTTACATTGGCCTTACTTTTTTAGCCCCAGAAGCAACCTCCATGTTTATCTTTATATATTTTATGTATAGATCTATTTATTGTTTTGGTTTTTTCAAATACTGCACTGTCTCACTTTAAGACTTTTTATTAAATGTTTTGCTTAAATACTGCATTCCAGTCACCTATGCTTAGTTTGGGGTCATGAGCACACTCGATGGGTCCCCCCTTGTAATTTCTGCCCTAGGGCCTCCTATTTTATCAACACAGCCCTGTGTCTCTACTATCTGGATCATAATTAATTGGAAAATATATTTGCAATTAATTGTCAGTGTTGTTGTCCAAAAGTAGTCTGATTTGAGTCCAAGACAACAAAATATGTACTCCAGCCAACCCAAGTGATATGGAAAATTTTCTGCACGCCTGAGGGGACATCATTTTAAATCAGAGTGAGTTAACTCCTTGTTTATATGGTGCATTAAAAGTAGGTTTCTTTAAGAAAGAGAAAATGAAGCAACCAGTCAAAAAATGTATTCGATTTAATAGCAAGTTTGTCACTGGAGCGCTACTGTGACCTTGACATATTCCAAGGAGTTAAAAACAATCTCGTGTTACTACGCCGCAGCTAAAACGGATTACTGGCAGCTCTTAGATGTCCAAGGCTGTATGGAGGGCTGTTTGGGAGAAACATTACAGAGGGCAATCATCCCTCCATCGGTCCTCTCCCTTATGTAACTCGCCACCCACTGAAATAAAAGAAAGCCTGCCTGTCAATCAGCTGGTCAGATGATGTGGGGGAGTACAGGAGAAAAATGTGCTACAGAGAAAGACACACCGTCAAGGTTCATTAACACTCCTTGTACTGACACCTTTGGAGTAAAATCATTATTCTGATGAATATAATTAGGGGATAAAATATCACCACATTACAAAGACTTGAACTTTGAAGGAACTACATCACAATGTAGCTACCCAGGTGGTATGACAGTGTGCAGAGTGGTGGCGATTTAAATAGCTCTGACAATTACCAATTTTGCATTTTCAAACCAAGATGAGGAAACAGAGTTTTAGAAAGGGCAAAAAGTTACGTTTTTTCCACACTGGTTTACAGAGAAGCCAGAAAGGAAATGATTAAAAATGTTCTGACACAACATGAAGGACAGCAGAGTTCATAAAAATCAACCCTCAGATCACGAATCGCTCAGTCAAAATTGCCCTTGAATAACTTTTCTATGACAGTCATCAGAAGCTGTACGGTTATAAATTCTACTCTTTTCATGACCACTCTTACAAAATATGTTGTAATGACCCGAGACGAGGAGCTGGCAGCACAGAGACTCGCGTGATTCTTTATTTAAGGTGTTAACTTTACAGCCTTATAATTGTGAAGTGATTTTTGTGGTTTTACAGGCCGAGGTTGATGCTGAGTTTGGCTAGTAATAGGCCATCATGACTGAGGCTACTGTGGCGAGTAATGACCTCTGGCCACTCTAGCTGCGTGTTAATGCGTAGTAAAAGCTGCAGTCCTGTGGGTGTGCGTGTGGCGTAGCACAGCACGAGCACAGAAGGTGTAAGTGGAAATAGATATCGGTCTCTAGTTTGAGACGATATATGCAGAATATCCATATACACGTTTCCACACTGATTTATATTGTCAACTCAGTCACCCAGTGACACCCAGAAGGTTGGGTAGTCTGAACTATTGCTCGACAGGTAAGCGCAAATGATAGTGAGAAACTATTCTCTGACCCAAAGGCTCAGGACAGAAAGCCTCTCATCCACTGGCAAAAACCCAAACATACTGGCAGCAACCTGAAGGGATACAAGAATATCCACCTCTCTCACAGAGGGCACCTCCAACAGTGGACCAGAGTGCTGCCCCTCTTCAGAAGACTGGTCCCAGAGCCCAAGCTGTGCATTGAGGAGCCCGACTATATCTAGCTGGTAACACAACCTCGTGCACTAGCTCTGGCTCGTTCCCCCCAGAGAGGTGACCTTCCACGTCCCAACAGCCGTACTCAATAGCCGGGGATTGGACAGCCAGAGTCTCCATCCTTGACTGCTGCCCAACACACATATATATGACTTAATAATGAAGGTAATTCTTAGGACTACATTTAGCAATAATATACATAACTCTCTTTTTTCACCACTGATAACATTGCAATATTAATTATTGGGTCCTGTTGAACAGTCTAGTAGTGGGATTACTTTTACAGCCATTTAATAAACACACAAAAACACTCAGCTGAAGCATTATAGGTCAGTCAGTAAGATCAGAATTAAATGCATGAATCCTTGATTCTTCATCCCTTTTTAAAATCTCGCAATAAAATGATTTATATAGGACTGAATGGTAGTTGGCTACAGCTTGCAAGAGTAAAGTAAATCAATGCAAGCTCCCTGTCATGACTGATCTGACCTTTGAGTTAATGAAGAGACCAAAACAGAGGGCTCTACCATAGATATAATATTGCCCCTGTCACAGCTCCGGAGCTTTGAATCATTGGCAAGAAGAATTAAGGTAGCTCTGAAGGCAAAAGGCAGAACCAACCCAGTAAATCTGAAGTCATATGAAGTCATATAACGGTACATTTAAAAAACAGAAAAATTGTGTTTATAACTAAAATTTAAAAATAATAAACTTTTTCTCTTCAAGGTTATCAAGGCAATGCTAACATCTGGGCTTACCTATAAAAATCCCTGCAGTACTCAAATGATGGATTTGTACTACCCTTAGAATCACCCTAGAGGGCCTTAATGGTCCTCAAATTACTTCAGCATGATTTTGTGCCTCCTTTCACACATAAACAAATTAAGGGACTTTAAAAGGAACTCCGGGGGCTTAACACAAGTCTTATTTTTATCAATACCTACCTTAGGACTCGCTGTAAATGTCAAAGAAGTGCTTGAAACATAACATAAGCTCTGCAGCACTGTCAAATGTTTGACCATCAGATGAACTGCAAAGAAAAAAAAAACATCCCAAAGAGATGTTTATCCGTTCACCTTTTCAATATTTATCAGCGCTGAATTTTAATGAGTAATCTGACTGAAAAGGGTAAGGAGAGCACAATCACCAGATGTGTCAGATTGTCCATGTCAAACTCAGATTTTCCTGGTGCAGCAGCAGCAGCAGCTCCGATGTGAACAGACGTTAACCTGGATGTCAGACTGCCAGAGTGAAGCATATAGAAAATCCCCCTGCTATGTTCCCATGTCCAATTATCTCGCAGGAGAAAAAAAAAAAAAGAAGACATTTACTCGACTCCCCGCAGATCCGAAAAGTACCCAAGAAGGCAGGCCTGAGCGGAGGCTTGAATACTAAGTACAAATGGAAACAGTGAGGAAGCACCTTAATAAATCAGCTGAAGGTCAAAGATTTGCTTGTAGGCGGTATGATTTAGGAGGTCGGCAGAACAATGTAGAGTTAGGAATCAGAAGGTTTCACCTGTCCAGAGAGCTTGTCCCATCTCTATTGAGCCAGCAAGGTGTAAAATATTCTCTTCGATCTCCTGTTTAATAGAAAGTGGACCAAAAAGAAAGTGGAAGGGCAGAATGACAGATCTGTCAGCTGCCTCTTTTCCACACTTCTTTTCCATTTGGATGGATGAGAGCCGGAGAAGACTATTTTTTTTTAAAGTAAGACTTGGAGAGTCTTCTGAATGAGAACTGCTCGAGGTAGTGTGTGCTGAGTCAGTAAAACTGGAGTAAAGTTTTAAACAGACAATCATTAAAAGGAAAAAAAGAAATATTATAAAAGCCTGAACATATTAAAAACCACTCTCTATATTCATGAATCTTTACCTTTACTATTAACACTTGTCCCAAATCAACTGAAGCATTTATCAGAAGTTTAATAATTCTCTTTGCAAGCTTAAACTTTTGCTCACATAATTTAAGAGAGATTAAAAAAGCAGTTGCTGTAAAGCCTAAAATTAGACTCAGTTAATATCTCGCTGTACTTTCACTGTAGTACTGTGGAAGTTAAGAAATAACCTGGTATAACCTCAGTCCTGGGGTGCCCACATCCAAGTAAACTAAATCTCATGGAGAAATACATTTTATTTGAATGAAACGTTCTCATTTCTCTCTCAAGGTAAATACAATGGACCCATCCATTCAGGACAGCTAATTGGGTAGCTAGTTGGAGGTGTGGCCAGCATGGTTGTGGCAAAAATTGGAAGAAGGAACCCTAACGTTGTCAAGTTAGATCAGGAATGAAGACCCCAAATGCACATGTCAAATTAAACAATTAAAAGTGAAAATCAAGCTAAACTATTGTACACGACAGGAAACTAACAGAATAAAACTGGAAAAACTAAACAAGGGAACGTCACTGATGGAGACGGATACACGAGGAACACAAATGATAGTAAATAGAACAAAAGCACAAAGCTGGAAACACAATAAATAAACTAAGAATCAAACTGAAGATAAGATAGAAAAAAAATATTAAAGACCCAGAACCATAACAAACGTGGACCTTGGTATTCCTGGTTGGGTTCTGGGTCTCAAGAAAATTGGTTAAAAGTGTACATTATGCAGTTAAAATAGAAACAGAAAGATATAACATCTCCACAGGAAACATCTAACCATCAAATCCAAAACACGCTTGTCAACAAACAAACTCTCTGATGTGTTTTCTACGTAGAGAAATAAAAAACCCACAGGAAGCCATTTGAATACACCAGTCTTCTTCTCGTGCTGTGAGCTTGTCAATTTTCTCTTTTTGTTTGCTTCAAATCAACAGCCAACTCTGTTGCCAAGAAATTACCTTTATATACTTGCAGAAGCAGAGATATTGTAGGGGAAAGATAGGCCAGCAGTACAGTTCATCAACTTTATGAGAAAATGTTCCTTGTTGACTTTTTTTTTTGCTGTATTTTTCCAAAATGTCCACATTTAAATGGAATTCATGAAATACAAAACACCTCACTCAAACACAGTTCAAACATATTCGCATTTACAGAATTCCTTTACAGTATTTTCATGGGTGAGTACATACTGTAGGTCAATATACATACTGGCCACTTCATTAGTTTACTTCTTAAAACCTTTTTGTCCATGAATAAATGAACCCTGCACTATCTAAAACTTTAAATCTTTATTGTTGGCCTGGCTGTTCACATCTTTTAAGATGGAGTTTGCTCAGCCCAGTCTCAGATTACTTTTCATAAATGACATGGTTCTGATCTGGCTGCTGATTTAACACGTATGCACCACTGCTTTGTTTCTTTTGGACGCTTCTCATGTAAATGTAACTTCACAGGGTGCATCTAGCCTGGGAGCTATCTGAGTTCTTTCCTACCCATCTCTCCTGTGACCGTTTTTTTTTTTTCTTTTATTTTTAATCAGAACATGAGTAATTTATGACAAATTGCAAACTGTGAGCCACAATACAGTACTGAATTTGTCATCTTCGTCATTAAAACCCAGGGCTATTGCAAGTGTGCTGCCCCTCTGAGTGAGATAAGCACCAGTATGGCTTCCAGAGAAACCTCCTCTGTACTGTAGGTAGTGTGTCTGTGTGTCCCCCGCGGCTTTCTGTGTGCAGTTATGTCTTTTTTAAGACCAAAATAACGACAGCCTGACCTTACCACACCATACAAGCTGACAAAATGATTTATACCAGCTCCCGATGAGTGAATTTGGCAGCGCCCCCCCCCAAACTGTATAAATACCTTCAGACAACCTCCACTCTTCAACTGAGCACTGGCTCCAGCAGTCACAAGGCCAGCAGCTTTCTGTTTGGATAAGGACACTGATATGATGAGGCTGTATTAGATTTATGCTGATCAGCAGTGGTGGAAAAAGACTTGCGCTCTACATTTGAATGAATTTAAACCGTCACTAAGCGCAAAAATTATGAAACACCGAATCGTGGAAATTGTGAGATGAGCCTCACTCCCAAATCGTCACATATGGGTTCTTGTTCAGGATTCTTTAGCCACACTGGGTACCCTCTAGTGTCATTTGCTAACATGAGTGTAGAGCACTTTAACCCAAACCACATGAAACAAAGGGGGAAAAACATTCTTCTAAACAGACAAACCAGCAACTTAAGCCACCATCAACTCGCCTGACCCCACACACCATTAGCTCTCTCCATCCAGTTCTTAAACAAGAGGAGTGAAACACAAGGAGACAGTAAACACCAAATATGGCATCCATCTGTTTGCTATCTTGTTTTTTGTGTGCGGGTTGTGGAGAAGCAGTCTATTCAGAGATGCCCATGTAAACTTGTCCCCATGTCAGCTCGTGTCAACAGCCTGTATCTATAATCTTATTCTTTCAGTCACTGTTCATGAACCTTTATGATGAAAACACCAATAGAACACATTACCAGAGCTTGAATCTGGAGCCAGTCAATGAAACTGTTTGTTTTTTGGCACATAAAAATCCAAATGTTTAAATTTTTTATTCCAGATGGTGGTCACTAAATGAAAGGTCAGCAAGTTTGGAGAAAAAAAACATGAGCAAGTAGCATTCAGAAGTTCAGATCATATATGAGGAAAATAATGAGGAACAAGGAAATAATATGCAGTGAAAAAAAACTAGAAACTAGGACAACATGGCAAATATAAGATTAGCGTTTAAAACACAAGGAATACACAAGATCACTGGAATGCTAACAGTAG
This sequence comes from Perissodus microlepis, assembly GCF_051167445.1. Taxonomy (NCBI): domain Eukaryota; kingdom Metazoa; phylum Chordata; class Actinopteri; order Cichliformes; family Cichlidae; genus Perissodus; species Perissodus microlepis. The sequence continues at coordinate 16,371,015 of NC_140477.1, read as the reverse complement.
ACACACAAATGGTCAAAGGGAATCTGCAGAGAACTGTAACTTAACTCAGGTGTTACTAAACTGTTGCACAGCAGGTAAAAAGTAACAGATTTCAAAATAAAACTAGGAAAACAACAGCAATTCAACACCAGAGGCAGCAGTCTAAGACCTTTCTCTTTTCTCACTCACTCCAGCTTTTCCAGGGGATACCGAGGTTTTCCCAAGCCATCCTAAGCCAGATGCTTGAACTGCCTCAAATCCTTTTGATGCTCTACTCTGATCCTCTACTGAATGACTCAGCTCCTGACTCTACGAGTGGGAGGAAGCCTGTTTCTGTTGGTCAATACCCACAGCTTCTGGCCCTGTGTGAGGATTGGAACAAACATGCTGCTCCAACAAAACCAGAATCCAAAACCACGTCCACTACTGTGACCAGTGGTTGAGGATACTGACACCAAAGGGCCCCTACTGTGTATTTTTATGACTGCATAAATCCTGAAGATCAGTTGCTTTTATTATCACCGTAGTACGGAAGCTGTCAGCCAAGGGTTTAGGAATTTGGAACAATGATCCACAAAAGAAAAATATTAAACATAAAATCTACAATGAGAATCACTGTTATACTCATGCACACATAAAAAAAACACAGCAAAGCATATTTACAGCCTCTTGTTATGGTCTAAAGTTTGCAACTTTGTGATTCAGAATAGTATTTTTACTGTTCGCTTTAGCCAGTTAATTTCATCCCCTGAGATTTATCGTGCAAGACCAAGGCAATAAAAAATACAAATGAGAAAATATGTATTAAGGGTAAAAATAAAGAAAAAGAAAAGCGTTTTGTTAATTAGCTGAACTCACCCAAGTAGCCACATACAATGTTTCTTTAAAAAAAAAAGAAGGAGGTTTTATTAGAGGAAAATAACAACAATCAAATCCCCACCTGAGCCACAGCTTTCATCCTGCTTACTTCAGCTGTGATGAAATATGAAGCTCACTGAGGTAAAAACAGTCTCCCTACAACCTGAGCCCACACTGCTGTAGCTGTGGCCACTGTAAATGAGCTTGTTAGGTGGAGTTCACCAGAGATGAAAGGCCGCTGCTTCAGAATGAGGCCGGCTGTGGCATCATGGATGCAGGATCCAGAACAGTCCTGTATTTTGAAGTCGACTCTCGCTTCAGTGAGCTCTGACTGAGAGTAAGCTTGATCGACTGCCAAGTTAGAAAATTAAAACTTGAATGACCTAAAGCGCCGGACTGGTTACTCTAGGAAAAAGTCATAAATAGTTAAAAAGTGGAGTCTAAACAGCTTAAAGTGACTGATTATGGGCCTATTTTGGAATATTTGTTGATTTTGTTAATATTTTCTGTCATATATACTCCTTTTTTTTTTAAAGCGCATGTTCACATTATAAAAAAGGTTAAAAGTTTTGAATAATGAGGCAAAAAAAGGAAGATGTAAACATAAAAAAAGGCATGCAAGCAAGATGGCAAGCATCCACTATGATATTCAGAAGCTGTGATTATACCAAACAAATGTTCATACACCATTTATGACTATAGCCTCCAAGACTGTATATAAAAGATGGATATAAACATTTATGTCACCCACTGGTTTGTGAAGACGCTTTCTGAAGCATCAAATTGACCATTTTTGCCAGTAGGCATCTTAATTTTTGGCACCAGATGTGAGTGGTGGATTTCATTGTAAAAACTGAGAATGCTCATATAGTAGTGATTTGTCAGTGAGAACAAGTTAACTTTATCTTCCAGTCTATACTTAAATAGTCAATTTGAAAAATGGTGATCAGGTTGAATTAAATAAGACTTTAAACTAACAAATGACAATAAGCCCATCAGAAAAATGTTTACTCAGGTCATAAATCCAGTTACATTTGTTTAATACAACTGGAGTGACTCTCCTTCTTGAAAACAAAAGAGTAGCCCCCTGCTGGCCACCAGAAAGAATGCAGATATACTTCCACATTAGCTTTACTTGTGAGATTTACAAATTGTGTGACCTTAATATAATTTGTTTGACAGTTCAGCTGCCCCCAATGTGTTTCTCATTTTAGGGCCAAAGGAACTGATTAGTTAAAAGAAAAAATGCTTACAGTTAAGGAGCTTAATCCTACAATTTTGTGCTTTTTTGCTACTTCTTTCTGAATTTCCTGCATATTTTATGTAAAATGTGGAGCTTTTTGTTTTAATGTGAGAGATGCTTAGCTTGAGGAATAAACATTAAATATCGATGTATTTCTAGGAGGGCAATACAGGTGAAATCAATATTGTAAATTTAGTCTTTTCCAAAGTACACTGAAGCTCCAGTGGCTCTCGATAAAAATATATGGGTAGAGAAAGAGTTGGTGGTTTTGGCCTGCATCAGTACATTTGAATGAATTTTGTCTTACTTTTTAAAAAACCAAAATTGGGTAAATGAAGAACGATAAGCCAGCCCTGGTGAGTTAACTGAACTAATCAACTCTGCTATTCATGACATATGGAGGCAATGATAATTAGGGTCAATTATGGCCCCAACTGCTTAATTATGTGTACCATGATGATGTTTTTTATTAAATGCTTCTCACCATTAATCTATCAGCCACTGGATATTTCATTATGTACACCTTGCTAGTACTAGATTGGATCCTCTTTTGCCTTCAGAGCTGACTGAACTCTTTGTGGTGTGGATTCAATAAGCTGCTGGAAATGTTCCTCTGGGATTTTAGTCCATACTGACATGATAGCATCACACAGTTGCTGCAGATTTATCACTTGCACATCTGTAATGTGGAACAGTACATTCACTGCTGCTACTGGATTGAGACGTGGTGACTGTAACACCCATTTGAGTACACTGAACTCATTATGGTCACGAAACCATTTTGAGATGACTTCAGCTTTGTGGCAAGTCTTGTTATCCTGCTGGAAGCAGCAATCAGGAAATGAGTGCACTGTGGTCACAAATGGATGGACATGAACAGCAACAATACTGAGGTAGGCTGTGGTATTTAAACAATGCTCAGTTTGTCAGAGCAGGCTACATTTTTCAATGTTCTATTGTCCTATTTTGGTGATGCTGAGTAGACTTTGTTTCCCAGTTGTAGCTGATGTGATTAGTACCCGGTGTGGTCTTCTGCTGCTGTAGCCCGTGTTTTGTGCGTTCAGAGATGGTCTTCTGCATCTGCTCCATTTGGGGTTCCATTTGACCTGACATGGTGTGCTATCCCACTTGAACTTAATAAAAAAGAATGGCTAAACTGGTCATAAAGGGATGGACATGGTGAGCAGCATTACTCAGGTAGACTGTGGCATTTAATACTGAGCTTGTACTAAAGGGGCCCAAAATTTCCAAGAAAACATACGACCCCATTACACCATTCAAATTTCACAGCAGAACTCAGCAGACTCAGAAGATTGTTACAGCCTATGTGAACTGCAGCCTCACTTTTCTGTTTCTAGCTGATATGAGTGGCCTCTGGTGGGGTCTTGGTTGTAACACGTGGTTATTTGAGTTACTGTTGCTTTATCTATCTATCTATCATCAGGGATGATCTTTCCATATGAGGTCCGGTCATTAGCTTTGTCTGAAGCAGTTAGAACAAGACTATCTACTGCCCTCTTCCTGTAACCACTACCTGGACCTTGTTTCAGGGGCTAATAAATGTTTTTGTCACTGAGCAATGACAGTGAACAGAATAATTTAAAGATTGGCTTCTTGGTAATTAATCGGGTTTATATTTTTGTATGTGTGTAATATGAGTTATCTGTGCTTATTTATCATTTATGCCTAAATACTAAAGGTTTTCTCTATACCTGTACATGAACTATAGAAACAACCATCTCTTTTTTCTAAACGAATGGCCATGTCTCTGTCTAGCTCAGAAGCAGATCTGCTCTTTGTTGTTTCAGTGGACACGTGCAATCATTGCCAGTTGCCCAAAGGTAGTAATTTCACACTTACTCACATGGGACATTGATCGCTGACAGTATGTGCAACAACGGCTGTTGGGTCAATAATGGTCCACATATTGTTGACTGTGAGGACAGGATGATTAACAGCACGTTTGTCATTATTTCATCCAGACTTGTCATTATCTGTTTATTGACTTTCCATTAGAATTTAGCCTCAATATTGCAACGTACTAAATTACAAAAAATATCTGAAAAGAAATCTGTGTTGCAGAAGATGTTTACTTACAGTTTCAGCTTCACTATTGTCAGGTCAGTAGAATCCATTAATTATTTTGGCATCACATGTTGCATAACCAATCCTAATCTAATCTTCCCAGACTGACATGAGTATTTTGATTGCGTTACCCACTAGACACCTGAAATCATTCGCTTGTTTAGTTTAAAGTAAGTGCATATCATTTACACAAGCTAAAAATGCAATCAGTGCTATGTGGTCAAACCAAGGTGTGTATATTTAATTAGCACCTTTTGATTAGAACACTACTGCAGGCAGTATATAGCTGTGGTATGAATGATTATCACCATAGCAACTACATACTGGTGTAGAGGATTACACTGTATATAAAGAATTGATGTAGCCTCCAGGTCTGAAAATAGAATTTAGAAGTGCCTTAAAAATGCATTTTTCTGCACCTCACTCGTCAAATAAGTTGGTAACTCGTCACATGAGTGACATCATGCTGGCTTTAGCCATCTTTTATCTACAGTCTATGTGCAAAACCCAAATCAGGGGAAGACAGCAGAAACGGTCCCTGGAAAATAGATGTTAGTATCACATTTCTTGCAAATCCTCTAATCTAAATATATGTTGGTGGAAAAGTAAAACGTGGTACTAGGAAAGTTTACTGGACGCTGAGTGGGTGAACCACTTGGCAGTGATGGAGGACTGACCAGTGTTCTCCCTCTCCTACAGCCTCACAACCACTGAGAAGCAACACCTTCATAATATTACAAAAGCCAAAAGTAAAATGTGTTTCTGAAGCACAGAATAAGCTATGAAGTTGCTGAATCTCTCTTTATTTCCAACCAGAAACAGCTAGTTGAAACATATTTCCTGGGAGATTAAAGATTCACTGCATTGATCTAGACACTTAGAAAAAAGGCCTAGAGCTCAAGCTCATGCAAATAAGTAGGTAACTCCGTGGAATGAAAATCCACATGGGTAGGTGTCTTGATGCATGCTCAATCATCCAGGTAAGGAAATCCTAGAAAGTTGATTCTGTAGTGTTCAGGTGAAAAGAATCAACTTTCTGGCACATGGGTAGGTGTTCTATTGAGAGCACTTCAACAGAAGTAAAAAGCAGAAAATATAAGAAATAAAAAGCTAAAAATATACATATCAGCAGTATATGGTGACCTTCCTGCAGCAACTGCTCTATAGAGACCATCCTCTCTAAACACCCCCCTCTATAATCTTTATCCTCAAAAAGCATCCTTCCAACATTCACAGTTTGTGTTTCTTCGCTTTTAACCTCTTCGAAAAAGCAGAGGTCAACTGCCAGATGACCCCAAACACAATGCAAAGTTAAAACAAGGAAGTGCACACATACAGTACATTGTCCCCGACCCTGCTCAAGTAGACAAAACTATCCTGAGGAATACTAAAGTGGCTCCTTCCATCAGCACCACCCACCATCTCAACATCCTCTTCCCTCAGGGTGTCTGCATGCTCAGTCAGCCATCCTAATAAGTGAGAACTGGCCAAAGAACCATCCCCAGTGGGCGTCTTGCACCGTCTACTGCTGCATTATATGAGCTGTGAGATGCTTTGTCCTTGTGCTGTTTGTATCAGTAAGTGCTGTCTCACTTCATTACAATGCAGCTTTATGTATCTACCCTAGAATCACATGGAGATAAACCTGTGTGTTTAGTGTGACGGTGGCCTTACTCCGGAGAGTGAAAATATATTTTCTGTAGATTTTCACTATTTTGAGATGTCCACAAAACAACAAGTAGTTATAAACTTGTTTGTGATTGTAAGAGGTAGTGATATAACCTTAACTGCATAGAAATGTTACCCAATCAGAAGGCTACAGACACTAACACTGTGCACAGTCTGACATCAGAAAAGGAGAAGGGTGCAAATCTTTGACATTGCAAGACAAAAATTGCAGTTTTCAAAGCAGAAATTAAATTTCTGAAAATCATCACTGTAAAAGGAGTTTCAGTGACTTAAACAGTGTTTACGTGTGGATGAATGGTGAAGACAAATCCTGCCTACTAAAAAAGTGCATGTGAAAATATACAACACTTTAAAAAAACGAGACTGCAGCACTGGGAATACAACGAGAGGGACAGGACTATTTATACACTGAGGGAGGATAGGAAGTGAGAAACAGGAGGGGAATGAAACACAGGTGAAAGTAATCAAAACAACCCAGACAGACCGTAAATTCAAAAACAAATCCACTTTACATCCATGGCCAACCACCAGTTCACCTAACATGGATGTTTTTATGGAAAGAAGAGTATCAGGAGGACCCAAATATTAAGACTATAAAGCAATCTAAGCATGCATGTTCACAAATTATTAGAATAATAATGAAATTAAGGTATAATCAAAACTCTGAGCACTAGAAACATTGCAAAATCAAAGAGAAAGCCCTCAATAATTAACGTGGATCCAAAATAAACTCCAAAGCAACTGAAAAACACTGATCATAATAGCTTCCCTCTCACTCACTAAACAGAGCAGATGGAGAGAAAACTGAGCCATTTTAAGCTGCTAAATCTAATAACAAAGTGGTAATGTGGCAACAATGAAGTGGACTATGGTGTGATCATCACTGCTGTGAGTGAGAGGGATGTCAGACACCCGAGTTGAGGACACACTGATTACATTTCATCAAAGAAAGAGAAAAAAGTATATTTGTGATGTACTGGCAACCATTTGAGGTTGTACCAAAATAAGTTACAGTGTAGACACAAGGTAATTTTAAGTGAAATTGTAATACTGATGATAGTTGGTTACATATATATATATATGTATATATATATACATACATATACATATATATATATATATATACACACACACATATATATATACACACACACACATATATATACACACACACACACATATATACACACACACACACATATATATATATATATATATATATACACACACACACACACATATATATATATATATATATATATATATATATATATATATATATATATATATATATATATATATATATATATATATATCACAGTTTTTAATAAATAGGAATAAGAAGATGTCTTTGCGAGAGGTGCCTGTCTTTTAATGTTCTTGCCTTTATAGTGTGAAAATGTAAACCTGAAAAATCCATTTACTACTTTTTGTTCCTCCTAAGCGCTGCATTGCCCTGTTTAAATAAATTACTGCAAGCTTACAACGTCATCAATCAATCAATCAATCCACGGCTGTGCTGAATCAAACAGATCCAGGCAAATCTCATGTCATTATTATAGATAAGTGTTCATCGACTCACTCATTAAATCTGAGGTCCTGCTGAGTGACTGTAGCTCCTAATATAAGCTTAATGCAATGTTTAATAAAAGTGTAATCATTTCCTCTGACGTTACATTTTTTTTACTACTAAACACAGCAGAGCAGGAAGCCTGCTGAACTGTACTGTAATTTACTGACTGACTCATGCGATAAGAGAAAGTTTGCAAAAGTTCTTTTTCCAATCACGTTTCTTTGGCTCTGCCCATTAACCTATTTAATTCTTTGCCTCCAAGAAATTAGTCTCAGTTAAGGAGTCGTTCACCTACACACCGTACCTCTGATTCATGAACAAAACAATTAATATTCATAAAGTGTTCATAAACTGTGAGTTGCTATTAAGCGTTCTCTGCATGCGCGAGCAGTAACCTCATAATTACCCACAATTCATCATTTCTGCGACTCATTTGATCATTACAGCTGATCTCTTTTGGAAGGGTGTGCGCTCTATCGGCATCTGTAACAAGTGTGCTGTGGCAGAATCCGTTCTGCCACATTAATCGCAAAATCTACCGGGCTGTTTTTATGCCAGTGTGGGGTTGTATTAAGGGGAAATCAATTTTGAGTTACACTGTGTTTGGAAATAAGCCCAGACAAAGTTCCTATGTTCCACTTTAATTGCATGATGTAATGGTGAGTGATGACAGGGGCCATGTAGGGCAAGGGAGGGGTACGAGCCACATGACCATGTGTGTCTATGTTTGTGTTCTGCTTGTGTGAGGACCCATTTATTTGTAACCTTTACACTGACAACATTTTCTTGCTTCTTCCAAGAGCTGTTTAAGCAATGCATTGGCTCAATTCCAAACCAGCCCCTACATCCACTCTTTACTGAAACCACGTAGCACTGGGGAGGAGCAGGGAAACAGACAGGACTATTTATACACAGAGACGCACTGAGGGCCAATCAGGGGAGTGGATCCAGGTGGATAATGTGGAGCAGGTGAATAAAATCTAGACAATGAGACACGAGGACGAAGTAAAATTAAATGCAAGACACAAGAGACAAATAACTACAATAATAAAATAGGAAGTGTATAACCATAAGTCGAAGAGGGAAACATTGATCTCAAATGTTCCCTTGACCTCACACCAAGTATCACTCTCCTAAGGGTTGTTTTCTTCGTGTCCTCTGTTAGTTTTGCTTCCTCTCTGTCTTCCCCTGTTCCTCTCCTGCCTGCTTTTTGAGAGCAATTAGTCCTTCATGTTCACAAAGTCCCTTCTTTTGGCTACCATTTGAGTTATCAGACTATTTTTCCCTGACATGTCCTCTGTGAATTCAGAGGTCTGTAGTATGAAGCAGGATTTCATCTTAACCAGGTAATATTCGGGTTAATCTTCAGTTTTATGTACTATGAAGCTGGATCACTTCTTATTGCTCCAGAGGACATTATGTTTAGAGATTAGAGATCAACGGGTATGAAAATACTGCCTACTGATCAATTAATTGATCCCTGGAAGATGCCACAGACCTCTGGGCCCAATATTTTAGCCTCTGAAGCCTTTCTCTTTATCTGAGCATCGGTTATAGTTTCTCAGACATAATTGTATTACTTGGTTTGTTTGTTTTTTGCTGCATTGTCAGGAGATGTGTTGCTTTCAGGCTGTATTGCGTGTTTAACCTATTTATATTTTCCCACAGTAGAGTTCTAGTTTTCTATGTAAAATCAGCTCTGCTCTGCTGCCAGTACGCTTATCCATAATTGTGACTGGTCATATGGTGCCAATGCTACACAGGGAAAACCCCTGGGTTAAGTTGGCAAGATTATGATGGGCTTCATCTAACTGCATTTCCTGATTGCCAATGTTAGTGTAAGTGAATCCAGATAATGGAAAAATGCCGTGAGTATGTTGAACTAATTTTATAGTACAGGCCATCGACTCCCTGAGTCTAATATGTATTCATACTTGTTTCCTTCTGGACCTTGTTAAGTTTCAGCCAAAATCAGAGAGTCACTTTTTTTCTGTTTCCCTGTGTTTGAACATCGTGACTCTTGTAGATATAAATTCATGTCATTATTTTCGTACAGAATAAACAGCTTTTCTGTGGAAACATGTACATTTTATGCTTTATATTTCCCCCCCAAAAAGTGAAGTTTTATAATGCATCGATTTCCATCTCAAGTTTGTGCTTTCATTAATGAATAGTAAGGATGTTCCAAAGCTTGCTGCTGCACTTCTACCCTGCCTCTTAACTAAGGGACCCTTAAGCATTTGCAAGTATGACTCAGCACAGTGTTACACTTGTTACAGAACAGGAGGTAAGGGGTGGACTGTAATTGGGGTCACATCTACTCCAAGCTCAACACATACTTATATTTACTCAAGTTATATTTTAACCACCTTAAACTTTCATTTTACTTCCGTTTTTATGAATTTGTCTCTGTTTGGTTCGGTTTAGAAATTAAAGTGAGTGAGTAAACAGGTTTTTTTAGAATTAGGACGAATAAAAAATCACAAAATGCATCTTTGGGTTTAACATAACAGTTAAAATGCAAACGGCAAATGTTTCTAACATCACCTTGGTTACTACGGTTACAAATCCTGTGACAGAGCACCTTTGCCTGCAAATTACTGTTAACTACATTGAACTGCCACACTTGAACAAAAGTGTAACAATGTGAGATTTTGTTGGCTTGAGAGGGAAGATGACGCCAACAATGCTTTTCTGCACAGCCTATTAGTAAATCTCAGTTAGAACGCACTATTTAAACTGCTTCACCTGCAAGCCACTTTGAAACCCACCTTTAATGTAACCTAAACTCTGTCATGTCTGTTGTCTGCTCCTTTTAAGGGATCTTGTAGCTGCTTTTTTTTTTTTTTTTTAGAGGGAATGTGTTAATTAGACAATTTCTGGGTTTAGTCTCAAACAAAACTATTTGGTTTATTTATAGCAAAGTTTAAGTGTTGCAAAAGAAAAGACAAAATGTGCTTAACAGGGGAAGAACTGAGGCACAAAGAAGTGTATTAATGAAAAATAGTCTAGTACTTGGTACCCTGAAGTTTAATAGAGTAAACCACTGTTGTCGCTAAAAGAAATGATTTCGGACATTACCCCACTCCCTTGCCCTCCAAGTCTTACTATCTCTATGAGGTTGCCAGACAGCCAACTGAGATTCTGCCACATAACCCCTAACACTTGTAGCTTTTACACTTTATCTCTTATAAGCCCAACTCAGATAAGAAACAGCCAGTTACTCAGCACATCAAAACTTGTTTCCAGTCTGTGTGGTAAGCTAACTGCTGCTGGCCAAGCACTGATTATATCTGACTTTGGGAAAGACACCAAAAAGGTGTATTCCACAAAATGCTGAATTGCTCCTTTCAGGGTCAGCTGAAGGTGAGGATGCACATCCAGTCGTGATGGGTAAAGTTAAGGGTTAGAGCCTGGGGAATGATTTCTGTAAGTGGAAGTACTCATAGAAAAACATGTGCAGTGAAGCACACAGGCAGGAGGATAATTTGGGTTTAAATCTGCAGTTTAATCTGCAGATTAAACGTGTCCCTGTGTGTCTTGTGAACAGTCTATTCTCTAAAGCTGCGTCAAGGATACCAATCGAACAAAACACAAAGTTCAATTTAGTGCTGCAATAAAAGAATCAAAATCTAATACTTATATATCAAGAGTGCTTCGTATTGTTTCAAAATTTCAAAACAATACAAGCTAAAGCTGGGAAAGTTTCAGCAAATCTAAAATCAAAAATGTCTTCTGGAAGCAGAAATTCAGCTGAGATTAAAATGAAGGCAGCAGAGGAAGAGTCTGTGCCAGCTCCTCCACCTCGTTGCGGTGCAAAAGTTTGGAAGACTCCAGGGAGGGAAATGAGTATTTCTGATGTCATCTGTGACCCGGGTCATCTCTAAACCCAGTGTAGAATGGTAATGGCCTCCTCCACAGGCACTGTGGTGTGGCCAGAAGGACTGGCTGCAGCTTAAATTAAGGAGCCCTAACAGGCCCATAAATTTCAGAGGGAATTTGCTGCAAATGTTGGAAAAAAAGAAAAGAAAGACAAAGAGTAGCAGGAAAGTTTTATCTTCTTGAACTCATAAATGTGTTTTCTGTGTCGTTTAGCAAGCCCAGTGCTCCGCAGAACTCCCCATAAACCATAATTGGATTAAAATTCTTCTCTTACATACAATTTTAAAAAATCTCAACAGCAGCGAACAATGTAAATCTCTCACACCAGCAGATTTATGAGGCTTCCCTCAATCCCTCATTTTAAATTAAATAAATGGCAGATTCATATCCTCACGAACCCCAACCAACTACGACTATACTCCCACACTCTGTAATGAAGGTAATGTTCCCATAATTGCCCAGAGACTTGGTTCGGTCACCATGGCAACACAATCAAAGTGCTGCAGTCCAAGGTAGACTCAAAAGACTGTCAAAGAGTTGTCTTGACAAATGTACAACTTTTAATTCCAGAGGAACACTTTAGTTAAAAGGTTTGTAATGGTGTTACAGTAATTTCACGGTGATGCTCTGCTCTGGGTCCTCCCACACACATGCAGTACTGTGCAAAAGTCTTAAGTCGCCCTTTGCTTTTTTACATTTGGCAGGAAAATGGATAAATAGGTGCAGAGATTTCTTGAAATGTCCAAACATAGATGAGAATACAGTATACTGGGGGAAGAACAGAGTTTGTGTCTGTGTTTGGTATGACCACCTTTATTCTTCAACACAGCCTGAACTCTCTTATATGGAAGCTTTCTCATAATTTCTGTAAGCAGCCTTCAGGAACAGTTCTTCAGGCTTCTTGAAGGACATTTAGAGCGCTTTGGATGTTGGCTGCTATTTGTTTCATTCTCTTTTAAATCAATCACACATTGCTTCAATAATGTTGAGGTGTGGTCTCTGGAGAAGCCAATCCATGATAGTGTTCAACTGTATGTTTTTCTATGTAGGTATTTCTATATTGCTACTATACTATATATTGTATTGTCTGTGCCCGTTTAGTGTAAAGGATAAAGCACAGGAATTTAAATACATCACACTTGTAGGGAAGGCTAGAGAAAGGAAGGAGACATGGCTAAAATATTGCAGGTACCAAACCACAGTGGGTGTGGAGGGCCAGCGTGAGGGAATTATAATGATGTGTGCTGCAATTTCTGAATAACCAACACCTGCTGACTGTCCTGGACATTCTCTGCACGGATCCCATTCCTATGAATGACAGGGGTTTGGTGTGGAAAAGCCTGCCAGTTTTTGTCATTGTCTGAGTTAATGTCAGCACCCACCGGGGTAATGTCAAAAATGAATTGTTTGGAGCCCATCCATGAGTGGTGTTAGAGCTCCTTCCACCATACTCCCAATACTTATTAAGGAATTCTCTTCTGCAGTTTGGAGGAAAATAACGACAAAACCATGTGTCTCTGTTTGGTGCACAACAGGAAGTGCAGTGATTTCTGTCAATTTTACTTTTAACTTCCTAAATAGCAGGGCTGGATTTTGTTTCCATGAGCTTTTTTTTATTGCCTTATATTGCAAGAAAATGAAACAGTTTTTCCCTCACATTACATGCAAATTTAGGGGCTCTTTTGCTTCACAAATTGTAATGTGAAACCTTTTACTACAGAAATCAGCGTGTGAGTATTTGCTTTGGTGCAAAATAGCAGCCATTTACTCTCAGAAAAATAACACTCTGGCACTGCAGGTTCAATTCAATTCAGGTTTATTTATAAACCTTCCAAATCACAACGGCAATTATGTCAGTGTGCTTTATACTGTAAGAAAAAGACCTTACAGCATTCTGAAAAAACAAACGAGCAAGCAGTTCACTATGATGGGAAGGAAAAACTCCCTTTTAACAGGAAGAAACATCCAACAGAACCAGGCACAGGGAGGGGCGGCCAGTTACTGCGACTGGTTGAGAGAAAAAGAGAGCACAAATGTCTGTGTAGGTTCTCGTTCATTCAGGTCATAGTAGTCTAAGGAGCTTGGAAAGAAACCAACTAGACTTAAGTTTTAGGAAGATGTTTTCCTATCGAGGGTAATTGACCTACTATTAGTCATGTGCCAAATCACATGACTCAAGGTGTGACTAGAGGTTGTCTCATCCTATCACGTAACCTACTGAAGTTACCTGACGCAAAATGTACATGGAGGTTAAGGTACCAGGGAAGGGATCTCAAGACTGCATCGTAGGTGGTTGACAGTTGGCGTCGTAGGCCATCTCCTCTGTTTGATGATAGTTGTTCACAGTAGACAAATCTCTGTCCACATGGTAATTTAAAACAAGATTCTCATGCCAAAACAATTACATGACACACAATCGGATGTCAAAGAAGGAGAGAAGTTGCAACGTTTTGACGTTACGAGACAAAATTTAAGTTTTCCTTGCCCACACACAAACACAGAAACTGGATATTGTCTGACAACAACTTTTGTTTTCTTGTTTTATTGACTTCCTTAAAAAAAAGAAAGAAACAATCTGCATTTTTAAACTTTAACCAACAGGAAGTCTGGAACCAGCTATAACTTATCCATCATATGCTACTCAGATATCCTGAAAGCTCACAGAAATTGGTGGTTGCCCCCGGAGGCAAAGTCAGCCGCTAGCTGATGTGTTCACAGATTGAATGGGATGAAATAAAACTTTAAATAATCCATCTTCTTCTTAGCCCTGACACATAACAGGCCTGAGTTCAGCAATATCCCTCAGATGGAAACACAAAGAAGGAATATAAATCAGACACTTGAAATCCTGATCCTGGGTCAGTGTCAGGTTAAAGGATTTCTGACTGAGGATGCAACAAGAAAGGAAAATGGAGAGAAATGCCCTTGAGCAAAGAGAAGCACATACACAGCAAATAAAACAGGACCCAGGACAGAACCTTGTGGTGCATCGGAGTGGAAGGGAAGAACCAAAACCTGCAGTTCCTGGAATTGCCACTTGAGGCTTGGAGCAAAAGTGGGTCAGTTTACATAGACTCCCATGGCAAAATGCAACTTAAAAGCATTAAAAAAAGGTTTTACAAAGGTTACAGATTGGTACAAAGATAGTTTTGGCCTCTGTGGATAGTTTCTTTATTCCTAAAAACAGCATAATGTTGTTGTTGAGGGGTTTGTTTTTTTTTAATTCCTCATTCATCTGAATCGGTGTGGCTTCTTCAACAAACAGATGTACACAGTTTATTGCTGTCTGCAAGGCCTCCACTAATCCAAGTCACTACAGTGGACATCCCCTTTATGTTTACTTAGAATTGAATACACTGCAGACAGATAATCGTTTAGACTCGAAAGACCGTCTTTCTGTGAAGCAATAGTGCTAGCCACTGGTCCATTATATACAGTATAGTGACCAAATATACTTCTAGATCAGGGAAAAAAAAAATCAAACGGAGGACATCACAGTGGCCACATAACTGGGGCAAATGAAACAACAACAAAGGAAAAAGTCAGATAAAAGGAAATCCACCCCCTCAGTGCTAATTGGCACGTTCTGATCCCTGCTGCTAAAGATTACACTAAAATTCAACAACACTGACAGAATAAAAAAATGCCTGCTTAATATTTCTAAACTGATTCTCATCCCTTGCAGATTTTCCACCATGTTTGACACTAATTTGTCTCAAGACCCTGAACAAAAATGCTTTAAAGTGGGCAAACAATAACTCACAATAACTGGTCACTGTGTGTGATTTGGTCAATTGCTCTCCCACTGCTTTGAGAAACCATTTACAGCAACTTGGCTCCCAAAGCACGAGGGGCTAAAGTGACTGTAACTGCATGTGATTACTCGTAGCTGTGAAAGCATGTGACAAAACACAGCATGACAGTTGCTCATGTGTAAAACCACTACGAGCATGTAAGGAAAGGCTGCGGCGGGGCTCTGTGTTTATGCACAGCTCCACGTGGATGCTTTTGCTTTGTTTGTGTTTGTGTCGTAGCTGAGCGGCGCCTTCCAGAGTGAACTGTGCCAAGCTGCTGAAGTTTGATCCAGCTGGCTGATTAAAGGGCATGTTCTATTGATCTTGAAAGAGTTCATTCTGATTTGCGAATGTGTGAGGATTTAAAGAGAAATGCAGCAGGTCTGCAAGTGCCTGATCTTTACTGCATGTGACACATTTTCTCCTGTTTAGACAATTAAAAGTAAACTTGCGGGGGAAAAGGGACAGGTTTTTAATCAATATGTGGAAATAAATCCACTTCTTCTGAAACATTTTTTCATATTTTAATGTTTTTCCAAGCATTGGTTCCAAAGTAAACGGAAGGCAGTGTGCTCTCACGGCCCAATGGCTGTCTGAAAATATGAATAAAACTCTCATTTAAAGCAACTACAAAAGACCTGGACAGCAAAAGTCTGAAATTAAAATATCTTCTGCTGATTTAGGGTCCAGTGATTCAACAGCCTTCAATACAAACAATGAGCACTGTGACGTGTCCGTCTCTTTAAACGCTGCTTTCCTTCTACACATGTCTAGTGACATTAAAAATATCTGAAGCTCATTAAGCCTATACTAAATTAAAATCCATCAAGAGCTGCAAATTGTTTGCTGCTGACGCGAACTGATGAGAAACGTCTGACTCAAAGACAAAAGCTCTGTTTTTGATGCTCGCCCTGCTGATAAGATGCCAAATTAGTTTTACAATGAACAAACGTTAAATTTTTTTTAATCAAAATGCCTGTCTTTACTCTTCCCTCTGTGCACATTGAGCCACTTTAATGTCATCTGACATTCCCAGTGCTCGCTTTTTACTAGTAGTTTACATTTAATGAGCTCATTTTGTGTTTGTGTTTAACGTAACTGAGCCTTTTTTAAATTTTGAGCTGCTTTATTTTATCTGTTTAAATCCATTAAGCATGAGTAATTCTACTCAAGTAGAAGTCATGTTCATTTTTATCAAGGTATTCTACTTTACTAACATATCTTGTTTTATTACTGATGAATAATGTTGGATTTGCCTTTATTTTTCACACCAATTTCAGCCTCTTCTGATGCTTCAAACCATAAAAAAGACCCACTGAATATTAACAATGTCAGTGTTTGCAGGCTCTAAGGTTAACTGTGGGTTTATGGTAAAGCTCACCTTTCTCTTTTAACACGAGTCTTTATTTTTAGTCCCACCGCCTCCTTTGTGAGTATAATAGTTTCATTACAGCAGATTTCAGTCTGTTCTCATTTCCAAGCCATTGAATACTGTCATACACGAGGTCTCCTTGCTTTGTGCAGCAGCTTTAGGCAATCATGACTACAGTTCTAAATTCAATTTCATCACATTATCATGCCATCACACAAAAAACCCAGACTGGGTGACCAGGCTGCAACCAGAACCCTAATAAGTGGTTGAAAATGGATGGATGGATGGATGGATGGATAATGTTGTCAAGGAGTATATGCGTAGACAAGTAATATTTAATACCTAAACCTAACCAGTAAAAAGCCATGATCTGTTTCTGTCTGACAGAATTCTGATTTATCTACCGCCACCCTTCCAGCCTCCTAAAGTGGACTTGTAGCTCTTTAAAAAAGAAAAGAGCAATAATCACAAGGCAAACTGTTTCTGTGGCCTTTCAAGTTGCCTTATTGTTCAGTTCAGGCACCTGCATCTCCTCATGCCTAACTTCCAAGAAGCAGAAATCATTTTTTAAGTTATTTCTTTCTTGTATGAGCCCATAGTGCAAAACTGGATAGCGGGCAGTGTGCAGACGGGTTCAACATTAGTGTAACCATAGCAAACATGTGGGTCTCAGGCTCAGTGGGAAGGTAAAAAACATGATAAATGTGTGATAATGGACAGCCTTTACTTCCTTTAAAGTGAACCCGATGCAGTACTTTGCTTTATACCAAATATTTCGAGAGAAAGCCGCCATTGTCTCAGCAGCACCTCTCACTCATTTCCTGTGTGTCAGCTGTTCTCCTCACCTTGTCTTTGTCCTTTTGTTGTTCTGTGAGGCTGTATATTTAACTCGCCATAGCTCCACCTGCTGCCTCTTCCACACCTGAGGTGCAGCATTCATCACCACGAGCACTATATCTAGTTAGCGCTTCACTCCACTTGAACAGTAAACTTACTTACAAGTTCTCCAACTGTAATTTGAAACCAAGTTAAAACTTTAGCTCGTCTTTGCCTGAGGACCACTGAGTCCTCTCCTCCCTCCCATCCAACGCTGCCCACCACCTCTGCTCTTCACTCTGCGCTACTTTCCCTAAAGGCACCTACTTTAGTCATATACGTTCATGGATCTGATATAGGATAGAAAGTCAAGTTGTGGCTGCAAATCACAGCTGCAGTGTCTCTTGCTATTTCTTTTCTTGCTACTATTTCTTTCCTGTGCCATCCAATCATGTTTCTTCTCCTGCAACTCCAACAGTTTGTCTTATTTGTTGGATTTCAGTTTGTTTGGGAGATACTTCCTCAAGGAAGCAGATTCCTGGTTTAAAGCCACTGTAGAGTTTTCTTGTTCTCCCCGGGCCTGCATGGGGTCTCTTCCGGCGCTCCGGCTTCTTTGTAGCTTTAAATGTCACCGTGATTTTTTTCACATGTTTCAACTTGTTCCTTCAGCAAAGATCTGCTGTTTAAGACGCAGAAGTTGGGGACAAGGGTCAGTCTTTCTAATGCCACTGGAGACACCGCTTACATAGTGGTGTTTTGATCTAAGGCACTAGTGGAATTTGCAAATTTGAGGGTTTGTTACTGTTCTCCAACACATCTCAGCCGCTTGTTATGGTAGATCAACAATATTTTCTTTTTGATAATTTGTAAAGTAAACTGTACTTAATTTCTCTGGGGGACTTGGCTTTGTAGGTCTTCCGCCACAGAATTGGCAAGAGAATTCATAAAAGCATGCTTAAAACTGATGTACAGTCACGAAGGGAGGAAATAGAGCTCCAGCAGGAATTTATACAAACACATAAAGGACAAGCAGACTCCACAGCATTATAGATTTCTTGAATATTTATTATTCCTAGAAAGCTATAATTTACCGTGTTAAAATGACTGGCCTAATCAGGAACTCTGCTGACTGCCAATTGCCAATTGTTGTGAATGTTGGGGGATTTCTATTGTCTCTTATTTTCTAGATTTTCACGCCCTTTAAGTGGAACAATTGTGGAAGTAAATACAATTATTTCCTCCTTTTTGTGCCCTGTTGAAGTGGTCCAGCAAATAAACAGTGTTAAACTTTAGTATATTTATAGAGTGTCAAAAGCAGCACAATGGAGCAAACATTTGTGGAAGCCATAGAGTCTATGGCGCATTATCACACTCAAACAATGTAATGTGATAACATAATGAAATTCAACTGCAGCAATCAGAAATAATACAGTAGGAGTAAAAAGTGAGAGAAATACTTATAAAACACTTGATATTCTGCCCAGCTGGCAAACATCTAAATCTACTTTGGCTTGGCTCAGTACTGCAGGTTCTGTACAAGTGGATGTATGACGGATGGGCTCTTTTAAGGTTGCAGAGCACAATGACAGTCAGTCAATAAAAGATCAGCAGGGAAATTACAGTGGGGAACTGCTCAGGGCACAGAGGTCCATTAGCATTACCTTAACAAATGTCCACCACAAGCTCATCATTCTCCCTAACCCACTGAAAGCCCTTTTTCTGCTCTGTATACCTTTTCTACACACATGTGTACACCGATGCACCCAGATGCGCACATTCATATTCGACTCTCTCGAGGATGCAGGCCTTCATGGCAACATAGAGAGCGCAAAGGTTCTCCCTGTGTTCTAATAAAGCCCCGCATCCCCAGGATGGATTGAGCCCACGTGGCGATAAGGGGTGTGATTATTCATTTGTGCCAGAGATCTAGTGCCTCGAGATAAGATGGGCCCTTTGCAACAATGGAGGGGCTCAGAGAGGATAGATAATCAAGCCAGTGACCCTTGTAGTATGCTAGACTCAACCACTCGCTTGCTTTCTTTCAGTGGGCTTATCTGCTGGGAATAGCGCTGCATTTCGTGCCTATCTTACTGTACCAGCTTGGCAGCGTTCCTACATGCTGCTGTCAGTCCCCAAGGTACAAAAGCTCAGTACGGCTTATGTTTGTGTGGTGAAACCGTGGGGGAGTGGAAAGCACCAAGGGAGGATGGAGAGATAATCTGGCACATGGCTCTGGTTTTAGGCCTGTGAATATGGAAGTGAGAAGGAAGCAGCCATTCAGATGTGTTTAAAATATAAAATCTGTTTTTACTGTACTTTTCTAACATTTATTTATAGTAAAAAAACAGTTTGGAAACTTTATTTCCAAAGAGTAACTATCTGTGCAGTATTTTGTATTTTGTAATGAATGAATGAATGACAGCTTTATTTGTCGCAAGCAGGTTGCCCTGCAGCGAGATGGTAACCCCCCCCGACCTTACACACATAACACAGACATCACATGGGATTACAAGTCGGAGATCGGTAGCGTTACAAGAAAAACACTGAAATGTACACAACATCGGGAAGGTACAAGAGGAAAAAAAGAGACCTCCACTCATGCTGTGCTTCCATGGTAGGACAGCACGAGAACAGGAAACAAAAAAACTCCTCTGCACAAAAAAGCACATAAATGTTTCGATAAGCGATGCAAGGTGCAATAATTTGATTAATGAAGTGTTATGATGCTTGGTTTATTCCAGGGATTCAATCTCAGTTAACAGGTTTTTGTGGGTGCTCTGTTTTGGGTTTTTTTTTGCTTAGTTATTATTAGGGTTGGATTTTCATTTATTTACCAGTTTTCATGGTTTCTGGGTTCAAGGTGTTGTCTGTCATTTAGTTTTAGTGCACTTATATATTCTGTTCTTTCAGGTCCTGTTATGTTTTAGTGCTACAGTCTGTATCCACTGAATGTGAATACATTAAATTTTTGTGTTCATGTCAATGTTTCAGTTATTCTTTCCTGTTTTATTCTGGTAGCCTTTTGTCCCTTTATTTTTTACTTCCTGGTTTTCTAGATTTTGTTCAGCTGCCATCATCCTCCTGTTTTCCATCCCCCTGATTTCTTCCATGTGGATAAATAGTCCTGTCTTGGTTTAGTTAGTCTCTTATGGGCACAGGTTTAGCTCAGTTGGATGAGCACGTAGTCATATGTCAAACGACTGAGAGAGGCCAGCCTCGGTTCAAATATGACCCACGGCCTCTTTTCGGGGCATGGATAGCTCAGTAGGTAGAGTGGAGGCCCCATGATTGGAAGATCAAGGGTTCTAGTCCACTGTACAGCTACCCTGAGGTACTCCTGAGCAAGGTACCGTCCCTACACACTGCTCCCCGGGCACCCAATAGCTGCCCACTGCTTCACTGAGTGAATGGGTTAAATACAGAGAGGAATTTCCCCACGGGGATCAATAAAGTATTCATTATTATTATTATTATGGTCCTGCTATATGTTAATCCAGACAAAGATATCTTAACATGTCCATACTACTATTACTTACTATTACCAGAAAAACATTTTCAAGTGTCAATCCTCACAATGACGCACAGTGATCATCCATCCATAAATCAATCTTCTTCCACTTACCAAAACGTAGTTAGTCTGTTAGTTAATCATTGCCATCTTTGTATTTCCAGAAGCCAGAAGCATTTGAATGTGACATCAAAACAAATATTAAGCAATTTGTTTATTAAGCAATTAACTTCTTTTGGTGACCCGTTGGAAATGCAAACAGTGTGAACTCAGCACTAAAATTTCATCACTCTTTAGTTTATATGGTAACCATGTGAGGTAAAAGCTGCTTGTTTCATGAGCCTGAACTCACTAATGGGATGCTTTTGTGTTTCTGGTCCAAGTTCAGTAAGAGAACCTGCCAAATAAAAAAGAAGAAAAAAAGCAGAGAGACCTTTACTTTATCTTACTGAGATTTAAAATCCTTACATAACCAACTTTAGCAAGTGTCATTTTCATCTGTTCCCTGGACTGCCACAGCTGCACCTGCTGAAGGCTGATTTTAGAAACATTAATATAAATCTAATCCACCTGGAGGCTGCAAGTCAGACAGTGAAGCTTCGAAAAGAGCGCGGCTGATTGGTCTAATTACATGCTTGAGTGGGGGGAAAAATACAGCCTTATCAATGACCTTTAACATGCTTGTTTTGTCTGCTAACTGTTGCATGCTCTGTTCGCTACAGTGTCAGTGCTCGTTGCGGTAAATCTCACAGATGACACGTGCAGCATACAGATAGCCTCATTAGGTTTTGATTTATGTCAGTGCGATGAAACGTTAGCGACAGCTAAAGCTAATGGCTTTGTGTGGCGACAGGAGAAGGGAAAGTAAAATCTTAAAGTTAACATTTTCTGGTTTAAAAAGAGAACAAAGAGTAAATTAGCATTTCACACATGCACATCATACCACACTTGCGCAACTCCCTGACTGGGTTTATCTCATGTACAATAGAGGGTAGACACAGCTGGAAGCGGCCATTTCTGCATGCAGCATACAAAATACCATCGGTACCACCTGAGGTGCTTTTATGGCCATCCTGTGCTAGAGCTGCATGCCCAGCTTAGGTGAGGTGCTGCATGAATGACACCACAGTGCATATTTATTATCATTACTATTATTTTTATTATTAATTTTATTATTAGCCATCCGCTTCTGCTCATCAGTGTCACGGGGGGTGCTGGAGCCTATCCCAGCTGTCATAGGGCGAGAGGCGGGGTACACCCTTGACAGGTCGCCAGTCTGTCGCAGGGCTAACACACAGAGACAGACAACCATTCGTGCTCACATTCACTCGTGCATTCACACCTATGGGCAATTTGGATTAATCAATTAACCTATCCCCACAAGCTGCATGTTTTTGGACGGTGGGAGGAAGCCAGAGTACCCAGAGGGAACCCACGCAAACACGGGGAGAACATGCAAACTCAGAAAGAGTTTTTAAAAGCCGAGAGGCTTTATAAACTCAGAAAGGTCACACAGAAAGACCCCGGCCTGATGGTGGAATTGAATTCAGGACCTTCTTGCTGTTAGGCAATAGTGCTAACCACCATGCCACCGTGCTGCCTTAATTCTTTTTTTTAATAATAGGTATTAGGTATTTTTATAATTTATAATTTTTTAAAATAATTTTATTATTATTAATTCACATATTGGTCATGCATTCTGTGTAGCTCATCATCTATTTGTCTTCTCAATGCGTGATGATTTCCATTTGTTTTCTACAAGCCAGAACAAGAATGGAAATGATCCTACCTGGATAAATATGTATTATTCCACAAGCACTTGGTGATTGTGTTTAACAAACGCAAATGTCAAGATCGGCTCTCGGTGACCCAGCTGAAGGCCACGCTTGCCGTTCACAGTAAAGATCATATGCATGGTTAATCAGGTGTGAGTATCACTGAAAACACAGGCAACATCATCTCAAGAGCTGGCCCTGGGGCCCGTGTTCTGGTCAATTAGAGAATTAGAGGTGTCAGGCAGGGTCATTTTGTTATACTGATTTATTCACAAGCCCTTGTGGAGCCACGAGAGCTGGACAATAGGGCCAGTGGCGGTGGCTTTGTTGAATTTTCTATCTCCTCGCACATTTGTCCTGCAGGAAGGAAGTCGTTTCAGCTTAACTCTTGGTCTGGAAGGCTATTCTCTGAGGCGCAGCTGACCGCGGCGCTCTTCAGTGAGAGCCTCTCGGCTTTTAGAATAACCTTGCTGCTCTCGCCACTTTCACTAAATCATTTGGTGTAGAAGCTTAAACAAACAATTTAATGTCAAAGTATCAAGACATGACATGCATGCAGGGGTATTTTTAGGTGCCACCAGCTGGAAGTCTTTCACACTGACCTGCACACATTACATTTATACATGAGCCAACTGACTGAATATGCTCACGCATTTGGAAATACTGCTAACATGCACACTGCTGTTTAAAATATTAAATCTGAATGTACCAAACTGTATGAAGAATTATGTTTTCCTGTACTTCAAATATTGCAGTTTGCTCTTTTTCATCTTTTTTTTATTGACATCCTTAAATTTGTATAATTCCCTCAACATAGTCTTGATACAGTTCAAAATATATAGGGTTTTTTTTTTTAAAACAATCCATGCAATGTTTCATATTATAAATATTATACCAAATAAAATCAAAATCACTATGAGGCTTGGTAGTGCTCAGATAAATACACAAATTGATATTACTAACCAAATTTGTTGTACAACATATATGCTGCTTCTTTCTTTGTTTTTGTACAACATGATTCCGGGGGTAATTTAGAGCCTGTGTCACATAGTTTGTCCAGCAAGTCAGCGCCATCTCTAGTGTTTACAATACTCTGAGCGCTGTTTGCAGCACATGTAGCCAAGTAGCAGGAGATCAACCATTTATCTGGGTCTGGGTCATGGGAACAGAATCGCTACAGAACCCCGGACCTCCTTCCCTCCTGGGCACCTCCTCCAGCTCATCCATGAGGACTCTTAGGTTTTCCCAAGCCAGCCAAAAGTTGTGATCTTGCCGGCATGTCTTGGGCCTGCCCTGGGATCTCCCCACAGTTGTGAATGCTTAAAACACCTCAGCTAGATGGTGTCCAGGAGGCCAATCGCACTTTCTGTAACCCAGACACCCTTTGGAGCCTTTTACCTGCATATATCTACAATTTCTTGGTCACTACTCACCGATCGTGGCCACAGATGAGGACGGGAACATAGGCTGATTGTAGGCACAGACACTGCACAAATATGTCTCAGTCTCCAGTGCATTGCTAAAAGATCTTTCCTTAATCTACACATCTCTATGGCATTAACCCAAAATTATTCAGTCCGCACAATATGGGAATACTGGTGTCCATGTAAACATACGAACTGGCAGACAAGCAAATATTGTAAAAAGCTGAAGAAAGTTGAAGAAACTTAAATATACTACCCCAAAAACATCAAAATTCTTCACTGGACTGGAGCACCACAGTGGCCAGAAACAGACTTGACTACAGTCTTTGAACTTCTTTCAAAAGTTCTTACGTTTAACCTTAAAAAGATAAGGTGCACAGGAGTTTTAGCATCTCCACAGACTATTTCAGATGCATTCCCTGAAGGAAGGCAGCCTTGTCTCTCTATAATTCATGGACCTAACTTAAAAAGTGACACACAGGAATGCACAAACACTGTGCAGATGTGTTGATGGCGGAAACTCTTGCAGACTTGCATTCATACACTTTTATGTAGCTGAACATGCATAAATTATCTCGAACACTGAGCTGGATAAACTGACCTCTATGCTTCCTTATGCATCTTGAATTTAAGCACTACAATACATATATAATGCTCATGTAATTTGTCATTTTTTGATCTGTAAAGTTGTGCAGATTCTTTGTGCATTATTACAGAGTAATTTCTATGTCCCCAATATGAATGAGCTTTGTTCAGCAATTCGAAATGAGACTACATCGTGGTAGAAAGACACAAAGATGACATTTAGATCCTGAAAACTATTGAAATGAGTACTTCAAGAGATTATCTACTTCAAAATAAAGCTGTTCGGGTTCAATAACAGACAAAGCCGTTTTGACAAGGTGGAGACTTTTTACTGAATTAATAATTAAAGCTATCCATCAGTGTCAGTAACAATAAAATAACCCAGAGAATCCTATTTTATCCAGAGACAGAGATTCACAACGTTGTCAGTCTGCCCAGAGACAAAGCGTCACATTGAATTTTCTATTGTCACAAACTGTTCTCTTCGTGAGATATATAACACCAGCTAATGGGGCTCCCCCTATCAGCCTGCTTCGGCTCAAACTTTTGATGACTATATTCATCAGCACATATTATCGGCTGAATTTAAATTGGACACTGATATGCTCTTCAGTCACTTTTCATCAGCCCTGACATGCTGTCTTTGACATCGCCAAGCAGTGCCTGTCGATGCGCGTCCGCCGGTGAGGTGCAGCTTTGTAGCGTCGAGCCACCGACTTCACAGTGACGCGCCGTTCTCTGCAAATCTGGATCGCACTCTTTAATGAGTTAACACACTTTGCACGCAGTGTGAGCTGCATTTAATGTCACAGGCCTCCTACGCACACACTGAACTAAACACATGTTCAGCTGCTTGATTTCTACTGTGTTTAGAGCACGGACTAAAGCAGATTTCACACTGACAGGCCTGCATGTAGTGGCATATTTAAGATTTTTACTCTTGGGCTTTACGAGAGTAGCTTTGCCTGATTCTCTTTCCTCTTGAGCCAGCTTTCTTCTCAATGGCAACCTCTTACAAACACAAATTTGAGCAGCAGATGGGCGGAGCTTCTGTGTTTTACATTAAGAGATGTGTCTTAGATGACCACATAAGGGATATCCTCTTGTTGACATCATACAGAGACAAGGGTAGAAAAAAAACTGGCTGAAGTTGGATGTTTAACCCTTGTATGGTGTTCGGGTCTGTGAGACCCGTTTTCAGTTTTTTTCAAAAGAAAAATTAAACAATTAATTATTTTTTCAACCTGAAATTCATTGGCTTTGGCTTATTTTCTGTGAAGAACATAAATCCGAACTAATTTTCAATGACCTCATACTGTACCTCCCCCCACGCATTTACATTACATACAAGGTGTTCGGGTCCACTGGACCCAGGTCTAATAAAAGTGTTGAAAGTGTAGGTCCTGTGTTCCCACACTCTGTCTTCCTCCTTTCTGATGCTGCTGATAGTGTTTTCTTCCCCTCCTGCTCCCGCACAAAGTTGCAACATTGTTGAAAATTCAACTATCAACATCGTCTGCTCTTACATTCCCACACATTTTACCCTCTTTCTTCAGGGATCCAAATTTTATTTTCTCATACCCTGTCCCACCTGCAAATTAGGGGCATAATACTATAAATAAGACTTTGCCAATATGGTTCCTTATCACAACTGATCAAGATGGCAAAAGATTATCTGCTGTGAGGGCCATCCAATTGATTTTGGAAGAGAGAGGGGCTTCGGATGATGATGTTGACAAAGAGGTTTCAGAATATTTCACATTTCTGAAAATTCAGAGTCTGACAGTGACTTTGAAGAAGAGGATGAGCTTGAGCACCATTTAGTAACAAAACGAAGACGAGTACCCCATCTGCTGCCAGCTCCAGGACCAGAACAAGCCCACCAGACAGCAAGTGAAAAAATATGGATGTCATTAACTGGTGAAATTGAATGGTCTTCTTGCCCAAGAAATGAGCCACCCTGCAGAGCTGTTGCTGTGATAAGCCATGGCCAACACGGCTGACAGTTACTCATGTGCAGGACATCAAGTCTTCATTTGAGCTTTTCATCCCAGATTCCATCCAGAAAATTATTCTGGATTGCAGTAATCTAGAAGGAAGGTGTGTTTTTGGAGAGAGGTGGAAGGAGATGGACCAAATTCATCTAAGAACCCCAAAGGCCTACTTTGGGGTTCTTATCCTTGCAGGAGTTTTCAGGTCCAAAGGGGCATCCACAGAATCCCTGTGGGATGCAGAAACCGGCAAGAACCTTTCCGTGCATCAATGTCTCTGGAAAACTTCCACAAAATTTCCAGGATTATCCGTTTTGATAACCGAGACGACAGACCAGCTCGACGGCAGAGAGACAAGCTAGCTGCCATCAGGACAGTGTGGGATAAGTGTGTGCACCACCTCCCCCTGTTTTACAACCCCGGGCCTAATGTCACCATTGATGAGCAGCTGATCCCATTTAGTTGTGAAACATATTGCATTTATCGTGTAAATGTGTTGTGTCTTTCCACTCACTCCACTTGATTATAACTGATTTATGTTTTTTATAACATTTTATAAAAAAAAAACCAAAAAAAACGAGAAGCACATTAATTCATAAATGTGATCTAACAAAGGTAAAGGGAAAAAAATAACTATGTTTGCTGTTCATATGGCTTGTAATTGGATGAAGTAAACATCTGTTTAGTAATTTAACATAAAATTATTTGATAGTGTTAATTTGGAAAGCCAAAAACTCTAGTGGGTCCACCAGACCCATGAACACTGGCTGAGTAACAAAAATATGAACACCACACAAGGGTTAAAGCTTTTGGATCACCCAGATTACTTGTACATGTACTGACTTCATTATTTAAAACTTTGTATATATGCATAGAAAGTATTTTTTAACAATTTTTCCACAGAGTAACCACTCTGCAGCTTCTGGCGCTCAAATTTTAATTTCTAAACTTGGCAGTTGATCAGGTTTACGCTCAGTCAGATCTCAGTGAAGCGTGAGTTTGGTTCAAAAGAGGATTGTTTGGACACAGACTCCTCTGTCCATGATGCCACAGCCGGCTTCATGCTGACGCAGCGGTCTTTCATCTCTAGAGAACTTCACCTAAAAAGCTCATTTACAATGTTCTTCTCACTAGTTAGTTTTGGGGGACTGTTTTTAACAGCTAAGCAGTTCATGTGTGTATTCATGGTGCAGATGTAAGTCCAGTTTCAGTCATATTACCTCGATTAGCTAGATTATTAATGGTTTTTTTTTAATTGCAGATCATTTCAAATGCAACTTTTCAAACACAGTAACAAAGAAAATCAAATACACTAACAAAGTTGATCACACGCTACAGTTTAGTAACAGTTGACATTACTATGGTAAAGTTTATAGTAATGGACGTGTGCACAGCAGTTGTGGCATTCATGGCCAACGTTAAGTTGGGTCAAGGGTAGCAAAGATAACCTTAAATACTGATGGCATTGATTAGACTCCACACAGGAGCTCACATATGACTTTTTTTTTTCATTCTTTCCCCCCCACTGTACTGCTACATCCACCTGCCAAATTCCACTTTAAACCCTGACTATATGCACATTTATTACTGGATCACCTATATGTTACACCTACAGTAGCTGCTTGGCATGCCACGAAGCTCCCAGCGCAGTTTTAATCTGATGTTAATGTCTATCCACCTTAGTACTTTGTAACTTTACCACACTATGAAGGGTTAAAATGTTTCCTGTGATGTTTTGTAATTATCGTAATGAAGGCCACAAGCTGAAAGAAGTGCTGTTTCAGCTTGTGACAATGCATCTCATTTGCAAACTTAGCTGTAAGAGCATACAGTAAAACTGTCTGTAGACCTGAGGAGCACTGCACTGCTGGGGGGTAATTGTCTGATGCTTCCAGCAAAAGGATTCGCCACTTTCACACCAGACTTCATCATCTGACTTGTCATTTATATAAAAATATTCATTATAGCAGCTTTAAGTGCCCAGGGAGATATCGTATTAATTCTAATTTTGCACTGAAACTAGTCTAAAACACCAAAACATTTCACTGTAAATAATGCAAAACAGCATGTCATCCTATTTCAGAAATCTGAACCGACTAATGTTTTACTTCTCCTGCTTGAAGCTTAATATTTAATAAATAATGAAAAGTTCTGGCTGTCCTTCTTCTGTTTAGTGAATATTTCCCTGTTTTTTCTGCAACTACCAGAACCTTCTTCAGGCAAAAAAACACAAACCCCAATTATAACAATTAGGCTCAATATGTTGGTGCATTGCCACATAAAAACCTTTCTTATTGCCACAAGAATGACATTTATATAATCCTAAACACCCACATCTGTCACCCTTCTCCTTAAACTCTCAAGAGAGCTGGTTGGTGTGATTTTTGAGAGGAGACTGACATGTTTTGATTGGACGAACCTCTCGTGGAGAGTGAAAAATAAGCTCTCCCTTGCGGCCACCCTTCTGGCAGTCAGTGTTTACTGCCTTGTTTATTTCTCTTGGCTGCTGATCTCCCATCAGTGAGCCCACAAGGTGCACAAGGCTGGGACCAAATCCATCCAATGGGAAGCTCAGGCTCCGACTGCCTGATATGGTGTATTCTTCTTCTCTTATATCATGTTTCGCCAAGTGTGACCCACAGGTGCTATATAGGGACACGCGTAAGTGTGAATAAAACATGAAAGTACAGTGTCTGTTTACCATTTTAAATAAACTGTTGCTTTAAGTAAGAACAGGAGGAAACAAAGATTTTTCATGTTATACATTTTCCAGTTCTGTCAGAGGAGGTGGGTCAGTCTTCATTTAGTTGGAGACATACACGACCGCCTTGGGGCGATAAGCCATGGCAAATTTCCTGTTCAGGAGGGAGATAAAATCATGGCAGATTAAAAATTTAAAGCAAGGGAAAAACTTTAAACCTAAAGCCTACTTTAAATGTCACTCTTGTGCTTTTGGTCCACTATCTTTGGAGGCACAATGTTATTCCTCAGATGCCAATAGAGTAGAGCTCTACTAATTCATATTCACAACCCTGTGGATAGTTAAGACTTCCTTCACTGCTGCACACTACAAACTCTTCCACTGAAGACTGCTATTTGAAAAACTAAACACACCCTAACTACTTCCATATAAATTCAGAGAATAAATAGCAGGTGATGCTAATCAAAAGTACTTACTGTAATTGTAAATTTTTGTTAGTTTGCTGTTCTAGAGCATACAAAGCTTAAATAAACTGTAATAAAGAGCTACATCTCAGACTCAACAGGCTTCAGTTAGCATGTTAAAGTTGACAGTGCAATTAGAAAGCAATTGGCTTGCTGGAAAGCGTTGCCAGGAAAAGGCCTCTTCTCTCTAAAAAAGCTCGGTTTAGGTTTGCAAGGTTGCATTTGAACCAACTACATGACGTGCATTCAACAGCTAAAGCTTGGCCCAAACTTTGTCATGTAATGGGATCAAGAATCAAGGTGTAGCATTGGTCCAGCCAAAGTTCAGACCCACGTGAAACACTGTGGCAGAATCTTAAGAGAGCTGTGATAAATGGATGCTTGCAAACTTAAATTAGCTGAAGCAATGCTGTAACAAATTCCTCCATAATGATGAGACACTATTACTGTTGCTGAAGGTGGTTTCACAATAACCTGGAAGTGGTCTAGACATGCACAAGAAGTCAGTGCTGAAGAAGACAGTCGTCAAATTTTGCTTTCAAAGGTGTGAATTGCAGAACTTTTTAGCCATCGTTAGAGAATTACTGCTGTAGAATGGGAGAAATGTGTCAATGGACTCCGACTTCCACAGTCACAAATTTTTGTATATTTAATGTAAACATTCCCCGTATGCTCCTATTTGTAAGAACCTTTTACGTAAGTATACTACATATTTAAAATGTGACATGCTTATATGTGACTTCCTTTGTATATATTTCAAAAGTTTTTGTGAAAACATATTCAGGTCACAAAGAAATATCTGCATAGCTTAAATATTTAATCTTGGTAGGTATTAAAAACCCGTGTTTTCTTGGTGTAGCTTCTGACTACCTCGCTGACCACCTGCAGCTCTCTGTCTTCTCTCTTCGGTCCTCCCCTTGTCTCCCTTCTCTTCCTTCCCTCCCATAGGAGTGTGCTCACTGTGCACTGCCATCCATCAGGCTTGTCATCGGTCGCTCCGGGGCGGTTGGCGAAGACTGCGTGGGACTTGGCTCATTTCTCTCCTCTGATTATCCCGGGCTGCTTGAGCCTTCACCCCCCTTTTTCCACCTACTCCTATTCTCACTTCTGTTTTCCCGGATTCATCCCCCCACTCAGTCAGTGCAATTATTGCACTCCCCTCTTTCTCCCTGATCTTGTCACCTCTCCATTTCCCTTTCTGCAGCCCAGTATAGACCAGCACGTGTGCTGTATGTGTGAAAAAATGGATGCTCTGAGAATCTCTGTGCAGCCCCCAACCAGGCTGCGAGAATGCTGCAGTTTTACTAGTGACAGGATGTTCATTAAATGAGCTTTGTCTGGTAGTGAGGGATTCCCTGACTGTTTAGCAGCTATTTCATCATAGAAACTGTTAAAGAGTCTCTCCTGGTGGATTCTGACAGTGAAATAAGTGTGGAGGCAAGGTCCTGCTGTGAGTGCCGGTGAAAAATGCACACCCTTGCTTTACTGGTGAGAAGGTGGCAATGTCCTAAACGGAGCACGCATCTGACAAAGCTCCTGCACTGAAGAAGAGAAGTTTTATATTAAAGAGAAAGTAAATTAAATTTTGAAACTCAAAAAGTGTTAAGGTTTAAAGCAGATTAGAGGAATGAAATTTCAAAAATTCACATGTAGATGTGCATTTCACTGCTCTTTGTCTGTTGGTTATTTATGCAAATTAATGTATACTTAATATTTAAAAATTTTAAGAAAATTTAAATTTAATCCCAAAAAATAATTTAAATAATTACCTGAAGAAACATTGTGACATCTAGTACTATCTTATTTTTATTGTTTGCCCATAAATACCAAAGACGGTATAGAGAAGAGGAGTGCAACCAGTGTACAGTAACTCTCTTGTTTGGGCGTTCTCATATTTAAGTTTTTAAGTATTATGACTGCATTCATGTTTGCTTGTGGAGATAAAAGCTAGTAGTTTCAGTGTAACGCACAAACATACCTGCTAATTAGTGGAAAGTATCCTGAAGCGCAAACCTGCAGGTTTGGTCTGTGCAACACAGAAAACTTTATTTATGAGATAATTTAATTAAAAATAAAAATACAAAAGTAAGGGCATGGTGGAAAATTTCAGTCCAGTGACTCAAATTAAATAAGCATTCTTTAATTGTCAGCACACCCATCAATCAATGCAGCCACTGTCTTAACTTTAAGACTTAAACATAATTCAAACAGGTGAGTTATAAAAACAAAAATTAACACTGACACAGAAAGTACTGGGAGGGTTTACAGACCGACACTTTAAGTTTTCTCCTGGCTGTAAACATGCAGAATTCACTGCTTAGTTTAGCCTATTTTATATAGGAGTTCATGAGGATTGATTCAGAAACAGCCTCAAGTGGCCATTAGAGGAACTGCAGATTTTGATAGTTTTGCATTATTTTTTCAGTTTGGTGAATACTAGTTTCATAAAAGGCACAAACACTGTGCAGATGTGTTGATTGTTGCTTTATTTAATCTTATTGTCAAATTATTTGAAAGTAAATGTAAATAAAATTTCAGTGGCTCTCATGGCTTGCCTCTCAGAGAAACAAGCCACTTAGAAGCCTTACATGGCTTATATATTTAGTCAGACCTGATTAATAAAACCATACTTTAAAAAATCATATATTAATTTATTGGTGGGGTTATCCTATCTTCATAGGAAGAGATTTACATTTATGTTCTGAAAAGTATGAAAACTTATCGATTGATCCAAAATTTCAGAAAACATGTACGAGAAGAAATAACTATCTTAATGCAAGCTACTGCTACTTAAAATGTTAACCTATCCACCCGTCTCCCCTAAAATAGAAGTATTGCTTTTTCTCATTAGTTCACAGGAGTACATTATAATATTCTTTAAAGCAACCAATAACTGCAGAGAGCAGATAAATGTAATGGCTTATTAGTCTGATCCCCAAAGGAGGACTGCTCAAATAAAATGATTCTGAATGCTTAATATGCAGCTAAATGCATTTAATTTCTTACTATTCCCAGCAGACAACATGCACAACCTATGAAATAATGAATCCTATTATTGTTTATGTGCAAAGCCCAAAGTGGTGAATCTGCAGACTCATAGCACTGTATGGCATTTGATAAATTTAATATCTTCCTCTTTCATAATTAACCCTTCATTTATACTTCTGATGTTACCATAACACAGGATAGCTAATGCTATTCATTGCAGCTCTGCCGTCCTCTTTTCAGACCCACCCTAGGTCGTCCCACAGCTTCTCCGTCAGAGCCCTGGGCACGTTTGGGGAGATTTAGTTTAGAGTTTCCATCAGCCACATGCTAGTTCTACTCTACCACCAGACAGCAGGAGTTTCTGTCCTATTTCCGTCTTCATATCGGCCCACACATGATGAAAATGTTTCATGTCGCTGTAGCGTGATCGACGAAGGTAAAGACTTCAGTAAGTATTGCTATAGACATGCAGCTGATCTACTATTTCTGCACTGTTTATAGTTTTTAAATTTTTAAATGAAATATGTTTCAGCGTTCTGCACCGCAAAGAGGGACTGTAAGATAGAACCAAACCAAGTGAGTTTCATTTTTTTTTTTCCTGCAATGCAAGTGCTTCATATTGCCTTGACAACCCCACCTCCCTGGAGGCTCCTCCAAAACACCGCCGAATGCAACAGCTAAGGAAGTTCATTTGGCACGGCTGCTTCCAGGCATGAGCTGGCCTACTTTAAAGCCCAGGCTGCATAACCAAAAGGCTGAACTAGCCTGGTCTTCCTTCACGTTTCATCCCAGTAGCCGCCATATCTTGAGCCCGCAGACAAGGATGGGAGGATCCACGGGGGGCGGGGGGACCGCCTCATTTAAAGAATGTCCTTGCCATCCATTTACAGTCAGCTGAAGTCAGTCCCATCTGTGGCTGAATCACAAGCCTTCAAAACGCACACGGGCACAGCAGGCCACAGTGGTCATTTGGGGGCACTTGGCTGTAACTCGTCTATGGCCCAAATAAGCACTGAGGAGAAACGCGCATCAGTGCATTAAATTCCCGTCTGCGAGCACATTTTCACTTGTGAAGCAGACATAAAGTTAACCTCATAATGATGCAGCAATAATGACAGGAAAGGGCAAACGCCTCGAGCTGTATTTGTAATTCAACTAATTTCACTAATGATAACTCGGAAGCAAAAACACAAGTTAACCACATCTAGCCACTAAACAGATAATGAAAATATAGAGAAACACACACATAAACACACAGTTGTGCATGGTTTCTATATTTTCTTCAGCGAGAATGTTTGGTAGATGATTCGATAGTGTGTGTGTGTGTGTGTGTGTGTGTGTGTGTGTGTGTGTGTGTGTGTGTGTGTGTGTCTGCAGAACCTTTCAGGCCTTTTGAATCCAAGTCCAACAATTTTTGTAACTTGCTGAAACCAACAATGAGGCATTCGTGCCTATTTCAAGCAGCTGCTGTAATATGCTTCTTTGAAAACATGTTTGCTGTTGCAAAAAAAAGAAGTTGTTTTTAAAAGTCTTCTCCCTTTTTATTATTTTTGAGTAAAAGCACAGGTTCAAACATTCCCCAGACTTGTTGAGGAGGGACACCAGAGGCGATGCTTTCTGTTTGAAAAATGGATTTATATTCAAAACCTGACCTACACAAACTTTTGCTATAAAATCAAAAAGATTACAAACGCAGCTTCCTTCTTGATGTCTGCGGCTGCTGCTTCTTTCACATCAAAGGCAGCCGGCTGAGGTGGTTCGAGCATCTAATTATACCGCTGCCTTCTGCGTGGACCTCCAACAGAAGTTTTCTAGGAGGGCACACTGGTGCAGACCCAAACACGTACAACATTCATCCACAACATTAAAACAACCTGCCCAATATTGAGGAGGACAAAGGGTAACTTGTACTATAGAAGAGTAAAGCGTACTGCAGATCCTTCAGCTCCTATGGGTTGAAAGGTGGGGCCTCCAAAGTTCAGGCTTGTTCCGTCACATATTTGAATGAAGGAAGCGTAAGCTTTGATTATACTGAACAGCTAAACCCGATATTCCCGTTATACCTTTTCAAATCCGGTAGTTGGTGCATTATAACGTAAATGACATAATTTATTCTTATTACTGAGCAGAATTATTGTAAATTAACAGACCAGTGTTCACAAGGACGTAACATAAGGAAGTAAGTTCATCTCAAAGTGTATTGGAGGAAGCAGCGATGATGCTGTAGAGCTAAGCCTGCACTACTAAAGGGGAAAAAAGGAGAATTACCCACAGAAGAAAACAAAACAATACCAACCAAGAAGGAAGAAAAAGCACATATTTCCAAAGTGTTTCCAGTGGAGTGATTTTTTTTCCCCTTTCCCTGACATGCCAGTTGTAGATCAACTAAAAAAGAGAAGTTTTGACTTCAAAGCTAAGACCAAAGGAAAAAGAAGCAAGTGGAGGACATGGAGAAGCCCAAGATGAAAAACTTACTGATTACTTAAAAGCATCCAGCATCAATATTTGGGCTACTGTTGCAATTTGCAATTTCGCCTGTTATTAGTTTTAGGGTTGTGGCCGATTGGTGTAAATCCCCTCAGAAAGGTGTAAGTCTGAGATAGTCTACTCTGTTTGGCGACATAATGTCTAGGAATGGATAGACGACAACTCCTAGAATCACCGCACAAAGCTGAGGTGTCTTTTATGAACATCTGTCATGCGCTGTCTCACCCAAGACACGGCACGACGTTGGAAATGCAGAGAAATAAATAAATAAAAGCAGGAGCATAGCAACTGCACCGAGCTTGTTCATCTGCAGCTACAACATGTGGGTTTGATGAGGGTGACTGAGTGGGCGTATGACAAGCAAAGTCAGAGCTACTCACTCAGCACTGTTATTGTTTCCAAAACCTCCTATGTAAACCATGGCACACACAGAAAACAATGAAAGGGAATTTTATTTATTTATTGTTAAGGGTACAGTTGGCATGTGGAGGAAATTATTTGCTTCATGAAATTCTATCTCTGCAGCGTTGTTGTTAAAGTAAACTGTCTGTGAAACAGGTTTGCTCGGTGCGTGAAAAAAGGCACGAGTGATGAAGAAAACAAATACGGTGGAAGTGGTTTTGTATTTGGTAGAACACGAACAAGAGGGGATGACTGCAGTCTCACTGGACGGTGTTACATGTTTCTTCATTATTACAAACACACAATGTAGATTAGGCTGTGTCAGTCACACACAGTAGCACTGTTTGTGGTTCCCAAACTTTTTCATTTGACCTGTCCCCACAGCCCTGTCAGATGGACTTGAGAATCCAGTCATTAATAACTCACATCTTTAAATGTCAATCTTAACTAAATCTGAAATTTTAAATGGTTATTCCACAGATAAATGGTTCAACATAAGGCCAGGGGACCAGAAGCGGCCCGGCAAAGACTCCTATCTGGCCCACTGGTCAACTTTGGAAAAGAGGGCATCAATTTTGGACCACTAACTGTATTTTCGTATTGATGAAATTACACTTTTTTTCATATATTTACTGGGATTTAATGTGTAGTTCATTTTAAACTCACCACTGACAGAAAAGAACTGTTTCACTGATTTAAAATGAGATCCCTGCCATATATACCATCTTTTTGGGTATAAAAAGATGGTCGTAACCACTATAACATCACCCACTAGTTCAAGTGTTGCACTGAGTGTTCACACTGTATACAGTGAGGAGTGAATATGAGAACCCATGGTCCCTGGTTCTTGTAGTTTTTGTAGTATATATATATATATATATTGTAGTATAGCTGTCTGGTCTCTCTGCATCCTGTGTCCATGTTTGTCTGATTACCCCGTTTAGTTGTTTGAAGTTCATGTGTTTTAGTCCTGGTCTCAGTATTAATTACCTCCCATCTTATTTTGATAGTCACTTGTCTCTTGTGCTCTGTGTTTAGTTTTGCTTCCTTTGTCTTGGATTGGTGAATTTCTAGTGTCCTATCTCCCTAATTACCTGGTGTGTGTCTTCTCCTTTGTTGTGACCTCCCTCCGAGCTGTGAGCCCTGTGTGGTCTGTAATTCATCCTTGAGTCCTAGGTTCCTAGCTCCTGCCTTGCCTTGTTTTGTTTTATGTTTTCAGGAAGTCTTCGGCATTAAAGCTGCCATTTTTAGTTCAATTTCTGCCTTTCAACTCCTGCATTTGGGTCCAACTCTGCCTGCCACACAGCTGTTTACCGACAATTAGCCAAAGAGCATTTCCTGTATAATCCTGCTTTTGGACTTTTAGAAAGGTCATAATTTAAAAATTAGGCTTAATGTTCTAGTTAGTATGACCTGAAACCAGAGGCTGAGCCTATAAAGTCAAAGTATTTATGCCACCATGCCTTGTTTCTGGTCACTGCTCTGGTTTTGTCACCACAGCTGTCACTGTTTACATTGCCGCTGACGGTGCACCTGACTGGCTGCAATCTCCTCCTCGCCGATCAGTGTCTCCACTCAGGAAAAACCTCAGCATCGTTGCTACAAAGAGTAGAAGATGTTCCAGCATCGCCCTTTTGTATAATCTGGGAATCTCTGAGTTCCTGTACCAGTAAAACGGTATTAAAGATCAATACAGTCATAAACTGTTTTTTTCAGTACAACAAGCTGAAGTCTTCTTTTCAACCATGGGGTGTTTTTTTAATTTCCCTTTATCATCATCATCATTATCATTATTATTATTATTATTATTGGTAGTAGTAGTAGTAGTAGTATTTGAAGGTTTAAGGCACTTCAGCATGAACTTTATATGTCTGTGGCTTACCAGTAATGCTAATTCTTTTAACTGCCAGACACTCAGAATTTTAGTTATTTAAACTGTTTATGCATCCTGCTAACAAACAGTCAACTTCCTTTTAATTCATTAATATTGCTAACAATTTCCACCAATTTTGCTATTTACATTTTCAATCAGATAATAGCAATGACTTTAGCTAGCTAATTAAATCGTTCTTTTTTCATTTTTTAGACCAATATTTATCTCACTTATAATTTGTAATTTGAATTACTGAGAGAAAAGATGCCAATAGATACTCGCATGTGGCATTTTCATTAAACATCTAATAAAAACTCCACTCAATCAGTCACAAATCAGTTATTGCGAGTTATAGAAAAAAACAGTCACCAAAGGGGTAAATGTCATTGGCTGACTGGCCAGTTCGCACCACTAGGCTGCACTGAGCAGGGATCCAGAGGTTTGCTAGAGGCTAAGAATCAGGAAACCCCTTTTTTCAGACCGTTTTGAGACATATTTGCAGAGATTAACGTTAAGATAGCAACCATCTAAAATATTGGAAAGTCCGGTTAATCTTGATCGTATCATTGCCCCTTCACATTTATGTCTATATTCATAATCCATTATTTTTTTTAGCAAAATTGTAATTTTTCTGCTCAAACCTGTTCAGGTTTACTCAGTTCTGTTCTCTCTGCATATTTCCTGACTACTGAAGAAGGCCCTCTTGTACCTCCTATTCGTTAAAATAACGTATCCACACCACACTTATCATCTTGTAAAAAGAACCCCAAACAAACGTACCAATTTACTTCTTCTTAGTAGTTTCAAAAACCCAGAAAACTACTTACTAGATGTTTTTAGGTATTTATAAAGTGAATCTATATATGCCTGTAAAAACTTGTAGTACAGAAGTTTATTGAATTGTTTTTGATGCTCACTGTTATTGGCCATGAGATGTCCATGGGATTCACTCATACTTTGTAAACATGTGAACAAATCCACACTATTGTCACAGGACTCATAATAAGTTCCTCTCTTTAATTCCTTCACGAAGCTGCATTGTTTTTACTGTTTCCTTACTGAGAGTGTTTTCAGCAACAGCTGTTCAGCCGAAACTTAAATCCTAATCTGTATCTTAGCTTTCCAGCACCAAACAGCAAAGTCAGTGACCAGCTGGTGAACATGGTGAAGCGTTCAGCTTCTAAAGATCCAGATGCTTCCCGCAGTCAATGGAAACCAAAACAAAAGATTAAAGGAGCACGTAGACTTACATCAGGCAACTGTTTGCTCACCTCTTCCCCATCTCGACTTTACAAGGTGCAAATTTGTCATGTGCACGTTTCCAGAAATACTAAATAATGTGGAATGAGACTAATGTTGTCTTTAAGTGTGGAGACTGCTGGTTATAAAATCAGTTCAGGCCATTAACACTTATTGATTTTCCTTTTTGAAGCCTATATGATTGTATCAGCATCAACTACCCTGAAAAATCTTAACTTGCCTCCAATGTGTCTCGAACGACTTTAGATTCTTACAGTTTGGCTTTGAGATGATGAAAGAGGTATTTCACAGCATCAATGCATTAAATCTTAACATAATGTTCAAAAAGATCACAAAACCAGAACAGCTTAGTCAGGGTCAGTACACTGATATGGTGTACATGAATTTTTTTTTTAAATAATTTGTCCGCATGTTCCTCTTTCTGTCTTTTTTTTCCAATTATAAGTGGCAGGCTTGCACGCGCCCTAAACCGACACTTGGTAACAGCTAATGTTCATGCTGTCCCCCATAATGCCTAACTAGACCCCAGAATAGTAATTCCTCATTGCATTAGTCCAGTTCCAATTATTCTTCTCCACAAGCTGACTCATACATGCTGAA
Organism: Perissodus microlepis; assembly: GCF_051167445.1. Taxonomy (NCBI): domain Eukaryota; kingdom Metazoa; phylum Chordata; class Actinopteri; order Cichliformes; family Cichlidae; genus Perissodus; species Perissodus microlepis. The sequence goes on along the minus strand of NC_140477.1, from coordinate 16,331,666 downwards.
GATCTTCACACGTGATAACAAATTAGCTCACTCGACAGAGAGGTTATTACGCTTTTTGAGCCCTGCTGTCAGTCTGTGCATTAGATAGAGGATTTCCACACCGATGGGCCTAATTATATTTGGGGTTGGGAGGGGGCTGGGGGGTGGGGGGTGGGGGATGTTCAAAGCAGGGCTCTGAAAATAATCTAAAACACAACTAAGAGAAAAATAAACTTTCCTTCCTCCAGAGAGAGTTTATGTAAGATCAGTCACGAGGGTTATTTGTAAAAAACTGTACTATTCACCCCCAGCAGTCTCATGCATCATCCCCCTCCCCAGTCCCCCAGCCTTGTGCATTGTTTGTGTATATTTCCATTGACATGAAGTGTTTTTCTTTTAAGTAAAACGACTTATTGCCCGAAAAGCATCTTAAATAAGTTAAGAAAGTTTCCCCAGGACTGTAGCAAAAAACCTAGCAGTTTATTCGTCAAAACTTGGCATCTAGATTACCCACAATCAAATTCCAGCTCCATCTGAGATGCAGTTACAATACGCTGCCAGCGAGTAATGTTGTCCCTGTATAATTGGTGTTGTTCCCATTTAAAGAAGAGAAGAAAAGTTCCGCTGTTGAATCAGTACACTAATACCAAGAGTTTATGTTTTTAAAATTGATATCGGGAGCAAAGAAAATCAAAGCTGGACTGGTGCTTCCTTACAAATAAAGGCAAACCCTGCATTTAAATCTCATGTATCTGTTACATAACTGAGCTGAACCACGGGGAGAGCATAAATCCAATACACCAAAAAGTTATCTGCATATTAAGTTATACAACTTTCTGCAACTCGCAGATGTGTTCAGTGATATTCAGCAATTCCCTTTGCAGCTATCTGGCTCTTAAGCAGCTCAGTAAACAACTATTTCCCACAGCCACAACACACACAATGATGGACTAACATCTGGTCAAGGGTCACAATGGTTTCAAAGGTCATTCCATCCCCTAATTCAGTGATTCACAAACTTTTTTTGCTCGGTCCCCCCTTGTTTTACAAGAAAATCTTCGCGCCCCCTACTCCCCCCCCCCCTGGCATAAACACATCCTCCAATCACACACGCCCATATATTGTTTTCAAACTCCATTGCAATTAATTTCACACCTCAAACCTTTTGTAAAGAATTAAACAAATAAAAGTAAACACAGCTCGGTCCTCTCTGGCACAGCTGGCTGCCGGCAGAGCCCGCGGGCACGCCACTGCAACCCCCTCTGGCCTCTGCTCCGTAGCTGCGGGGTGACCTCTCGTTTGGGGCTCTACCCAGCTCTTCCCAGGAGGGTGGCACGGTTCCCCCCCTTTGGTGGTCCTCCTCGGGTCCTTGTACTCTGGGGCCTGGATCTCCTCCATACCTGCTTCATACCCTGGTGGACGGGGCTATGGCTCCCCACACTCCCTAGCAGATCGTTACATGGAGAAACCTTTGGAATACAAGCATGCTGATCCACACAGGTATGCACACAGGTGTACACACGGGTGTTCACAGACGCGGACTACACCTTTCTTGGCTGCTGCCTCAAAGCACATTGTGCGCTGTCTATCTTGCGTGCTGCACAATATCGTTTATTATTTAGTATCTACTGTTATCTACTGCTAGCTAGTTTATTGTGATGGTGCTGGTTTTTTTTTATTATGTTGCTCTTTGTCATTTGCTTTCTCTTCTGTTTTTTTTCTCCATACAGGTGATCCAGGTGTTTTGTTTGTTTTTTGTTTTTTTTCTTTCTTCCCCCCTTTCTCACCGTCTCTTCTCCCCTTTGGTTTTCGTTCTCTCCCTCTCTTTCTTTCATTCTTTCTCCCTGTCCTATCCCCCAGTCATGTCTGTCCCGTCTGTAGCAACCGAAAATAAAATAAATTCAGAATTATAATAAAGGTCAATCAAATGGACCAATATGGCAAGGCCATGATGATCCACTTGGTAAAATAAATCCGCTTGGCATCTTTCTTGGCCTTAAGACAACAATTCTGATGGCTAAAGATCCAAACGGGACACAAAAAAAAAAAGTAAACACAGCTTTTTCTATGCGTTTGGGCCTTTCGTCCACACGTAAACGGCATGTTTAAAAATGAGATTTTGAAAAACTCCTACCAGGGTGGAGATTTTCAAAATGTCAGTTTTTGCGTTTACGTGTGGATGAGGAATACGGAGATTTACTCACGCAACATCAAAGGGGTGCGCCTTTTTTGACGTCACGCTGTGCGCCACGTTATTATTTACATGAGATGAATTTCTACAATGGCGGACAGAGACAAAATACTGTTGCTGTTAATCTTACTATCTGCAGTTATTGCACACTTACATAAACACATGCAGTTACTGTCCCTGCATTTAGACAGGCAGACGTGTCAGAGTGAACTTCGGACGTGGCTTCTACATTCAAAACAAATTCTACCTATACCTTGGCACCACTGTTGTGCAGGTAAAGCCAAAGGCAAGATATGCTTCATCATATTTTCTAGTCTTTGGTTTGGAAACATATTTGGTTTGCTTCATCTTCATCTTCATCTTTTTTTAATTCATACCGTGCTCCGCACTTTGGGAACCACTTCTCTAATTTGTCTTTTTGTTCAAATCAAAATCAAGTATTTGGCCTTTTTTCTGATAAATTACTTAAATGAATATTTAATTACTTTTCTAATTAACTAATCAGTTGCTTCAGGGCATGCTGTTGGTGTGCAGACATAGTGAAGCTGGGCAAAACACACACACACCTACCTACACAGTTGCAAATAAAACAAATCTCGCGCATCACTTACGCTTCTCTACCATCTCAAGACTGTCTTGAGCAAAAGTTAAATGCCAAGATTAATCCAACACAACATGTCAAACATTCACACCAGCGCAAACGTCTCCTTTCTGTTTTCAAAACAAGTGTTTATTCAGCTGAATCCTTCCAAGGGAAAGCCTCTGATTTATTTATTTACTTATTATTTTATTTTCCGTCTGTCATCTCGTTTGCAGAGGATGCAAGCGATTGAGTTTGAGTGTGACGGAAGTGCCTTTTCAATTAATCCTGCTCTACAGATGTCTCCACAGACGGAAAGAAAAAACACAGCAGAACATTTGACGCGATGCTCGAATCTTTGCATTTGGGTTTTCATAAGAAAGGTGATCAAAGCTGATTTCCAGAGCAACTGTCTGACAGTCTTTTGTCGTTTTCTCCCCGGAGGAACACTTGTTCATTTCCCCAGAAGGACTCATTGAATGCACATCAGTCTGTTTGTGTGTCGGTGTGTACGAGTCAGTTATTAATGGTGTCAGCGCCAAAAAAGTCTGACAGAGCAGTATCTGGATGGAATACAGGCTCATGGATAGTTGCACAAGCACAATAATGGCAACAAAGAGCAGCCGACACTTGGGGCAGTCCGGCTGCGATGGCAAAAATTGGCCCTCTTGTACCTTTGAGGTCCCGCAGACCTGTTGTCATGATAAGGATCCTTTATGCACAATTAAAATGAGGACAAATATAAAATGTTTTTACATCGATAAGTGATGTGAAAGGGCACGGGGGACACTGGGCATCATTTTTCTCGGTCTATCACACAGTAATCTCGCCTCTGTATGTAATTTACTCTGTCAGATCTCATTATCTTTCTCTTGTGTCACCTATCTGACAGCTCGCTTTAAATAAACACGAAAATTATTCAGGACAGGTTTGCTCGCTGTCTCGTTTTAGCTTCTTTTTGTTCTGCAGGAAATGGGAAGAAGACAAACTCCATTTTATTATATAAATTGTTTATTATTATTTAAAAATCTATTGATTTTTTTTGGATTTTAATTAATTCCTTTTTTATTAAATATAACATTATAAATATGACAAAATTTTGTTTTTATGATGATAAATATTAGTGTATAATTATGACAAAGTTTATATTTTGTTTTATTTGATTTGTCCATGAATGAGAATACTAATCTTTCCTTTTAACTCCAAATGTTTAAATACTTTGAAAATGTGAAAATATTTGTGATCTGATTGGTTTAAATACTTTTAAAATAATTTATTATGACAAAATCTCAGGTTTTTTATTGATTTTTTGTTCATTTTCTATGTGTTTTATAATTATTTGGTTTTAAATTTTGATGTTTTTAATGTTTTTTGCATAAATATCTATGTTGTTAATATTTATAATGTCATCAATGTATGTGTTATTGTACTATATCAGTATCAGAGTATGTAGTCAAGTGCTGGGTAGTAAATTAAGAAAGACCTCATAATTTTAGAAAATTATGGTTTTAATCTATCAATAAATAACCACATATCTATATAAGAAGTTTGTGTAAGCATTTACAATATGTGTAAGCAAATGCTTACACGTGCCCAAGCCTGACATCATTTCCAAGGTGTTCCCTGTGTGTGCTTAAAAAAACACAGAAGTACAATTCAGGTGGCCACCAGGGAAAATTTCTGTCATCTCCTACATAGTATTACTACTCTAACCTCCAGCATGAGGTCCCTAAACTTGCAAAAATACCACCGCAGTGTTGTACTAAAACATGGATGAGCCCAATCCTTTCTGAGGACAGTTTATAACTGGGCACTCTATCAGCTTCACTCTCTTTATCCCCACGAGGACAGAGGGATTTATGCAGTGGAGAGGACACTCGGAATGATAGCAGCATAAGAACAGCCAGGGTGAAAAACCCCTGTAAGCATGCCGACCACGGGCAGCAGCAAGGGTGCGGAGGGAGTCGGTGGGGTGTGGATAGTCTGGGAAATGAAGCCGTGATTGATGTTTCCTGACCAATTTCACAGCCCTCGACTTCCAGCAGAGAGGAGGAGAGAAAAACAGAAAGGAAAAGGACAACTGTCAACAGTAAAAAGAAACTCCAAAAGGAAGCTGAGCTAGAATCACATTAAGGTGTGAAAGCTGCCAATAACTTACTGGAATTCAGCTGGAATTGCTAAAACTGTGGGGGCTAACTACTTCATGAATAATTTAGAATGTCAGCTTGTCCTTAGAGAAATATGTGATCTAAAAATTTGGTTAGCCCTTTTTTTTTTGCTTCATAATTTTTTTTCATTATCTATATTTACATGTTTGTAAATATAGCCCTACTATAAGTTAGACCTCAGTCAGACCCACAGAAGCTGTGAGAACAGTCCTGGCAATCACTGGTGGGCAGGAAATAATGTATACTCCTGACCCGTTGGAGAAGAAGATAGTAGTCTGTGCCTTCCCTGCAAACTATGGGTAAAAGAAAAGCAATCACTAGGAGGTAACCTCTTTACAACAAATTTAACCTAGCAACTGCCTCCAACTACTCACCAACTGATTGGAGGGGAATACCTAGTGGTTGCTAGGGGGTTGCTTATTGGTCTCTAGGCCTATATGACTGAGGCTTTAACTCCCCACTGGTCCTAAGAACCATATGTTCCTTTCTCTTGGATACAAGCAACAACCTTCGAGTCAGCCAAAGTATTTTAATAAGCTATCATTTCAGTTTACTGTTTTTAGCCATGGCAACAGCTTTAAACTTTTAAAATTTAAAGATAAAGAAATAGCCAGATGTTATGATTTAACCCTGCTTTACCCTTTCAGGTATCTATTAAGTTATGTCCACTAATTAAAGTGGGCTAAATCATACATGCATACGAACGAGGTCAACTGTGAATCAGTGCTTCACAGCTGGTGTGCTGTTTTGCCTTTCCTGGATGATAATTAAAGATTAGCCTTATAGAGCATGGATAGTGCTTCATGAATAATCTACAACAACCAACAAACTACCAACTCCAGGACTGCAGCAGACACCTGGTTTTATCTAATAATGCATTTTCAAATGCATGAGAGAGGTCACTCATTAAGATGTCTCCAGAGTTCCCTTAATCTTTGCATATTCAAAAGATCATCTTCATTTGTAGCAGCGGGAGCAGCATAAAGTAAAGGAGATGAATAAAAAGCCTAGGTAACCCCACTGCACACTAGCTGCCCAAAAGCAAACAGGGAAATTAATAACTTGCCAGTGAACTAGTGGAGCAAACCAGGCACGTTGTCCTCGGGGACTGATAGGCTTAAAAGGATGCAAACAATCACAACGATGGCTCAAAATTAATGAAAATGCATTTCTGTGTCCCCAGAAGTGTAAACAGGCAGCTCTGTGCTAATTCACCACATCAGCTTTATAAGCTGAGTGATGTGCTGCCTCCACCCAAATGATCAATAAAATCAACTTATGTGGCTTTACATCGGCATTTGCTAGAAACAGAGGCACGCAACTAACACTTAATGTGTTGTTAATATGATGTCTGCAGCGGTAGTAGACAACAAAGGCCATCGCATTTCCACAACACTGCTGCATGGTTTGGAAAATGATTAGCTACAACGCCGCAGATATGCGTCAGTGCCCAAAAACAAACACGAAACAGACAAAGCGGGGAACAGAAGAGCTGAGAGAAGCAGATATGAATTAGTGCAAAGGGACTCAACATGCAATTATCAGATTAATCTGCTGGTTGAGTCACTGAAAATGACCTCACAACAGCTTTACCATTTATTAAAGTCCTCTGGTGAGGAAAACAGCAGCTATCTCACAGCAGATATGTCTCAAACTGTGTGTCTCGGTGGTGAAAAGATTATCTTTGGGTTTTAGACTGCTGCCAGTCAGACAATGAAGGCACTATGAATGCCTCAGCTTCGTCCCTAAGACTGAAGAACACTGTCCCTCACATTTTCTAGTGCGTTTTAATGCATACTCACATTGACTCAGCCTGACTCACACATTTAAGCCAATCTTTCACAGAGCCAAATGCAGGTCAGAAAGAGAGACGCTAGCAGCCCCCCTGATGATGCATTTATGGGTGAGAACGGGCCAAAAACAAACTGTATTTTGATGACAGTACCAGGCTGCCTCTGGGACATTATGATGGATCATGGGTACTGATGAGATTGAGTATCTTTTTTCAGAGTGTGGGAAAAATCTGCTGCCGTGAAAGCCTGAGGATTATCTGCTCTGAATGTGTGGAAGCAGGAATGGTATCATGCAGCCACCTTGTGTAGGTGTGCATTAACATAGGTGAATGAGTTCTTGGATGAATAAACTTGGCAGTGCAGGATATGCATGAATACCTATCCATGCACTTAAGGATGGCCGTGCTTGGCGTTTATAGCTGTCTGATGTATTAGGAGAGTTTCTTCCGGGGTGCCATTAACATTTTATGGATTAACTGTAACATTATGAGAATGCTTTGTGAAATTTTTTGCAGCTCTCAGAAACAGACCACAGACTTAAGTTACGCATCGTTCACTGACACCCACGGAATGCATAATATACTCTTATATTTCCATCTTTGTAAAGTCCAGTGTTAGCTTTTAAATTAACAATGCAAGTGTAGCACTGTCCATTCAAACAGGTGTTTATGCCTAAGCTCTGTGATTACATCTGTTTTCATCTCTGTGGGAACGTATTTAATGCTCTAAATGAAACTCATTCATTTACCAGGTAAGTTTGCAGCACTTGTTCAGACATGCCAGCTGTCATTCCTATTTTTACACAGTTTGATAACATCGTGCGACTCTCTGCCTACGTTTACCTGAACTAAAAAGAAGAATGTGAATGTGCAGGCTGTTAAATTTTCCCACTAGCGATATCAATGTCAGTTGAAATGTGGTTTTGATGTTTGTATATGATCATTCTGCTTTAAATGTCATTTATTTTAACATATTAAGCAATAGTGGAAAGCATTACAGCATTATTTCATTTTCATTCACTGTTATCCCCATATTAAGTGGTCACGTATGAACTCTTTTTTCCAAGCTTCTCTTATTGTTTGAGGCTTTCTAAGGGATTTCTTCTTTGTTTCTTTGAAATGACATAAGCTTAAATATACGATTCAGTTGTCACTCTACCTTTCTACAGCTTTTTATTACCACTATAGTGAGCCCTAAAGCTAAGCTTTTAAATACCGCTGGTATGTATTACTGTCTCCAGGTTCACTGTGTCCTGGAGAGTATTATTATTTTATAGCTTCAGAAATGAATTAATGTCAGGAAAACTACGATTTAGATATGGAGCTTAACTTTAGGATCATATTTCTTTGGTTTCAAGTAATACAAGCCATGCAACAGCCTAATATCTACTAATCTCGTGTTTATGGGGATACGTTGGGCAAAGTTGCAGTTTTGCTAATTCTTTGATATCTTCTTCATGCTTTATGATAAAACTTGTTGCTACTGGGCACGTGCTGTACTTCATTCACTGACTCATTTAGTGTGTATTGTTATCAAGAACAGTTTAACCATCCTGTTATTTGCACGAAGAGATTGCCTGAGCTCTTGTTTACATTAGCCTAATAATTTAGCACCTCTGTAGCTAGCAATAGTACAACTAATCCAACTTTCCTTATCCCCCCCAATCTTCATAACAATTTAGTTTTGATTTTTATTTTTTGTTCTTGTGTTTTAGAAATATTTAAGCCAAAAATTGTTTAAAATATTTTCTAGATACCAACTAGCTGGTTAGCTAACTGCTAACATTTAAGTGCGTTAGCATTACACTTTATTGTTACCCTTTGAGTAACACTTCACAAGATCCTTTTTAACATTTGGTAGAGCTTCAGTGGTTGTATTTGGGAACTGAAGCAAACTTTGGACCTTAGAGTTACTAGAGTTACCAAAGCTCAACACATTTACTTTATTTATTGGTTGTATTAACTATTTTCCAATATATTGATATCAACATTCAGAACTCCTGACAAATGAAAATCAAAAAGTAAAGAGGAGACAGTCTATGCCAAATAGACTTTTAAATAACCAAATATTGGTATCAGTATTAGTCTTAAAGATCATATATGAGTGTGGCTCTAGAAGTTAATTACAGCAGAAATAGGCATCTAAAGAACAAAGATAACAGAGAGCTGATGTGAAAAGAAGGAAAAGAAAATTCTTGTTTCTTTCACTTGGGATCAAAAATATCCCCTATGCCTTTTTGTAGGCTCCACAGCTGCACCACAGAACCGTAAATGCCCTGCTGTATTAGTTAATCAGATATTCATTATGTAACTGAGAATCTAGTACAGGACAAAATATTTGTTTTACAGCTTTTACTAGAGTTTCAGTTTCATTAGAATGTATTCAAGGTTCAGAAATGAGCTAAAATATGCACGTAGCAGCTATCACTGTAGTGGCCAAATACTCCCACAGGTGCAGTAATACCAACAAGCGCATGACTGTGACTGTGTGTGTCCAGACACCTGTTTGCTTGTCAGTCTGCACGCCCGCAGTAAGTCGGTTATTGGCAGTAAAACAGGACTTGGTAAAGAGGGGCTGTGATGCAACCTGTCTACACCTCGCTGTGCCTCTACTTGTCTACCACGCTGGGCGAAAGAGCCATATGATGACGCGAAACAGGTTCAACCAGACAGGTGGCATAGCGAAATCGAATAAATACATTTTTTTTCCCTATAAGTACATTAATTTTTCCTTATTGTGCAATCGTGAAAGTTGCCACTGAGGACATGTTTTAAGAGATACTATGTAAACTGAGGTACGGAGCCTGGCAAGGAACTGAAATACGAGTGAGAACGATTATTGGGAAAAAGTGTTTCACACACACACACACAAAAATTAACATTTCATCCAATCAATAGTTCAGTTTCTCTCGAAACTTCAAAACAAGCTTCATTCTAAAAGATGTTTTAAGTGTCAGGGAACTGAATAGCTCTTGTTATTTTCATTTATTCTCACAGACTTCTGCAGGCAATTCCTCTCATAATGCACTCATTTCAGTCTTTATACACCATCCACTTGAATCAGATCAATAACCTAAACATAAACACCAAAATTAGCCATTTATGTCCTCTTGTGCTCCATGCAAACACTCAAGCACGACACAGTGATTATTAACAGCCCTAAAGTGCTATCCAGCAACATTAGCGTTATCTCATGACATTTAAAACATAAAAAGTCATTCGTCACCGGCAGCTAATGCAGCCAGGTACATTTTTGAAGCCATTACAGGTGAGTAACCACATAATCAGCAGCAGCAGTGGCTGTTTCCCTATTCAACCACAGCTTTATATGAAAACTCTGATTCTCTGTAGTTCACACCAAACTCTTTCACAAAAATGCCAAATTTAGCCCCGTATCTTGATGTTGAGCTTTTTTAAAATTTTTATTCTCTGACTTGAAAATGCAATAAATCAGTCTTCATCTAAAATAATAATAATACGGGTAAAACAGGCCTCAGATGTCCAATTAAAGAAAAGCAGGGCTGGTGGGTCCAACAACCGTGCAGTGACAGAGAGCTGAAGCTCCCCCCGTAGCTTTCCTTTTAATGTTTATCATTATAAAGGCATTTTATTATATTATGATCATTAAAAAATGCTTTGTCAGTGGGGGAAGTGTCCCTGCCTACACAAGAGTGAGAAAAGCTGCAACATCTTCCATATGAGGACATTAGTTTCACTTTAAAATTTCAAGAATACTGTACAGTGGGAGTACACGTCAATGTCGCTGTTTTAAAGACGAGCAGTCACAGAGAAACAGCTTATGTAACTTAGGGCTTTAAAAACAAAACAAGGGTGTTTCTTTTCCTATTATGGGCTGTGTGAGTTGGCGTTTGCACTTGTCAAGGCAGGATTTAGTTGTAGACTCAAAGAACAAAAGAAGAAGAAAGGATGGTTGATATGTTAGAGCGTGGGTCTTCAATCACCAGAGGCATTCCCCTAGACTCCATTCCCCAAACATCAACTGGCCTGGTTTGTGTCACTGTGGTAAGCAGATGGTTCTCCCCAGAGTAAGGAGCCTAATTTCCCATCGCCACCTGGGAACAGCCAGAAAGCGATGTGGCGCTCGCCCCTCATTAATTGAGCACTGTAATGGCACGACTGTCCTGTCGCTACACACTGAGACCCTGTGGCTCGGGGAACAGGAGGCTGCGGATGGACACGCACCATGGGCGGGAAGCTCGATTTGTCTGTGTCCATTTTAGTGGTCAGAGCTTCACTCTGCCCTTGTCTTTCTTTTCTTGTTTCCACTAATATATTTAAAGCTCATAAATATTGATAAAAATGCCAAATAAAGGAAGGCAATGGACACATTTAAGTCAGCTTCACAAAAACAAACAAAAAACTTGACTCCACTGACTTGACTTTATTTTCACATTAGCCTACTAAAATATGCATAAATATGATACACAAATAAGACTGGATATTTTGACACGTGATAGTTTTTAAGGACCTTTTAATGGGACTTTTATAGCCTGGACTAGAGCATACAAAAATAATTTTGTATGTATGTATGTAAATGACCAGGAAATGGCTCAATATAAGCATTATTATACATCACATCAGAAAAATCTCATATTCTGAATTACTTTTATTGGATTTAACTACAGTTCTATAGGATTTTACAAGTTGAATATATTTTGTTAATGAAATATCTCCATAGTCTGATTTCACTGGGGAAAAAATAGTAAAAAGTGAAACCAAGTAAGGTAAAGTAAATTAGGTATCTTCACCAGCTTCATATCCCCCCTTATACTTCTCCTTATACTAGCAGCACCACCTGCAGCACATGTAGCAGAGTGACATCACAGCTACATATGAATATGCTGAACTGGAACTGGACGTTCTCTGCTGTCTGTCTATAGTTGCTTGAGGTCAAATAGTATTGACCGGTCATGTATGAGCAGACTGTGACCAGTTTCAGGTAAACAGTCCTTATGCAGAAGAAAACAATCAGCTATTGTCTGACAACAGTTTAGCTCTGTTACTTTGTTTGCATTCATAAACTATGACTGTCTTATGGAACAAGAGGACTTGGACCGGATATTCAGTATGCATTATCTGATATCCAGTATGCAGATATTCTGGCTACATCCCAAACTCCAAAATATTGGCTTTTGAACCGAGAGGCTAAGTAATCAAACTTTGAGATGGATTTGAAGATTGCAACTCAGCCAGCATCGGGGGTTTTACAGTGAGATGTAATCTAGTTTATGACAGACATTGCTGTAATGTCCATAAACAGTGACACCACTGTTTTGAATTTTCAAACCAGCTCTAACATACTGCTTATACATTTAAAAAGAATATAAGCCGCTGTACGTAATGCAGTTTTTTAGTCCCTTAAAATCAGTATCAGTCCACAAAAACAGTACTGGTCGGGACATAATTTGATGCACAGTGTAGTTGTGTGTATAGAGTTTCTTATTATTGCTTTAGAGATGAAGAATTTTGTCACACCAACGAGGTATTTAAGGACGAGCGGAACCAGTAAAACTCATATTTAAAAAATAAATAAACAAATAAACATTGTTGTTGACCACTAATGTAGAAAAGTCTTTTCAATATAACACTATACCATTTAATTCCATCACACTGCTGGCATTGCTGCTTTCTGTCTGTAAGACTGAAGATAAGACTCAGACTGTATATTTAGCAGCTTCTTGGTACATAACTTACAAGTATTACACAAGCATTATACAATTCCACACAGGCACACAAATTATGTGCTCTTAGTAAGCGTGTGCATAAAACTGTGTGAAGGAGGATCCGCCACCACTGACCAGAAGCTGACAGACATAATCTTTGAATTTTTTTTTATTAGATGAAATCATCCATCTGGTAGAAAGGCTAACTCCTAATCTCTTTTCTGATCCTTTAAAACCAGCTTATTGAATCTCATCCATGCATGAAATACAGGTAAACAAAGGTGAACAAAGATCTAATTGCGCCTTTAGTTGGACATGTTTTCATCAATGTGAAGTTTGCATCTTTCTTAAATGTGGGCAAGCGTGAAAAGCAACGAGAAAAACTCGTCTTGGTGATTCTCAGAGAGCCTTTAATCACTCCTGCTACCACATGAGGGACAGACAGTGAAAGACAGTGAAAGCCAAGTCATCATGTTATAGTTTGTTGTAATCTAAGCTTATCAGGGGCTGCTGGGAAACATCGGCTTACTCAGTTTTCACATTGAATAAAAATGTGACCGGCCACCATCCAGCCCTACAGGACGCTTTTTAAAACGAGGGTACAAACATCCTGAGGTCAACTGAAGACATTCAGAACAACCACAAGCAAAAACATAAAAGACTTTGTTGATGGGTTAAAGGAGAAACACATAAAAGACTTCCTGTTTGTGAAAGGTTATCATAAAATGTACAGGAAACCAGATCTACTGGAGAAAAGTGTAAGTGTACAGTGGATGGGGAAGATGGCTCAGAAAGAGGTTAATACTTTTCTTTCCTAAATTAGATTTTTTTTTTTAAAGAACATCATTTGATCTATTAATCTACCACAATTTAGGTTCTACTTTTATGAAAGCTCATTCAATAAATTCAATAAATTCCAGGACTGATTTCTTTTTGAACAAAAAAACTGAGAAAGATAGTTACACCCCACAAACAAAGACTAGCTGAGGTGTGACATTTTGACTTTGCCTCTCTGTGTGGGCTTTGTTGATAAGCTTGTTGACAAGATTTGTGGGCTATACAGCACTATGGCTTCCTTTATAAGTCAATCAGCCATTGCCATGGGAAACACCCACCCCACGCCTTGAAGCTTAGAAGCTGTCTTCACAAATATGTTCCCAAAAAGTAAGGACATAAATTTCAGTCAAGCTCTGGAGCGAGATATAAGCATAGCCTGCAGAGAGGTTCAGAACAATCACACAAGGGGAGATTGTGTGATTGTTTCTGATTTAAATATATTTTTCTTCACACTTGAACAAGTTAAACTCCAGGAGTATGCAGTAATTGTGTGAAATAAACCCAGAGGGAGGAAAATGGGCACGGGGGAGATGTTGTGATTGATGCCTGCTGCTTTTACAAACAACTTACATGGTGCTGGAACAATAAAAGTCATCTGACCAATAACATTAGTCCTGAATGACTTCACAAACCAACCATTAATATATTGCGGAACCTATTGTTATTCCATCCTACATTGCACAATTGTTTTCAAACAGCTGATTAAAGAAACAACTCAAGAGTGCATTCACACAGCTCTTTTCTTTTCTCTCTTACCAAAACTTTTGATGTGTGACTACATAAAGTTGCAAAATGTTTTGTCCATGTGTAGAAAATCCCCTGGACAGCACTGGAAAAATAATCCCAAGTGATACTGCTTGCACAACAAGCAATCGAGAAATTCCCCAAAAGACAAAAACAATCTCTGACTCAATATATGTCGCAGGGTGTGTGTGTGTTAGACTAACATCCTCATTCCCTGTCCAGGAATGACATCAGTGTTAACAGAAAACCAACCATTTCACAACTGGTCAGACTCATGCAAAAAAGGTCTGACTTTCAAAATCGGACACTTGCTTAAGTCATGTTTCCTGCTCATGGAACAATGAGCAATGAACAGTGATATTTATTGGATTAAAAACTATAATAATAGCACTTTTTACTAAAGAATTTCTAAATATGGGAAGAGCCAAGCCCCTTAAAATTGTTTGTGCTCAAGGTGTGATCAAAAATGTGCAGACAACAACCACAGACTTGGTGTGATAACGGAACCCATATGGAAAAGAAATAGTAAAAACTTATATGTGATTACTCATGAAAGTGGCCACTTTCTCATTACTTTCATATATTTTGTTAGTAAGTATCCAAAACATACAAGTTTCATTATATAATTTTTCAAGGGATCTTATATCTGTTTTCACTCTTGTATGCTTTTCATACAAGTTTCACACAAGACAGATACAAACTTTATAAGATTTATATATATCTTTTCCATATGGGAAACCTGAAGAGTCAACACAGGGGAGAAAACATTACATACAGCTGTAGCTATATAGAGAAGATATGAAGTGGTTCTAACCACAAATGCAAATGTGCAGAACTGATTTAGAATACACAGCATTGCTGATGACATGAGTCAACAAAAGAGCAGGTCCCGTGTTTGAGTTTTATATCGATTTATTTTCACTTCTGCTGCACATAATGTTTTTGTTCTGTGTTCTACCAAAGAAATAGCCTTAATTAATGAATGAGAGACTGATTTCAAATCTGGTTGCGACATAAAATGTTGCATGGCTTATTTGTGGCTTTTGAATTATTACAGTGCAGTTAATCAATCAATCCTGGCACTTCATTCACACTTAAGGTGTGGTTATGGCTAACGTTAAACAACTCAACTCCCTCCCACCAGTCACCTCACTTCCTAACAAGGAACAATTGTCCAACGTGGACACAATTCTTAATGCATAATTATGTTTTTCTTTACTAGAATATAAACTCCCATCTGTCTGTGAGTTTCTTGTCCCAGTCTTCCCATACAATCAAGATCTGAACAAACAAAATTGGCATACAGGTGCATCTTATCTATAGATAAGAATCCTGAAGAGGCCAAACAACACTGTAGCATGAGCATGTACCAGTATTCTAAATGTCTCTGATAGTAGAGAGATTTCTTTTTTAAGTTCTAGAAAATATACTAAATAGAGATTACTGTTGCACAATGTGAATCAACCCTAACCAAGTGACCTCAGATGACATGACGGTGAACGATTTCCAGTGCAGCAGAAGTGAGAAAAACAAAGAGCTGCCGTGTTGAATTAAAAGTGAAAGGCCTGGCAAAACACCAGGATTCCTGAGAAAACCTGTTTCCTCTTCTGTAATGTGGGAGTAGTGATGATTTTACTACTGTCGTTTGTGTCTCTAGACCCCATTATTGAGTTAAATATTCCTGTGTCGATCTGCTGCTCCCCATTAAAATCTCAGGTTTGAGTTTTAACAAACTCCTGTATTTGTGGATGGATTGATTTAGATGGAAACATCTCAACGTGCAAGCCGAAGTGAGCATCTTACAGGCGTGTCCGTACATGTCTATGCGCGGCAGTGTGCATGACTTCACGTACATCTGCAGCATGAAGGCAGTAATCCATGGATCTTTGCTCCACATTAAACAGTAATCTAAGTTAATATATGATAACACAGCGTGACTATAAGTTGAGCCATTAACCACTTTGCTACACTGGAAAACAGATGGTACCACTTAATGCTGAACTACCTAATCAACTCAGTTTGATTTGTTGTTGGACATGAGAGTCACTCACACTTTTTGGGTGTCGAGTTTTTGATTATATATCTAGATACCTTATTTATTTACTTACATACTAAGAATATTGGTTATGTTAGATATTTTTATTATAATACCTGTTTTTACCTTTACTGGTACAAGCATCATATTTTTTTATTCAAACAGTGAGGAGAGCCTGAGAATATGGAAGTATCTACTGGATTTCATCAAGGCCCTGCTTGTGTTAAAATATAGCTAATGCTAATGGGCATTAGCTAGTGCTCATTTATGATAATTTTTTATGATAAATTCACTGGCAGTATTTGCTCTATCCTGCTAATACTGCTTGTGAAAGAGCTAATCAGCACTAATACATTAGCGGCTCACTAGCTAACACCTTAGTGAGTTAGTTTACGTGGTGCTAAGCTAACACTGGTGCAGCTATTTAGCTGGTACCAGGCATCCACCATCATATGATTACCAGGTTAATGGACAGATGTTCTAGTAATAAATATAACTGAAAACCG
The DNA here is from genome assembly GCF_051167445.1 of Perissodus microlepis. Lineage (NCBI taxonomy): Eukaryota > Metazoa > Chordata > Actinopteri > Cichliformes > Cichlidae > Perissodus > Perissodus microlepis. The sequence continues at coordinate 16,315,150 of NC_140477.1, read as the reverse complement.
AGATGTAGTTCAATAAATATACTGAGACAAAAAAGAAATGTTCATTAAGTAGTTTTGTATTTAACATGTGGCTCTCAAATTCATATTTAAAACAATGTACGTGTATAATATCCAGTCAATTCCTAGTGGCTTTATAGTCACTCTTTGGTTTAACTGTTTTGATATAAGCCTCAGAGATGAGTTTGGTTTTCTGATTTATAGCTTACATTCATAAAAAAAATAAAAGTGAAACTAATACAAAAAAAGAAGAGAGAAAAATCTGGCTTTAAACTTAGGGAGTCCTTCCTCATTTCCAATAACTGTCAGTAAACTACACTTTTGCCCAAGCCACAGGCTTAACCCAACACAACGGTCATGACCACGTTATGGCTCATTAAAAGTGGATGCTTGGTCAGGACTCTTTGCTGTTATATTTGAATGTGCTGGGTATCCTTAAGTAGCAGTTTTCCTTGTGCGGGGTTAATGCTGCGAATGCTGTTGTCATATATTCATATAAACCATAATCTTTTGAAATTTAACTGAATAGTTCTGGTGTACGTATTAGTGTGTTATTAGGTGTTTTCTGACTGTTTAAAGGCTAAAATATCCCAAGACTAGCAATTCACGTGATGCCATGGCTTTGAACAATTTTTTTAATAGAAATCATATTTTAAATTAACGTCTGTAATTTAATTGACATCTATGGATGTAAAAGAAATGTCTGCAATAAAATCAGTATAAACTATAGTTAACCAGGCCTAGAAATTATAAACCTCATATAATTAAAAACCTCATTAGGAAAAAAAAGGCCAAAAAATTTGCACACCGACTGGTAAAATAGTGACCCTTTTAATTTTACCTATATATAACCTATATGTGATCTATATCATTTCAATAAAATGGTTATTTTTTTCAAGTGTAATTACAAAAAATACCTTGAAAAGTACATGTGGCTACATTTGCTAAGCAACAGATTCATAAAACAAGCAGAGTTACCCGCTGAAGCGACACCTTGTTATTAAGTGACCAGCCCAAAGTAGCTTACCTAACAACAAGGACAAGTGATGAAACAAGTTGCTTTGTTTCATAAAAATCCAAGGCAAAGAAAGTCCACAGGTCTGAATTTCTAGGAGCCGTTTTATCTCGGCCACACAGACTGATTGGATCAAACATGCCGACGCAGGCCTACGAGTAACGGGTATTAAAAATGAATGGGAGGAATTACCATCTTTGTTCTCTCCAGCTCCCTGGTGTTTCCCGTTACTAATTCCTAATCTTAATGACTACCAGATAAGCACAAGTGTTAATTAAAGAGAGCTGCATGGTAATTATATCTCTAAGGGACCTGTGCCAATGCCCCCTCAGCAACAGCTCCTGCAGCTGACACTCCAGCCTGGTTTCTCCTCCTGCACTTGACTCCTTCACAGCATTAAGCATTCACTACTCCCACACTCCTCTTATTATCTCATCGTGACCCAGTGCATTCACCTACTTCCTGAAAATGGAAGGGGATCCACGCTCCAATGACACAGAGCAAGTAATAAAACCACAACAATTTCAGGCTGGTCTCAGCTGACTTATACGTGTGGAATTCCTATCAGAATATTTACCTAGAAGCATATGAAATTAAAATTAATATTTTTATAAGCCAGTAACATGGAGGGAAATGGATGCTGTTCATAAAATATATCTTGGCCTGGAAAACAACTTCACATAACTTCACAATCACTGATCATTGCTGAAACGTGGGTGGAAGGTTGCGGGTGCAGCCCTTGGCCTTATGAAATTACCATGACATCAAACTCCATCACAACCAGCATGCCTTGCCGAGTGCTCACATCATATCTCCATCATAACTATGGCAATCTGTTGGCTCATCTGCGAGTATCCCCCCTCCCAAAGGAGGGGAAGGACGGGCAGAAAATAATAACAGAATGGACAACAAAAGGCTTTGCCAAAATCATGTGGTTATGAGTCGAGCTTATTAAAAACCACAGTGGAAAGCAAATATGCAAACACTGAGCCCGCTTCCCCCCACCATGAGAAAATGAAATAAAATAAAATATGGTGTGAAAGACAGAGCGGGAAGAAGGAGGGAAACCATCACCCTGCTGCTAATTTAACAAACAGACTATAGCAGGCTATGCAATACCATTATGTTGTGTCATCTGTCCTGCGGAGGTTGGATTGGTTCCTTGGGGAAGGTCACGGCGAATGACAGACATAATCAGATACAATCAAGTCATTCAGGATGCCAAATTTAAACATCACGCAGGCGGGTCGGGAAGCTGATGACCACGCTGCTTGTTTCTGACGTCACATGTCATCAGGTAACAAGACAACATCGAGAAACATTTTAGATTTGATGTTTGTGCAATACCTCTTTATGTGTTGAAATATACATATATGTGATACACAATGATGTAGGATTAAGTGCAACATACATTAAATGCATCACTTCAGTTGGCATCTGTAAGGTACAGAAGGCATAGAAAAGGTGCAGAAATTGGATGTTAATCTTATAAAACTGCTTTCCTGTAAGGTAAACCCATGTTAGTGCAGGGAAATAGGACAGTTGCTTCTCCATGTAACCTGATGCACCAGGCTTACATAGAAAGCAATGAAGGAAGTGCCCTTATTTTACTAGTCATGTACACAGTTACACACAGTTATACTTCAAATTTCAGTCATCCTTCCAAAATGCACAAGGTATGACACTTTATGCACCTAAATCAACTCTAAATATATAAGTGCTGGCAAAATTGGGACCCCACATGAGTGTAGTAGTTAAGGTAAGAGCTAAAGTGGCGATAATTGATATTTTGCAAATCTCATGTGAAAGTGGGAGCTTGTTGTAAAGAATTAGGAGAGATTTACCTGAATCTGCAGCTTTAAACAAGTTTAAGATCACTGTTTTGGTTTTCTGTTGACTACTCACTACTTTGGTTTGAGAATAAAATCTTCCAGAAAACTACCCGACATGTGGTTTAGTTATAGCGTAGTTAAGTTTAGAGTTAACGCACCTGAAAATAAGACAACACTTAGCTCTGTATCAAGTTGTTTTAGTGCCTCACGCTAATCATTTTGGTTTTTAGGTGAACCAAGCTGAGAGAAAATAAAGGTAAGCGGCAAGTGAAAGCAAAACTCAACTGTCAACCCCAGAGAATGCAGTCTTGTCTGGGGCCACTTTTGAGTTTCTCCCTTTCGAAACCCTTATATAGACTTTGTGGGTCCTTAACAGTGGAAAAGCAGAAATACAGCTTAACATTGGTCAGACTAGAAGTAGGAAGAGCTGTATTCTTAAAATCCCCCTTGTACAAAAGAGCAGATAAAGCAGTTATTAACTAGCAACTCAACACAGTAGACCATTTCCTATAAAGTCACATATTTTCCTCAGGAGTTGGTAGGCTATAACCAAAAACAGAGGTACGAGAGAGTGCTAAATTAAATTAATTCTTAAATTAGAATAAACACGTGTTTGTTACCTGATTGCCCAAACTTGGGAAACCAATTGAAATAAAACAAATTACACAGATATAGATTTGACTTGAGAGGGCTAACAGGCTGGACAAAAACACACCTCAAAATGTACCACTCTTTAACTGCTGAATGTAAATTAGCACATCAGGAATGATTCATGACTCGTTTCATTTTGGAAATGAATCATTCATAAAGACACTGACAAATTTCAGTTGGCGATGCCCTAATTCATTTATTTATTTTCCATCTCCACCTACTCCTCCACCCATAACAGTTGGGTATATAAGGTGTGACTCGTTTCAGAATTACTGTTGGTTAGGCTATCAGCGTGGAAAGTCATCAAGTTAAATTAAAGCTCTTATAAGCTCAAACATTCCCAAACCTTTCACACTGCCTGTTTTACCAGCAAATATTCTGAAAACATCCAGAATTTTCAGCAGGTTGAGCAGCTGCAAGCACCTCTGGAAATAAAGGAGGTGAAGAAAAGCTTCCGTTATGCTCTACTCATTAGTCAGAGCAGAGAGGCTGTCACGTATGGTCAGTGGGAGTGTCGAGCAATGTGGGTTTAATCATTAGGCACTGCGGTGCTTTTGTTCCTCAGGTGAAATTTTTAGACAAAAAGATCATGTTTGTCACAAGAAGGCCTCCCCTGCTCTCTCCATTTACTACATCCAGTCTCACTGCTATCACCAAAACTACCAAAAAGAAGCCATCACAGACACCTCAGTGATTATTAGATTAATATCTGTGGTTAATTATTTGGCCGCAGGTCTGATGACTCAGTTTTAAATAATTCTCGAAGTGCAGCCTTTGTTGGCATAAAATCAAAGTAATACATTTTTCTTCTTCATCTTTGAAATGCATTAATAACACTGCTGGGTCGGGGAAGGGAAAACAGTACTTTTTAAATCTACGCATTTTTGCCTTGATAACTGTTTTAAAATGACATCACGCTGTTTTGTGTGACTCCAAATGATATCTTCCTCTGCACCACCAGAAAATCATGCACTGCACGGAGGAGGTGGAGCAGAGGGAGATGCATGCCTGGCTCAACATCCAATCTACACAGAATTCATGTTTTTACAATTTCAAGACAAAGCAGTTGTGTAAAAAAATAAAAATGATGAAAAACAACAATGTAAAAAGAGGATGAATGACTCAGTTAAGCTCACCCTAATCTAACAAACAGCCAGAAAATGAAACTGGGACTATTCTTAATCACAGGATTTGCTGTTTTTCAGTGTTTGGTATCACTGCAGATTAAAGAAAAATGTGCATGCTTCAACATTGAGCTTTATAAAAATGTGATAAGCATTTCCTTACAACTTCTTTAAAATGTTATTTTAGTTAGGACTATTATAGCCAAAAGAAAGTAATTATTTTTTAAACTGCATTAACCAATACCTAGAACCTCCCCACTAGTCGATGAACACACCTGGGAGATAATAGGGCAAGTCAGAGACAACTGGTGTAGAGGTGGATGCCAAGCGGCTTGCAGATTCAATAGCAACAGTACTTTTTTGGAATTGATCTGTTTTAATATGAAGATTGACAGATCACTATGAGGGTCTTATTTTACATGCATATCTTATTTCTAAAATTGATTCTCTATTTAAAAGATGAGTGAAAATGATCTGTGGCATTTTTTTTTTATCAAAATGTAGTAGTTTGTAGTTCTGGACTTCTTTACATTTTGATGCATTTTAAGTTACTACACTGCACGTGAGGATTTGGGGGACAGAAAAGACTCCCATCTTTAAAGAAAAGAACTGCATCCATGACATTCAATTTCAGATCATTTCACTTCACTGAAGAATCTGTGAGAGCGATCTCATATCCATTTTTCTTCAGATTGCTTCTGGAATAATCTTCTCTGGTGTCATTACGGAGGAATCATTCAGAAAGACAGGTCACACATGTGCAAGAAAAAAATCTTCTCTTAGCTAACCCATCCATCTCTTCTTTTGAACCCATGTCTTGAGAAAACAATCGCGCTGCAGGAACTAGCCAAAGTGTTGCAATATGATTCTTTGGCCAGTATTACACAGCCCAGTTTGGCTCTCAGTTGGAGAACAGTATTTCAACTCCCTTCTGCTTTCAGCCAACTCATTCAGGGCATTGAAAACAAGAGGGCCAGCCCACACTGACAGCTTACACCTTCTGGAGTGAGACTGTAGCATTATCAACAAGGCCAGCACACAATATAAACACAAAGCCTGCTTGTGCAAAAAAATCCTGACGCACACACATCATGATACATAAATGCATTTCCTATAGTCTATCAAAAACACTCATTAACATCTGTGCTGCTAATGACAGTCTGAGAGCACAATAGCTTCAAAGAAGTAGAGGTTTGAGCTTGTTTGATCTTTTTCACCATAAATACCTAGTCTAGTCTGGCTGTTGCTCTGAGGCTGCAACAACCAAGATACTGTTTCACAGGTTGGCCTTGAGGTCTAAGCTGAGGGTAATAAATATTCAAAAACTGCCAAGCCCTTTTGTTTGGGTATGGAATTACACTAGCAATATAAGCAGTAGTTATTCCCCAGCATAATAACACAGTTTACAGTCATATTGCTTTTCTTAAGAGGGTACACTAAGCAGATTAGGAAAAAATAAAATCAAATGTGTTGTTATCCTCCAAACAAATGAGCAGAACTTGAGATGAAGACAGCTTTTGAAAAGAAAATTATTTTCTACATCAGGCCTCATCCCAGTTGAGTCATAGTTATGGCTTATTTAAAGAGGCAGCCACTTGTTTCTAGACAGTTCCTGAAGCACGTGGATTTCCATTTTGGAAACAAGTTGTTTTAGGGGGGAAATTGATTTTACTCATATGGTGATTTAGGTGATAAAAAAGCCCTCTGCACACACCACCAAATGTACGTCAATCACGTTTCAAACAGTTAACCACTCACTGACATGGCTTACCACTTGAATTCTTGCCACATATGAGGTGCTGGTAGGGCTGCAGCAGACCCCAGATCTCCGAGTCGTTGCAGATGGCTTGCTCCATTGACTCCAGCGTAAACTTGGGGATCCCGTTGTCCCTCTCCACGAGCGCGCTGCGCAGGACGCGGGTGAAAACCTCTCTGAACAGACTCTCCATGCAGGCGGTGAGGTATATGGCAGCGTGCTCGTGGATCCTTAGGGCCACCCGACTATCCACCATCCACCTGAAGAACTTCCCCACGGAGAAGACCAGCCCGCAGCGCGCGGACTTGCCTCGGCTGAACTTGTCCCCGGTGCTCATGTTGTAGAGGGACAAGGCGCTCAGAGCCGCCGTGATGCAGTTGACGGAGATGGTCCACGAGAGCACCACCTTGATGGCGCTTTGGATCTCGTGCTTGGTGCACTTGGCGTAGCGCAAGCTGAGTCGCTGCGCCTCCCGGGCCACCCTCACCAGCGCGCGGCTAATGAGAGTCGACAGTCGCGCCAGGACCTCCGGTGGCGGGTTGCCCACCATCAGCTCCTCGTCTTTCCTCAGCGCGCCCTCCACCTCGCCCAGGGTCCATGGCACCTCCTCCAGCTCGGGCAGCTTGGCGCAGTGACCCGAGCACTCCAGTATCTCCGTGTCCTCCGCCAGGACGGTGTTGACTGTGTCCAAACTGTTGTGTCTGCTGTGCATGGATTCCGTCAGATGCCAGCAGTTTCCCCCATGCGAGATGGACTGATGCGTGTCGGAGCAGCACAGCGACACGCTGGACGACCTGACCGAGTCCGCGGCTCCACCATAACCAGAATCAAGCGTTAAATCCTCCAGCGTCCTCACGACTGTCTTACCCTTGCCTGCCATAACTGCACCGCATACTGTTGGGTATGCTTGGTCTCCCAGTTAAATGCCACAAACTCGTTTCAGCGCGTTTCTCCGCCGCAATCTCCCGATTTAAGCGTATTCCCCAGAATGAAGAGTGGAACGACACCAACGAGCATCTACTTTTCTCCTCCTCTGCGCGTCTTGCTGTCACCGATATCCTCTCCTCCTGTCCACAACTTCATAACCCGAGAGCGCACAAACCCTCCGCGCTCACTGCAACAAGCGCAGCGCAGGCAGGACTCCGATGGAGAGGAGGAGCATGAGAGCGGCGGGCTGAAACGAGCCAATCCGCGTATCCATCAGTTGTTACTGACAGAGAGGAGCTACCTGCTGCTTTTCAGCAGAATCTACCTGGAGCTGGTGAAACACAACAGTTCAGTGGAAAACACACTAATGCGGGCTGCTGTGCCAGCCAATCTGCTGTTTGTAGTGGCGTTGCTGCAGTGTCATGTCACGACAGTGCCAGGATGAGAGGAAGGTTCCCACTGAGAGAACACATGGCGCAAATGGTAAAATAGACAAATTCCGTGTTAAAATAACGCAGGGATACGAAAATAATTTAATTCTACCGCATAAAACTCAGATCCACCAATCAAATAAGATCAATGAGTGGATTCAATGAGGATTCAAAGATTCAAAGATCAATGAGTGGATGTTAAATTAAGCATAAAGAAGACGCTGGCTGCTACCTTGCCAGCATTAAGCTGTTATTTTAAAGTGTACATACTGTTATCTAAAATAGCAGTTTCTTTCTGTGCTCTATGAAAAATAAGCTTTTCTGTGTAATACTACTAGCTGCTTCGTTGCAGTGATGCTATATTTTATTCTTCCTGCTGTCATCTGTAGATGAATTTCACAGTTTTAAAATGTATTAAAGTTTTGTACAGTAGCTGTATAAACACACAATTCCTCATGTGAACAGGTCACTGATGTACCATGAATTCAGTTTCTTGTGCGTGTGTGTGTATGTGCTTTAATGTATGCAAAGGTATCAGCTTTTCTGCATTTCCTTTAGTCTGTTCACTGACTGATGTATTTGACCTTTCTAAAGCTTCTCTGGACATGATTAATCACTACAGGAGTTTGCTTGCTAAATTTCACCATGAAAATCCATTCATCCATCATTCTGCTGTCCAAAGAAAAGGCAGGATGCAATTGTAAAATCATAGCAACACCTATAAATAATAATAGGCATCAGTATTCACCTGTATTCACGAATAACAGTGCAATTTTGTAAAATAAAAGCGCAGCGCATTTTTTCTTTAGTTAAGTACAGGTCAGGCTAGTGTTCTTATTACGATTGCACTTTTTTTTTTGCTGTAACTAAATGGAACATTTTAAAGTAAGACTTTAAAAACGCTATTATTAGGTGTTTAATGAAATGTTTCTTATTCTGTTCAGCTAATAAAGATAATATTAACCCACCTTCCTGAAATTTTCTGAGAACCTGGATAAAATGTTGCATTTCTAACATTAGACTTCTGCTGTGCTTGTTTTCCACCCCTAATGTTGATTTTTAAGTATGACGTGAAGCGTCTGCAGCAGAAGTAACTTTCTTAAGGTGCACCACAATCTTTAATGTCTGATCCTTATAAATATTTCACTATCCAGAGAACATTGCTCTGAGCTTTTTCCAGATCAGAAGTCTTTCCACGCCTCTGTGTCAAGGTTTAACAGCACTTGGAAGATTTTGTTGCTGAACCATTTATTCTCCATGATACAATATTTTTGTCCAGCCATGAAAACAAAGCGTGAATGTGCTGAATTCTGATTACTTGCTGAGAGGAACAGTTGGTGGAATGATGATTCATCCATTCTGTTGGGGTTTCTCCTTCTACGTCTGAGCTGGACCAACCATCTGTCCACACTGCCTGCCACGCCAGAGGCCCTTTCAGATTTTCTTAGCATGACATCACATTGCATGCCTGAACTGACAAACCTACACTGGACTTTTTTAAGAGGGTCTAAAGAGGATGTGACTCCCACTGCTGCAAAAGTGATTGACGTGGTAAAAAGTGTAAAACAAAACATGCCTATATCTTCCTCTCATTGTTTGGCTGACACACAATAAACAATAAGATTACCACACTGCATTATGTAGGTTTTATACCAAAGCAATGGAGTTTATTTATGTCCCGAGCCTCCACAGAGGCACGCTGGGGCCCCTAATAGTATTTATTACAGATAATGACCAATGTAGGAAGACTTTTATTGACTGAATATAGAGTTATCTAGGCAAAAAAGAAAGGTTTCTGATGCTAGTGATGAAACGGAGCCCCAATAAAGAAAATGAAAAGGATGATAATGCATTTCGCATGAAGAACGCTTCATAAAGAGTTCCTCTGTAAGCAGATGCCACCATTAGCACACCTCATCCTCCAGCAGTCTGCCACGACCTCTTGATGCAGCATATCTTGCTGACTAACTCAGGTGAGAGTGGTGGAGGTGGGCAGCTGTCAGCTGCATCTCTTACATGCACCGTGGCGCTCCGAAGCTTGTCCTCACTTATTAAGCCTTGGTTGCCTGGTAACAGAAAAATTATCATGATTTTCCCGGCATGATGATAGATTGTTAGTATTTTTTGCAAGCTGAATGAGTGGATCGTATAAACATGTTTCCTTAGTCATGAGGTCCAGTCACTTATTTTTTTTTTTAAAAAATGGTAATTTATTCAGTAATGTGTTCTTAGATTTACCTTAGTTTGAAGTGCTTTGTGTAATTATATGTAGAGTATATTGCTGTATACTGTGTTATGTCTCTATATTAGAAAACTATTAAAAACGCTATGTCTGAGACCAGGTTTAAAAAAAGGGGGACTAAAGTGTTGCTGGCATTTTAAAAACGAGCTACAACTCTATATGGGTTTATGATAGACATATATAGTTAAACATTTTTTTTTATTCCAAGGCTTTTTAAAATATAAATATTTGTATAATTTTGTGTTTTTGACATTCCTAGCTAAACTCCATCTTATTTTGTTAACATTTATATTTTTAAATATTAATTTTAGGTTATTTATTACAACTGAGTTGCGAATTTGTTTGGGAATGGCTGTCTGTCTTTATGTTAGCCCTGCGACAGACTGGTGACCTGTCCAGGGTGAAACCCACCTTTTGCCCTATGGCAGCCGGGATAGTCTCCACCCCACTGTGATGCTGAAATAGACAAGTGGAAGAAGATGAATGGATAAATGGATGAATGGCATTACAATTGAAATCACATTATACCTTGTTCTAATTTTAACATTGCCGTAATCGATTACTTTGTAATTTCCTTCCAGTTTGCTATTTTACACTGTTTCTGGAAAACACTTGTAACTGTAATGTTAGTTTTGATAGATAAGTGCTATAAACTTGATTTCATATATATATATATATATATATGTGTGTGTGTGTGTGTTTCATTCTTCCTTGTTTCTTTTATGTAGTAATAATAATAATTATAATGAATTTCAAGGTAAGATAATTTCTGGATTTTGATCATAAGTATAATATAAATTTGCATTTCTAACTGCACTTTTTCTTATTTTTCATATCATTATGATGAATAATGATAATACATGACATCACATTTACATAGGCCTTGTCATTATCATGTGTCGATACAATTGATCATCATGAGCAAAGTAAGGGGGCCTACTGACATGATACTATACTGCCCCTCAGTGGCCAAAAGTCGGCACTACTTCACAGGCCAAGGCAGCATTTTGCATCTTGCATAATTACAAGCCGTTTTATGTAAGAGTGTTGTGACGCATTTCTTTTTTGGGATAATAAAGAGTATAAAGTTTCCTATTCGACTACGACAACTGCGAATGATTACTACCGCTGATATTATTATTTACAATATTCAGATGTACACGTTTACTTTTATGAAACCTTTCAGGAAACAAGGCAATTGGAACAGCTTTCTGAAATATAGGAGGTTAAGTAGGTAAAAAGAAAATGTAGTGTAATGAATATAAAGTGACAAATAAAAACTAGTTTTCACAAGTTCACTGTCTTTTGTTTGTAGGTTGGGCAAATTTAAGAGCAAATTCAGAAAATTAGAATTCATATTATGTTAACTACGAGCTACACTTCATATTGCACTAGACCACACATGCACACACACTGACAAGGAAGCGAGTGCCACTCGATCATGCCGGACTTCATGTGCACATCCGGGTTCTTTTAGCATAAACAAGCCAGCGCACTCTTGTAACTGATGAGGACTCTTTTTTTATTGTTAAAGCTCCACATTTTTACCCCAATAAGTCTTTAAAGTCTGTGCGCGTAACCTCTGTAACTCACATTTGTATTTGTTTTATTTTTTCATTAACCTGTTACAAAACATGAAGTAAACATATAGAAACACTCGAGTATGGTTAAGATTTCCGAGTCTGCTTTACTCTTAAGATTATTAGCCAAACTTGGTTAATTGACCCGCTGACGTGAAATGTCCGTTCAGTCCGCCATAAGAGGTCATAATTCACCAGTAACACCAAGCGGGTAAGTTATCTGTGCATGCTGGCATGCAGAAAGCACGCTGGAAAAACGTGACCACGCCGCGAAACGCACAAAGCGATTCGGACCTATCAGAAGGCTCGGAACTGCGCACGTTGGCAGTGGGCGGAATCTCGGCTGTAGGTGCGGTGAAGAGGTTGAGCAGCTATTCGTGGACGTTGTAAAGGAAAATCTTTTGAGGTCGCAGCTCAAAATATCAGCTCAACAGTGAGGCAAACGGGTTATACGGAATCGAGAAGCGGTTATAACAGCTAAGTATTGGTCTAGCTAACAGTAGGACGACGAATTTTACAATATTTCTGTTAGAAATTGTATTTTACATAACCAGCTTCCCTGGTATTCGCGGCACGGAACAGCCGGTCTTGCCACAGTGTCTTGTGGGCTTAGATTACAGGCCAGTTAAGTACTCTGTTATTGCGTTTGACTTAATTAATGTCTGTAGAAAGCAGGCCCGCCCAGGAGTGTTAGCATATATTTATACGTTAATTTTTTCATCATTCAGAAAAACAAGTTATACAACGAGCCGCTCTACTTCTCCGCAGCACACCGGGTCCTAAAGCCCGCCGCGTTAGTTGTCATATTGCCGGAGCGCGCGCTTTGCCTCGAGCCCAAATGGTTCAGCAGCCAGCGGTTTCTACATTTTTCGACACTATGGAAAAAGCTCTGTTAGAGCAAGGATAATTATAAAAGTTGGACTGCGTTATTGAACCCCAAAAGGATTTCTTTTTCAAACCAATTTTTAGTCAAGGTGGTATTTTTTTCTTCTTAAAAGAAACTGTGAGTGAGTAGTTGGGATAAAAGTCGAGTGAGCACCAAAAGACTGTTGACCTCTATCAAAAAGGAAGAAAAGGACTCGTCCAGTTGAGTAATGGTCATTAATACGATCCACTGGTTCAGGAAGGGCTTGCGGCTCCACGACAACCCGTCGCTCAAGGAATCTCTGCTGGGAGCGGATACGGTCCGCTGCGTCTACATCCTCGACCCCTGGTTTGCGGGCTCTTCCAACGTTGGCATCAACAGGTGGAGGTGAGGGAAGCGTGAATTTAACCACGCGCTACCACACATGTAGCACAACAGGATGCATTAACAACAGCACAAGATAAAAACGGTTGCAAACGGCACATTTGTAACCATTTACATAACATATAGCATATATTGTTGTTTTGTGTATCTTTGTGACGGTTTCATGTCTCTTTCTGGCTGTTGTGTTTCCTAATGGCTGTAATAACATAGCAACAGGATATGCAGTACTTTGCAAAAGTCTTATATTTAGCTTCCAAGGAGCTAGATTATTTGTAATATTTTTAAGTGGTCTTGTGAAATGTTCTCCATGCTTGCTGAAGATCTTTCAACATTTTTCTTGAGACTTTGGCTGCTTTTTCACCTATATTGAGTCCAGTCTTTGTACCTGACCAGGTCCCTAACTAAAGGGATGAACAAATGTTGTCTACAAATCACATACAACATGGCAACAAACCAGTTTTAAATTGTATTGTTTGTCATTTTGTTACTAGCAGGCTGTCACAAAAACACATAATTTGCTCTCATTTCTTTATTTGAATATTTAACAAATGCCTAAAATATAGTAAGATAACAGTTTGACAGGCATAAAAAACTATTCTTGTGCCAACAAGGTGATCCCCAAAGAGGTATTAACTGAAAATGTGTGGTATCTTGACATGGTGTGCATTGTGTCCTTAAAAAATTTGAGGAAATAGGACAAGCTCAGGACAAAAGAAGTTGTTTCAGGCCTAAAAAAAAATAGTAGATAAACAGTATCTGAAAGTCACGTTCTTAAGGAACATGAAAAAAATCCAGCAAAGACATGACACATTTGATCCATCTACTCTTAACTGATGTCTTATCAGAAATGACCTCAGTCATTTGGCTGTCAAAAAGCCACTCTTAATAAGGAGAGGAAGCAGGGACAAAAGGCTGAGGTTTACCAAATTACACAAGAATTGAATTAAAAAGTAGTGGCAACAGGTCTGATGGAGTGATAAATCCAAATTTGAAATTTTTTCACACCATCATTGAAATGTACAGAGGTCAGGAGAGAGGTACAACAGTAAGTGTATACATCCATATGGAAAACATGTTTGAGATTCTCATGTGAGCTAGGCTGTGTTTCAGACAGTGGTGTTGGAGATCTTGTCAAAATTGATGGAATTATGAACCCAAAAAAAACCAATCAAAATCTTTTTGGGAGAACTGTAAAAACCCCAGTTACTTAAAGTAAGAGGAACAAGACTTTCTGCCAAAATCACAAAGTATGTAAGGAATAGCATGGCAAAGCATTGCCCAACTGGTTTTATCTTGCATTTGAGGTCAAAGCTGTTACATTGTTTGAGATGTTGATTGCCAAGTTTTGTTTGTTTTTGCAAACAAAGAAAGCCTGGGTGTTTTCTAAATGAACCAAACAAAAAGAGGCCATGGAGCTGCTGCACTGTCACCTGAATTTTGACCTACATATACGAGGTATAGCAAAGTACAGCAAATTATGACATAAACTGTATATAAGGTCACTAACATATATTTGCACTCACTTACTTCCTCTGATGTATTGTTCGCTAAACTATAATCTTCACTAAGTTATCACTTTGAAACAAAACATCAAAACCAGGAGAAACGTCAATTATATCAGTTAGATCAGGCATAATGAATACTGACTACACACATAAATTATAACATTACGCTGTCCTTCAAAAGGTGACTAAGATCTCAGATGGGTAAACAGTATTTTCACCTCCCTGGTAAACTCTAATTATTGTTAAATGACTTTCAGCTGATGATATAATGGTAAACTGTTGTTTATAAAGTGGTTTATTGCACATCAGCAGATCTCAAACACTTTCATATTCAGTTTCTTTGACTCATTTCAGCACAAACCACATATATTAACTGTGGTTTGTGTTACATGGTTGTAGCATTGTGAATTACATTCGGATCAGTAAATATTTCCTCTGTAAAGATTAGACACATGAATGTACGGATCTCAGACAGAGCTGTAAATGCTAAATTGCTTTGAGCCGTTTCCACACGTGCACTGCATCTATGAACTTTGGTAGGACGCAAGTATTTGACCTAGTTGGTTTATTCGATATTTACCCAACCAGCTCCCTAATACAGGGTCAGTGTGATGCCAGATTATGATGGTGTGAGAATTAAGCATTGGGTGTGAAGAGAGAGGGAATTCAGCCTATGCAAAGACTCTGGAGATGCATTTGTGTGTATACCTCCTATGTGATGAAGTTGTTTGTAGGTTAAATGACTGCTGGTTGAGAAGCTGTTGTGAACAGGAAGGCAGTGACAGCAGAGTTCACCACAAAGAGGAAGAAGTGAGAAAATAAAAAACATCAAAGTTTAAAACATTGTTTTCTCACTTCACAAATGTGAAACACAAAAAATGGCTGCCTCACAGAGTTTTCCCTGCTTTTAACACTTCACTACAGTGAAGTTCTTTGTATATTATAGCTTCTGTTCTCTCACATTACTGCCTGTTTCACATCTTGACACTCACCTCAAATATCATAAACGTGGATCTGCAAGCTACCAAGATACTCTCAATAATCTGGCGCATTTACTTCTAGCAAGTGAGGGTCATGTATCCTCCCTTCTGTATCTTCTGTCCAGGCAGCTCTATTGCCTAAACCACACTGAATATTATCAGTTGTGTGAATGCGTCTTAGCACACTATTTCCTGCTGTGTTCCACATGTGGGAAAGGATCTTAAGCATCTTCATATTCTCTTGAGGTTTGCCGTTTTTAGTCTGAACTGTTCGGACTAAACTTTAGATGCTAAAAATGCACTTTAGATGGCTGTTTTATTTTTGCATATTTCTTGGCTTTTCTTAAAATGACATACGACTATATAGTGTCTAATTTTGACCCTATAGTCCCACATTTCTAAAGATTTTATGATGAAGAATTTTATGTAACTGACATTTCATGACCTCCAGACTGTCAGCATGTGTCTCCGATTGTTTCACAACCAAGATAGTAGCAGGCTGCTTGTGTCTAGTGACACAAAGAAGTATATAAAGCTTTACAGGGTCATGTGTTGGAGATAAGTGCGTGGACCGTTGACTTTAATGGTCTGATACCCATTGGCTGACAGTTTTCTGGAAAATTCCCTAGTAAAAACAAACAGTTGGCATCCTTTTTACTTATATGTTCAGTAGAACTCAGCTTCCTGCTTCTGTATAGAAAATGCAGCATCTCACTTGGCAGTTTTAATGGTCTACAGGCAGGTGCTGGATGAATGAAAGTACCCCTGAGGTTTAAAGTACAGTAGGGGTCTCCCTTTGTGTTTTATGTTTCTGTTCCCGTCGTGAGCTTTGGTTTGCGTTGCAGTCCCATGCCGTCTCTTGAAGAGAAGGGGAGCATAAAAGTCGGGCCAGTTATGAGCATCCATGTTGTTATGCTTCTGCAGTTATGTAAGAGCAGCCTGGGCTGACGCAGAGCCCACGCAGTTCACTCGGCATGCCCTGATTCATTCCTTTTGTTTAATTTTTTTTATGCACAAATCAGACATGTAATATGGTGTAAGACCAGAATCTCTTATTTGTAGTCCAAAAACTCACCTGGTGAAAATAGAGCTTGGGTGAAATATATTAATTATTCTCCCAGTACAAATAAAGCATGAAGGAAATGCCTAGTTCAGATTTGTTAGCTAATAACTTATTTGACTGAATTTGCTGAATTCAAAGATGGCATATACTGCTTTGTTTCAATTGTGTCACTGTACTGTTGTGCTTCTGGTTTTTATATCTCAGTAAACTTTACTCAAAGTTAAACCAAGCAAAGGTCCAAAATATGAGGACGCTGTAAAAATCTCCCTGTAGCCTGCAGCTGCTATAACTGGCACCTGTTTCTGCACATTTTTTTTATCATCTGAATTGCCTGCTAAAGAGCGAGCACTCCCTTTTCTTCAGATGTAGGCGGTGATCCTCAGTGATTAAGGTAGGCCAATGCCAGATGACATAATCATTATAACTTTCCCTCCTTTCCACCAGCGACAGGCATGGCATAAGTAGGTCAGTGTGTTAGGAAGAAAAAAAACCTATCCATTTCTCTCTTCCTTTTGACCTACTTCTGCACGCCTGCTTCTGCAAAAGACCCAACTCTGGTGTGGCACACTGCTTTGAACACTAATCCCAACAAAGCTGCATCCATCTGATATCCATTTTCAGATCTGTTTAAGCTAGTTGAAATTCTCATGCTGGGTGGCCCATGATTATGAAGGTTCATTTGGTTGAAATTATTGTGGAGTTGTTTGAAAAATAGGACAGATGTAGGAGTGAAAATAATGAAAAACAGGCATGAATGGATTTCTTTTAACACCGAATCCAGCACAGCTCTGTCTCTGTTTGAATACCATAGATGAACATAGCTTAAGGACTCTGAGTAGTCTGAGTCTAGCTTTGCAGAATCAAACTGTCTTCACAGGTCAGGAGAGCAAAGCAGCTGGCATAGGAAATGACCTTGGACTGGCAGGAATAATCTGGTTCAGGATGTAGGAAGTCTGTTAGCTGTACTGCAGCTCACACTCAACAAAGACACCACTATTGTAGCTAGTCTTAAACAACAATTCACTCTTATCATTAATGAAGTTTCACTTGCTTTGTGTCACACTGATATGATATTATCATTTCTCAAAGCACTGTTAAAGCTTGAATAAAAACTCGCGAAAGCGATGTATTTCCTGTGTCAAATTGTTATCAACATATAATGACATTATCCACGATTTGTCTCGGCGCTACGAGGAGTGCGGTGTACAGAGGCCTTAATCTAAAAAAAAAAGAAAAAAGTTAATGTTCCCATGAATACATGAAATTGCCGATCTCCTGGCTCTAGGCTTACTTTCCTGTTTCAGCCAGTACCCACAAAGTTGACCCCCCATGTCATATATAATACATAAAGAATAAAAAAAAATAAGTTTGGGAAAACAAATTTTGGAGTTTCAGAAGAACCGTAATACACAGATAAATGAATAGATTTAATAATTAATAAATACCATCCATCCATTTATTTCTGGCCGCCTATCCAGTAGTCTTAGCGGAGATACCCAGAGTTCCCTGTAAGTTAATACCTGTATTTCTGTTTACTGTTAGTTTGGGGACATTTGTTTACATATTTTTCGGCTTTGATCATGTTGCGGTTATGCAGTTAAAATGTCTTCCTTATTTACCTTAAAACCTTAAAACCCACACCCCTTGTGTTCTTTACATGACAATAGATTAGGTCAGGTGCCTGGCTGAATAATATTTGCAAAGTATTTAAGCTTTAATAACAATGAAAACTACATAAAGTTCACTAGAAGCCCTTACCTGGCTGTCTTATCAGTAAAAGACATAATTAGACCGGAATGATACAGGAAGCATCCACCTACAAATTTTGTTACCTATAGCAACAGAACGGGAAGCACCACATTACTGCCGCTTTGTGTTTACATGTGTGTGTACCTGTGGGTGTGTGTTCTGATGCTTACAGTTGGTATTTTTTATTTTGGAGAACATATAAAAACAGAAGCAAATTATACTATAGTTCAGTTATTGCACTGTTGTTAAACCAATAAAATGTTAATGCTGGTTCATACTTCCACCAGTTAGGTCAGCACATTGTATTTAAATGATGGCTGACGTCGCATACAGAGATGATTAAACTCATGGATGAGGGTTGGTCAACTCATGCACCGTCTGCATGATTCAGCCTTGAGTGTGTGTTCAGCCTTGGCTTTTTTTTTTTTTTTAATTAAGGAGGTGAAGGGACACTTGATATGAAGAGATATTGTGCTTTAGCTAAACAGTCCTGTTTTACCCCACAGTTTGTCCCACACTGGTGTACATTTGCTAATCTTACATGTCTTGTTTTTGTTACTTAAAGAAATAACATTTTACATTTTATCAACGTGGGCTATGTAGAGCAAGGACAGTAAATTTGAACTTGGAAAAACAAGAACGTAATAATAATCTGCTATGACAATAGTGGAATAAGTCTTGTCAAACTTTGTTCATGCAAAGTGGAGGTGAAATTATGTGGGGGACCAAAAACTGCCAAAATCAAAAATTAGTAAAGAAATGCCTTAATAGAAAAAAAAAACTGATATGCCATTAAATTGATATAAATAATATTCTGACATAATAGGATTCTAGATATATATCGGCATTAATCCAAGTTGTACAAATATGTAATTTCCCCATTATAACTATTTATTAGTTTTATTCCTTCTGAGAGACAAAGGTCCAAACATAATTTAATTAAGGAATAGCTCAATAAATGATTGAATAAACGCATTTAAAACTGAATAACTGATATAAAAAAAATCTAGTTTAAAAGTCAGATGAAAAATGTCAGTTATAGCATATATTTATGTATTTTTGGTGTTGAAGGGATATTTTTAGAGTTTGCATGACAGGATATGTACATGCAACAAGCAAATACATCACACATCAACTTCAGTTGATTTACACATTTTTTTATATGTAGGCAGATAAGAAAAGATAAGTATTTTCCTTAGTGTGCAAATCAGATTAAAGTTGAGTAGAGCTTAAAGGTCTTTTATTACATAGGATATATCTTCAATAAAGTGCAATAAAAATAGATAATTTCATGTAATTTGGTCATTGACTTCAAATCTTCAGTATATAAGATGTTTGGTATGTCTTAGTCAATTGGTAATTTAGAAAAAAAGATTTTGAAGGAGTGGTCTCATTTAATTCAGCTGTATAAAAATGTCAAAGAGCAAAGTGAATGGAAACTTCTACTCTTTTAAGGGCATTTTACCTTTTGCCTGTATAATCTAAAATCAATAGTTGTACTCCCTAATCAAACTCCTTCATCATGCAGTGACTGATATTGTAGCATCTTTATGAACATTGACACAGATTTCCTTGTCATCTGCAGGTTCTTATTGCAGAGTCTTGAGGACTTGGACTCCAGCCTCCGTAAGCTCAACTCTCGTCTGTTTGTGATCCGAGGCCAACCCACCGATGTCTTTCCCAGACTTTTCAAGGTGAAACTTGAATCTGATTTAAGCTGCACAACCGACAGTGCTTCAAACATTTTGTGTGAATCCTAAACATTCTACGATTTACTCCTTTTTTCCAGGAGTGGAAAATTACTCGTCTGTCATATGAGTACGACTCTGAGCCCTTTGGGAAAGAGCGAGATGCAGCTATTAAGAAGCTGGCCTCTGAGGCTGGAGTTGAGGTGACAGTTCGCATCTCCCACACACTCTATGAACTGGACAAGTAAGTTATTATCACACCTTACCACAACAAACAGTGCTGTCATATTGTTCTTTGTCCTGAGCAAGTTTTTTTTATGAATCTGTTTCTGATCTTTGCATCTGCAGGATCATAGAGTTAAATGGGGGTCAGTCTCCCCTCACCTACAAGCGATTCCAGACTCTCATCAGTCGTATGGACCCTGTGGAGGTGCCTGCGGAGTCCATCACTGCTGAGATAATGGGGAAATGCACTACCCCTCTGTCTGAAGATCATGATGAGAAGTTTGGGGTCCCCTCCCTGGAGGAACTCGGTAAGGTCTAAATTATGTAATGAAATGTAATTGTAATAAGTAATTTTCATTTGTGGAAAAAAGCAGCACTACTAGTAGCTGTCTAAAGCTGAGTTTCCACCAGAGATTGTTAGACCCAGCAGCTGTTACTGTATTTACATACAGTCTGTGCAGCAAACATAAACTGCATGTAAATGATGGACGTAATTGCAGGTGTGTCTTAAATTGGATCAGATTCACTCTTACTCACCACCAAGATGGACGCATGCATTAGGGACAATTCCAAGTTGGAGGCTTTATACCAGACCTCACTAATTAATAATTCATATAGTAACATGTCCATCTTTTATATACAGATTATGATGCCAAGGGTAGAATAGGAGTCCTGTGTCAGACTTAACACATAGCTGCTGATTTGAGGAAAGAGTTGTCAGATATTAATCTAACTGTAGTAAGAAAATATGACTGAGCAGATGTTATCTGCTCAAATCAACATTAGCAGTGAGTTATTAGATTTCCCTGGGTTTTCTGTAGCTTTTTAAACTTATTTCTAGTAGTAGTGAATAACTTTTTCATTCTGTTTTTATGTCTAAAATTAGTTAGGGGTAATATCTTCCTTAGCAGTTCATGTTTAAAAATGTCTTAACAACACAAAAATATATTTTCTCAGCAGTTATAAAGAAAACTAGTGAAACTTCTGGGGCTTGAGCATAATCTGCATTTAAACACATAACATGGACATGGACATGCCCTATTTTTGGCCTTCATATATGGATTCATATATTACTTGTTGTATTTCTTCATAAAAAAACACAGGACACTGTCCTGTTGCATTACTGATTACTTTTGCCTTTTTTGTTGTTTCTTTTGTATTTTTTTGTTCATTTATCTATAAAAATTTAATAAACAGAATTATAAAAAAAAAAGAAAACAAAAAATGATCAAGGACAGGAATAAAAAGCCCTCTTTAAATAAATCTACCTACACATGTAGTTATCCCTCTTGTTGTGTTGGTTTGCCCTCTTCTGGTCATAATGAAGATTACTAAAATGGTATAAACTGCACATATTCTTTTCAGGGAATTAAAAATATATGAAAAATGATAATATGTGAGTTTTAATTTGACCCCTGCAGGTTTTGATACTGAAGGCCTGTCCTCAGCTGTGTGGCCAGGAGGAGAGACTGAAGCTCTCACACGACTTGAGAGGCACTTGGAGAGGAAGGTCAGGCAAATCGAGCAGAGAATTTTTGTTAAATCATTTTTTATTTTAGTACAATCCCACTGCTCTGTCATTTAAAATGAGTTTCACTGTGATACAAGTCTCAGGTTTTCATGTGATTGTTGCTATCAGGCATGGGTGGCAAACTTTGAACGTCCTAGAATGAACGCCAACTCACTGCTTGCCAGCCCCACAGGCCTCAGCCCCTACCTGCGCTTCGGCTGCCTTTCCTGCCGTCTCTTCTACTTTAAGCTTACTGACCTCTACAGGAAGGTAAGTGTGTAGGAATATACTTAATTAATTACACTTAAAAAATTGGGTTTCTAATTATCTTTGAAGTCTTTAAATAAGGATATGAAGGATATGTTCCACAAGAACCCAACCTGATGTGTAAATCAGATTCAAAACTGTGAACAAAGTCATCTTCTTGACAACCAGAATTACAGTTGTCATATGACAATGGTCGTCCTGGTCAGAATTTACATCATGTTGCAGGATTAAAAGCAGACTGGGTGAGAAACCTTCAGATAGAGCAGATGCAATCAACCATGAATGTCTTTTATTTCCTCTAGATCAGGGGTCGCCATTTCATTTTCCCAAGGGGCCACATGAGAAACTACGATTGTAGTGGAGGGTTACACCAACAAACTGCATTTGGTTCTGCTCAATATTAATTTGATCTCTTTATAAGCTTATTAGTGCAGCCCCTCCCACAAAAGTCCCATTTTCTCATGTGTCCCATTGTGAAAATTATTTGCCATCAATCCTGTTGACAAAGCCTCTATTTACATATTCTTGGCCCAGCTCAGCTAAACTGTTAGCGACTTTTGACTTTTAGGGTGGATTAAAGCACACCGCTGTGCTTTATGGAAAAGGTGATAAGGATTTGTAACACAAGAAAAACAATCGATAGCCATAATATCTTAACCATCTTGTTTGATCTTTCTGATAATGGATGGCCTGAATTAAAATGAAAATGAAAATGTGATTAATCTCCCAGCCTTGTTAGGAGAGTAAAACATTGTTTGAACTGAAGTGTGAACAGAAGACGCTGTAATTAAGGTAATTTATCTTTCACGCTCAGGGGGAGAAGGTTTCCAGGATATCTTCTCCTTGTATTAATAGGAACTTTTTTTTACTGATAAAATGATTAATATATTGAAATAATTTTCTCATAAAACAGCTGTTGAAAAAGAAAATTAACCAGGTCATCATACATCTTGGTGAATGTAGTAATTAAAACCAGTATGCATATCAGAGTCAAGTGCAGATTTTTGATACTGTGGTGGATTATCCGTCTGTCAATCAATCCATTGTCTGCAGCTTATCAGGGTTTGGGTGACAGGGACAGCAGTCTTAAGCAGAGCAATCAGGCTTCCCTCACCGTGCCCACCTTCTCCAGCTCATTGGGGGGGAGACACAGAGTTGTACTTAGCTAGCTGAGAGATATAATCTCTCCAGTGAGTCCTGGGACTGCCCTGGAAACAATAGCGCTACTCCAAGTCCCTATTCTTGGTGTAATATTTAAGTGTAAACTATTACTGTATTTATTTATTTATTTTTGATTAAATATAAGAAAAAAGATGAAGGATTTTTGTCCCTTTTTACATGTTTCATTTTTAGACACTTTACCTCACAGGGAGGAATCGAAAACACTGACTCAGATCTGAGTGCAAGAGACAGGGATTTACTATATGGTTGCAGCGGGGCTGACTGAAGGCCGTGGCTGGTAGTAGCAGGCTGCGATTTGGCTGATTGTTGAGTAAGTTAAGTGGTGCTGCACTGAGCTGGAATCTTTTTAGGCATGCTGGTGAGTTTGGTATGCGTATCACCAGGCTGAGAGCATCATTGGTGGAAAGCTTTTGGGGGTACAGTCTGATGGCAGAACAGGAGATGACCGAGTGGCAAGGCCAGACACCCACACACACACCAATTGTCTACAAAATGGGGCCCATAACAGATATGAGTAATGGAAAAAACCCAACACAAGGAGTGAGTCATGGAAGGTACACCCAGTACTGTGACATCAGATATATTTGCAGGGGTGATTTAATGCTCTGGCTGTTTATTTTGCCATGTAATGATTCACAGTTTATTCTGTAATGAGGTGAATTAACCAGTACTGCCTCCCTCTTGAATTTTTTCGTTGTATGTTTGGACTCAAGTGCTTATATGTAAATGAGCTAAAGTAATGTAGTGGTTTAGTCTTTATCTTTTATCACATTACCTACTACTGCCACTACTACTACTACTACTACTACTACTAATAATAATAATAATAATAATAATTTTACTTTAAAAAAACAGAAAAAAGACCCTCCTGCATAATATACAGCTGGTGTAGTCAAATCTCTGACTGCCTCAGACAGTAACGTGTCTTTCTCCTACTTGACAAGGTGAAGAAGAACAGCTCCCCTCCTCTCTCGCTCTACGGTCAGCTGCTTTGGCGTGAGTTCTTTTACACAGCGGCCACCAACAACCCCTGCTTCGACAAGATGGAGAGTAACCCCATCTGCGTTCAGATACCCTGGGACCGCAACCCCGAAGCGCTGGCCAAGTGGGCAGAAGGCCGCACCGGCTTCCCCTGGATCGATGCCATCATGACCCAGCTGAGGCAGGAAGGATGGATCCACCACCTGGCTAGGCATGCTGTGGCCTGTTTCCTGACAAGAGGAGACCTGTGGATTAGCTGGGAGGAGGGAATGAAGGTAGACAGTGTCCTACTATTGTTCTGATGGGAGTAATGCTAGTATCTGGTTTCTATTTAATTCATACCAAACACCACTTGGGGAGTTTAAAGATAGAATATAAGTTTACTTGCTTGCATCCAAAATTAGTTTTTTGCTTTTAGAAGCTACTGTTTATAGTGAGTAATGGACTACTTAATACATTTATATGGGTTTTTTTTCTTCATGAACATTTAACAAACGAAAGCCCTGAAAACCCCAAATGGTTCTTCACTGTGGAGCTGAAAACAGACTGTATGTACAAGGAGGCTATAGCTTCCTCGTCTAATAATCTAAAATTATGCACAAACGTCTGAGACTTGTATTCTTCTTCTGGTTGCAAATACAAGACTGAACCCTACCCTATGGGGGTATTTTTGAAAGTGATACCATCTACTGAATATCTCAGATGAGTTTGAATATTGGTGCCCTAGACCTGTAGGTCAAGGTCAGAGGTCAAGTTTTCTAAAAATTTGTGTACACAAAAAGATATCAACTAGAAATTTATACCATAAGTGCCAATATTGTTGTGTTAGTAAAAATACTGGCACCTATTTAATAGTATTTTATTTTATTTACATAATGAGGGCAGAGGTGTAGATCAGTGTTTCCCTTGGATTTATGTTCTGTGTGTGGTGGGGAAGGGGTTTGTGTATGTGCCCAATTATTCACATGTGGGTGTGCCGCTCCTTTCAAGACACAGTGGCATTTTTAAATTAATTGCCATTATTATTATTCCCAGTAAATATTAAATATTCTAAGCACTTTGTGGCAATAAATAGCTGATCAGCATAATCAGCTGCTTCTTTAGTAAGTCACTAATCCTCAGCATTAACTGTAATGGAACTGTAATGAACTGCAGCCCGTTAGTCTCTGCTCTGCTCTAGCAGCACAGCAACCAGAAAACAGAGCAGGAGACAGATTATCGTCTCCAGCTGCAGTCCAAATACGGCATGAAATCCTCTCTGTCGGAGCAGCTAATTGACATCAGGGAACTGTATATATTTAATCAGAAATTTACCCACAGTCATTTTTTTGTCATACTCAAACACTTGACTCATTTGTTGTTAACCATCTCAGCAGGACCAAATATTGCTTCCCAGTCGATCTGAGATGTTTTTGATTGTGTTTTCAGGTGTTTGAGGAGCTGCTGCTGGATGCAGACTGGAGTGTGAATGCAGGCAGCTGGATGTGGCTCTCCTGCAGCTCTTTCTTCCAGCAGTTCTTCCACTGCTACTGCCCTGTGGGTTTCGGCCGCCGCACAGACCCCAACGGAGATTACATACGGTAGGGTTGCATCTGTCAAAACATCTGTACTTGAAAATTTTTGCAAGAGCAGTAAAAATTTACAATGCAGCAGTAAATCTAAGGCTTTGAACATGTAAAATTAAATCCATAAAAAACATTTTAGTGAAAATTCTTGTGACACACATTATCTCACTTAGTAAACAGACACAACCAAGCAATAAAATGTGTGCCTACTCAAAAATAAGGTATCAGAGGAGTCTGTGTTTGAGAGATTTCCATCTAACATTTGGGTGGTTAATTCCACCATAGCAGTTGACGCTTTTCCTGGAAATTAATTATCCCACCCACATGCCCACTAAACCTCTTCATCTCTCCCCTCAGCCGCTACCTGCCCATTCTGAGGGGATTTCCAGCCAAGTATATTTATGATCCCTGGAACGCTCCAGAGGTTGTGCAGAAGGCAGCCAAATGTATTATTGGAGTACATTATCCAAAGCCTATGGTGCACCATGCAGAGGCCAGCCGTCTCAACATCGAGCGAATGAAACAGATCTACCAGCAGCTCTCCTGTTACAGAGGCCTCGGTAAGGATGCAGATACAGCATTATTAAAATTAAAATGAAGAAAGATCAACTGATGGATCACAAGCAGTGATTTGCAGTTAGATTTTTTCAGAACAAGTCTTCCCTTGTTTTTAATATTTTTCAACACAACTGAAACTGCTACTTTGGTGTCATTTGCAATCCTTTGGTCCATGTCACACACTCTGCTCCATCAGCTTTCCAATAACAGACTGAACCCCACAAATATCTCTGAAGTGGAGGTATCAGGCTTTTCCTTGCTTTCTGTTATGTATACACTTCTACAGTGATGGATGCTCATGTTAAAAGCTCAGATAACGAGGCTGGGATGTGTAAATAATCCCAGTAATGCCACATCTTGACACTGAGATGATGTCACTGAGAGTGGATATCTTTCATAAGTCCCACCCACT
This sequence comes from Perissodus microlepis, assembly GCF_051167445.1. Taxonomy (NCBI): domain Eukaryota; kingdom Metazoa; phylum Chordata; class Actinopteri; order Cichliformes; family Cichlidae; genus Perissodus; species Perissodus microlepis. Next base: position 16,288,661 of record NC_140477.1, on the reverse strand, counting down.
TCTGTTCAAAGCTTTTAATTTGGGTGGGCAGCACCAAAGCTCAATAAGAACTATTAGACATTGTTAATCATACAAAGCTACTCTCCTAGACCTAAGATTAAAATTATAGAGCTGGAAATGAAAATACCTGATTCACTTAAAAATAAATAAATAAATGCCTTATTTTGGACTGTAGTCAGTGATTTTAAAATGTCTCAAAAGTAGTAATGAAAAAAAAACTCAAAGTCAGCATAAATATCTACAAATGAGGTATTTAAACCATATACATTTTCAGTGTTTTAATTTGGTGTTTTTAATATTGTTTGTGTATGTTGTGGACTAACTCTGTAACTCTCTGTGTCTTCAGGTCTTTTGGCTACAGTTCCATCTGGCTCTAATGGCAACGGAAATGGAAATGGAAACGTTGAGGCATCCTCAGATTCGATGCGATTCTCTGAGACTTCACGTGATGCTGCAGCTCCATCTAGTAAGTGGCACAGAGACCCACTCCTCCTCCTCTGACAATTCAAACTTGTGGATGTTTCATGACTTCCTGTGTAGCCTCTGGCAGTGAACTCTTTGAAGAAGACCTGTTTGTTCTTTTATTTATTTCTCAGCCTATCAGATGCCAGTTCACTCCCAGGGAGACTGGCAAAGTGGTGTCATGATGTACGTGCAGGGGGATCCGCAAACCAGCGTCGGCATGCACCAACAGGGTGAGGACTAACTACCCGTGCACCTTCACTCGATTATCCACTTGATGCTTATCGTTTTCCTGTGTGTGCCGTTTTTACTGGTGCTATAACTGGACTGTATCACTGATTATCTCAGTTTCCAGGGTTTTTTTTTTTATTGTAGACTCTACATTTTTATGAGTCTAAACAACAAGACAGTTAGTTTTAGTTGCAGCTGACCATCACCCATCTGTCATTCTAAGAAAAATAATCTGCTCACCCTGCAGGATATTTTCCTTCAATAACAGGCGTGCTGATTAGCTGGGAAGCTTTGGCTCTTCGCTACCCAGAGAAACCCAGAGAAAAGCCATTGAACATGACTTTGCTAAATTTCACACACCATTAAGAAGAGAGCAGTGGTCCCTTTAAGTCTAAATTTAGTAGAAAAGTAAAAGGACTTTTTTTCCTCCTGACACAACCAGCTGATTTAAACTCCAAACTTTGTTGTTATGAGGTGGCGATGCTTATCACTGCCCCTACACCTTCATAACACGTGGAAGTACATTTGTTTGTGCTGATTTGTTGTCAGGTCTACATGGAGTGGATGGTTTTCTGATCACAGCATTTGAACATATTTTTTAATAAAAACAAAGAAACATGTTTACATTTCTTTAAACAAATTTAACATGATTGTAGCCTTGATCGCTGCATTTCATTTAGATCTTTGATAACAGCAAACTGCTCAGGGGGCCTGTTTTTACAGACTAATTAAATGTAAGGTATGTCTTTTGAAGAACATTTTAGGCTGTTCAGATTTAGTTCAGTGGTTTAGTTCAGAAAGCCACATCCATTGATATGTGGTGCACATGTTGTGTAGAATGATATTTCAGTGTTTGCACGGTGGCGCAGGGGTTAGCATTGTTGCCTCGAAGCAGGAAGCTCTTTCCTGTGGAGTCAGCGCATTCTCCCCGTGTGTGCGTGGGTTCTCCCAGGTACTCTGGCTATCTCCCACGGACATGCAGTGAGTGTTGTTAGGTTAACTGGTGATTGTAAATTGCCCTTAGGTTTGAATGTGAGTTGCTGGGATAGAGTCAGTCTATTAGTGGAAGACAATGGATGGATATTTGAACATATAGCAGGTGTTTGCACAATGGTTTTATAGTGTAGTGGTTTGATCTCAGGAGGAGACACAAGTGCCTCTGGGGCATCCAGCATTAAAGAATGCGGAGTACCCACCGTGGTGACCCCTGGTAAATAAAGTAAATAAGGGAGCACCCGAAAGCAGCTTTTTTTTTTTTTTTTTTTTAAAAAAGGATTCCAGTTGATTGGACAATATGAAACCGGTCCCCAAGTGGAACGAGTTTTGCGTACTTTATGTGCTTCATGCATTAACTGCATCCTTTCATGCATCTTCTTCAGTGTTCCGCTGCTAATCCTTGAATTTTAATTGAAGTTCCAGGTTACGCTGCCAGTACCAGTATGATGTGTTACACTGAAGGCACGCAGCAGAATCCTGGTCCTGTAATTCAAAAAGGTGCGAGTGAAACATTTCACTGATTGATGATGATTTCTTTTATTAATCTTTCTTAACTGGTTGAAAAACTTGAGTCCCAGTCCTCTGTTTGACCATCACTGCATGCCACCCCTAAAAGAGTGTTTTCATTCTAAGCCATGTTTTTGTATTTAGTCGAAATTTATAGTTTCATGGTTTATTGAAATGTGCCCTTATGCTTTTTTAGGGTCTGAACACCACCCCACCACTCAGACCAGTGGCAAACGACACAGTGAGGACTCTGGGAATAGCAAAAGCTCCAAAGTCCAGAGACAGAGCATCCACTAAAGAGGTCAGTTGCAGTCTCATACATTATTATTATTATATAAAACACATACAAGATGTACTTTAGTGAGCAGCATTCAGAGAGGGGGGTCAGAAATAGGAATTTTAATCCTTGTTTTTAATAATACGGCGAAACGTACTGAGTGTCAGTCCTTGTTTTCACTGTTTCTGCCAGTAGAAACCATCTGAACAAGGCAGGCATGAGCCAAACCTTTTCAGTGTTTTTATCAGCTGTTCCTGCCTTTATAATCCACAATATACACACAATGAGATACACAAATTTTAAGTCAGTAATTAATAGCAGTTTACTAACCACTGTTAAGAGGAACTCTGAAGTGATGTAATTGCCAGCCAGAGGTTTAAATGCAGCACCACCTCATGTTGCTTTCATTTCCTTGTAGTCATGTTTCAGCCTCTTTATTTTATCTCTTTTGCTTTGCTGTGGATTTAACTGAAACAGCTGCTACCATTGTGATCGTGAGTTCAGATGAGAGGAAGATAGTTGAGTGTTTGTTGACATGGCTGATTTTTTTTTATCAGTGTTTATGTTCTTTAAATGCCGGATTCCCAGTGTTCCGTTCATTCGTCGATCAAACAGCAGACACACATCTGGACCAGTAACAGTACACCTACTTCACTCAGAGTTCCTGTAATGCAGTAAATATTTGTATGGTCTCAAAGCACCTAATTTCAGCAGATTACCCTCACTCACCTCAGGTCATGTGACAGGAAAAGTTGTAGGTCAGATTCTCAATGTTTTGTTTTCCTTAAGATGTCATGTTGGAATGTTTTTCAGTGCGCTGAAAAAGTCAGCACTGAAGGAGTTAAATGTATTTTCAGAAATGTCTGAACATGCCACTTATTGTTCTTTCTTCTGTTGCAGGTGTTTCAATCATATCGAGAACACAGCCAAAACTAAACGGACGCTAAAATGGACTCAAATGTTGCTTACAGCACTACAATGCACGAACACACCTTCAGGACGGGCATCCCCACCTGTCACAAAACATGTTTCTCAACTTAATCGGACTGAATATTTTTACAGTGTGGGCCAGCCAGTGATGTTACACTGTGCTCCTGTTTGGGTTAATAATGCCGAGACTAAAGTCTTTGTGTATATAATGAATTTGCTAAAAGCAGCTCACATACAACGTGTACATATTTGGATATTGTATGTGTGTTTTCTCTCTTTGTGTAGCCATAGACCCGTTGATATATTTTTGATATGAGAATTCATTGTGGATTGGTCGTTCTTTTGGGAAAATTTTCAATAAAAAGAAATGCATTTTTAGACCTTCCATTAAAACATAAATGGTCAGAAATGTCTGCTAATGCACCCGAGTTTTTCCACATTGAGCCCATCGAGTGTAAATATCAGCAAAAATCCTTTCTGTGTCTCAGTACTAGTGGACTCGTTTTATTCCTTCAAACTTCTATATGACACAAACCATCATGTTATTGCCCTCGTCTGTGTTTATTGAGAAAAGGTGAGAGGACTACAGAGCCTGCATATTCCTGGTGTACCACCCCACCACCCATATACTCCCTAATAAATGTACCACTGGAGAGAAATGCTTCACTTGCTTCTTGTTCCTTCTCTATGTGCTTGTTTAATTAAAACAGTTTCAAATATACAAATAGTTTCAGTCTTTTCTTTGTAACTCAAAAGTCAGAGTTCAATCTTTGAGAAAAATTTGCAGTTTCCAAATGTAATCAGCCCTTTCTAGATTTGCAGGTTTTCATTCAAGTTGATACACATTACAATGGTACCTTCAAAAGCAACGCAATTGGCTGGATGACCTATTGTAGTGTCTAAGAATAATTTTAGAGATCTTAATATATTCCACCGGCTTTAGTGTGATGCCTTTAGTTATCAAACCTGAGGCTCGTAGAGCAATTAAAGTAGCATTATTCAGTACAGACACTGGAAAAATCACCCTGCCACTTCATAGACCTGTACACAAAGCAACCCGGTAATAGAGCTGTTTTACATTATTATATTAAAGTTTTTCAAACCATTTATTATGCAGACTCAGCACAGAGCATAGTTGTTATAAGAGGAGGTTGGGGATCCATAATTGATAAGAGTATGGTAAGACATGTTGGCTGCTGTTGGGTTTTTTTGGTTGTTTGGTGTACCCAATAAAGTGGCCAGTGAGTGTACTTTGTCAATGTTCTCACTGCAGGTACAGTATTAGATTTATATGTGGCTTTATTTGGTAGCCAGTAAAAGTCTGACCTACTGAACCCGCGGCCCAGACACTGCATAGGGCATAAGTGTAGTCTCACAGCAGGAGAGGTGAATACACTGGACTACCACTTTCTCTACACTCACACTGGTGCATATCAGTGCAACCACTGTGGACTTTGTATTAGTGAGCTGGCAGGTTAAAGACCATCTGATGTTGGCTTCAATGTCCATCTAATGCTGTTTTAATCTTGGATTTATCCAAATATCACAAGGTGGACCACATCCTGACCACTCCCCTTACAGCCACAACGAAAATGCTTGATTTTCCAAACAAGCATACAACATTTTATCCTCACTTCCATGTCCCACCCTCCCTTTCTTTTTCCACTGGTTGTCAAACGGTACCAGCGGTATCTGTTAGGCCTGCATGCCACGGCCTGTGCTTCACTATCAATGAACAATTAAAGAAAAAAAGAAGTCTTGGCCTTCCCTCAAAAGAGCAAAAAAATAAAACAAACAAACAAAAAAAATCCACCAAAATAGTAAAAACACATTTTTAAATAATTTATTTTCTCATGCATAAAATGGTTTTGTTTGGCCAGAGAAAAATGAATGGTCTTCTGTTAAGGCAAAGAATCTGTCACCGTTCTTAACTACTACACCACCTATCACACACATCCTCCAAAGGAGACACACCTGTGATGTCCATTTCAAAATCCTACATCACCTTGTTCTCAAGTTATTGCAGCCACAAGATTTTCAGAAAATTTGACCTCTAACCTTGAGGCCACTGAATAGACTTTATAGATACACCTATGGTATCAATTTGAAGCTCCTACTTGGTCTCGTTCTTGAGTTATCACATTCACAAACTTGCATCAGCCTTTTACAGCTGAGGATTAAAAACCGTACAGACTCTGTGCTGCAGTTTAAGTCTTCTCTTAGAGAAGAAAAGCAGCTGTTTCACACACACAATAGGCACTTCCCAAACTGGAAACTTTTACAGATAGTGTCATATTTCCTGAACAGTCTTCAGCCTTTTGTGGGATTTTAATTTGCCTGGCTTTTCTTATTTTCCTTGCACAAAGCTGAAGCAGTAAACCACATTTCATAACAAGGTGCGCACCAACACTCAATCCTCAGCAGATTTCAGAGGAGCCACAGGGTTGAAGAGCGGCCTCTGCTGCCTGAGCTGCAGCTTGCCATAACTCGCCTCAAAGTCCTTCTTTGTTCCCACAATAACGGCCAGGCTGCCGGAGCGAATGTCGTATCCGTAGGAGGCTAGTTTCTGGATACGATACAGCGCGATCTGCGTGGTGAGCTCGAGTACATTTGGAGATTCCTTCACCTGATCCATCGTCACTCCCGCGTCCATCAGCCCCTGAAACCGCCCCAATAAGGTGGGCAAGGAGTAGTACAAGACGGCAGGGCAGCGGATCACTACCTGCTTAAGTTCGTCTTTAGAGCAGCAGAGAGCCGCTTCGATGTAGTCCATCGCCCGTTGCATGTCCTCAGGCTTCAGCTCTGCGATGGAGGCTTTGAGGCTGGAGACCAGGCTGAGGAGCTCCTCCGTGGTGAACCCCTTCTCCCTCAGGAAGCCCAGACTGTCCCTCCAAGCCTCAGCTGGTCGCAGCAGAATGTAAGGGTTCTGGCTGAGAAGCTTCTGCAGCCAGACACGTAGGTTACTCTCCTCTCCACCCAGGTCGAGGTAGATCTCCCTCAGCGTGTGGATGAACTCCTGGTTGCGCTCCACAGGCTGACTGAAGCTCTGCGGGGCACTGGCCATCAGCTTGCTGATGATCCTCTTGCTAAGGCGAAGGTTCTGGAGGTACAGGATGTTGGCCCGCTGGTTACCGTGGTGAGTAAGTGTAAAAAAGGAGGCTGGGAACTTTTCAATGATGTTCATCAACTGACGTTTGCTGGGACAGACAGACAACCAGAGGTCTCGCTGCGTGGCGACGTCCTCTGGGCGACACAGGATAGCCTCAGGGTGAGTTTCCAGGATGTGGGCGATAGCCGTTGTGTCTGCACCCATGTCTCTCAGCAGGTCAGCGGTCTCAGAGACATACGCAGAGCTCTCAGACAGAACCCAGCCTCTGAACTTGCGGACCTTTCGAATGTCCACTGAAAGCTCATAAAGGGAGTCCACTGTGCGCTGGTTTTCCACTCTTTTGCTGGGAGAGGTATCAGTGGAGGTGGAGGCTGAAGGAGGTAGGAGCAGCCTTACCCTCTGTGAGCAGGTGTACAGGGTGGCAGAGGTGATGCGAAGCATTGCTAAAGAGTGTAGTGGATCTGTGCAGAACAAATGAGAAAAATTTAAATTTTTACACACCGAGATGAAAGATGTGCTCCATGATGCATTACAGAGGATTTGCAGCGTTCGTGTCATGTACCGCTTATGACTGCTCGTCACAAGATTCATACTGTCAGCTGCCAATCGGGTGATTTTCCTCATTCACAGTTAACTCACTTGCTCTGAAAATACTGAAAAATAACAGCAACAACTTTCTTGAGCCTATGCTGACCTTTTCATCACAAATATTACATTGAGAATCACCAGACACTGCACAAAATGATATTATAGTAAAATTTTGTGATATGCTGAGTTGTCGGCTTTATCACATTTAATCAACTGCAGATAACAAAAGTTAAACTATATCCAATCAGTCTGATACTGGTCTGTCATCAGTGTGATATCAGTCTGCACTTGAATGTGGTCAAGTTGGCAATAACATGCAGTCTGTTTCTGGACACCGAAACTGAGACATGGTCAAAAATCTGTTGCTGTCCACAATGACAGAAACAGACAGACACATTCAGCAGTTGTTTGTCCTGTGTATCCCTGTATCGCAACAATATCGCCACACAAAATATGCACCTTACCATTAATGATGACTATGAAAACCAGCAAATATTTATAGTTAGGAGGCTCAACCTGGACAGTCTGTTATTTTTAATATTCAGAAAACGCCAAAAACAAAAACAAAACAAAACCCCAAATACAAACAAATAAAAAAAACCACTCAAACAACTCATAACTTCACCACGTGTTTCACCTTGTGACCTTATGGGGACAGAACTGATTTTACATGAAAATGATTACTTAAAAACCACTGAAATACGGTTAAGCGCTAAAACACATTAAAAATCCCAAACAAACAACATTTAATTTAAAACACATATAAATCCACCTTTGTGTATTTATGCTGCACGACACTGAAACCATTGCATAAAGTTGCATAAACCCAACAGGGCACGGTGTTGTCCCGACTGCTGCCGCGCACACGTGATGCTGCGTGTTGTGTTATGTATTAAACAGCATGGACTGCAGACGGATCACAGCCTGCCACGACTGCACACGGACACAAAGCGCCGGCAGACCTGAATACAGATGCTACAGAGCCCGTGGTGAGCGGCTTTTTACATAAAAGCGAAGAAAAAGACGAGTTAATTTACCCGTTTGTGAGTCTGTAGCCGCAGAACCCCGCTTGTCACACCCACTGCTCTGCTTTCATAACATCACAGCAGCCGTTGGGCGGAGTCACAGGGCTTGACGCATGGGAGACACGTGACTGCCTGCAGCCTATAGCAAGAGTGGAAATGTACTACAGCTATTTTTCCTTCTTCTAAGTAGTCGTATTTCAAACTCACAAGACAGGATAAAACATAAAAGATAAGCTGAAATTTTTTTTACAGAAACTAAAACAGAAAACTATGGAAGCTTGTTTGGAGATTTAAAAAAATTGTGTAACTATCAAAACATTTCATATTTTTATCTAATAAATAAAAAATAGTTATTAAGTTATTTATTAGTTATTTTATCAAAAATGTGAGTTACGAAGTCAAAAATGTAACAGTAACTCGAATTTTTTTATGTCTATCTATCTATATGTGTGTGTGTGTGTGTGTGTGTGTGTGTACATTAAATGGGAATCTGCAGACCCAGGCTGTACATTCACTGCCATGATAGGTGTGTGTGTGTACCTTTGTTATACACACGCTTAGATAAAGTGGAGCTGTATATCCTTATAATCTAACTGTTAAGCTGGCAAAAAACAAAAAAATCAGCCATAAGTCTGTAATCATTTTGTTAGGGTTAGGATGATCTGCACATTTATACCAAGAATATATATGTTTTTCCGTTTTGTTATAATTTCTGAATCTGTTAATCTGGTTCCATACAGTATTACCTCAACAGAGGTCTGTGAATCTTTTTGGGCTCATTTAATTGTATTGCATTATTTTAACCACAAGAGGTCACTGTGAATCCAGGGTAGACAGGTAAAGATTTACCTGCTTCATGCCCATGTGGGTATTCAGTGTTTTGAAAAGAAGGCAACATGACTTCTGGTTCTTGAAGACGTTTTACTTCTCATCCAAGAGGGTTCTTTAGTCATATTTAAGCTTCAAAATGTAGAGTTGGATGTTTCAAGACCGGTCTTGGTCTCGAGACTACTTTTACGTGGTCTTGGTCTTGTCTTGGTCTCGCTGTCTCGGTCTTGCTGTCTCAGATCGACATAGTAGCTGTGTCCCAAAACGTCAGCTGCATCCTTCGGAGGCCGCATTGAAGGCCGATTACGTCACAGCCAGGCGAAGAAGGCTGTCCTTAGAGTAGAACTGGACTGTCACCAGCCTCAGGCTCTTCACCTTTTCAAAGACAAAGCAACCATTTAGATAAAATATTAGATATTGTTTACCTGTAAATGCACAAAGACAATTTAGAAATGTAATTATTGTCAAGAGTGAACAAGCACCGATAGTGTAATCTACAGCTGTGGCCAAACCTTTAGAGAATGAGAAGTGTTGTTTGTTTATTTACAAAGTTTTCTGTTTCAGTGATAGTTGTATATCATATTATATCACTTCAAACAGGTGATCCAGTAATGCTGCACTAATGAATTAGACAAACATGTCCTTTGCAAAAATATTTTCACTCTCTGTTTCCGGAGGTGCCCGCCCTTTGCAAAAGTGCCCAGCTTCTGTCCTCACAAAGACAGAAGCACATGAATACACCCACAAAAGAGCACGCACACTCTCGCAGGCACGGCCTCACTCTGCCATTGTACCTGATGCGGTTCTAGTAGATGTCGTCCATGGTGAAGCTGCTTATCTGTCGGTAGTGTTGGCCGTTGACGGTGCGCTCGATGGTGCCGTGTCGAGGAGCCTGGATGACGCTGAAGACGATGGACTCCGCCTGGAGGAAGGTGGTGTAATAGAAGGGAAAATGCAGGGAAAGGAAGGACGGCTCAATGATATCGCCTGCAATGTCTCCCTAGGATGAAGCTACATAAAGAAGCAGTGTTTGTTCTCCACAACCAACAAACCAGCAAAATAGTGAGAACTCAAATTCAGGAATCCGCTTCCAAATATCTATAGTGGCGAACCTTAACATCACTTTTGGGTGTTATTCTCTAAAACTCTACAATAAGGCAGTAGAAAATAAATCTTCAAGTTTTTACTGAGAAATACAGATTTATTGGATTAACAGTGTTGGATTATCCCTTAAACCAGCTGGTTAGTTTAGCCAGCTTAGGTAATGATCTCAAAATAAACATTCAGAGGTCCAGCTCTTTTCTAAACTGGTAACTGTACTGCTTTGGGATGATTCCAAACATGATGCCAATTAGTTCACAAATCATACCAAGCTTCAAAGATATGATCTGTTTATATTGTGCAGCTCATAAAGAGAATCAGATGCTTAAAGAAGGAAAAAGGCAAACAAGCTCATTTAAATTACTTCATACATATTATTATCTCTACAATATATGCAGCAGAGGATGGACAGCAACATTTGCTTTAGTTTAGCCTTCATTAAAGAAGTATGAGTGTGCATGCTGAAGAAATCAGTCCTCGAATGCTGTATTTTGACCTCAGTTACACATTTGAGAAGTTTTTTGTTTTGTTTTATTTTAAGACCTTCTGAAGTGCTCAAAGCGTCTCTGTTGTAGTTCCCGCCACAGAAGGTGACACCTGATTCTTGTCATGATGTCACGCATATACTGTAATTAAAGCTGTGAAAGATTTGCAGAAAACGTATGTAGCCAGTGTGTTACCTCTGTGTGCGCATCGGTGGCTTTCAGCTCAAATTCAGTGATGGTCTTCCTCACACCCTCCTGCACCCTCATGCCAGGGACCTGAAGAAGAGGCAGGGAGTCGTCCACAGGCTTGGTGGTGATGTAGAAAGTCTGAGCAACCTGACGACAAAGAACAATAATAAGATGGTGAAACAACCTATGAGCGATACACATATGTGTAACCAAAAATACATCCTGCCATCAACTTCCTACTTTTCACTGAGAACTTTCTCAACAATTGAGCAAATAAAAAAGTCTCATTGTGATGAAAAAGTTTAACCCCGAAGGGCTACACAACTTCACCAAGCACCACAGTGGCCACAAAGCTTCCACGCATTGCAGTCAGCCAGGCGTGAAGGTCAAATGACCTTTTTCACATGTTTACTCGACTCCTTGTGATCCTCATTAGTTTGAATTAGCAAGGCAGATTTATGCACGAGGCGACCGGGACAGGAAGCTGCTACTTTCTTGCTGTTATAAAAGCTGTAGAGTTTTTTAGATTTCACATTTCTTTAATATCTTTCAATTTAACGATATCGTTAAGGTTTTTTTTTTTTTTTTTTAAATTAAGTGATCAGAAAACATTTCTCTTTCTGGTTTTCTTTCTTAATTCCTGTCAACAGCTTGTTTTTTGCACCATTTAAGGTTGTTTCCTGCACTTTAGATTAACGGTCCCTTATTGGACACACAAGGACTGTTGACTTGTTTCTTGGTCAAAATGGGAACAAAGTTATTTTTAAAATCCAATTAGTCTTTAGGAAGATTAAATAATATTTCAGAGCTTCTGTTGTAGTCAGTAGATATCTGCATCAAGACCTCCTTCATGAATGAATTTTAAAATGTGTTAACCTACCAGGTATTGTAAAAATCTTCTGCCATTCACCTCATTTGTCCCGTCGGACACGGTGAAAGAGAACTGGTCATCATGTTTCTCTTCTTCACTGGTGTGGACGTACTGGATGCTGCGTGATGCCAGATCAGCCTACGTGAAGGTGCTGATCCTAGTGCTTATAGAGACAAAAGAGAGAAAAGTAGTCGTTAAGCCCAAAAACTTCCATTATGTTTGTTATTTGATCTTTCATATTTTGGTATGAGATGGTTTTACACTGCTAAAAAAATAGGTTATGCTTGATGATAACACAAATTTAGTTATATTTAAGGGATATAAATCTGTCCAATTAAGAAGCAGAAACCACTGTGAGTCTATTTGTGTCACGGTTCTGGGTCGGTTCGACCCAGCATTTTAAGTTTATTATGTTTTGGGTTTATTTTTGCATTATGGAGCATTTTGGGGTTCTCTGGTGTTTTGATTATTTACGATAGATTATATTACTGTGGTTCTGGTTTAGGGTTTTGTTCACAGGGTTTGTGTTCTCATGTTTTGTGTGGGTTTAGTTCCGTGTCTGGTTTGCGTCTTTGTGTAGTGATGTCTTGTTCCCGTTTTATTGTGAAGGTCTGCGTCTCATGTGGCTGTGTCCCCCACCTGTGTGTAATCTCCCTGTGTTTCTCTGAGTGTATTTAAGTCGTGTCTTCTGCTGTAGTAGTCGCTGGTCCGTCTGTGTTTCTACCATGTTCCATTTGTGTGTTCTCCCTGCTGTCACCATCATATACCATCGTCTATCTTCCTTCGTGTTCAGGTTCGTGTTCAGTAGTTAGTTGTTCCCAGTATAGTTTAGTTCATTCTCCGTTTGCCCTTTGTCTATTTTTATTTTGTGTTTAATAAACCACCTTCACACCTTTACGAGTGCCTGCGTTTGGATCCTCCTTTATTACTTCCACACGGCTCATCTCACTCGCCGTGACAATTTCAACCTCGTTAGTTTAATATTAAAGCGACAGCAGGTGCAAAACTACAAAACTCTGAAGCAGGGAATGGCTTGGCAGACCGTTGCTGTCTCCTGATCCCTCCTGACTGATTTTTGTCTACCTTTGATTTTCTTTGTGTCCACTCCCCCAATTCCGGTGGTCTCGGGCAAATGCCAGTTCAATAAAGTGAGAAATTTCAGAGATGAATTCTTCTGCGTCTCTTTCCGTTATACGCGTGTTATCTTCTCCTTCATATTTTGTTGTGACATGTGTTTGTAAGCCACCAATCATGGCATTTTCTGGCCACACACTGAGTTTGTTTCCTCAATTTGGCTCTTATCAAATTTACAAGGGGAGAAAACTAAACTGAGACTAAAGTTAAACTGAAATAATGCTTCTCTTTACTCTGTGTTACCTCTGAAGATTAAAACCCAGTGGGAAACATAATCAGGTTTGTCTGCAACAATCCAGCATCACTCAGTGTGAAAATAAAGATGACTGTGACTTTCTTTTTTTTGCTTTCCAGGAGTTCTGTTATCCTCGCTTATTGTGGATGTAAAGACCTGATGCAACCGTTTGTAAGACAACACATTTATGGTTATTCCTGACATACAAAGTGTGTAACACATTACATAGTTATCTATGATGTGCATTAATGAGGAAAAGACTTAGACTTAGAGCTTTTTATTGTCATTGTGCAGTTTCTTGCACAGCGAAATTGGGTAGCTTGACCACAAAGGTGCAAAAGTAAGAAGAAGAGAAACCAATATACAACGAAGGGGGAAAATAAATAAATAAATAAAATAAAAAGCAATGTATATGTATACAGATATGTGAGTGAAGCTATATACATGGTGTATGTGTAAGAAATATTGAAACAGAAACATTGTGGGTCTGTATACAAGGGCAGTTATATAATATAATAAATAAGGGTGGAGCGGCTGTGGTCACTTAGGGTGGAGATGGTCTACTGGGACCAAAATATTCCACATGAGCAAAAAAAATTTGTACAGAACATGGAAAGACTGAGATATTGGACAGAACTTCTTCTGAATTTCCACTTTCATTGATTTCCAGCTGTGATATTTCATTTTCCAACATTTGCACATCGAAAAGTTTAACAAACCCATAATACTATCATATAAATTGGAATATTAAACAAAACAAGGAGTCAAACAGAAAAACAAACAAACAAAAATGGTTTTAAATCCTGATTTGTATCAGCTACCAGTTAACCTATATTAGTTCCTTTCAGATTAATCAAAGTTTCCTTTAGTTGTTGTTCTAACTCTCTGATCAATACAATCGATAGAACTCCACTCAGTTCTATCGATTTCATTTAGCCTGATTCAGTCCACTCACTCACTTTCACTCACTGTATGCGCAAACTGTCTGGTTATGATACCCAGTAACACTTCAACGAGTTACCAATACAACTCAAACAAAATGAATTTGTTTTGAAAGGTGCTATATAAATAAAACTGTACTTTTACTTACTTTTTCTACTCACTTTGTATGTTATTGCAATAACACTTTTTTTAAACAAAAATAACAGGAATTGAAACTTTATTGGTAATTTTCCAAGCAAAAAAATTATACTCATTCAAAATTATTTTAAAAAATTCATACAAAAATATGACCTCATTCAAAAATGTCATGTCAAAGCTTTGACATAAAACCTCAAGACTCACTGTCTTGGCCTGGCTGCTTGGGTGTATTTGAATGCGATGGCAGTAGTTAAGAAATTCCTTACCTAGAACTTAAACTGGGAAAAATCACTAGTTTGATTGGGACTGGAATAACTTTCAAATTTCAGTGTGTCTTTGGAAGAGAATACTATGCTTTCTTTATCCCAAATGTTAGTATATTTACATATTATGTAAGCAAAACATAAATAGAATGAAGGGATAAACAAGACAAACAAAGTAGAACTGCTTCCTTAAAAGTGACCTTTTCCTTCCTATTTCCCTGTTTCCTGTGTATTATTGTAGAGTTTGAGTCAACTTTCTTTAAAGATATAATAAGCTTTGGAATCAAGAAGAACAGGTGTGCAATGGAAACCTGAGATGAGAGGTAAAATGTGACATGACACTGACGATACTTTGGATTAAAAAAAAATTACATTTAGAATCCCTATATATCAGTATTGTTACCTAAATATTACTAAAACAATCAAAGGAAGTAGAATTGTATTTATAGTTTTAAAGATACAAGACAAAATTTGACCTTATTTGACCTTGAAGAAGAGGTCATAGGTCCAGAGTAACGTGATATTTAGAATGCCCATAATTCAGTCCCTGTATGTCTGGATGTTGTCAGTACAACAAATGGCAGTAAGGAACACAATTTTAAATTGCTCCATATAACATTATTTTCAGTTTTTATAGCTTTAAATAATACAGCTTTTCTCCAATTTTTGACCAATAAATCACTTATTTGACCTTGAAGGCCTTGGTGGATGTATGCCAAATTTTAATGGATTGTTAACACGAGCCCTTCTGCATCCATACAAAGAATTCACTCAAAACCTTTCGAGCTGTCATGTTTACAGACAGAAAGACATACACCCAAAATCATAACCTCTTTGGCAGAGGTAATAAAGCAGAACAATGAATTTCTAAGAGGAGTAAAAGAAAACAGCAAGCAGAGGGAATGTTAAAGCGGCTCAGTAAAGAGCGACAGTGCAGGGTAGATATGAATGATTCACATGAGAAAGCAGATGATACTCTGCTAGACAGATGTGTTCATTCCATTTATTTACTTTTACATTTAAAAAAGTTCCTTCAAACACTTCTCTCCTTGTTCTGTAGGGATGTAAGCCGGTTAGATTAAGAGTAAATATACAGGAAGTTTACTCTGTATCTCTCAGTTTCAAGCTGCTAACCAGCAGAGGGTGCGGCTATTTACTTATTTATAGCCCACATCCTTTGCTGCCTCCCTTTGCTGATAGACACAGTTGTCCCTTGCCACCAGCAAACCACCAGTGCCTTGATTACACTGGAACCACCTGCTGTCCTCATGTCGCTCTCAGGCATGCTCAGTGCTCTCTTGGATTAGACAGCTGTGGGACCTTCTCACGGGCATTAAGATTTGTGTTGTGGACCTCTCAGGCCACACGTAGCCCATCTTCACTTAGCTGGAGCTCCAGATGATTTATAGCAAGACTGAAATTTAATCCCATGGAGATAATAATGTGTTGTCTGCCACATACACGTACAGTAGAATAGCATCAGAAGCTTTATTCTAAGCAGGCCCAAGTTAATTGGGAATCTCAGGCACCACAGAGCACCTGTCTCTTCCTGTCAGTGACCTAATCCTCTAAAAACTGTGTCTGCCCTTTTCCTACTGATAACTCAAGACTTGGGAACATAATTTCGTGATAGCCATATATAAATGTTGTCGTGCGGGAGCAATTACGCTTTAATCCACTCTGCGCTGACGGCAGAGAGCCTTTAATAGCAAGAATGTTTTAATTACATTCCAGAGGAGACAAGGCAGGGCTGAAAAGCTCATCTTACACCACATTGTTCTTAGTAAAGGCTGTTTGTTGGGTCTGTCTTTCTGCAGAAGTTCTTTATTTTATTTTTTTCAACACAAACATAAAAGCTCAAGCTAATAAAATAACAGATCAAGCTTCAATCTCTGGAGATGAAAAATTAAGTAAACACAGAAGAGGCAAAAAGACTGCAATTCCTCGAATGGCCACTTGAGGCTGTCTTCAATCAAATCCCTTAGGCCAGCGGTCCCCAACCCCCGGGCCTCGGACCGGTACCGGTCCGTGAGTCGTTTGGTACCGGGCCGCGAGAGTTGAGGCTCAGGTGTGAAATGTATAGTTTTCAGGGTTTTTTATCGGTTTTCAGCGTTATTTTGTTATCGTTTTTATCGTTTACTCGGTTTTCCTGGGTCTTTTCACGTGTGTTATGAATAAACCTTCTTTTTTCGGTACCGGTACTAGTTTTATTTTGTTGTATTTATCCGCGACACCTTAAGGGCCGGTCCATGAAAATATTGTCGGGCATAAACCGGTCCGTGGCGCAAAAAAGGTTGGGGACCGCTGCCTTAGGCTACGTTCACACTGCAGGTCTTAATGCTCAGTTCCTATTTTTTGATCAAATCCGATTTTTTTGTCTGCTTGTTCACACTACAAATAAAATGTGACAGCAAACGGGCTCTAGTGTGAACCCTCAAAGCGGCCCGCATGCGCAAAAGTAGCTCTGTTCAGACCCAGAGCAAACAGTATTGTTTGACTGATGGCTGTTAATATTAAGAGCTGGGTCGGATTTGAAAATGTCAGATTTGTGCTGTTCAAACTGTCGTAACATGATCGGATATGGGTTGCATAGGGTCAGAAAAGTCGGATTTGATGCGCTTTTGCCTGCAGTGTGAACGTAGCCATAAACTCCCATATGAAAATGAAATGAAAACTTACATTATAACACTATTTAAAGTTTAGTACGATTATTTGTTTTGACCTGTGTGGTATGAGTATGAATGAAGTATGAATGTCATGGCAATTTGGGGCTTATAATTATTACTTTAAACAGTTGTTTTTAATCAACTGATCATTCCAGTGTGGAATGATCACGACACATGAGTGGATGAAGGCAGGACAAAGACATGTTCTGGAACACGTACATTACTCAAAAGGGATAGAATAATTCAACCCAGTTTTCCATCAGGACAATGATCCCAAACATAACGACTATTAAAGCCCCACCTTCAACCCTATTGAAAATTTGTGGGATATAGTTAAAAGGCAGGGCTTTGCGAGGAAACTCTACCAATTCTGCCAAGAAGCGTGGTCAGATATCCACCAGAATTAATGCAGAAGCTTGTTAATCTGGTCGAGATGCAACTTACTAAGCGGCACATCAACAAAGTATTGGTTGGGGTGCATGCATATATATTTTTGAGCCTGTGTAAATGAGCAGAAATCTAAAATAAATACAAATTTATATCTGCTGTACATTCATTTCACCTTGGAAAAAGAACACTCAAAGAAAGTATTACAACCTCAAATTACGATGATTTTCATGCTATGGTGAGTAGACGTAAACAATAACTCTATGACATGAAGGTGATCTGTCTCTCCAAACTCTTAAACTAAAGACTCGTAAAATCAAGCAAATTATCTAATAGCTAGACTTTGAAATTATATTGAAAATCCTTTCAAAATGTTTTATTGTTCCCTCATGTCTTAAAGATGTTTCTTTTGTAATGTACGCTACTATATGTAGTTAGGAGCCTGCTCTTCTTTTTATATGTTCCTTTTGTAGGTATGTTTGCATGCTTCACGAGTACTCACTTGCTCTTGTTATTATTTTTCCCTGGTTTCTCTATATAAGCAGCACACTGGAGCACTTTGTAAGAGAAATTCCCATAGCGACTTAAGCACTACATGGTTTCAAACTCCAGTGATGTATGAGTAAGTTCCCTGAATTGTGTACACTGTGAAATATCTAAAGCTAGTGGGATGGGTCATATTTGCAGAGACTCTTGGTACATTATTCTGTCATCACCTTTTATTTGCTTCCACATTTCTTTCTTTAATCTGTGCCAGTGGCTCAGTAGTTCTTTACATATGTGCCTTTGGCTTTGTGAGACTGGAAAGCACAAGTGTGTCTGTGTATGCATCTGCTGTGTATCCGAAATAGTCCCTCATCTTGTCCTTACAAAGGAATGAGGAGCTGTGCAGGGTCAGAGAAGGCAGTAGGGGGGTCTGCAGGGGATAAATGGGTGGGTGTGTGGCTGTGAGGACTTGGTGAAGGAGAAAATAGATTATTCCATCTGTCTCAGAATCTGCCCTGCTGCTGACCCACACCCAGGAGACGGTGGTCACATGGTAACCAAACCTTTAAAAACTCCCAACATGCTCACCCAGGACTCCAACTATCTCCAGACACCAGCTGGTCTTGGTGCTCACACTGCTTTCTCTGAGACACCATCATGTCAGACACAGAGGAAATTGTGGAGGAATACGAGGAGGAGGTGGAAGAAGAGGAGGAAGAGGATGACAACGAACAGAGGCAAGCGGAGCATGAAGAACAGACCAAACCTCGACCTAAAGCAACTTATGTGCCTAATATGGCTCCTCCAAAGATCCCAGATGGAGAAAAGGTGGATTTTGATGACCTGCATCGCAAGAGGCTGGAGAAAGATTACAATGACCTCCAGACACTGATTGAGCTGCATTTCACCAGCCGTCAGAAAGAGGAAGAAGAACTGATGGCGCTGCGTAACCGCATTGAACGCCGCCGCGCTGACAGGGCCGAACAACAGCGTGTTCGTGCAGAGCAGGAGCGTGAGCGCCAGACGCGGGTTGCCGAGGAAAAAGCAAGGCGCGAAGAGGAGGCAGCCAAACTGCGGGCTGAGGAGGAAGCCAAGAAAAAGATGGCTTTCTCCAACAAGTCATTCGGTGGCTACCTGCAGAAGGTGGACCAGAAGAAGGGCAAGAAGCTAACAGCTCGTGAGGAGAAGAAGAAGGCCCTGATGGAGCGCAGGAAGCCGCTCAACATCGACCACCTGAGCCAGGAGAAGTTGGTGGAGAAGGCACAGGAGCTCTGGCAGTGGCTCCACCAGCTGCACGCCGAGAAGTTTGAGCTGGCAGAAAAGCTCAAGAGGCAGAAGTACGACATCCACGTGCTACGAAATCGTGTCAACGACCATCAGAGGTGGTCGAAAACATCAAAGACCTCCCGTGGGGCCAAGGGCAAGTCTGGCGCTTGGAAGTAAGCACCTTGTGGAAGCGCACCACGTTCCTGCTGGACTATTTGGTCACCAAATTGTATGATAAAAGCTATCCAAGCAGCTGTGCGTAGATTGAGTTGGACTGCAATGATTCAAGCAAAATAAAGTTAAGGTTGAATGATATCTGTGAATGTTCTATTGAGATTGAAGAAGTTAATTTGTCTGATTTAACTCAATATGAATGCGTGGTGGTTTTATTTTACGACGCCACAAGAGGATGTCTCATGTTTCATTTTTCACAAGTGAAGCTGTAAAAAGTCATCAAATAGTGTTGAATCTTCCCCTCAGAAAACTATACCTTTTATTATAAGAAAAGAAAGTTTTTCTTGCCACAATACAAGAAAATGGGCAAAAGTGGCACTGGTTAGGTGGTGGATGATAGCTGTAAAGTCAAACAGGTGCTGCACAGCTGAGTTTTATGTAGCTAGTTTAGTCTCTGAAGCTCCTGCAGAACTTAGAGCAAAAAGGCCACTAAATGTTGACTGATAGCAGTTTTAGGTTTGATGATCTTAAAAAGTACAGAAAATTGTTTTAATGTACAAGTAACAAATTCTTCTTTATGATCATGGGTGTAAATCACAGTGTCAGTTATTTAAAACGTGCTCCTGTATCAGCTGAAATCACATAATGAAGTAATATAAAATAAGTGTATTTGTACAAATCCACATGGAATAATGATTGGCTGTTAGACTATTTTTTCTGTTTCCTAAACACGTCTTTATTTAATGAATCAAGTCAAAATGACAGGTCACAAGAAAAAGATAGCATAGGATTTTACTCATATAATTCTCATCAAATATGTGACTTTATCAGGTTGTATCATTGAGACTGATTACAGTTTAAAAGTAGACAAGCAAGAAAACTGATGATCCACCGGAGAGTGAAGCCAAATGTGAGCAGCAGAGGGAGGAAAATATGACCTCTTAAAATAAAAAAGACAAACAAAAGAGCAGCGGAAGCACAAACAGCTGACCTGACTATATGTTCATCACACAGACAAGTGCAAAGCAGGGAAAGGAACAAAACCAAAATATGAGACATAATATGAGACATAAGAAAGCCAACCTTCAAAATACAACAGGAAGTAACCAGGAAAGAAATAACCAACAAAGAAGACGATGCAGCGCGCAGACGCATCATATCTAACTTTTCAAATGTTCCAGTAGAATACGAGCAAAGAGCTTTCTTTTAGCTCATTCCAATAAAAGGCTCAGTGCTAAAAAGTTCAATGACTTAACCTTGTAAGTTGTGTATTTAAAGGTGCAGTCGGTCATTTTTTTGAGAAAATAAAAATAATCATGTTTTTGTCTTCAGTTTTCTCCCTTACCCAACCAGATTCTTAAGTAAAATGTTTTCTTTTTTTTGACCATGAAGGGTTTCATTGGATTAAAGCAAGCTTCTTTTGACAAGAGACACTCAGAATTCATTTAAGTTTGTTTTTTTTAATAATAGCATAGAAAGCCCTACATGGCCAAGGTCCTGCACATATACCAGAGCTACTGAGACCTTGTAACAGCAGAGGGCCTCCAAGATAAACTGAATAGAGTGTTTAAACTACTCCATGCTCTTATTTTAAATTCAGAGGCAACAACTTTTGAGGTTGTGGCTTTTGAACTCCGGAGCAGCCTTCCTGAACCTGTTAGGTCGGCTGGATCGGTGGCTTATTTACTTTTCCTTAATCTTTCACCCATTTTGGGGGCTATAACACACATCTAAGGTGTTTATGAAAGAATGCATGAATGTAAGACCTTTTATGTGAATCTGTGTTTGAATGCTGGGACGTGTACACTTCCCTTCAATCTGTGTTATAAAAAGTGCTGTACAAATCCAGATTTAGTCGCATATGTTATTTTGTATTGACTAGAAGATTGATGCCCACTGTCATCCCGTTTCTCTTTAATTATTATCTGTCACATTGTGGCGATCTCTTTGCAACATTATAGTCCAGTTTGTGTCCACTGCAGTCCTGTTACAGGTTAAATGAATGTCAGAGCTTTTAGCAGTGACATGGTAATTCCACTAGATGGCACTAGAAAACCAGTTTGAAGCATTTAAGCATTAAGGTAATGTGAAAAACACACCCAGGAGACATTACATAACAAAATGTTCACATCTGCACCATAAAGGGTTATAATAATTACCTGGTTGCATTCAGGTTTATTGAAGACAGCTTAGAGAAGCATAAAATGTTCAGATCATATACCTCACACAACTGGACGATGTAGTCTGTGGAATTATTGCACATAATTGGCAATAATTATGGTAAGATGGCTCCATTTTATGTAGCTATGCAGGTATAGGGTTTGCAATTACGATACATGATCCTGATTAAATTCACAAACGTTAAAAGTTTCGAGCTTTTATTGTTTGCACTTATTCCTTCGGTGTAGTTTAAAGGAAATGAGGTAAAGTGAAATGCAGATGAATGATAGCAGATGATTTGTAGGTTCAGACTTTTTTTCTGTATCTATTTGCTTCTGTGTAAACCAGCTTTCTGATTGTCCAGCATAGAAAACACCCTGTTTACCAACAGTTAACTGCAGTGCAACATAAATTATCATTAGACCAAGCTGTGGGGAAATTTCTCACCCCCTGTGGTTTTTGATTGTCATTCAGGCTTAGATTGCCTTACTGCTGTTTTGCTGTCACGGCGCTGACAAGCCATTAAAGCTTTCCAGACACGGTGGTATACCCACAGGTTACCATAGACACGGGGAGGACCTGTCTGCACAATCAGGTCTCTATACCCCCCTCCAGCCTCACTATGCCCACTCTTTCATACACACCAGCTAAAGGTATGGTGCGTATATTGATGGTGTTGTGACAAATGCCTGACCTGACAGCATCGGGAAGCACCAGAGCACCAATCAAACACCTGCATCTCACCAGGGAACAGGAAGTTCCCAGAAGTTCTGCTGCTGAAGTTGGTAACAAGTCGTTTCCTGATGGCGGCAGCTTTGTAGTGCTGAGTTCCCTTTAGATTTGAAGGAAAGCTTGCAAGGAAGGAGTTGAAACGTGTCTACTCATATCAAAAAGGCTGTGTGTGTGTGTGTGTGTTCACAGCAATTGCAAGGTCATCAGGGGGAGGGCTGTTCTGTGCTCATTAGTACCTTTTTAGAAAAGAGGAGAATGCAAGTGCTGCATGATTGACAGCTCCTGGGCCACATATTCTATCCTGACCAGAATCCTATTATCTGGTCAGAATAGAATATATGGTGTAGGTTTGTTTTATTTGGGGCTATTTTGTTTTGCATGTCATGGTCTGAGGAAATAAGACATCAAAGCTTTCTTACTTGTCAAAAATCACTGACAGATGAAAGACATTTTTAGCAAGCAAATTGCTCGAGAAGACAGTTTAAGAGCCCTGTCATCAGACGTGATATTTTTTTTTGGTTTGATGTGACACTATTTAGTAATGCTTTGAATACTCCTCATTGATGTTTTTCTGTTCATCCATAAGTATTATTTTTTGTTTTCCTGGCAGCTATAAAACAGAAAATGGAAAGACATGTAATATGATGTATGTGTAGCTGAATGATACCAGATAGCCAATATTGGCAATTATGGCTGTGTTTGAATTAACTGCCTGGAAATCCAAAAATCCAATATTATCTGGGCTCCGGTAGCATACAGTTTATTCCTGTACCTCTATGTGGTTATAATGCGCACTTTACACACTAACTGGAGTCTGACCAACAAAAGCAATATTTTGCAGCATTTACCTGATTTAGCCATTTCAGAAGTTTAAGTTTAGTTATTAGCTCACTTTATTAGCTGGAGGTTTCATTCTGACCTGAGCACAGTACACAAGAATCACTTTTACCTACAGCACTGATCACTCAGTTTAAATTATTTAGTAGTGTAAAGATTCTCTGTTGGAAAATGTAGCTTGTTTTTTTTAATACAAAATATTACTGTATTACTAAAATATTACTAAATAGTATGCATGTTGCATACTATTTGTGTCCCATTAGATCAGGGATGTCAAACATAAGGCCTGGGGGCCAGAATCAGACACCAATCTGGCCCACTGGATAGTTTTGGAAGATGTGAAGGAGGACACACGTTTTGGACTTTTAATGCAAAGACCTCTTTAAGAGCTTCTCTACAACCATTCATACTACAACAAGATAATTAAGTTATAGATTACAATTAAATGATAGAAAAGCTGATTCTTCATTATCTACTCTAGAAATTGTATTTCTTTTACAACTGGGCCACAATTAAAACAAACAAGAAAAAAGGACATTTTCTGTGACTTAACAAAAACTTCCTGTTTTGTAATGACAGGACACTTTTTGCTGACAGATTTCATTCAGTACAGCAGCAGAAAAAACTGAGATGTGCTGTTGCACTTCTTTTTCTTATATTGCAATATCTAAGGGATTAAAAACAGAGCAAATGCTTACTTCTATACTGCTAAGCAGCAACATGTTGGCATCAGTGATTACTCAGGTTTTTGTGAAGATTTCTGTACCTACAGTATGTGTGGAAATGACCCAGTTTCTTATCGGACATTGTTTCTTTCAACAAATACACAATTCTTTTAAATCAATCGCTTAGATCACAAAAGTACCGCATAAAAAGTAAAACAACAAAACATTCACGCACCCAGACATCAGTATTTACAAGTCTGTTACTCGTCAAGCTAATATTTCAGTGTGTTTCTGAGTTTATTGGTCTAGTTTATTAGAAAAGATAAAGAAAAGCTTGTTACTATAGTATATAGTATAGTATTTTTTACTTTATTTACACATTAAAGAATATTTTTTCATCTTTTTAACAAAGGACATTAGTAGACATTACCTTTCAGATTAATTAGTTAATTTTTCTATAATAGTGACATAAAAATATATTAATGGGAATACTATCTTAAATGCAGTCATAATGTCTTTGTGCTTCTGCATTTAGCCCAGCAGTGTCTGCAGTAATGCTGCCATAAAGCCTGTGTAATGTAGTGGCTCGTCATTACTGTAACTTGTTAATGAGTATTAAATTATGCCTCTTGGTAAACACCACAAAAGATAAAAAGACAATTTTAGAGTTTTTCATGCAATAAAAGTCATCTGTTTTTACTGTGTTTTGAAAGTTTCTGTTACTTTGACGTGTATCTTGTTACATGCAGTGAGAAGAAAGAGGACCGTTGGTAGAAAGGGTAAAAATACAATATTAATGTATTATAATTAATCTTTTTTATTCATTAATTTTCTCCTAGCATTTTTGTTTTCCTTAATTAAAAAATACCTTCACCTTTTATTTACATCTTTAAAGTTTTTATGGAAAACAGATATGGGTGACACTGTACGAGGCTATACGTAAACACCACCAGAAACTGCACTTCCACAGTTTGTGGATCCTCGGTTGTTCTCCTCATGTGTTAGTCCTTCCCACTTGAGGCGAGAGAAGGTGAGGTAATGGGTATTTAATGAAATGAGACGTCCTCGCTTTGTAGCCTAATTTTAAGTGGTGTCAATTAAATGTGACGCGTGTTACAGCTGGATCATAAATTGTTTTCTTATAGCCTTCTGCTGCTCTGAGATGTTTATGATCTTAGATGCAACAGCGTTCTTGACTTCTTTATATTTAGGGGCATTTTTCATTATATTCATAATGTGGCAAAATGTGACAAACGTGTGAATAAAGTGTGTGCCACACTTCTTTTACATGCTGTAGGTAAAACACCTGTCCATCCATGGTCATCTCTCCTCTCCTCTGTCCTCTCAGTGCATTTTACAAATTGATACATCCTTCAGCATGTCGTATTGGGACTGAATTCCAGGTCACAGGCAGAAGGACAGAGGAAGCAAGGAGCTGCAATTTAGAGAGTTTATTGACCAATTATTGTGACACACAGGTTTTTTGGTTATGCCCTGTAGCCAGTGATAATGACTGATTTGAAACCACATGCTCACATGTCTTATTGATGCCTCACTGGTGTGTATGTATGTGGGTGAATATGACTGGTTGTTTTCTATTTTTTCTGCTCTTTCTTATTTAAGATGTTGGGTGTAATAGGACCCCGATGCAGGCCACAAACCAAACTACAGCATCTTTTTGCATTATCTGCATTTGCTCAAGAAGTCTAGAGTTAATGTACCAGTGTATGTATAATTTTAGTATTCAAACACATAAAACAGATGCAAATAGAGAATAGCTATTGTGGCGGAGATGTGGTCCCTGGCGTAGCTGCAGGGGAGGGGTGGAGCGGTGAGCTCAGGGGGGTGGTACCGATAGGCAGGTGAGCCACAGGTGGTGGCGATTGTGTCATGAGTGTTTTCCTTCTGTGTGTCTATATAGTGACGGCAGAGTCGAGCAGGAGGCGGGCTGGACCGGGACAAGCTGTCACGGTGCATTGTTATTATAAATAAAACATGATCGTGAGCAAAAAACGGTGTGTGTGTGTGTGTGTGTGTGTGTCGCATACGTCACAGCTATGTTTCATAAGCTGTAGCCAAAGGGGAAAAAAACATTTGTCTTTATTGTGTTTCTTGAGCACTTGATGTTTGAACCATTTCTTCCTACTTAGCAAGGCCACTGTTTTGTGCTTTAGTATCAATGTTAAGATGAATGTCAAAGTCAAACAACCACATGAATATTAGTACCCACGGCTTCCCAGGAGAGCATGGTTTTATAACAAGATAATGTTATGCTCTCTGGCGATCAACTGTTACAGCTGACTGCTGTAAAATGTACTGTATGTACCAGTAAAGGAAAAACTACTTCGTTCTGTACAGTGAGTACTTGCAGATGTAGTGAACTTCTTAGCAAAGAGTTGCTTGTCTTATATATGTCAGCTAAGGAGAAACACTGCTATTTACACTCATCGGACACTTTCTTAGATACACCTCACTAGTTTCATGCATGAACCCATTTTCCCCTCAGAAATGCCACAAATGATTCTTCGTGGCACAGATTCGACAAAGTGCTGGAAACATTCTCATAGATTTTGGTTCATACTGGCATGATACCGTCACACAATTGCTGCAGATTTGTGTGTAGCCAACAAATGTGGGATATTCCACTACATCTCAAATGGACTAAGAACTGATGACTGTGGAGTCCATCTTGGTATGTGATGTGTTATCCTGGTGGATAACACACATCTTCAGAAGATGGGTAGAATGTGGTCATGAAGGGATGGACCTGGGTTTTTGAAGCTATTTAATAGAAAAAAGGATTATGTCTTCTAACAAATGTATGCATTCTAATACACTTATACTTAATCATTGAAATACATAGGAGCAGGTTTGCAGTTTGTGTTAAGCTGCCATGTTCCCCCACCACCATATTTGAATACAGTAGCAGAGAAGGACATCATCCTTCTGACTAATCGCGTTTTACATATGTGGCTAGAGATCAGCCACATATGTAAAAGACCAAAGGTGGAGGAAAAGAAAAGCCAAAGGCATTCACGCTTCATGGAAAGACATTTAAATTTGTCTCTGCACCTTCAGACCTATGTATAAGGGCTCCTTCACCAAAGAAACAAAAACACAAATCAAAGAGACAATGCTACTGGCATCTGGATAAAATGTTATCCCCTTCTTCCTCACCTCAAGTCTCATCTTCCGAACTAACCTCAGTGCGCTAAAACAGGAAAACTTGCATAAACATGCTTATTTAGTCCCAATATTGTTGCAAATACTAATTGTCAGGAAATTAGACATGCAAGTTTTCCATCTCATGACAGCAAACAGTGAGCTGGCACAAAACAAGAGCTGGTTATAAGCTTACATTCACCTTGTAAGAATGAAACAAAGTTAAATCCACTTCAAAGCCAGTTTCATTAACACAGGCTAACAGCAGCTAACACAGGCTAACAGCAGTTAACACTCGCTAACAGTGGCAAGAAGAGCAGTCTTACTGACAGAAAAGTCCAGCATATCCTCAACAACTCACGTTAGCATCACCATCATCAGACAGAAGTGAGCTACTCTGACTCATTCACCAGCATCATCCACATGTTTGTCCTACAGTGTCCACTGTAACTAGGATTATGCACCTGAATTTGGAAGAGTTAGAAAGCAGAACTCAGTTGACTGCAGTCTCCAATCTATTGACATATAGTGGTTGAAAGTTTTACACAGTATAAATTTAAATCAGATTTCTTTCCTATTTTGATGCTCAGTTTAAACTTCAGCAGGTCATCTTCATTGTGTGTATATACTTAAACTGAACTGCTTACGTGTGGTTGGGTGATTAGATACTTGCATTAACAAGCAGTTGAACTGATGTACCCAATAAAGTGGACTTTTTATGCCCACCTAATGCAAGTCCAACATGGTTTCTTTATTACATTCATTGTTTTATTGTATATTTCTTTTTGATTTCAAATGCAGCACTACGTTTAATAGTGTATTTGTATAGTTTGATACTATTACTTTAACTTCTGAATAGTTCTATCCACTGGCTCGACTTAAATTAGCCCCTTAATCACCTCAGTTTGCTGGTTGATTTAGTGGTTGGTCTATTATTAATTAGGCAGAGAATTGGATACTTATCTTACTTACACCTCACAAAATCATGGGCAATTTCACATGCTAGGCATACTTAAAGAAAACAGTGCAGATCATAAAGGTTGATGTTGTTTTTTTGTTGTTACATTTTTGGTAAAACACACTTCAGTATTCTGTTATAAGCACACACACACACACACACACACACACACACACACACACACACACACACACACACACACACACACACACACACACACACACACAGAGTACCAGAGGGGGACTGGCTGCTCAAGTTCCAGGTCTCCGGATGCCTTTAGCCTGTGGATAAATTAGCCTGCCCTGGAGACAGTGCGGTTTGGGCTTATCTCCAGCCTCCTCCAAATTGAGGTGGGAGTTAGTAGCAGCCAGAGGTATAAAGGAGATTTAGCCTATCCGACAGGGCATTAATCTCCGTACCTCCTCAGCATCCTGCAAGTTTTCGAGCGGCTGTATCCCTCTGGCCACGTAAAGATTTGATGTCACCATGCATCCTATCAGCACTTCATTGCACAGTGAGTTCATAAGTATATGGCTTTAGGGTCTGTCTCTGGTAGAGCTTTTAAGGGAATAATAAGAATGGAGCCTTAATTGCTCAGAGAGAGAGAGGCTCAGCTATCATGTAGCTGTTTATGTTCTGATCACTGCTGATATCCAATTAAACATATTTTTCTATTTTATGACAATTTCTGTGACTGTACGTATCTGAAGAGCACTGATGATGTTCTCAGTAATTACAGGTTGTTTAGTTGTTCAGAAATGTGTTGGCTCTCAAGACTTCTAATGAAAGAGCCCTTTTGGAGTTGATTAACATAAACGGCTGTTTTATTCAATAACTATTACACTCACAGGCTAAAAGCTCTGCTGTAAATAAACACCTTCCTGTGACATAGAATATAAGCCAATAATGAGAGGGTTTCATCACTTAAAACTGACTTTACTGTTAACAACCCGTGTAGCACTTACATGTTTTCATACCTTGTTCGTACAGTGTTGTTCCCAGATGTGTCCCGCTGTCAGTCACCTGTAAATGTATATATATATATTCTGTTATCACTGTTTGCTTTTATAAGACTGTCCATATCCTTTGAGCTTTGTGCTTTTGTTCTTCCTCTTTGTTGTAGTCCTTTCTTGTTTTTACTACTGCCTTTAGTTTAACTGAAGGTTTTATTAAATATACCTTCTGCTGTGTCTGTACCTATTTGCAGTAGATCTAGGCTGCTGGGAGCTTCCCATGATGCACTGAGTGTCTCTTTTTCACTCACTGTGTGTTTACACACCTCTTTGCATTCAATTATTGGGGTTTTTTTAATCTCTGACTCTTTTCAACATGGCTGCCAGGGTGCAGCCACAGAGTCTGGCAGGTCCTGTATGTTTGCCAAAAAGAAATATCAAAAACCCTTGGTTTTTACCATGTTTGTTTGGTCTTTTCTTGTCTTTCTACCTCCTCCTGAGCTTAACATGTCCACTGAAAATGGTTAATAATTAACACAGTTTGTCTTTCTCCTGAAGACTGAGCCTGGTTCTGCCAAAGGTTTCTTCCTGTTAAAAGGGAGTTTTTCCTTCCTACTGTTGCCAAAGCGCATGCTCATATGGGGTCATCACATTTGAAGCACTCTTTTAAAGACTAAATGTAATATACATATATCCACTCACTGCCCACTATAATTAGGGAAAGCTATTCAACTGTTTCTTAAACCAAATATCTAATTAGCCAATCACATGGTAGCAACTCAGTGTATTTAGGCATCTTGACCTAGTGTAGGTGATCTGCTGAAGTTCAAACTGAGCATCAGAATGGGGACTTATTTGAGCTGATAGGAGGCCAAAAGCAACTCAAATACCCACTTTTTACTACTAAGGTATGTAGAATAGCATCTCTGAAGGTACACCATGTTGAAGCAAATGAGCTACAGCAGCAGAAAAGCACAGCAGGTGTCACTCCTGTTAGCTAAGAACAGAAAACCGAGCCTACAATTCACAGACTCACAACAGCTCATGAGTTTAGCTTTACCATGGCTGGTAGAGAATAACATAATGTCCTGTAATATGCATTACCAGAGGCATGGCCATGTTAAAAAGATGTTTTGAGGCGTTCCATGCTGAGTTCAGTTGTTTTTATGACATCATGGCAAGATACCCTTCTTTTAAAGCTTCAGTACTTTAGTGCGAGCTTTCCATCAAGCAGGAAAAACCCTAAAAGCTTAATGCTGCTTACCAAACTTTACAAGAAAGTTGATCCTCCCGGATCATGTTCTTCTTCATTTTTTATGACACCAATCATGTTCACAGCATCATGGAGCCAGAGTTAGATCTTTGTTTTTGGTGTTTTGAGTGTTTTTTCTGCAACAGATAATGTCCTGGCTGGTTTCATTTTCTGGTTTTACTTTAGAAATCTAGTTTCTGTTCATTGTTAGACTTTGGTTTATATTTTATTGCTTGAATTGAAAATCCTGCTTCCTCTGTGCTTCTGTGTTGTGTGTTTTTCTAAATGACTTTCTGTTTTATTTTGGTAGTCTTTTCTCCCTTGTGTGTATTTAGTTTTACTTCCTTTTTTTTGTTGTCCCTTGATTGTTCACACCTGTTTGTTTACCCACCTGTCACACGTTCTCCTAATCAGCCTCGTGAGCCTTTGTGTATTTATAGTCTCACTTCTCTCCTCATCTTTTGTGGTGACATCTTTTATCCTGCCTTGTGTTTTGCTGGCTAGTTGCTTCTGTTAACTATCCCTGCTTTGCACCAGCCAGTGTTGGATTTTGTTATTAACTTTGCGGACGAAATAAAGGTCAAGTATTTGTTCTGTCTGCCTACCTGAGAGTCTACATTTAGATCCCTGCTTGCACAACATGACAGAATGAAAGTGTGGGAACTGAAAGTGTGGTGGTATTATGTGCCCTTCTGTGTGTCCTACTTCTGTCCGCATGTATTGTGATGAAACACTAATGATATAAACCCATGTCGTTACTTAACAGCTCCTGGTGGCAACTCCCACGAGCACATTTATAAGGACATGGGTCAAAACTGTGACTCACCGCTGGATTGTAGGAGCTGGTTGTTCATTCATGATATAATACCGAAGTCACACATCGACTCGTCCGTGTTAGCAGAGACACTGACTCACAATTGAAAGATTGGTTTATTTTGGCTCATGCCTGCTTTAACATCAGCACAAGAACCACATCAGTTTTACATTTGCTTTTCCTTAGTAAGACTCCAACAGATCCAAAAAGCTTCAGAGCTCTACTTGATTTTTTTGCATTAAGTATTATGACATTGCCAATTATTCCTAATTGTGGTTTATTGGGAGTTATGTAATGTGCAAACTCTGAGCAAGAGGAAGCATACCAAACACCATCCCTGCAGACATTATTGTGTTTGTCTGCTTGCAGTGATAGCTAGTGTAGGTGTAGCGCTGGCACAAACCGTGGGTGGATTCATTATGTTTTCAGGTATTCCATCCGTACCTGCATCCTGTTCTCTTGAATACCTTGAGAAAATGTATTCAAATTTGGTACAAATGTTGGACCAGGTCAAAAGTCATCTTCTCCTCATGTCATTGTAAGTGTGATGGCTTGAGAGACTCGTATTATCAAGGACAATAATACAGTTTGATCTTTGAAGCTGTTGAGAAAATCTGGGACTGGGAGGCTAAGCTAACATCGGTGAGGTGACAAAGTATGGTTGGCAGGTGTAGGCAGGAGACAACAAACCAGTGCGTTCTCATGCTGAGGTGTCACATAATCCTGCTTTGCAAAATGCCACCATTAAGAGCAACATTTCTTTTGGCATCAGGGGCTTGATGCTGTGTCCCTGGCAACTTTAGTTGCTAAGAGATGAAAACCTCATTTTAAAGCTCTGCAAAATCTGCCTCAGGAAATTGGAGGGGTGTCAGTGTCAGGTACTTAGTTTAGCTTCTTTTGTCTCATTGTTTTGTTTCATGTACACCCTCATTTTACTTTCATCTGCTGGGTAGTTTTAGGAGCTTTAACCTACTTAGAGTTAGGAAAAGATTGTCACTTGGGTCATTATGTGCACAACTAGCCAACTAAGATTCAAATGTGCTGCCCTCACTAGCCAGCACCATAAATATTAGTCCGTAAAGTAATTTATTCTTATTTTATTAATATATAATGTAAATCACCAATTGATTCTGAGATATTAAAACACCACCTGCCACTAACTGGGGCTACAGTCCCAACAGATGGCGGCACTGCAGGAGAGACAGCTGTGTTAACCAACACGGTTGGGCAATACTTTTATGTAGAAAGTGGCATGGAATTTAACAACATTTGTTTCCTCATCAGATTATTGTTTTGAACTTACCAGTGACTCGTGAAACCAGCGAATCATTCAAGACCAACCTTCAAGATTTCATCATTGGTGGGGATAGGGGACAACCTTTGTAACGTAAGTAACACCCCTTAATTGTTTGGAAGAGTGCAAAGATAACGCAGAAAAATGCAAAAATACTTGCATGTTTGACACAACTTCCTTTTATCTGGGTTATTGTCAGTTATCATGCCAACCCGTAGCTCCCACTAGTTAAAGACGTTCAGCAGACTTTTATAACGTGAGTCTAGACAGGCATGGATATAAACTGCAACTTGATTGGCTGCCGGAGGCATACAGCCGCATGGCAGTAATTCTAGTTATTCATCTTTTTCTGGCAAATGTATCCCTGTACCATCTGTTTGATGTGGACATTGGATGCGTCTCTGGTTATGAATTGCTGTACTGCCGCATGAGCCATACCTGTGATGGAATGAGCAGCATTTGATAAACAGCTGCATTTAGATTCAAGATCACGTCCTCTGCTGTGTCCTCCGTCGGGTGATTCATGCTGACTCCTCCACCTCTGCTCACGATGTAAATCAGCAGAGCAGCTGGAGCAGCCTGATCGCACAGAACCTTCTGCTCCTAACCTGTTATTACCTCATCTTCCTGCCACTGTAGCAGTGCTGATGATAGTACCGCCGCACACCTGTTAGAGTCTCTTTTGTGGCTTCTCACAATGTCTTTGTTACTATTCCCAGACTAATTCTGTAACAGATAGCATAATAGGAGTCAGCGCCAAAGGGTATCAGATATGAGCAGAGCAGGAGAGATGATCTCATTGGAGAGAAACTGTTTAGTTCCTTCTCAGGCGGTGTGCTCGCTGGGATTAATTTCTTTAAATCTGAACCAAAAATTCTTAAACTGAAGCTGTCAGGGTTGGGTCTACAGCCCAACGTTTTGAGTTTATTTTGTATTTTTGATTTTTTTTTATGTTACATTGCCATAATATTAGGTTCTTGTGGTATTATTTCAGTTGAGTTTTATTCTAGGTTTTAGTTTAATCCATGTCTCTGTGATTTATGACTCTTTCCCTGTCCTCTGTATAGCCTGTCTTGTCCTCTGTGTTTTTCTTTCTGTTATGTCAGTGCTTTAGTCTCTTCCCATTTTCCATGTCTCCTCAGGTATTTCATGTCTGCGTGTTCCACATTCTAATTGTCACGTTCGTGTTGTCATGTCTACGTTCCATGCTGTTTCCTGTTTTATTGTGAAAGTCCCTGTCCTGTTTGCAGCGTGTCTACTTTTGCTTCCCCTTGTCTTGTTAGGTCTGATTTGTCCCAGCTGTGTTCCCACCTGTTCCCCATCCTCTCATTACCCTTCTGTGTGTTTAAGTCCTCCGTCTTCCTCTGT
Organism: Perissodus microlepis; assembly: GCF_051167445.1. NCBI lineage: Eukaryota > Metazoa > Chordata > Actinopteri > Cichliformes > Cichlidae > Perissodus > Perissodus microlepis. The sequence continues at coordinate 16,255,176 of NC_140477.1, read as the reverse complement.
TCTGTGTTGGGTTGTCTGGCTACATGGTTCTGTGAGTTTCGGCTCTTCATGTCTCGGGTTTTTCCCACAGACTCTGGTTCAGCTTCATGTTTATCTTATGTCTTAGTTTTTCATGTTCCTGTTCAGGCCATGTTCATGTCACAGTTTTCATGTGTTAGTTTTGCCCAGTTTAGGTTTCAGGTTAGTTTTTCTCCAGTTTGTTTTGCCTTATTTTTTTTTTGTTTTGACATCAGCCCAAATAAACGGCTCACTTTTTGTTATACTTAATTTTTCTCTCGTGCCTGCGTTTTTGTCCACACCTCAAACACACCAGCGATCCCCACCGTGACAGAAGCAGCATTTAGCAGTCTCATAAAAAGTGTTCTTGTGCCGTGTAATAATTAATCATGGGCTGTTGGTGGTGTATTATTTAAACAGAGGTACATTATTTTTTATTAATACACATAAGGGCTTGCATGCTTGTCTTTGAGCCAAGTCCTCTGGCCCCTCAACAATGATGGAGCTCTAAGAGTGCATTTTATTCCCCAACCCACACCAACCTGCTGTTTTCCACTTACAATGCTAATAACAATCATTAAGGTGGATAGTGCAACAATATTTTCTGAACTAAGTTGAATTTAATGGACCTTTTGAGGGGCACAATCTGTTCACATATAGCAAAGCCACTCTGTGTTACCTTGTTTGCCCCAAACGTATGCTCAAGTGAACAAACCCTCCATTTACAAAACGAGGACATCAAACTGTAAAAGAAATGCCAGCAAAACAAATGAATAACACATGAAAAATATTAAATATTGAAATAATAATATGGCCTGTAAAGGTAGGTATTTGTAAGCCTCTTGGTTCAGCAGCAGATTTTTGTTGCAATGTCTAGACCAGGGTTAAGGAACTCCAGGCTTCGAGGGCTGATGTCCTGCAGGTTTTAGACCACCCATCACCTTGGGTCAATACACCTGAATCAAATGACTAATTTATTACCAGCCCTCTGGAGAACTTCAAGACATGTTGAGGAGGTAATTTAGCTGTTTAAATCAGCTGTGTTGCATCAAGTAGACATCCAAAGCTTGCAGAACACTGGACCTTGAGGCCTGAAGTTCCCCCACCCCTGGTCTTGACCAAGAGGTCACAGCTGAAGAATGTTCACCTTCAAAGTAAAAGCTTTGCCTTACTTTCTAGGCGAATGGTGTCTGTCACAACCACTCGGAGAGACGTTGGCAAGTGTTTGCAGACAAATCGGCGTCTTAAAACAACAGCAATCTGCTAGCTATCAAAACAATCACAAAGAGGTTTATGGTGGAGCACCATATACTGATTCCATGTAGTGACTTCCAGTAATCTCCACCAACCACTCGCAGCTTGACAGGGCATGAACCACATAAACACTTTGTACTGGTGACCGGTGGTTGCAAGGCAGCCTGTGACCAGTCTCCAGATGTTCACAGACACCAGGTGCCCCCTGGTCTCTATTATTGGCAGCATTTTGTAGAGGGTAAAGAAGACTTGGCAGATGTTTGACTTGAAACGACAACTATAATCTCCACATTTCAATCATTTTTCTTAAAATGAACACTATTGTTTTTTTCTGTTGTAGTCTGGAGAGCTGTTGCTCAAGATCACCACTGAATGTTAACAAGGACTTCATACTTCATATTTTTTCAGTCTGTCTATTATCCTTGAGTATCCTCTGAAAAAGCAACAAGTAAAAGATTTATCCTTTGGGCTCTTTTACATTCACACATTTAGGGTAAAAGGTTCCACTGCTGATCCAAATATTAATCCACGTCACAGTTATTCATGAGATGAATGTTTGTGTCAAGACACATCAACTGAAGGAGGAAGACTAATGAGAGAAGATTCCTTTGCTCTTATCCACGGGGTAAAACATCTATTTATAGTCACCTACATCAATATATTTCCCTCTATGCAGCCTCCGTCTAATGCTCCATAAAGCAAGCTTCACAAGCCTTCCTCTCTGATCAGAGATGGCTTTTCATATTTTAAATAAGGTATTGATTAAACAAAAGACATGTGGGGTGTTTTCTTTTAAAAAATTAAACAAAAACCTTTAACCTTGACAGCACAGAAAAATCATCAACAGAGGAAGAGAAACAACATTCACTCAAATACGCTAAGTACAAGTTTATGTCCGTGATCCTTCAATTAAACACTTAACATCCTCCATACCCAGACAAGAGAGCACAGTCGAGTTTTAGCTGATGTTCCTGTGTGTGGGTGGGTTTATAGTCACTCCATGAAGATGATCTATTACTTCAGCTGAACTGAATTATTGAAAATTAGCTGCTGCTTTGTGTTGATGCCTTTCGTGCCTTCTTGTTTGTAATACTGTTATAGATAATTTGCCGGAACTCTTTCACACCATCAATTTAATACCTGAATTATATTATTTCCTACCACATGCATTACAGAGAGGATTACATGTCTGATCAGAGAGCCATGCATTTTTTAATGGAGGCACCGAAAGCTATAAAAATGCCTGTTAGGCTATAATGGGTGGTGGCATTACATAACTGTCTGCCTACTTACCCCTTTAACTGTAATTGTTCTTATAATAGAAGCACCCCCACTACCCTGCCATTAATGAGTTGACCTTTGACCTTTTGTATCCAATGCCCTGTGGAAAATTGCACCAGTATAAAGCAGAGCAGTGATTTCTTCAGCTGGATGGGAAATTAGATAAATACCAGCGACTGTGATACCAGCCACATTTTATATAAAGCAGCAGTGTCAACCTTCCCGACTCTCTAACAACCGGTTGTTACTTAACAAATATTAGATTTCATAATAACTTTGCAGTACTGTGTTGTACTGTATATGCTTTTTATTATAGATTGTTTTTACAGTCAGACATATGCCATACAAAACTTTTGTTGTCTCTCTTACAATCTGAAAATGTATTAGTTTTGATAACTATTCATGTGTTGGCACTGAACGCTGCTGTATTATTTTGGTTTTGTTTTGTTTTTTTGGATGAATTGTAATCATGAAGATAAAGTGAGATCTGTTTCCTTGTTACGTCATGACAAATGAAGCTAACATAATAATATGAAGTTGATTCAAATGGATAAATTTACATTTTACAGCTTCTCACTGTTGTTACACACCGGCCTGGGGGGGGCTGGAGTGCAACACAAGAAAAATAATAAAAAGAAGTAAATCACACAGCCACAGCTTTACAATGACTAGTCGTTTTATTAACTTGACAGGTAGCGAGCGTCAGGGTGGGCATGGCCAAAACAACAAACAAAACACACTGGAAATGAATCAGAACTAACTTACCTATAGTGAATCAACCCCAAAAGAAAATACAAACCTCTAACCTGTCTCCCTACCCGAAACAGGAGAAAAAGGTTGAAAAAGAAACGGCTTCCCACCCCTACAGCTACCATGTCCAGATACGACTCTCTAAACTGTTTTTACTGCAGCCCAGCTCTGTCACGCGCCACGAAGGGCCCCAAACGCGCAGCTCACTGGAAACAGGAAGTAGTAGGAGGGGCTGCCGGCCCAGTCAGGTCCCAATTTGTAGCTGGCCTCATTCCCTCTTCCACCAATGGTTAGCCTCCACCTGGAAACAGACATCACAGAGTACAAACAATGCCCCCGCATGGTGTGGCAAGTAACAGCATGGTGTGGCAAGTAACAGCACCACACAGCAACAATGACCTGGGTCATAACACCCCCCCATCTAAAATCAAGCATCTCCATCCTTTAAGAGATGCTGAATCTAGGTCTCTACTCGGGATAGTGCATCGGCCACAATATTATCAGCCCCTCGGAGATGCTGAAGATCCTGGGTCATAACACTGTACTGTAAAGTGAGGGATGCTGTCATTAGGCTAAAAATAAAAAATAAAATAAACCTAAATAAATCGGAAAGACAGCAAAAACTTTAGAAGTGGCCAAATTATCAATCAGGTAAAAAAAAAAAGAAGAAGTAATCCACTGGCCAGCAATGCAACACCAAAAATCTGGAAGACCACACAAGACAACTAAAGTGCATGATGAGAGAACTATGTTCATAGTTAATTAAAACCACTTAAACATCTGTTCAAGTCAAGAACGCTCTCTAGGACGTTGGCATATCCTCATCAAAGTTTTAGATTAAGAGATGCCTTTGTGAAATGCAGAGGGTTTCTCAATGGACAAAATACAGCCTTCCTTGGAGTCCACTGGTCCTAGACTTCATACAGTCATTGACTGCAAAGGATTTTCATCAAAGTATTAAAAAATAGGCATCCATCCATTGTCTTCAGTCATGGAGCAAGAGGTGGGGTACACCTGGACACTTCATTAATCTCCCTCTTTGGCTCTTGGAGGAGGCGGACTCATCTTTCCCCTCTCCCTCCCTTATTTTCCCTGCTGCTGCTTCTATGTGTTTGTCTAGTCTCGTCTAACTCTAACCCTCAAAGAGTTTCCCAGTCTTGTTCTCTAAAACCTAAAGAATTATAGATTTGATCAACTGGTCCCGTAATGGAATTGACACCCTGCTAGGCTTGGGAGAGCCCGATTGTCTTGCGGAGACGTTTGCTGCCGGATACTCGATGGTCGGTTGCGTCGTGTGTCTGGCGACACTCTCGATGGAGGACAATGAACGACATCTACCAATTTGGAACCATGATAACAGAGTTCGGGCTGATTGGAGCTGGTTCGGACCTAGCTTATCGAAGAACAAGAAGCGGTGACAGCTGTTCAAAATCCCATAAGGCTGGCAAACATGATAGATGATTGGCAGGGCTGTGAGTACTCAGACTGTATTTTGAACGCAATATGGATAAGATCTTGGAGAAGCTCATGGCTCTGCAATATGGATAACATCTTGGAGAAGAACAATGGGAATTGAGAGAACTGGTGACCAGTGATGGACATTAGACCAACTGGAAAATTGGATGCAGTTGTTCGCACTAAACCCAAACATTCACCATCTTCACTCATGTGGCCCCCCTAGCGCCAGCTGAAGGCCTGCCAAGGTTGAAGCTGACTGGAACAACAAATTCTTTCCATGATAACAGGATTGTTGTCAGAACTCTTTGTACCTCCTCCAGGCCACCTGGGTCCACTGGAGACTGTTGACTGACGCTGACGCTCTCTCAGCTGAACACGGGATACACACACGCACACACATGCACACGCACAAAACACGTACACTGATACGCCCTCACTATCACCCTCCCTACCCCAAATCCAACGCCACCTCCAACGCTTACCTCCCATCCGATGTGGACACCGGATCAGCTGGAGGCGCAATCGGTCCCAGATCAGCTGTACACACTGGAATACTCTCCCATGTTGCTTGTCTGTGTTTTATTGTGCTATGGTGTGTTGATATCTGTGCATTCCTGTATTATCCTTTTGTGTTACACATTTCGATGTTTTTTTTCCCCTTGCAACCTAGCCTGACCTGTCTCCCCAATGTGATGTTTGTGTATTGTATGTGTCTCGGTTGGCAAGGTCTGTCATCTCTGTTGTGGGCAACTGCAACTAACAAATAAAGGCTATCTCATCTCATCTCATCTCATGTATTGCAGGGCTAACAGAGAATAACCAGTTTACAATGATCAATTAAGCTAGCATGCATGTTTCTGGACTGCAAGAGGAAGCTGGAGAACTTGGATAGAACCCACAGTGGTACAGATGTACACTCTGCATAGCCCCAGCCATCCAAAGGATTCAAACCTGGAACCTTCTTGCTGTGAAGTGACGATGCTAACCACTTCACCTCTATGCCACCCCAAAACAATCATATTTAAGTGTCACATGTCAGTTTAATTGGAAATCACTGTGATAGTGCACACAAGCAAAATTACTAGAGATATTTGCTCACATACTCATAGACCTGACTGCCTGTTTTCTTGTTGTATTGCAAATGAGGGGGGGCAGTTTTATGCAACATGGTTTTTCTCAGATGACTCATGGGTGGACAGGGAGAGACTAAATGTGACTTACCTGACAAAGTGAAATCGTAAAATTGGGCAGAACATTTTCACAGCAATTTGTTGCATTGTGTTCATTAAATGGAGATTTTATTGCCAGTTCTGAGGCTTTTTGTAAGCAGCCTCAGTACGTTTTAACGAAGAGCCTCAGCACTGGCAATTATTCGCTCACAAGGGACCAATATTAGGAAAGGTATGCGTTGTGCTAGTTCAACAAGAAGCTTTCATCTATATTTTTCAAGGTCCATGCCGACTATATGAAACTGTGACGGATAATTCACCCCAAATAATGACTAATCCTCCAGGTGCACTGTTGGCGCTGGCCACAAGGCCTGTCCAATCTCCTCCTAAGTCTTCATAGTGCACTGGTGTTAAATACCCGGCACAAATAAGTATTCAGGAAATAGCGAAGCTTTAATTACATGCATCAGCACATGGAGCAATTAGGCATTGCTAACTAAAGCTACAACTCCACTCTAAATGTGGGTTTAGCATACAGAGAGTGGGCAGCTTTCATTGCCAAGGAAACTAATGCAACAACCCCCTTTTGTCTGATTCTGTCTAATATTATGGATCAAAAGGAAGTTGCGCTGCATGTCACGCTGCACGAGAGCTCAAAATGTCCCCTTCATGTTTTACCATCAAACGAAAGTAACATGAAGAAGAGGGACCCAGCTTTCTCACAGGCCTTTTTATATTTGCTTAAAGATGTTAAGGGCAAGAATCTTCTATCCCTTACTGGAGTGCTTATCTATTATTTCTTATTAGAGCAGTGATTCAAGACTTACCTCAGACACAAATAGCAGGTGTTTGGATACAGGGCCCCTATTCTCTCACCATTTGATTCACTGTTACTACTATTACTGCTACTATTCATGCTGTTCAGCACTCTGAACAAGTCAGTCATTTTATCCTGTGTATTCATCACATTTTAAATGTAGACAGTGCTGTTTGCTTTTTACTCCTGGAAAATAAGAAGCTGCTTTTATTTTTGCCTTAACAGAAACACTGAAAAGCCACAGGTTTGCGTCAGCAAACATTGTGTGCCAGTTAGTATTGTGCGTATGACCTCTGTCCATTATGTATGAGAAGCACTTAGCAACATGACTGTCATCATTCAAAGGCTTCAGAGATTTTCTTCTGCTTTATTTACTTCAGCAAGTTTAATTTGACCACGTGAGTGTTACCAGTCAATGCAGCAACAATATAGATGTAATTTCTATACTCGTTGGTCCTGTGTATAAAGACAGTGTGTGCTCTTGTATGTATGTGATGCAGTTGCGACCCAGTTTTGAAACGTTTCAAAAACTTGTTTAAAGCTCAGGTTGAAATCCCTACATTCTAGCAAACATATCAATAAACCCACAGTTCCTGCAGAACCTTTTCTTTCCAAAGATGAATTCTCAAAATACAGTCAGGCCAAAGAGAGCCTTCACTCTGCAGTCTTGTGAAAAACAAAAAGTGAAGAACAACACCCTGTTATGCAATAGCTTGTAGAACAACTTTATTAAGTAATTCTTCTCTGTATGACTGTCAGGTTCTCACATTGTTGTGAAGGAGTTTTGCCAGCTCTTCTTTACAGTATTGATTCAGTTTGCAGGAATTCATTTATGCACAGCTCTCTTAGGGTCTAGACCAGCGGTCCCCAACCTTTTTGGCGCCACGGACCGGTTTATGCCCGACAATATTTTCACAGACCGGCCTTTAAGGTGTTGCGGATAAATACAACAAAAATAAAACTAGTACCGGTACCGAAAAAAAGAAGATTTATTCATAACACACGTGAAAAGACCCAGGAAAACCGAGTAAACGATAACAAAATAACGCTGACAACCGATAAAAACCCTGAAAACCATACATTTCACACCTGAGCCTCAACTCTCGCGACCCGGTACCAAACGACTCACGGACCGGTACCGGTCTGAGGCCCGGGGGTTGGGGACCGCTGGTCTAGACCACAACATTTCAATCGGGCTGTGCTCTGGACTTTGACTGGGTCACTGCTACACCTTGATTCTTTTCTTTTTCAGACATTCTGTTGTATATTTGCTGACGTGTTTGGGTTCATTGTCTTGTTGCATGGCCCAGATTCAGCTAAGCTTTAGCTGCTGGACAGAGGACTCGACATCTGACTGGAGTTCGTGGTCTGCTCCATGACTGCGAGGTGCCTGGCTCCTGTGGTTGCAGAACAATCAAACCCAGAGCAACCCCAAATCATTACCCCTCCACTACTGTGCCTGGCAGTTAATAGAGTTAAAAGAGTTGGTGCTGATATGCTCCATTTTTTTTTTTGCCACATAAGGTACTGTGCTTTGTTTAATTTACAGATATCACCATTTTTGTCTTGTGTATCCAAAGGATATTGCTCCAGAGGTCTGGTGGTTTGTTCAGATGCAGCTTTGCAAACCTAAGCCACGCTTAGATGTAACATTTAACATGCTAACTATGGACTATGGGGTCTGAAACGTAGCTCTTCGGATTTTTGCAATTTCTCTGAGCACTGCATGGCCTGACCTTAGTGTGAATTTGCTGGGATGTCCACTCTTGGGAAAATTGGGAGCTGTCTTGAATGTTTTCCACTTGTGAATAATCTTTTTCGCTGTACAATGATGGAGCTGAAATTGTTTGGAAATTATAACCCTTCATGGACTGATGGCCATTAACAGCTGCTTCGCTAAGATCCTCACGGAGGTCTTTCATCCTTAGAATTGTATTAACACACACCTGAATGCTCCAGACCATCAAATAACTAGAATTGCTGCTTTTATAGAAGGCTGTACTTCATTTTTCCACAAGACCTTAAAGTCCTCTTAAAACTTTCTTTTCTCACACACACACAAAAAACTGTGATTATAAAAAAGAAATCTACCTGATTTCACTTTGGTCACTATCCCCTTCAAGGTTGTTTCCTTGTGCATCTCTCCAGTACTTTTGCTATATATGCATACCTCTCTGTAACACGTTCTGGTTACTTAAAGATTAGATCTGCACTATGTCATTGTCTCACTCCTCCATTCTAGTCAGAATGGTACTTCAAGGAGCACAGTGCACATCGGGATTTTCCAAATTTAAATCAAGTATGGTTTTTATGAATGCCCCCTTTTACTTTAGACACCTTTATATACTTTGATTTCTTTAGTCACTAGAAGACTAATATAATTCCTGCCCAGACAGAGTGAGACATACTGTTATTTACTGATATTTTTTTTATTTATGTGTTTAAAATACATATGAAACAGATACAATAAATTATATCCCAAATATTTACTTTAAATTGTTACAAAAGTTATCACAAACTGTACACATCATGACAGTAGTCGAAGTTGTTCTCGGTCCATATATACTCAAACAATTACAGCTCAAAGCTCTAAACTCCTAAACATGGAATAACTCGGTAAGGTAGAATTGACTTCACTGGGTCTCCAGTTTGACTAATTGTTCACAACTATTACAGAACGTGTCGAAATTGCACTCGTTTACAGGTCGGAGCGCTTCAAAGTAACACCAAACAATAGAAATACATTGTGATGTCTCTATTTCCATAAGTTTACGACAGCTTTTTAGAATTCACTTTTCAATATATACAAACAAAAGTGCCATTGACAAGTATGGATATATACAACTGTAAACACAAACTTTTTAATCTGAAATACTCTGACATTCGCATTTCCCCCGATAAGTGCTTAATTTTTTTTGTAGTGGTGAGAGGCATGCTACAAGTAAAAATATTCTTCTTTTTTTTTAACACAGAGGACAGAGCAAGGGGAAAAGAGCATCATTAACTGCATTTGCAAGTAAGATAACAGTACATAGCCTTTTTCTATTTGCTATGTTGGGTTCTTATTAGTTATTACTCACAGGAAAATCTGAGATGATGTTCTGTGGTTTATTTCATGTGGCTTAAAAATATAAAATATTGTAAAAATATTCATAATATATGGAAATATTTGAGTGTGTGTGTGTGTGTGTGTGTGTTAGCCACTGTTTGTATTAATCTTCTGCGCTTTTTAAAATTAAATTAACTGTTCAATAACACCTACTCCTTGCTGACTATTATACCTGTCAAGCCATTTAAATTTACAAGATTTTCTTTTTTCTTATCACCTGAAACACAGCTGCCACCTGCAGACACAGCTGCAGACTTTATCAGCTGGAGCCGTAGACAGTATAAACCATGAATGTAGAAATAAGGCCAAGGCAGCTCCACAGTGGCCTCGTTTCTCTGACAAGTTCAGCCAAGGTGCAGCTGCTTTAAACATGCATTGTTTTAAAATTGTTAAAATTGTTTCAGCAGGGGTAGGTAATCTGGTTTAGAATGACCTTAACCAAACAATCCGACCCATAAATGGGATTTAGAATTGTATTTGTCATTTATGGTTATTCTAAGTCTCAGAACTATTTTTCAGGTTTCATATCCATCCTCTGACACTTACCCAGATTGGGGTCGGGAGGGAAACATCACCTCGTGTGTCCTTGGTCCGACCCAAACATGGACATGGCCAAAATTCATCTAGTCTTTTCTTTTGTTGAGCAGTAGTGGCTTTAAGCTGAGCCCTTCTCAACTGATTGACCAGTAACTAGTTTCAAGCTTTAGTGAATAAAACATGAAGTTCATTTGGTAAATTATAGTTTGGTAAATTATTAATTAAAAAGGCAGGTTAACCAGGGTATTCTCCTTGGTTAACCCAACGGTAATCTCAGCGACTGTGTAACACCGTATACTGTGAACCTCGAGGCTTCACAGCAGCTTTGTTGATCTTTTATACTATTAGCGGCTGCAGCTAGCTTATTAACTATGCTAGCTATCTGAGTATTTAAAATACTAACTCTTTAATGTTTCCCACTGACTTGATTTAAAATGTCAATATAATGCAGGGATCCTAAGAGTGCAATCAAATGCTAAAAGATTGCAGCTAAAGCTCCGTTTCCCAAAGAAAAATTTAGCAACCTTATAAATTAAAGATATATGGAGACAATGCGGCATTATTCCTGTACTCCAGTATAGGTTAATTTGCCGAATTATTACTGTTAATATAAGAAACCTAAGATGTCACTACTTTTTTATTCTGTTCACTATGCTTCATTATGTATGTTTAAAAAGAACAACAGTTTTATTTTTAATGTTGCACATCAAAAGTTTACACGGAGGACTAACAGATGTGTTTACAAAACCTGCCTGTGGTTGCATGAAAATGAACATTTAAGTGGGAACAAACTGCCAAATCTCACAGTCCGCGACAACGGTCATCTCCATGCGTTCTGAAGTGAACACCCTACAATAATGAACGTGGGAGTTTCAATATCAGTGTTACTGGACTAATTAGAGGGTAAGTTTAATTGTTTATAAATAATACTGCTGCTTGTGTTTGCAGTTATGAAATAAGGTTGTTCTGTGTGTACAAAAATAAAGCTGAATTTGTCATTTCATTGTGGCCAAATTTTAAGAAAGCAATTTAGTCTGAAGTTCATTTAGACACTTTAATTAGATCTTTCTGTACATATGCTACATGAACCAGCTACTGTTTCTCCAAATATGAGAGTCCTGCAGAGTGATGGCTATTCTGTTTTACACATCTGTGACAGCTGTGACTGATATATTTACTGAGATTTCTCAGCCCTTGTAGAGGCTCAGTTACCTGCATTCCCCAATAAAACCTAGAGCATGACTCGCTTGATTCCTCAAGTGTTTTTCATCAAGTAAATATTTTTGTGGTACTGAGCAGCATAGCCCTTAAACTTTGTGCCATTTCAAACTAAAATGGTAACGCACTAAAGAGCTTGAGGGCTGGAAAAATGTTGCTCTGATACTGAAAAAAACTGATAACGCTGCAAGTTAACCACCACAACTTGTTGCAGTGAGGCCTACCATTCATGTGGTCTGTGTAAATGTTAGTCAAATACGTTTCCAAAGCACACGTACGAAAAACAAACTTGACTGTGAGTGCTGTGCATAGCCATCTCTGTAGAGCACTTGAAGAACTTGCATTCAAATGAATAAATTTCAGTACAAACATAGAAACATGAATTCAATCCGCTCAAAAGGGTGATAGGCAACATAGCTTGTCGGCAAACAAACATCTGGTTTCTTACAGAGGTGATGCTGGCACTCCACCTGTGATCATCAGGGTGTATGTGGAGGTTTGGGTGAAGGACATGAACCTTGACTCTCAAAGCTTGCTGCTCTTCCAGGCCACTGAAAGGTAAAGCATCACAAAACAAGCAACATTAAAGAGCTATCCAGTCTTTCTCTGGTAAGCAGGTATTTTCTCTAGTCCTACAAATACACTGTGATCATAGGCAAATCTATTTTGGAGCAACTGGACCTTAAGCAGTGTATATCATTTCCCTTGTCGTGTTACATATAGGGTATGTCGGATTATATCCCAAATTAAATATAAATGTAAAGAATCAATTTAGTCACATATGCTACTTGATTGTGATGTGATAATTCAAGATGCAATTACTAAAGAAAATACTGGGTGCTCAATGGCTACAGTGAAGTCCATAAGAATTTGCACAATTAATATATTTTTTATAATTTGGACTGAAATGCTGACAAGATGTTCAGACTTCCAGCTTAACCTGAAGGGGTTTTCCAAAAATTTTACATAAACTATGAAGGATTTAAAGCCTTTTTTATACATAATTCCTAATTTTTAGAAGCTCAAAATGAATCTGGCCAGTAAAAAAAATTATTTTAAATGTAAGGATCGTTCCTTTACCGTCATCGTGAGTGTAACTAATGATTTTGATCTTGTCACAAACTCTCAGTATTTCATTTATGAAGGATTCTCTCGACTGTAGACTTTGATCATGACATCCTTTAGAATGTTCTTGACTTAGTTAGGTGTTGGTTGCTTTTAGCTTTTCCAAACCATGGAAATAATTCTAATTTATTTCTTAGCCTCTGAAAATGGCACACTTCATTATATATTGTATTTCTGTAATTAATGGAATACTTTTCTTAAACCCCTTAAATTAAAGCTGAAAGCCTGCACTTTAATAGTTGGCGTACAGAGGAAATACAAAAACTCTTTCACCTTCCAAATATTTATAGACTCAACTGTACATCAGTCTTGTGTATCCATTTTTTGCTTTGACACATGATCCTTTCAAGCTTTCCCACAACTCAAGACTCCTCAGACCTCGACTATTTCAACATTTCAACAGCCTCTTCCCTGCGTCAACAAAAAAAATCTATTTATCAGACTGTCCAAAGCCCAGCTACCAGACGTTTTAACAAGAACCTAGAGAAGTGACCACATCACACCTGTTTTAACCTTCAGTATGTTTTATATATATATATCTCTATATAGAGAGAGCCAAAAACTCGAGGTGGCAGAGCTTTCGCAGTAAGAGTCTTGGGGCAATGGAACAAGCTGCCTGAGAAAATCAGGTCAGTTGAGTCAGTGACCTCTTTTAAATACCTTCCTCTATTATTTAAGAGCCTTTCCTGAAGTTACAAAATTTTATTAATCCACTTGTATTTCTCTGTTTAAATGGTTATTTAACCTTTAGTTTTCTTATTTTCTTGATTGTAAAATCTGCTTGCTTTGTTGCTTGTGCAAACTACCACCTGTAGAAAGGTCCTTTATAGATAATGCATATATTTTGCCTATGATCACAGCTTTCACCAAATCATAATGTAGGTTTACCACTGAAAATAGGTAATCACCTGTGTTTTCCTATTCTCCAGGTGGGGAGTGGGTGTGACAAAAGAGGGAAAGAATTGATAACATGTAAAATATTAATTTACTGTAGTGAAACAGCTGTCCTCTGTAAAAAGGAAAAAAAAGCCTTCTAGTCTATAAAACTGACAACTTCTCTATGAGTACAGGATTAGCTACTCCTTATCTGAAAAACAGGCCCCATTAAAGGGACTACATGTGCCTTTTGCTGCATGACTTAAATGCACACATGCAACATGTAAGTAACAATGGTTCGGAGACCAGCTTTCATGAAGTGAAGCCATCTGTTTTCCCTTAGAAAACAAATTTGGTGTCTTAGTATTGCAAAGAAATAAATGTTAAGCGTCTCAATGAGATTTTGGGAAAAATAGCTAATAAACTTTTCAAAATCCCTTCACGGTTGTTCTTTATGTTTTCTTGTTTGTTTGTTTGTTTTTACAGACAGAAGACTAATTTTAAGACAAAATGTATTTGTTTACAATCCCTTTTCCCCTGGATGCGTATATCCCCATGCAATAAGAACCTTTTTCCTTGCAGATATCAAAGATGGCACTTTCAATCTGCAGTATTAGTAATTTAAGAGAAAACAGCTGCTCATTAACATTGCAGCTGCGTCTAGGCTCCCTAAAACTTTGGAAATTAATCAGAAAAGTAAACCCTAAATTGGGAAGCAACAATTACACGGATGATTTTAAAGTTTCACAATGTTGGAAAGATTCAATTGAACTAATATAAAATTAAAATAAAAAGACACAAATAATGTGCTCCCCGTAGAGATGGAATAGATTGACATTTAGAAAACGTGACAGTCTACTGTGTGGTTTCTTTGCTTTGCAAACCATAACACCTATACAGTTCAGTCTCACATTCAGAAGTTTTAATCGGGCTCTGTAAGACTAGTAAGGAAAAGAACATGCTTGTACCTCTCCTAGAGCATGCCAGTGCGTGATGGGCTTCCGTGGATAAGCCAACATTTCGTTCCAGTGATCTCGTCCGAGCCCTTCAGCATCTGGCCCCGTACGACACACGCCAATCACCTCATTGTGTCCAACACTGGTAGTCATAAAACACACACATTGACACATGTGCTTTGGATCGTGACTAAATTAAAAATATGTTTTGAGCTACTTCTACTCTGCTCACTTTATCGTTTTAATGTAAGCATGTGAACATAAACAGTATTTAGGGAGTATTTAACTCACCGATCATAATCCATGACCATAATGGACAGACTGACTTGTTCCACATTCTCCGGGGGAATATCGAAGATGATAGCCTCGTTGTACACCGGATTAAGTGTGCTTTTCTTAATTGTTGTTTTTCGTTTCTTTAACCGCCGTCCATCACACATCAAGTAGACCTTCACATATGGATCTGAGAGACAAATATATTAAATAATTTGCAATTGTGTCAAAAGCTTTCATGGCTTCTGACATTAAACTTCATTCGCCTCTTTATGTTTCAGTTTCTTGTGCATTGTTTTTGCATTTCTGGTTTTTCTCCTGGTATCCCTCGGTGCTCCTCAGGGCTCCATATTGGGCCCACTACTCTTCTCTGTCACTGATTTATCAAATGCCTCCTCCCATTTTTATGCAGATGATACAATCTTCTGTTGTTTGTGTTTTTCACTTGTAAAAACCCTCAGATTTCAGTAGTTTGCCTATTATGATGCTTAGTATCATTTAACTTTACATAAGTTGCTGTTAAATGCAGACAAATCTAAGTTCATTTTATTCATAAATAATCAAAGGGCTGAAACTTGTATTTAGGTATCATTATCAATCAGAATTTTCTCATTTAAACCTGTGTCCAAGATAAAAAAAAATAAATTAGGTTTCTTTTCAGGAATCAATTTTTTATTGTGCTCTAAGTCAGGCGACCTACAGGGGAACTTCTCATTATGAACACACCTGGCCAATACTTAAAGAGGCTGGATGCCATTTATCATTGTTCTTTACATTTAGTACAGACCTTGGAAAACTTGTACATCACTCTCTTCTGTGTGCTGCTGCTAAGTGACCGTCTCTGTATATCCCAGACCTTCCCATGGATTGGTTTTTGCAAATAAATCACTGCTTGGGCTAGTTTCTTCTTATGTGTGTGTCTCTATTTCTAAAAGCCACAACCAATGTGTCCTATGTTCTCAGAATATTTTATAAAAGAGACTTTTACCTGGAAAAATAAAGGATATATATCTTCCCTATTTCTTTTTTGCTCTCTCAGCTTAACTATATTTAATTAATTCCTAAGTTTTGCTTTTGATGTGAAGACTATTTTGCTATTTGATTACCTGAGGAGCCTGTGATGTCCATGGCTTTAAGGTTTCTGCATTTGATGACTGTTAGGGTCATTCTCCCTGCTGTGGGGAGGTAGCACAACGAGTACATGATCTCTCCCAAATCGATACTCTCCTGGAGGGCATAAAAAGAAAAGAGAGCAGAATGTATTGAACCAAATTTAAATGATTTGCCACATTCTGTGAATCAAAATGCCAAAGCAAAGGAGTAAACAGGTCAGTTTTTAAAAGAGATCATATGCATTGAGCTGATAGTGAGAGTTTAATTAGCATGGCTCTGCAGGCTATTTGACATTTATCTCAGTCCTTCAATTCTTTATGGCAGTAAACTTAACTAACAATTAACTGTTCAGATTTGTTACTGTTTCTTTATCCAATAACCTTAAATCATAAATCTAATAGTAAATAGTACTAATGTATGGTTTGCAGGCTTTGGTAACAGTCCTAAGAAAACCATCTCAACAATACTTTGGTGGTTGGTCAAAAATTCTAATACAGGCAATTATAGCCAGGAGAGGTTAAATCATACATAGTGTGATATGTCACTATATTTATCGTTAGAATTAACTTTTTTATTGGTAATTGATGGGAATGTATCTATCTTTTTTAAACAGATAGACGGCATTAAACTATCATGTTTTGCAATGACTTGAGAAACCACAAGATCAACATTACAACATCTTCTTTGTATTAGACTTGTGCCATCATCAGGCCAATATTTCAATTATTCAGAAACTTCGGTTTATGACCAAGTATCAATGAAATGAGAGTCATTCACAAATCTGTCAACTGTTGTTGGTAATAAACAATACAGTTTATTTAGCAAATGTTAGCATACTAGCATAAACTAAGATAATCAAGACTGCAAAATGTATAGCTGCTAAACATCTAAATGATCTTATCATTATGGGCATGATGGCTTTATAGACCTGTTAGCATGTTTTTTAAATAACTATTGTATATGCAATATTATTTGATTCATTGTAGCTGAGTTTGTTGTTGGCTCAATTTGTTTGCTAGCAAAACGAATACCAGTAGCACATGTTTTGATTTCAAAATGTAAGAACATGATTTTGCAGCTCATTTAATTGTTAGTTTGTAGAGGTTCTTAAAATTAAGTTTGTTTGTTTATTCTGTTATAGTTTACACAATGAATTAGGTTACATTGGTAATTGTTAATGACATTATCTATAACTACTAAAAAGAGAAGTGTAGACTGTTTTTTCTGCTGAAATTTAACATTATAGTTGTTAATTGTGTAATCTAGACAACTCTCTGCAGCTACACATTTATAGCCAGTGAAATCCCGTACCCTACATCTTACTATTGAATGAACATTGGAGTTTGGCTTAAATGTTCAATTATTGTAAGCCTCTCTCACACAGACCTACAGACTGGTCTGTAAACATCTTGAAATAGGGGGAAACGTGTGTTCCCCAAAATTGATGACAAAGAGGTATAAGGTGCTACACTCAAAACCTCACTGAGATTGCTCTGGTTGTTAGCGAGCCGTTGCAGCTGCCCATAGTTTACATGATAAACTCATCTGCGAACGCTCAGCAACTACTCTCCAAGTTGTAGTGAAATTGTGAAAGTAAACATTTCACCTATGTTTCCCCATATGTTTTGGTTTCAGCAAGCTGCACTTTTCACAGTTTGTGCACCGGTTGGAGAATAGTTGGCAAGTGCTTGCAGAAAAGTTAAGAGAAACCAATAGGAAGGGAGTTGAAGTTAGACAATACCTTATAACCACAAATGTTTATAAATACTTGTGCCATAAAAATTGTCAGATAAATACCTTAAGATTAGTACAGGTCCAAAGTTACCAAGCTGCCTTTGGTTGTGTCAACACAGAAATAGGAATATAAAAAAAGAAATCCCACAATCCAAGTGACTATGATGAGATGTGCACAGGAGGAAAAATATAAATATAAACTTTCTCCATGCCATTTATATTACCAAACTCTACATGAAGTTGTCTATAGAGTTACATTAGTCCGTTTATTTTAAAGTGATGTCTTATGAGTCTATGATAGTGTAGACACAGTGTAGCATTCCTTTGGAGTTGAATGTAATGAGCACTGAAATCACACCCGACTGCAGTTTTCTCTTGCACAGTCTCCATGCAGTTCTCATAGGTAAGGGTAAAATTAAATTGATGCAACAAATGTGGTTTTAAGTAAACAAATTTTATCAGCTCTTAATGCCTGTGCTTTTAGAAAGCATCAATATAAAAATTATAATATATTAAGGAAGCGAGAGAATAGCCAGTTAAATAATTCTTTATGCAAAACGAAATTTATTGTTCTTCTGTTGCTGCTAATTTAGCCCACAGACACTAAAGTGAACCTGAAAGCAAAGGCTCAGTGTTTCTCACCAGGAACACATTCATTAATAAAGCCCAGCCTCTTGAGCAAATTGTGATAAGTGGTTATGCTGGAGTAAATGCATTCGGGGGCTAAATAACCACAAATTTTTAGAAAAGAGTTCATATGAGGACAGGCTATCTGCAGTATGCTGCAAAGCCTGCAAACCCTTTTTGTTTACCTATAGAGTTTTAGTCATTGCATAAATGTGGTCTTGGATATTTTTACTCTGTTTCTATAATTACATCTGCAGAATACCCAGCATTTTCTGGAAAATGCTGTGTGGGTGTTTGGCTGTTGAAATCCATTTCCCAAAGCATTTGAATTATGCAATGCATTGCACCTGCCATAATATTTCTTGATTAGACATTTCTGACAACAGTATAAAATCCCATTCACTAACAGCACAGAGGCCTGGTGCAACATTTCTTAAATAGCAACAACATACACATATGCAAGGATTTGGCAGTGTCTTAGTGTGAACACCAACTCACTGTGGTTGCTGCATGAATATCCTTCCAAACAACCGCCTCCCTGGAAAGATCAGAGAGTTCAAAGAGGTTGTCCACAACCACCTCCCCAATCATATCGTGGCTGGTGAATCGGTCAAAGTCGTAGACGCTGAAATGCAGCTTGCGGTTGCAAAGCTCATCGTATACTACGGGGAAACAGAAGGTCTCGTCAAATGTGGGGTTTAGATTCTTGCGATGAACTCGAGTCTGGAACTTCTTCTTTCTCTCGGGTAGCAGGTAGATCTTCACATACGGGTCAGAGGTGCCTGTGAAGTCTTTGGCAGGCAGATCCAAAGCTTTCAGGATCCTCACCACCAAAGCCTGCTCCTCGTAGTCGTAACAAAGCGAAAAGCTTAGCTTTCCACAAGTCTCCACGGGCTCTTTGGCCTCTTCTGAGTCCACAGACTTCTGCTTGTAGAGTTCAGGTTTTATTCTTCCAATGCTGACAGTAGAGGACTGGCGGAGAGGCACTGTGTCCATGGTGAAGTCAACACTGGTGACATTCTTCTGACGAGGCAGGTGGCGCCTGAATGAATTGTGCCTGTTGAAAAGAGCATCAGATAAATGTCTCATTTGTCGTGTGTTTGGCGTCATGAAAGAGCAGCTTTTTTATGGAACAAAAGGTTTATCAGAGCAAAATATCACACAAATAAAAGCTGGTTATTGTTTTTATTACTATTCAGGAAAAAGTCTAAAAACAATATCTAGTGTCGAAACCTTTAAATGTTTAATAAACTACCACCAGATGCTCACAATAGTGCATAATTAACTAGGAACCAAAATGGCGATATTCTAAATATTGTCCAGAGATATATATGCTTTGTTTTTTTAAATCCCCATTTGCCCTGTGGGCGGTCTTTATCCTTCAAGCTCCACATCTTCTCTACCTCCTCTTCCAACCCTTGGTATTCTCAAGCTTCTTGTGTTACTGGTGTTTATATTGCTTCCTCTGCTTGTCAACCGTTACTGTGTCTGGTTGGTAGCGGACACAGTAGAGGTCCGCCACAGTCACCAGTTTGTCTGTTTGTATCTGGAAGTCCAACAGGATCTTAGCTTGGCCATTCTCAAACTACCCTAGGGGGCGTTGCGCTTGATACTTCTAGGCCATACTTGGCACAGATGTTCAGCGACTTGGTTATGGCTTTCCATGTATGACTCATCTTTTGATGCTCATATCAAGTCTGTGACCCAGTCTTGCTCTGGAGCAGAAGCCCCACCCACCTGCAGTTTAAATTTTGTTTTGTTTATGAGGGGCAGCCAATCAGAGGTTTGCTTAAAGGGAGCTTGTTTTAGACAGATGATCAGTTTTTCCAGCTTTATTTGACAGATACAGTGAGGAAAGGACAGGAAAGCGGGGGCAGAGTGAGAGGAAGACATGTGGCAAAGGGCCGCAGGTCAGACTTGAACCCAGGCCAGCCGCTCTCAGCCTATAAAGCAGCACCCTATATTGCATATTTTAAATCCCAGCAAACTCCCTGGCTGAAAATAGCTGGTTTTATCATCCATATGGTAACAGGTGATATTAAATCACCAGTGATCAAAGTGACAAATTGATTTTTGCCACTACTGGCGTTGGTTTGGGGAAATGAAAACACATCGCCAGCACTCAGATTTGAGCCCTCATTCCAATTACCTGAATGCTGCAAATTTCAGTGAAGTTGACATCTTTTGAGAAAACCACGTCTGTCTTTGACTCGCCGATCTTGTCACCTAGCAACTGGCCCTCCTCCTTTCTGACCGTAAGACAATCACAGCAGTCTGACAGCCGTGGCACAGGAAGCACAGCTGAAGATTAAATACTACACTGAAATATTGTAAACAGCACAGAGGGGGAGCATCGCCAGCACAAATCTCAGAGGAAAAGGAAAGTGTGCCTGATTTACCAACTGAACATTGATTAGCAAGATTTGTTTTCTCCTTTATGATTTTTGTGTATTATCAACCTTTATCTCTCTTTGAATCCCCCCAACACACACTCAGTCCATAAGGGCTTATTGACATCTTCCTTCGTCTTCCTCTTTCTCTGTTTTCCTAAGTGTTAAAGTTACAAACATCTACAATGCCCTGAAAAAGTTTAACAACCTTTGGACTCCAAACTTTTGCAGTGTGTGGTTTGTCACACAATAGATAAAAGTTATATTTTGTGTCTCATTAGTTGTCTAGAAACCAAACACTATAATGTCAGTTAGAATTTTGGCTACCATCATTTTGTTTCTTTGAAGCCAGAAGTGAATTTATAAAAAGTAGACGGCTAGGTTATCAGCTAACTCGAAGCATGCTACATATAAACTGTACACTTATTGGCTTATTAAGTACCATTCAATACTAAAATTCCACTTGTGAAAACTGAGGCACAAACTTCCTCGCTGCTCACATATCCAGCCATTTGATTAGTGGGATTATCCATTATGACTTTGAGGTTTATGACTCAAAGTCATGGATGAGATCTAGCAGATCATGATCAGTTGCAGCCACCTGTATTGGACTCCCTTTTAGAACCAGACTCGAGTGTCATTTACAGGGAGTGCAGAATTATTAGGCAAGTTGTATTTTTGAGGAATAATTTTATTATTGAACAACAACCATGTTCTCAATGAACCCAAAAAACTCATTAATATCAAAGCTGAATGTTTTTGGAAGTAGTTTTTAGTTTGTTTTCAGTTTTAGCTATTTTAGGGGGATATCTGTGTGTGCAGGTGACTATTACTGTGCATAATTATTAGGCAACTTAACAAAAAACAAATATATACCCATTTCAATTATTTATTTTTACCAGTGAAACCAATATAACATCTCCACATTCACAAATATACATTTCTGACATTCAAAAACAAAACAAAAACAAATCAGGGACCAATATAGCCACCTTTCTTTGCAAGGACACTCAAAAGCCTGCCATCCATGGATTCTGTCAGTGTTTTGATCTGTTCACCATCAACATTGCGTGCAGCAGCAACCACAGCCTCCCAGACACTGTTCAGAGAGGTGTACTGTTTTCCCTCCTTGTAAATCTCACATTTGATGATGGACCACAGGTTCTCAATGGGGTTCAGATCAGGTGAACAAGGTGGCCATGTCATTAGTTTTTCTTCTTTTATACCCTTTCTTGCCAGCCACGCTGTGGAGTACTTGGACGCGTGTGATGGAGCATTGTCCTGCATGAAAATCATGTTTTTCTTGAAGGATGCAGACTTCTTCCTGTACCACTGCTTGAAGAAGGTGTCTTCCAGAAACTGGCAGTAGGACTGGGAGTTGAGCTTGACTCCATCCTCAACCCGAAAAGGCCCCACAAGCCCATCTTTGATGATACCAGCCCAAACCAGTACTCCACCTCCACCTTGCTGGCGTCTGAGTCGGACTGGAGCTCTCTGCCCTTTACCAATCCAGCCACGGGCCCATCCATCTGGCCCATCAAGACTCACTCTCATTTCATCAGTCCATAAAACCTTAGAAAAATCAGTCTTGAGATATTTCTTGGCCCAGTCTTGACGTTTCAGCTTGTGTGTCTTGTTCAGTGGTGGTCGTCTTTCAGCCTTTCTTACCTTGGCCATGTCTCTGAGTATTGCTCACCTTGTGCTTTTGGGCACTCCAGTGATGTTGCAGCTCTGAAATATGGCCAAACTGGTGGCAAGTGGCATCTTGGCAGCTGCACGCTTGACTTTTCTCAGTTCATGGGCAGTTATTTTGCGCCTTGGTTTTTCCACACGCTTCTTGCGACCCTGTTGACTATTTTGAATGAAACGCTTGATTGTTCGATGATCACGCTTCAGAAGCTTTGCAGTTTTGAGATTGCTGCATCCCTCTGCAAGATATCTCACTATTTTTGACTTTTCTGAGCCCGTCAAGTCCTTCTTTTGACCCATTTTGCCAAAGGAAAGGACGTTGCCTAATAATTATGCACACCTGATATAGGGTGTTGATGTCATTAGACCACACCCCTTCTCATTACAGAGATGCACATCACCTAATATGCTTAATTGGTAGTAGGCTTTCGAGCCTATACAGCTTGGAGTAAGACAACATGCATGAAGAGGATGAAGTGGACAAAATACTCATTTGCCTAATAATTCTGCACTCCCTGTAGATCAGTGTTTCCCAACCGTTTGGAGCCATGGCACATATTTCACATTAGAAAACAACCCAACAAAAATGTCACAAAAAGCATATTGATCATTTTTCCCTGCACACCAAATATAGCGGAATTGACTCTGTTTGTCCCCAGTATACCTTTTTCTCTTTCTTTGACCACTAATCATACTAGGACCTTCACGCCCATAAGTGTAAGCCTTAAAAAAACGTATTAACAAAGACCCTCTGTATAGTTATGGGGGAGAAAAAGCATTTGCAGTGGCGAAAACATTTCTGTAACAGGGTGTATTTTGTTATTTTGGGGACGGACTCGCTTTTGGAACGGGTCTCTAGTGGTCATTTGAAGAATTGCAATTCAATTTCTCAGTTTTTAACTCTGTGTGCTGTCTTGACACAAAGAGGCCAAAGCAAAATATGGAAAATTGTTTTTAAAAATTGTCTTTACTAATGAGTATAGTTGAAAATTAAACATATATGATTGACTTAAACTTCATCCCTCTGTTTTGGATTTCCACCCTTGTTCCACAAAGTTTCACCTGTGCTCTGCCACTGTTTGGCTTGGTTACAGATGCACAGTTACACATAAATGTCAGGGTCAGAGTCAATCAGAGGAAGAGTTGGTGGTGGTCTTTGCATAATGTGGATGTCAAATTTTAACAGCGACAGCTGAGGACAGAAAAAAGTGTGTCTGTAAAGGTCACCGAAACACGGTGGAAACTCTGTAGAGTTTCTATTATGTGACTATTTTAGTTTAAACATTTACCTGCCAGTATGAAGGGAAGGTTTCTAAGACTGAATCTCCAAACTAAAAATGCTTTTGGTGCTTGGCAAATGTTAATTGTGGATGCTGAACCAAGTTAGTCATAAATTCTTAGAATAATTTTAATAATTAGTCATTGTTTCAAATGTCAAATTGTTTTCTATTTTTTGGTTCCAGCTTTTCAGCTCTGAGGATTTGTTTCTTTTCTTTGTGACACTGAAATCCCAGTTTTGGACTGTTGGGTTTCCATGTTTGCAGATGTCAGTAGTTAGATTTCCTGGTTTTCCAAGACTATATCTACTATTTTTCTGGTGTTATAACCTGATTATGGTATATGCTGCTAGGCTTTTCTTTTAAGCCACGATTAACTCTAAAACATTAGTTTTGCTTTAGGCTCCTTTTAGCTTTTGCTGTCAAAAAAGTAGGCAGAGGAATTGAGAAGGTAGGTGTTGTAATCTTTAACCTGTCCTGTCTGCATAACTGGTGGGTGTATAATTCATGGAGGCCTACGCCACAATATCATTTAATTAACAAGCCCTAACAACAAATCAAAGTGCATGTCAATACCAGCTTCCTCCGAGAAACTGAGCACAGCTGCCTGGTGCGTCTGACAAAAACCCAACCTTCCGCCATGACAGCTCCCACCCCACAGCCATGCTAATTATGGACCTTCTAGTTTAAACACAGTACTGGAAAACAAAGAGAAGAAAGAGCTGATTGTTTAATGACTGAGGTCTTTACCAGAGCAGCTTGACTCACATGTACAAGTGATTATAGGGTTCAAAGTGCAGCAAGGAGATGTGTCAGAAATGCTGCAGAATCTCATTTTTGTGATGTACAACAGCAGCAGCAGCTATTCAAGGTCACCAACCAGTCACTGACATGTGCCACACTACCTCGAGGACAGCAGCAGCAGCCCTGTCACGAACTGTCAGGACAGTTTGTGCTCTATGTGAGTTTTTGTTTTTTTAAATGTGTTTCTTGTAACATGGGTGGGGAGATGGACAAAACAAAAGAGATCTTTAATATGCTACACTTAGTTGTAAGCACAAGTGGCCTGAGTGCAGAAGCAGACTAGGGAGGGACTGGTTCATGTGACAGTACCTGGAGGAGGAGGTTGGCTCGGTGGTCTGCCTCTGGATTTTAGCCTGCTGGCTGAGCTTCTCCCTCAGAGCTGTCTGGACCTCGGCAGGGATGTCTGGAGACGTTTGGCTGATCTTCATGGCTGCCTCCAGTAGCTTGACAGAGCTCCGTCCATTCACCTTCACTTCAGGCGGCTGCTTCTTTTCCACCTCCGCCACTTTAAACTCAGTAACCGGCGGGGAGTTGGGTGGGGGTGCCTCGGGGAAACCCCCACGGAGCACATTTTCAGCGTGGGCTGACAGAGCCTTGCTCCTCCAGATGGGCCAACACAGCTTCCAAAAGACAAAGAGAGAGACTACCAACAGGGCGAGGCCACAGAAACCCACGACCACAGCAAGGAGACTAATAGAGATGTCTACATACAACCAAAGGACAAAGACAGGTGACACGTAGAAAGGAGGAGAGAAGCAGGCGAAGGACAAAATATGACCAACAAACATGCAAGGGACAAGGAGAAAAAGGGAGAGAAAGCAAGCTGTAAGAAAGAGGGGGCAGCAAATGCACCTGTTTGATATAGAAAGATCATATAAAGGTCATAAAACCACAGTTTAGTGAGGAGACACAGCATCAGGAAAACAGCACGAAAAGAAAAACATCTGGCACTCACATCTCACATCTCTCCTTCTGGCTTCTATTTAAAAGCAAAGTTTGCACCCGCTGTGCAACAGTATGCAAGGAAGCTTAATTCAGCTTAAAAATTCAGCTTTTCAATCAAGCTGGCACTATAGTGAAATTTCACAGACTGCAAATTTACAAAGGAAACATAGCTGAAGGGAGGAGAATCATTTCGTCCTCTCGGTCTGTTTCCCACCTGTTGCTGTTTCAGTCAGTGTGGACTGAGATGCGTAACAGGTAGACACTTTCAGAACATTTTTCGTTTTTAAAAAAACGCAGTAAAAATAAGGATAATAGTGGACTAATAAACTTTTAACTAGTTGGTGATCCATTCCCCCTCGAAACTCTGCAAGTACTGGGCGCCATGACTTTAGAGAAAGAAGTGATTAATTAAGGGAATTGGAGAGAATAAAATAATGACTTTATTCTATTTACCTGCGTGTCCTTTACCTGGTATGTTGCTCTCAAGGGGGAATATATCCGAACATTTCTCCCGGTCTACGTGTCCCGCGAGACAAAGTTCCGTAACGATTTGGAGAGCCCTTTGGCACAGAGTGACGCTGTCATCCGTCCGAACATTCATGTCTCTCCTGTTAAGCCATTGCACGCCGGAGGAGCCGGGAGGGCGGCGGTTCATTTGGACACCTTTTATGCGCCGCAGAGTGCAGCCTGTCCGCGGGAGACAGTGGGGAAGCGCGCAGAGTCCTGATCCATATCCAGCGCGCAACGAGGAGCGACTGGCCGCACGCGCTCACTGCGTTTGAATAACAGCAAACGGGGTGCTGGAGTCCAACCCTCACTGCGTCCAATAGCGATGCGCTTCGATTTGATACTCAGTCCTGGATGCTAGTTGGTCGGGGTTTGTAACGGGATTACTTTTTCGAGTAATGACTGGAGTGTTCTCTATGAGGGACAGACGACCTCGCTATGTCCCCGCCTTTCGGCCAACGCATGTTGGCTTCCCGGTCCCCTGTGGCCCTCGGTCTGTGGTTATAAAGATGCAGCAGATTTAAGTCAAAGCCAAAGAAAAGTAACACTTTTCAAAAAGCATCACAGAGCTAAAGAAAATAGTCTTACATACAAGCTCATACAAGCTGCCCCATACCTACAGAAAACTTGTGTTTTGTTATATATTTATATGAATATTTGCACAGATTAGAAGGTCAGAAAAGTTTTTCCAGTCAGTCATCAAATTCATATTTTTTGAAAGTGTGCGTCACCAAAGCCAGTTTGCGTTCTTATGGTTATTCCAATTTACTGAGAATCACTTGACCTGTGATGGGTTTTTTTTTAAACTACTGACTAATTTCAAAACCTAAATTTCTTGTAAAATCATTCTAATCAGTATTACTTCTAGTACACTTGAGACTTGCACTGTGATTGTTCACAGCATGTTGTAATTTTTTTTTCTACGAACCATTCAATATCATATACTCAGTAATGCTTAAGTAATGATTGACTCATCATGATGATGATTAATCTAAGATGTGTCATTAATTTTCTAGCCATTAACAAATGTGAAGTGCAAATTTAGATCATCCATTAAAAAATGATTCACTGTTACCTCAAATGTGGACTGACATGTGAGCATGTTAGCACCTTCTCAGTACATCCCAGTTTATTTATGTTACTGTGTATATCTTGAATTTGATTAAAAACATGACTCTTCTATAAAAACATACATTCATCTGCCCTAAAACTGAAGCTGCAGAATACACAAGTCCCATATGTTGCAGTTCCTCTAATGGCCACATGAGGCTGGCTCTAAAGGTGAAATAAACTCCATCTACATCCATGTTACAGCATGTTTACAGCCGAGTACAACATGTACCATCAAAGCTTAAAGTTTAATTTATCAGTTTGACTGGTATGTGTGCTGACACGGGCAATCGTGGCTGATAGCTGTCTGTCTCTCGGCCTCATCTCCACTAATTAATCACACTGAAATGGACCTCTTGACTATGTTTGTGCTGTAGTTCCTTTTAGAGCATTTTTCATGGCATAGAAATGCTCTAGAACAGCGGTCCCCAACCCCCGGGCCTCGGACCGGTACCGGTCCGTGAGTCGTTTGGTACCGGGCCGCGAGAGTTGAGGCTCAGGTGTGAAATGTATAGTTTTCAGGGTTTTTATCGGTTGTCAGCGTTATTTTGTTATCATTTTTATCGTTTACTCGGTTTTCCTGGGTCTTTTCACGTGTGTTATGAATAAATCTTCTTTTTTTCGGTACCGGTACTAGTTTTATTTTGTTGTATTTATCCGCGACTCCTTAAAGGCCAGTCCGTGAAAATATTGTCGGGCATAAACCGGTCCGTGGCGCAAAAAAGGTTGGGGACCGCTGCTCTAGAAGGTATTTGGGGACATAAGAGAAATTCATTTTTGAACTTCCTCACTGGATTTATATAAAAAAATAATTAAAACTTGCAATATGAGGTAGTTAGTTTTTGATATTACTCATTACTCCAACCTAAATGTATTGCTCTTGTATTGAAGTTTGTGTTGCTGTGGCAGGCGGGTCACAGGTTGGCTTTACCACTTTGAATATGACTGGGTAGCATCTGCAATTCATAGCCAACAGCCTGTAATTTCTGTGTTTTTTTGAATAAAATTGTCAAGAAAACACACGACTTTCCATTGTATTTTGATTAGAGTGAAGATTTATGATTTGGTAGGGCCCTGTGGGGTCTTTCTGGTTTTTAAGGGGGCTGCAGCTTTATTGGCTTCTGGAATGGCTGATCGAGATTAATTTACGGTGAACTGCGTCTTCTTACTAAAACAAAAACAACAATATGGAGCAACATGGCAGTGGCTCAAACCCTAAAAATGAGGCTTCAAAATACAAGGAAGCCAAGAAAACCAATTGATGATGTCATGGTAGCCACACCCATCCATCTTTTATATACAGTCTGTGACAAATACATACAGTCTGAAATAAAAGTTTTATAACTGAAATCCAGATACTGTTGTCGCTTATCAACTTGTGTGAATTGAGTGTAAATTAATGTCTCATAACTGATGACCTTTGAGGTGTGAAACATTCACAAATAGATATGGATTTTTATTTGCTAATGGTAAGCAACAGGAAATCATTAAATCATACTTAAGCATGAGTCACGCATTAGTTTGGCGCTACTTGGGTATATAATTGTACTCTTATTAGAAAGTGTTACCATCTAACCGATTATTCTCTTTACAATTTATTTTAACACACTCTCAAATTGCAGATTACCTACTGAAAAAGCAGTGTTCTGTAATTTTACCAGTGCAACCAGTTACTCAGTTATTAGTCTCTAATTTAATTATTTGTTGTGCATGTGTATAAAGAAAAAATACCATTAAATTCACTTTTCTCATCCGCAAGTAGTTGGAGGAAAAAAAAGGGCACAGAATAAAATTTACATGTCATTCAAATAGTGAAAATGTTCAAGAATCTTCATCAAAAGCACTGCAAAGTCAAGGTTGCAGCCTGTATTCACATGCCAGTGGGGGGCACAAGACTGTAGCCAAGGGAAATTGCAGTGGAAAGAAGTGAAGAATAACAGATGTAATGAAAGACTGACAAATACAGCTGAGGGTGATTTAGAAATTTGGAGCCATGGTTACTATGGTGTAGCTGTCCTGAAGGGATGGTATCAACAAAGGAAATGAACCAGAACAGGAAAGAGATTCCAAACCTCTTCACCATCCAGCCAGAGCCATGTGATAATTAAGACATGTCATATATACAGGACTGAGAGGAAATTCAAGTTCGGGATTTAATATCTTTACAAATGAGAAAAGGAACACTGAACGTTTTAACCCAGCCCGGTGACATGAAAAAGGCAACAATTTTATCAGCTTTTCCCTTCCCATGCGGTGACAACTAATGACACCTCAGGCCTCATCCTAACCATTTTCTTTTATGTGCATTGCAACATAATATGACACATGAAAAGTTGAAAATGTGTAAAAATGACACACATCTGAAGCAGCCCCCTCTCTTTATATGTATGTTCCATTATAGCATGTAATTTAAGCTAGTGAACGGAGAAAATGATTACATACAACATATGGACAAAAGTGCCGGGCCACCTACACGTTACACCTACATGAGATGCTCGGCCATGGAAACACATGCCTTGAAGCTCCCTTGATGAGCAGAGTCTTTGTGCTGACGTTAATGCAAGAGGAGGTTTGAAGTTCTATAGTTTATGTTGACAACTATGCTCATCAGCACTCCATTACACACTGTACATTTATGTGATCTGCCAATTCATCACTGAGTTGCTGTGGTTCCTAAAGCTTCCACTTTGCAATTATACTGCTTAGAGTTGGTAGTGGAACATCTAGGAGGCCTGATATTTTTGCCCATATAGTGTATAATATAGTATCTTCATTCATTTAAGCTGATATATATACATAAATGGATGTAAACATTAAAAAATTGCAAAAAGGATACTTGATTGAGTGCTACTGTAAACCTTACTATATAAACAGGTCGTCACTTGTGTTCATGTGTTTTAGAAATTCAAATTAATTCAGTTTTATTTAATTTGATTCTTTGAAGTGATACCTCCAGCAAAACAGCTGCTGATTCATTATTACTATGCACTCACCAGCCACTTTATTAGGTACTCTTTGCTAGTGCCAGGTTGGACCTCCTGCTAACAAATATCTGGCACAGATATATTTTATATATAGAAGTTATATTACCACCTCAATTGACGTGCAACATGGATCAAAAGACAGTATGGGTTGCAAAGCAGCTTGCAGGTGCAGCTGTAACTGTTGGCAGGCTTAAGCAATCGAAAGTTTAAATTTGCCAGATGGAAGCGTAAAACTATCAACTGATCGAAGCTTCGAGGTCCTGAACCAATCATAATTTTTTTCCTTTGAATGCTATTTAAAGGTCTTTTTGAGCAGCAGCATCAGATTAAATGTTCAGTAAAATTCATCCATCTCTTTGGATTATCTGGACATCAGATTGGCTCTCTTCATACTGAGCATCAAGGCCTCACAGAGCTGTTAGTGTGGCTGTTTGAGAGTCTTTTTTTCCCCCGTCACAGCTTGAAATACCAGATGATGAGAGTCGTCACTCCTTTCCACTCAAACTTGTTGCTGATTGTAGAAAAACATTCCCTGTTAAAAATGGTCTCCACTCCCCCATAAGAGAGATGTATCAGATGTTTGAGCATTGTGCCCAGAGCAGAAAGCTGTTTGGCAGACCTCTATAACTGGGAATTAACCAACAGGAGGGCAAAATAATCAGCTGCTGCACTGAGCTGCAGTTGTCTAAGCCGATTCGATTTGGTATCATTAAATTGATATAAACCGCATGCATACAGCCAGCAATTACGTGGCCTTTAGTGTAATCATTACACTGGACAGTGCACCATAGTAAATGCCAAATTTTTTAAGCAATCCTTTGCCATACGCTTTTGTGTATTCAATAAAATAGGGCCATCTATTGCCTCCATTCATTTCCCATTTCCAACCGCAAATCTTCTGACATCAGGGATGTAAATACCAAAGGGGCTGTCTCCAAGACAACAGCGCACACAACATCAGTAAACTGTCTGCGAGATTGTCTTTGTCTTTCAGTTTATGTCTAGTGTAGCATTGTGGAGAGAAATAATCAGTATTTGTTCTGCAGCTAAGCCTGCTGGGACACTGGCGTATAGATGGAAAATCAGCTGTGCTTTAAACTGCATTTCAAAGGCACTTGTTGGTAACTAATTGGTACACTGGATGATGAAGGGTTAGTGCGTGATTATGTCAGTGCTAACTTGAAAACACAAAAGTAATCACTGCGCACATCATTTCCCCCCATTGGCATTTGCATTAGGCTCTCAAACACAAAGACAGGAGCAGGAAAAGAGAGAGAGAACACAGACTGTGCCTCTTCAAGTTTTAGATATCTTATCAAAGCTGATTTACATTATAATTACATCTGCGCTCGATTCTGTCAAAACAAGGTTGGCTAGGAGAAAATACGAGTTGTAAGAATGAATGTTATGGTTTTATTGCTATTTTACAACTTAAGAGCAACTTAAGAGCAAAAAGACCTCATAACGCCATAACAGGCTGCTAATGAGGGACTGCACAGCATTTTTATACCCTTAGTCCTGTGTGTTCATACAGTGTCCGTCATTTTGATTGGATCTTGTGTACAAAAGTACACATGGTAAATGGACTGGTACTTACACACTGCTTTGTCCTTTAAATGAGGCCCCAAAGCACTTTTTACTACAAGCTTCATTCACCCATTCACACAGTACTTTGTTCTATGCCTTTCAGCACTTTGCAGCTTACTAAACACACACACAAGAAAATGACTACTGGACAAAATAGAAAGTAAAGGAACATTTAATGTGACTGCATATATAAAAAATATTTCTTATATTGTATATATGAGTGTAAGAGGATTTTGGAGAGGACAAAGGCGAGCAAATCCTTTTCTAACATTTAGCAATGTGTTTTTCTCAACCCCTGAAAGGAGCGCAGGGCTTGCTGAGAAAAAAATGTTTTAACAGTACATAGGAGTGTCAGGGTTTTTTAGAAACAAAATATTCATTATTAGTCAATAAATGTCCTTGTCTCTGGCAGAGGCACTTCCAAGAACTGTTAAGTGAGTTGGTACAGTGAAAGGTGAGACACAGGGTCCCGCAGGAAACCATAACATTTAAAGTTTATTACTATAGGAATAAAAGTTTCCATGTGATTTTGTACTTTTTTTTTTATATTTATTTAAAAATAAAATGTTACATTTTAAGGAATCTGATGAAATGAAATGGTCACATCTAATGGTGTTGGGTGTTGTAAGAGTAGTGGTCCAATGGCTTTAGCAACTAATCTAATATCTATCAATTTATCTCGTCCCTGCAGGCGGTCTATCCTTCAAGCTCGGGTCCTCTACCAAAGACCTAGGAACTTGAAAGTCCTGCACAGTATCTTAGCTGTTCTTAGGACTGCGCTCTTCTGGACAGAGATCTCCGATGCTGTTCCTCACCTCCCCTAGCTTGGGGGTCACTGGACCTAGCACTTCGATTACCACTGTTACCTTCACCCTCCATATCTTCTCAAGTTCTTCTCGGAGCCCTTGGTACTTCTCCAGCTTCTCGTGTTCCTTCTTCCTGATGTTGCTGTCATTCATGGTTGGTTACACCACTTGGTCATGGAGTTCCATGTACGCCCTTCCTGCTAGCATCTTGCACCCTCCTGTTATGTGCTGGATTGTCTCAGGGGCATCTTTACACAGCCTGCACCTGGAGTCTTGTCTGGTGTGGTAGACCCCAGCCTCTATGGACCTTGTGCTCAGAGCTTGTTCATGTGCCTCCATGATTAGTGCCTCTGTGCTGTCTTTCAGTCCAACTTTGCCCAAACACTGGTATGACTTCTGGGGCCTGTCCTTCCGTGATGGCTCTTCTCCTTGCTCCTCACTTTTTTCGGGCTTCTTCTGCCTGAGATATTCACCAAACATGTGGTCAGCTGTGGCCATCTTCATGATGTACTCATGTACCTTTGCTGCCTCATCCTGTACAGTGGTTCTGACACTCACTGGTCTTGAGCCTCCTGCATTTTGCTTAGTGTACAGTCTCACGGTGGTGGATTTAGGGTGAAATCCTCCATGCATATCTTGCCTGATGTCTTTGGTTTCTATCTCCTCCTTTAGGCAGCTTAATATCCCAGCAGGGTACCTGATCGCCAGCAGGGCGTAGGTGTTTAATGGCACAGATGTTGTTCTTCCCATTCAGCTGACTCCTCAGGACTTGCCTGAACCTTCGCAGAAAAAACAGAATAAAAATGTAATGCATTTATGCTATTTGTTTTTTCTTAGCAAGGGAGTTGGCAATTTGATTATGTATTTTTTCTGCATGATTAGCGCCTAATTTGTGTGTGTGTGTGTGTGTGTGTGTGTGTGTGTGTGTTTTTATTTGAGATACAGACTTTTCACACTTTTCACAGAGGCCCACAAAAACATATTGTTTCCATCACATTTGCTTTGTTGTGATCTGGTCACACAATAACAGGTCAAATTATGCGATTGTTAAAAAACATTAATTTTGATATTTTCTGATCTGCAACTACACAAGATCCTGTAACGTTAAAGAAAGATGTGTGACTCACGTTATAAGTCTATGAACTGTGGTCTCCAGCAGTACAGTAACATGCTTGATCGGTGTGTGACTCATTAGACTCATGCATCTTTTTTTTTCTTCTTTTTTTTTAACAACATATTACTGAAAGCTGTGTTTTACACCAGGCAAATATTTTTTGCTGTGTGATTTTTATTACACAAATGCATTCAGGAACACACCTTATTAATTTATCCACTGTCTTTAATCAGAAGCTTTCAGCTAATGGCTGCACTCATAAATAAAAGCACAGCCTGGTGGCACAAGACCTTCCCTGGAGGAAAAAACAAAAAACAAAATAGTTAAATGTCCAGCAAATCCATTTGTTTCCATTTAAGGGACTAAGGCTGCTGATCAGTGCAGGTGTTATGAAAAGGGTGAAGGCTTTTTAAATTGTTAAAGAGTTAGACACTGTCAGTGTTGATTTCTAGATAATAATTTTAACCTAGCAGGAGAATAATATCTGAACAGGAGCAGTTGTACTATATTAATACATGTTCATTCAGCATAGCACTTAATTTTGTTCAGCAATATTATTTTAGATGTGTAAAAGTCAGAACTACAGAAGTTACAGCAGCTCATACAGCAGCTGTATAACTCATTCATAGAGTTATTACATATCAGCAAATAACAGGTTACAAAATGAGATTAGGAAACAAGTGCAAGTCAGCAATACAAAACATGAATTAGCATGTAATGTCACATTGTTAGGAACGGTGTTTTCACTGTGGCCAAGCTCTTAAATGTAAAAAATTTTCACACAGTGCGGTTTCCAGCAGGGAAAAATGTGTGTTTTGTGACTGTTATGGTAATTTCTAATCTTTGGTTGTTACAGTGTGTTGAATTGCAAGGCGACAGAGTCTGAGAATGTCAAATGTCATGGTAAATGTCAGCAAAATGGCCACCAACACAGCAGTGTGAGAGTGTCTTTATCCTTGACATAGGGTACAAAATGTTCCACTCCTCTAGCCTACAAACAAGCCTGGAGTACAGTGGAGACTCTCCACATTTGTTTCAGGTTTTGTAAGATAAGAAGGCGGACTTTTGGCACTAACAAACAAACTTATATCGAATTAAAGGGAAACTGGTTCACCATCTCTGGCTTTGGAGGCAGAGGAGTCTTGTGGCGACAGACAAGCTTTTAGAACATGGTCTGTTACATTGGCTGACATTAAGAGAGTCTGCAAGTGAGAAATGATTTAATCATTAACATTCATGACTAGGGACATGGGTGGCTTCCAGCACGCTGCGCTGAGGCCTAAAACAAAACACAGACAGCACAACACAGAAGATACAGCCCAAATTGATTATTTTAGAGACAGATCATCATTAGAAATCCGAATAAGCACAGAATATGAGAGAGAGTCCTCTGTGAATGTCAAGCGCTCTG
The DNA here is from genome assembly GCF_051167445.1 of Perissodus microlepis. Taxonomy (NCBI): domain Eukaryota; kingdom Metazoa; phylum Chordata; class Actinopteri; order Cichliformes; family Cichlidae; genus Perissodus; species Perissodus microlepis. The sequence continues at coordinate 16,220,258 of NC_140477.1, read as the reverse complement.
ATTGTGGGAAAGACAATAATCAAAAACACTTGCAAAGTATTTATGTCTCAAGAGCTGTGTAGCTCTCTGGTTTTTTTTTTAGTTGTGTGGATGGAGTCTGATGATGCTCCTGCTTGCAGGGACTTTTAATTTTTTCCTGAGTGATCTTACCGCCACAGTCATGAGAGTGCGATCAGTGAGGCCGGATCAATTTGTTACAGAACAGTTTAATGACACCCTGGTCGCCCCTGCAAGCACGCTCGTAAAAAGCTTGTTTTGTGTTAATTATTCTCACAACACTTGAAGCCGCTGAAGCTGGGAAGTCTTGCCCGTGAGCGCCATTTGGCAGATTTAAAGTCCCGGCAACATGACAGGGATTATTTTCTTATGTTTACACACCCTTGAGAGCGACGCCTCCATGCTCAATATATTTGTGAAATGAGAAGACACTGAGCTGTTTAAATACGAAAGCACACAGGGAGCAAAGTGTTGAAGTCTCAGAAGTTTTCTGCCACAACAGTAGATGACTAAAAGGGAAAATTAAGAGTTTTAACTTCTTGCTAATCTGAAATACTGCCCGCTGTGAAAATACCTTTACCGTCATTTGCTTTCATGGAAACTATGAGCAGTGTTGGACCTCAAATGTTATGTGTTGACTTTTTGCTGGACACAGAGAAGATCTTTCTTTTATAATCCAGTTTAAATTTGAGCACAAAGCCACTCAAAATGCATCAGAACTGTTCAGAATCTTTGCAGGAAAAAAGGGTTTTGCTGTGTGTTTCTTCTCTGGGAACAAGTACGGGGAGAAGCCCATAGTTGTTCATACTTTCTTTCTTTTTGCAAGTGTTTGTAGAGCTGGATAGTTGTTTCTGGACTGAGCACTCTTTGCTTGTTAGCATTGCACTGAGATCAAGTGATTGTTGTCTATAGTACTGTGCAAAGGTCTCAAGCCACCCCTCAGGTCTTTTTATTTTGCTTTAAAGAGCAAGACCTTGTGATTTCTTGAAATGTCTTGTTCATTGTCAGGATGAGTTCAGGAGAGAGCTACAACAGTGACTGTCTACAGCCATCTGTAAAACAGGGTGGAGGCTCTGCCGTGGTTTGGAGCTGCATGCCAGCTGTTGGGGGTCTTATCAAAGCTGATGAGTTATGAACACAAAAAGTACCATCAGATTTTGATCCACCATGCAATACCATCTGGAAAGTATCAGATTTGCAAGAACTTCGTAAAGATCATAACAATGATCCCAAAGCATACCTGGATAGATAAACACAGTGGAACACTATCAGTTGTGGACTCTGTTATTATCAGTTTAATTATTGTTTCCCACTTCCTGTTTTACTTTGGTGGTCATTTGCCTTTGTAATGTAATGTAATGTATACTTTATTAATCCCTGTAGGGAAATTACTCCTCTGCGTTTAACCCATTCACCCAGTGAAGCAGTGGGCATCCACCAATCCAGCACTCGGGGAGCAGTGTGTAGGACTGTACCTTGCTCAGGGGTATCTCAGGGAAGCCGTTCAGTGGATTCAAACCCCCAACCTTGCGATCATGGGGGCGACCACTCTACCTATTGAGCTAGGGATTAGTTTTACTTCCCTGCTCATCTCTTGTCTTGATTTTCTTCAGTTGTGTCTTGTTACCTACATGTTTCCACCTTCCTGATTACCCTCATGTGTTCATATAGTCGTGTCCTTGTCCTTCCCCTCAGTCTTTGTTGCCTTTTATTTTTCCTGTGATTGTTTTTTCTTTTCCTTTTTTTGACGTTTTATGGAAATGTTTGGATTTGCAGTTTGCAGCTTGTCTTTTTTGTCTTCTCCCAACTCAAAAAACGTTGGGAGTCCCGAATTTGGGTCTGTTTTCCACCAAACACAACATTCAGAGGCTCAACAAGTTATAAATGCTTGCAAAATGTGGCAGCTAGAGAATGAATCGCTGAAACTGTTGTTTCTGTTAAGTACTGAGCTTGCTGTGTTTGATGTAACACTTCTGACAAAGTACACGGTGTACTACTTGCAAGTGCAATAACAAAGATAAAGTGTATTTGCCTTGAACATATAAAAGAGTCGTGTAACACACAAACCACACTGAGAGGAAGATTTTTTTATTCATTAATAATTATTTACGATGTTCAACTGTTTGGTCAGACTTTTGCCTAATTAAAGCTCTATTTTGTCTGATAGAAACATGTTATGAGCTTCATTAAAAGGAGCACTAAACATAAAAAAAAATCATGAACGCTGTTACATCTGAGATCTACTCATATCACTTTCCCCGCTCACATCTCTAAATGTCAAGTCATTCCTCGTTAGCCTTAACTGACCAAAATAGACTTTATTTTGTTGCATATTTTCTTCCAATGTTTTGGTGAGGTCACAGCTTTATCAGACTAAAACATGCTCCAACTGTTACAGTAAATGTCTATGGGAACAAAGCAGATCACAGGTATGGGGGGTGAGCTTTGGACCTTTCATTCAAACAGCTTTCATGAGCTTGTTTTAAGGCGCCAAAGAAAACAAAATCCTTCCTACCAATTCCACTTCTCTCAAAAGAAAAACCACTGCTTTGTGGAATGACTGCTACAAATAGCTTACAGACAGCAAGCACTGTTGCTCGAGCATGACACTATCAGGGTCATGAGTTTGAGCTTCACATATGACACAGCATCACCTTTAACTGATGTCTCTAAAACGAGTAAAGTAGACCACTTTACTGCCATATTTTAAAGGAAAAAACTTCCATCAGCTTAATTCTTTCAGCCTTCTGGATTGCCCACAGGTTATTATTTTTATGACTGAAAGGACACCATAAACAGCATCAGTAGCCATTAAAGCAATTCAGAGCTCATTACAACAGCAGTGATGGACACTACCCCTGCTATGGCTGAACAAACAGCCTCGTAGTATCAGACATTAGTGTCATAAAATAACAAATGACTAACCATACAAATAAACAGCAACTGCACAAAAGCACTCGCTCTTGTACACGTAGTGTGTTTAACCTAAAAAAACAAAAACAAAAAACAAGATACTTCCGCTTCAACTGCTGATAAATATAAATATCTAATTAGCCAATCAAACGACAGGAACTCAAAGCATTTAGGCAGCCAACTAATGTTCAAACTGAGCATCAAAATGTGGAAGAATAGGGATTTAAGTGTAGGGTGGTTGTTGGTGCCAGATAAGCTGGTTTGTTTTAGAAACTGCTGATCTACTGGGATTTTCCCACACAACCATATGGTCAGAAAAAGAGTAAACTTGTAGTGAGCGGTGGTCCAACTATTGTCCTCTGCCAGAGGTAAGAGGACAATGGTTGGAATGCTTTGAGGGGAAACAGTCCTAAGAAGGCAATAGTTAATTTTAATTTAATTTTAATTTATTTATTTAGGACAGTGCATGTTAATGAACATAAATGTAAAAAAAAATTACATGAATGTAAACATACCAGATTATAGCCAAGGGCTAATTTCCATGTGTTGTCCATAAACATAAAAAAAAAAATAGACATAATAATTCATAAAAAAAAATCATAATTCATTCATAATAAAAACTCCATCTCCAAACTCACACATACACACACATACACACACATACACAGTTACCCAAATAATCAAGGTATGCAGAAGAGCATCTCTGACTGCACAGCGCATCCAACCTTGAAGCAGACTATCAGCTAAGAACGGGACACTGAAGCTACAATTCTCACAGGCTCAACAAAATTAGACAATCAAAGACTTGAAAAACGTTGCTCGGTCTGATGACTCTCCATTTTTCCAGTGACATTCAAATGGTAGAGTCAGGATTTCCTCTAAACAATCTGAAACCACAGCTCCATCATGCCTTGTAGTTCAGGCTGGTGATGGTGGTTTAATGGTGGGGGGGATAATTTGCTGGCACACTTTGTGGCCCTTACTACTAATGGAGCATTGTTTGAACATTGTTGTTCACCATGCCCATGCCTTCTTACCAGAGAGTGCCCATCTTCTGAAGACTGATTGCCAAGTACAGAGGTGTACCTACTAAATAGAGTAATTGTCTCTGTTGTCTGTATCATATACACCACCTAAAAACCTAATAGTCAAAACTTTGCCTTTCATTGCAACAGACTGCACTGCTCCAGAGTCTGCCATAGTGGTTAAGTACACAGACATGAATTTTAAAAAATCAATAGCTGCCTGCTGGAGAAATTTGAAGCATGTTTTTACTAAACGTACATTTATGTGATAGGAATTGTCTTTTTGTGGTTTCAGTCGATCAAATTCAGGTTCTGTAAATAAATCAACACAAATTCATCAACTGTATTGCAAAATAGAAGAAAATCAATGTAAAAGCCATGTGTTTAAAGAAGGAAAAAAAGAGGGTCGATTTGCAGGTAGCCTGGTAAAAAGACATCTGTCATTCTGCTCATGGAGCTGGTCTGATTTAATCACGGATTTCTAAATGGTTCTGTGGTTTAATTAGGCCATTTAAAGGTTAACTGCCAGGTCTGCGCCCACATCCACAACGGTCAGGCATCTTTCACCATCAGACACTCTCTGCAGCTCCACCTTCACATGTGAAGGAAGAAAAAAACAAATATGGTTCCTGTTTTGCCCGCAAATCGTTGTGTAAATAATGAACATTACCCAGCATGCAGTCACTCCGTGTAGCCCTGCACATAAATGCACAGTATTGCTTGTCACCACAGGTCTCTGTAGAGAGAGGGGGGAGACTTTCTTCTCCCACAAATTATTTTAAGGGACGATAAATCTGTGGAGTTGAGCCTCTTTTTCTTGTTTACATGCTCATTCATTGACGACAGCTCATCTTACTTGCAGTGGAGCCGCCTGTGACCCAGGACAGGAGAACAAAAGTGGTTGCATTACTATATTTTGTGTGGGTTTTTCTAGCTATTAATTTGATTATCTTGGTTAGCTATTATTTAGCTCAGTGCATTATAGAGGCATGGCTTTATTTGTTCCACAGTGATGTAAATATGTACTATGTACTAATATGCTTGAACTCACGAGTACCCACACAGTGTATTAAAATGTTCAAAAAGTGTACTCATAATGTGCTGAATGTTTTGAAAACTGAAACCACACCAAGGTAGCTATCCAGCAGCACAACTTATTCTCATGCTTGTGTTTTGGTCCTTATAGTCTTGTTTGATTGACGTGTTTGATTTTCACATTCGATCTAGTAGAATTTTGCTACAATGTTACAATCACAGTGTAAGGTTTGGGTGAGCGCACACTTCCTGTGTTTGATTTGAGACACTACTCTGTCAGAATTCACACACTACACAAGTTTATACAGTCCTGTGGAAAAGTCTTGAACCACTCCTTCATGTCTCTTTCTTTCTGTTTACGGAGCCAAACTTAAAAATAAAGAAAAAAAAAAAACAAACTTTTAAAAAAAATTAAGCAACTTGAGGCAACTGTTGTTGTGATTTGGCGCTATATAAATAAAAGGGAATTGAACAACGAGTAATAGATTCCTACTTTGATCCCAGGAGGAGACACTAATCCCTTTGGGGTTCGCATCCGCCACCAAAACTCTGCCAAATCAAACATGTGGAGCTTCCTGCTGTGGTAGCCTCTTGCGAAGGAGGGAGCAGCTGAAAGTAGTTCCTCTGCTGCATAGTTATCGTTCTTAGTTCACTAAGTGAAGTACTCCAGTTGAGATATGGTGTCTTTCTTGTTAGCCTTCCATTAATGGCTTCAAATGAAAACTGCAGTGGTGTAAGCACAGCAATGTTGTGCTCCTTCTTACTGCATATCTTCAGCAGGTTTTCAGTGCTGTCAAAATTATTGTCTGTTTTCTGGGAGATGGGAATGTGTTCATTTAAGTGTGCTAACTGGGGTGCATTTACAGTTTTATAGTTGATCCCTTTTTTAAAAAGAGAGAGAGAGATGGAAAGCTCCACGTGGTGGAAACTTCACCAGGGTAGCAATCTGACCTAAACCTTATAGCATCTCTATCATGACAAACCAGAGCAATAAGGAATCAGTCTCCCACTATCTTCACCTCTGTGCACACACCCTCTCAGCACCGACGCACCCGGTAAGCGGTGACTGATCACGCAGAGAGCAACTCACTGGGATGTTCGGAACAATTACCTCTGCCTCGCTGCCACTCAGGACCCCTCAGGTGAAGTCATTATCTTAACCAGAGGCTGCTCACTACAGTCACAATTAATTCACATTAGCAGTGAAGCTTGGGCCACCAGGGTCATTCGGATTCATGGCTCCAATTATACTCATTACTGGACAAGGCAAGCTTATCAAAATTAGGACTTTTCATTCCTCTTGCACAAAGCAGAAGGGCACTTTTGGGGAGGGTGCTGTACAAAAAAAGTGTAATGGTTGGTAAAGTTTTAATGCTAGGTGTTCGGCTAGAAGTTAGAAGGGTAATCTTTGGATTCAAAGGAGTAATTTGCTGCATTTGGTACTTCAAAAGCTCTCTCAAAAAAGGATAGAGGATTTTTTTTTTTAATAAATGACTTTCCACTCCACCAGGCCTGTAAATCAGACTTCATGATGAGTATAGCTTTGAGATGATTGTTTTCCCTCATAAAAGAGCACATATCTTACATCCTGGTGGTTTTGATCCAAACCAGTAACTTTATTTCACAGTGCGGTCGTTAATTACCTCATATTCAGTCGTTAAAGAGCTACACAGAAGATTTGGCACCGATGAGCTCTTTATTTGATGTAGCCCCCCTTTTTTGTATTGACAAATAGTCTGATTTTTTAAGTTTAAAGTACAATTTCTTCCCTTCGCATCAAACCAGACAGAAACCATTGTATAATTGTCTGTGTTCAGCTCTTTAAATTGGGTTTTGGAGTTATGGAAAGATATTTGATATTTACACTGCAAGGGCAGCTCTCAGAAGGCAGAAACTAGGAAGACACACGTAGGATTACAGACCTGTGGCATTGACTTCCCACATCATGAAGACCCTGGACGACTCATCCGTGACCAGCTCTGACCTATAGTCAGACCACATTAAGATCCCCTTCAGTTTGCTTACCAACTTACTATAAGTTAGGACGCCATCATATACCTGCTCAATCGGGTCTACGCCCATCTGGACCAGTTGGTGAGCACTGTTTGTGTCACTTTTTAGTGCATTCACCACCATCATGCCAAACCTCTCGTCTTTAATGCTGTGTCTGACAAGGTGATCAGCAACAAAGCTAAAGTCTTTATGCTGCTGTTTTTTCCTGCACCTCTCTACATATGTGTTGTGTGACAAGCTGACAAGAAACAGTTGGAGTGGACAAATATTTAAAAGAGTTGATGAAAAAAGTTATGCTACCATAAACACAGTACTGTGCCAAAGTCTTGGGACGCCCCTCATTTCTTTATATTTATTGAGGAAAAAGAGAGGTGCAGTGATTTATTGAAATGTGCAAACACAAAAAGAAAATACACAGTAAAAGACAAAACAGAGGTTTTACAATTCTAACAAGCTTGAAAGTCAATATTTGGCATGGCTGTCTTTATCCTTCAATGCAGTCTAAACTCTCATTCATTTCTTTAAGTGGTCTTCAGGAATAGTTCTTCAGGTTCCAGCAGGAAATTCAAAGCTCTTCTTTGGATGTTGGCTGCCTTTTGTTCTCACACTGCTTCAATAATGTTGAGATTTGGGTTCTGGGGAGCAACTGCACACCATGCTGTTTTCCAGAGTTTTCAGCTAATAGCTCTTTGGGAATCACCTGGTGCTTTTTATATTTGCTGGTGCAAACATATAAAAAATACTTAAGTATTTCCATGAATATGGGAAATATTTATTAAGTATCCTTAATATTCGAGGAATATTAAGAAAAGCAATAGCATGAATTGTTTCACCAAGGGCCACAAAAAGATCTATGCTTGTGTTAAAGTGTTAAAGTCATCTCTAACTGCAAAACAGCACAATGTCCATATCCATAACTCTTATAGCAACAGCATTGTACTTCATTTATGGCTAAATAAAGCAAAATAAACAAAAACCGTCACAACCATTAGCAGATGCTAGCATTGTCAAATCTATTGAATAGTGTAATGTTACTTTTCTGTTTGTAATGAGAGGTTGATGTGGGTTTTTTTTTTTAATGATCTTTTTTAGAATGAATTTCAGACATTCGGTTTTGTCCTTGGGTCAAAAATGACCCCAGGTGCATGGCAAACAAGTGTATGGGAATCCCGAGGACATTACAAGGTTTTATTATACTTCTAGTAAGGTCATCCTGGCATCAACTCAAGTACCAAGTGAACTTGGCTTGATGTTTCTGTCCTCTGCGCTCTTTGTGTCTGCATCACTGTTAAACAGTAGAAGAGAGGACTCACATACAAACACATACATGGTGAAACAGAAAAGAAAGCAAAGCTGCAGTAGAAGCTCTCACACCAGTCTGAAATGAGTTGACGTCATTCAGTAAATAACATTTGGTTTTGGGGGCTGAACAACAGAAGTGTCTGCGCTGCGCTGCAGGAGGTCACTCTTGTGGGGAGGGCCAGCAGTTTCAAAGGGAGATACTCACATGTACTAACATGCATGCACAACTAAACCACAGAGGAGAGGCGCTTTGAAAACAACACTCAGGGAGTGTGAGTTAATTCTCTACAAAGGACACTATTGCTTATTTACACACTTGCTCACCAATTTTTTTTTTTTTTTTTTTTAATTATAATTATGAATTTATTTTATTTTCGGTTGCTACAGACGGGACAGACATGACTGGGGGATAGGACAGGGAGAAAGAATGAAAGAACGAGAGGGAGAGAAAGAAAGCCAAAGGGGAGAAGAGACGGTGAGAAGGGGGGGGAAGAAAGAAAAAAAACAAACAAACAAACAAAACACCTGGATCACCTGTATGGAGAAAAAAAAACAGAAGAGAAAGCAAACGACAAAGAGCAACATAATAAAAAAAAAAAACCAGCACCATCACAGTAAACTAGCTAGCAGTAGATAACAGTAGATACTAAATAATAAACGATATTGTGCAGCACGCAAGATAGACAGCGCACAATGTGCTTTGAGGCAGCAGCCAAGAAAGGTGTAGTCCGCGTCTGTGAACACCCGTGTGTACACCTGTGTGCATACCTGTGTGGATCAGCATGCTTGTATTCCAAAGGTTTCTCCATGTAACGATCTGCTAGGGAGTGTGGGGAGCCATAGCCCCGTCCACCAGGGTATGAAGCAGGTATGGAGGAGATCCAGGCCCCAGATATCCAGAGGCCCCAGAGTACAAGGACCCGAGGAGGACCACCAAAGGGGGGGGGGGACCGTGCCACCCTCCTGGGAAGAGCTGAGTAGAGCCCCAAACAAGAGGTCACCCCGCAGCTACGGAGCAGAGGCCAGAGGGGGTTGCAGTGGCGTGCCCGCGGGCTCTGCCGGCAGCCAGCTGTGCCAGAGAGGACCGAGCTTCAGGCCCAGAGGCCAGAGGCCTGAGGGCATCCCACCCCCTGGAAGGAGCCCAGCCGGGCCGCAGGCGCCCGGCCCCGCCAATCGGCCACCAGGAGTGAGCCGGTACATACATGAGCGCCCAGCCCCAGACGACAAGGACCACCAACACACCAACGTCTGAGGGCATCAGCCACCGGCAGGGAGTGTGGTGAGGGGAGATAGGCCTCCGTACTTTAGAAGGCCTGAGATGTACCCAGAGAGGTTGAGTCTAAAACCCAACCTGACATATAGACACAGACGAACAGGCACACGCGGACACAAACGTGCATTCCCACCCCATATGCACAACCAAATACTCGGCACTCACCCAACGTGTAGACAGACACAAATAGACAGTCGCACTCCCCAAACATACTCTATATCCCAGGTCCAGGTACCCCCGCCCTCAGAGGGGCAAGCCGCACCTAGACCCAGGAGATGTAAACCTTCTCTCTGGGGCGGAGGCAAGCGGACCACCTCCTTATCTGCAGTAGCAGGGAGGCCCCGCATCCCAGACCCCAGTCTGACGGCCAGCACCTCCTCCCAGCCCCCCAGCCCTGACGGCTAACAGAACCGGGGTGAGTGAAGACCTCAAACCTCCCTACGCCCGCTCATATGTAGTGTTGCTGTGTGCTGTTCTAAAGCGCATTTAAAACTCAGGAGAGCATGGTACTAGCTTCCTCTCAGAGAGCAGAGAGCAGCACGGCTCCTCCCGAAAACCCTTAGTGTCTAAATGCATTTAAAATTGAGGGTAGGGCACCAGCGCCAGAGGTGGGTTGGAGTACAACGACCATCCTCTGGATGCTGTAAAACGTGCCCACCCCCAAGGCCCTATATGTATGTGTTATGTGAGAGTGTGAGTAATGTGGATGTCTAGGTTGCAGAATAAACTTGCTCGCCAATTTTTAGGTACACCTGTTCAGCTTCTCATAAAAAATGTAAATAACTAATCAGCCAATCGCATGTAAATCAAGCTGATAGGAATGCAACAGTTACTCATATAAACACTTGCCGAAGAGCATCTCTGAATTGATATAACACGGTGAACCTCGAAGCAGGTGGGCTACAGCAGCAGAAGACCAGACCTGTCAGCTGTGAACAGGAAACTCAGGCTAAAGTTTATAAATTAAAGAAGTTCTGCAGGTAAAATGTGTCCAGCCCAAAACCAGAAAGACACAAAACCTAATAAAGTGCATGATGAGAGCATATTTGCATAGCAAAAAGTTGCTTCTGCTAAGCTAGTTGTTAAATTCTCTTTAACTAACCTGGCAGTCTTTTGAGATAAATCAAACCAAACAACTATCCTATAATCACATAATAAAGTCCCAAAACATTTATCAAAAGTAATCTGTAACAGGAAACTATGATGTCCTCCTGATACGAGTGTTTAACCAAAAATGCTTCTGTATATCATTCTAGAGGGCGTGGACAAATTTGGAAAATAATTTTTTCATTTAATTTTACGACTTGTTGGAGTATGGTGCTGTTTAAACATTTTATTGGGAGGAGAGGTTGTGTGTGCGTTTGTGTGCGGGGCGGGGTGATGGACTAGGCAGAAATATCCCACTGACTCCTAGCAGACATATCAATTAAGGCGATGCATTCTTCTAAATTGTAAAGCATGTAAACAAGGTTGTTTCTTAGAGATGCCAAATGAGAAAAATGTATATAGATGTGATGAATATTTTTACAGACAGCTTCTGAACTGGGATTTTTCTAACCTGCGTCCTGGAGAGATGTCAGATGCAAAACATTTTCATGGTTATGTGGATATAATGTGCGTATTCATAGTCACTAAATGGTAATAGATTGCTGTATTTTTATGGGGCTGTATATTTTGTGTCTCCTTTTATGGAAAAGTAGAGTTTTCTTTTCCATCATCTTTTATTTCCTCATATGTGTGTTCAGGTCAAACGCGCTACAAGCTGATTGCATCCATAAAATATCACACTTCATGTTTGTCTTCTTCAGTTCAGACTGATTTTCCGCCTTACTGTACATTCACCCAAGTCTGACCTCAGGACAATGTAATCACGATAATCAATGCGCTGTCTGTGGTCATATCTCTCTGATTAAAAGCACTGCAGTGGAGATGGCATTGGCAAGGGTGAGCTGAGGTTTGCAGTGGCTCTTCAAGTGTGTTTCATTTAGACTACTGACACAAAGAGGTCTAACTGTCGTACTTCTGCTTGTTGCATTACTACATTTATGATTTCCATTGTCAGGGTTGCAGGGGATGGAGTGTAAGGAGAGGGTGTCCTGTTAGGACATTCCCCACACATTTTACCAAGGGCATTACTACTCTGCAGGTGTGCTTTGGTCAAGCATAAATTTCATCATCACAAGTTAATTGTTTTGAGCGCTGTATATGCTTCCTTTAGGCAAACTTCGTGCAGATTGGGAAAAAGCATAATTGGAATGACTGTTCATCTGTAATGTTTACAGCTGTCCACATCCATGCCTGCAAATGGGTATTTATGAGAGTGAGCCCAGACACCACTGTTTAGTCCAATTTTTTTGGTATCACCTCACATTTTGTGGTAATAAGCTATAATATGAATGCAGAGAGCAGAAAATCAAAAACTTTGCATTTAGCTCTCTCATCACCCCCCAATCTGGTGTCCTGGTGTATGAATAAACAGCTGTTCCTCATTATCCTATCATTAAGTGTAGGTTGACCAAGGGGCTGTGAGTATCCACACTGCAGCCTTACTCCAGCCTTACTACAAAGTCAGATCAGATTTGTGCATTGTGGTGATCCCAAGTATACTTAGCCATTATCTCCTCCAGCTCTCAATCAAGGCTTTGACTGCGGCTCCACAACCTCCACAGACCCAGGCTTGAGCCCACGAGTAAAGCCCCAGCCACCAAGTGTTCACCAACAAGCCTCTTCCCCAGACACCAGGTAGGGGGAAGGTAGATTATTCCCTTTTTCCTTTCTCATATTAAATGAATCCAAAGACTTACTTTACTTTAACAACGGATACTCATCAATGACCATCTCTGACTAATGACACAACACCTGCTCTTCCCTCCCACAGTGTGCACCTTCCATCAAATGAATTCTCTTTCAGATTAACTAATCAACTTGGCAGAGGGAATACTTTCACTCGTACTAGGATATGAGAATGAAACGTGCTACTGTATAATTCAGTTTTTTTCCCCCCATGGCTTCATTTTCAATTCACCTACCGCTACTCTTGCTCTCTTGGCAGTCTCCAAATATTACAAGATCCTCATTTGAATGTTGTGTAACATGAATAATTAATTTAGGATGTTTATTGGGACAATAATAGCAGCAGGTGTTGCGCTTGTCTCCTGCTATTCTCGGTTTCTTCTTTGTCAGAGTGACTCGTACTTGTATATTCTTTTATTTGTTGGGGGAAACCACGTGCTTAATCATTTCCACCACACTGTGCAGAGATTACTTCAGTGCAGACATCCTCAATACATTGGTGTTTGTCTGTGATTGAGCTGTTGTCATGGCTACCTGGATGTTCAATAGATACCGGGCTGGACCGGAGAGACTCTCCCCACTTCTCACAGAGCTATAATTAAACACAATTTAGAGCAAACCGCAGTGTTAATCTCTTGTGGTGGGGCTGAGGTGCTGGTGGATAGAGCAGAATGTGCCTGCCAGCTCAACAGGATCGGTCAAGGGAACATAGCGCTGGCATGCTAACATGGGAAAAGTGACAGTAGTTTGTCCAATCCATAAATTGATGTTCAAAATTTCCAGCTGCTAAAGACAGACTAGAGAGAAATATTGATAACAGATTAAACCAGTGCAACAAACTTTGTTTGGTGTACCAATGAATAAGTCAGCATTATCTATCCCAGTGCCCTTTCAGATCAAAACTTCAGTTTAGACAAGCGAGCGAAATCAATGATTCGATCCTGCTTCAATGTTAGAAATATTTAAAGGAGGGTGTCAAACGTACAGCCGAGGGGCCAGAATTGGTCCACTAGTGGGTTCAGCCCGGCCCATTGAAAGGCTGTGCAGGGGAAACATCAGCACTCGCCTTCTTTTTAATGACCTCTAGGGAGCGACTCTTCTTGTGTTATCACCTCCGTTCATATATGACCTGAGGAAACACTGTTCTGATGGGTTTATGGTCTCAGTTGCTAGATTCAGCTTCAATTGATCACAGCATATTGTTCATTTAAAAATTGTTTTGCTCATTGTCTTTGTTTTTTTTTAAAAATAAAATGAAATTTTTTTTAAAAAAAACCCAGCTTAAGGCCTCACAACAGTTTTTTTGATGCTACATTAAACATTTATTTCCAATCTTTGGCTGCAAGTTTTCGAGAATGGATCATACCACGAGTGCACAAACTGACATTATGGCCTGGCGTGGTGGGGAGCTGTGCTGGATGAGCTTCTCCACGTTGACAGTAGACTGACTGAAAATTAGGGTATTTCTCTTGAAACATTTTATGCCACTCAACATCTACTTTGGAAATTAATGGTTGATTAAATTTGCTTTATGTCAGAAGGTAATTGTACCTCCTTCCACTGAAGTATGGGGAGAAAAATTGAGGTCTTTATGATGCTTAGTTTGGCCCCAGATGTGATCAAATGTAGCTGTATGTGGCTTAAGAACTAATGTGAGTTTGGTATTCATTGTTTTGACTGGGGTTGAGAATCCTTTCTCCTGACATTGATCCCTGGTTGATCTTTATTCAAACTGATTATCCTCTGCCTTCTAAATTGACTTATTGACTTACCAGATTATTTTCACACAAAGCCTTAAGAGGTCTTGCCAGAAGTTATTTAAGAACCTTTATTGCCCGATGTCTCATTCCAGTCCACGAAATCATCGGGTGCATCGATCCTTTGCTCCAAAGTCCCCATTCATGCACAAATTCAATAGAGACACACAGTTTCTAAATATTGGTGGCGTAAATGAAAGCTGCTGACTCTGTCTCTTGCTCATTCTGTGTTTTAGCCTTTAGTCCTTTAGTCAGCTTTAATGTGTTTCGTTTTCTTGTAAAGCACCCTCTAGATGTTTGAATTAAAATTCACCATTATTAGTAATAACAATAAATGATCAGTGGCAGAGTTTCAGTATTGCTAGACAGAAGAAACATGTTGAATTGAAAATGTAATGAATGAGACAGAAATCCTTTTCCAATCATGTGGCTCAGACGACAGACATTTCAGAACAGAAATTGCTTGTTCAAATAATCCTCAATAAACAAATAAATAAATAAAAAACTGAGAAATGATGACATCTTCATTTGTTAAATGCTATAACATGTGCCCCTTCCCCTGAATAGCTGGGGATAAATCTCATAAGAGGAGAGCAGACGAGACAGGAACACATAATCCTCAATAAAGTCACAAGGCCTGTATGACTTTATTAGAATCCTGAGGTGCAATTGACAGAAATCAACAGCACACACACACAGACAGGGCTGGAGAATGTGTGCTATCAAGCTACTTCCACTTTATTGTCTATCTACATTGACAGCTGCTGACAGAAAAAAATGGGGTGACCTATCCTTAAACCCTCACCAACTCACAAAATAGAGCCACGACGCCACCTTTGAAGGAATCCTGTTGTTCAGCATCAATCCTTTCCCCACTCCCAAGGTTATTAAAGGAGATATTCAGGCATGACACCGGCTGGGTGGGTATTAATAAAATGCAAGGCTAAGATTGCGGTTACATAAGAGTGGATAGGTGCTGTATTACATAACACCTGTGGCGCAAAGTACAGCACCTACTGTGATGGACACATATATCTTTTCACTCAGAAAGACCCCATAAATCCTTCTGTTTTTTTCCTGCTACAGGAAGATTATAAAAAAAATTATTTTTCTATTCATGTTCTCATGATTTTAAAGCAAAAATATTTGATAACTTTTTTCAGTGCTGCTGCACTCGCCATCACAGCTTATCAGTTTGTTAACAGATTGCATTTGATGACAAATCAAGATGATTATTTGAAGTTGTATTCTAAATATTATTTGTACCACAGCAACTCAATGCATTTATGCATGCAGACATTGCCACTGATGCCAGAAGTCACTGCTTCAAACAGATAGGAAGGCAACAGTAACTTAGATAATCACTTCTTACAGTCAAGGTATGCAGAATAACATCTCTGACCTCACAGCACTTTGAACCTCAAAGCAAATGGGCTACAGTAGCAGAAGACCACAATAAAAAAGAAACTTGCATTTCACATGAGCTGATCAAAAGCAATATGGAAAATGGTGGTCTGGTTTGAAGAGGCCTGAGTGAGAATTTGGAAAACGCCCTTTCTCTGCACCAGATATCAGTCCAACAGCTCAGCTTTGGAAGCAGAAGATTTGCATCATTGTGCAGCCAACAAATCTGCGACAACTGTGTGATGCTGTCACATCAACATCCATGAGGAATGTTTCAGCACCTTGTTGAATCTGTGCCATAAAAATTAAAGAAGTTCTGAACCTTTTACTAGAAAGGGCCACCTAATAGCAACTACAAAAGCTCTGAAACATTTTATTTTGAAATATAAAACCTTTTTAATCTCTAAATGTTGTTTTATTGTTATCATTATAAACATTCCAGCATGCATTCATGCGCGGATTGTTCTGCGTATAAATGTCTGATATTATCTGTAAGCATTCCTGAAACAACAAATGGGAGGTTTTAGAAAATGTGCTATTTAGTGTACTAGTACACACCATTGAAATCACATCTCAGAAAGCTCCCATCTCTGGTACCAACACTGGTTTAATCTAAATGTACCAGCATGCATTTTGATGCAGTTATCCCCACTGTTGCAGAAAGATGCTGCAAACATAACTGTTGGTTGTGATATCGGCTAATAGGGCAGGCTGTCTTAATTGGGAGGATGATGGAGACTCTTATGTGATCTTTAATTTAATTTGGCCCTGTGATAATACACAAAGGATTTTTATATTTTGTGCAATGTGTTAACATCCTGTTGCAAGGTGAATTATTATATTTCTTCCGCCTCTAGATATTACATAACCTCTTTTGTAAAGCCTGGAAAAGGTGAGAGTAACGCCTGTTTCTACTGCAGCAAACTCAATCTTCATTCTAGCAAAATAACAAAAGGAATCTTGATCGTTCTTCCACCACAGCAGCATGATTGATTTAAATAGTTTTCAAAACCAAAAATAGAGATTGGGACATTTCCTAACCTCAAGCAACCTCCAGCAGTAAGGCAGTGCATGCTGCAGTCTGATAAGCGAGATGCAGAGCTCATTACTTTAAGCAAATGGTGATAACTGAAGGCAACTCAGAGGAAAATATCAAGATTTTATGAACTTAAATCATGGTGGTAGGTCATTAAAAGGGGAATGTTTGAGAAAATTGGCATAAAACAATAAAAATAAAGATAAATGATATCCTTCTGCTCAGTTAAGGATAAAAAAAAATCATATTTTAAAAGCAAGCAGTACTAAAATGGGATTTTTTTAAATTTGCAAACCCCCTTTACATGATGCTAATTAGAATTTGCTTTGGGTAGACAATGAATATCCTTATGCTCCATACATTTTCGCATCACCTGTTGATTCTTCCTGTCTTCAGAAAACCAAGAGTCTGTGAAACAGCATGACAAAGGGCATAGTAGATCAAACTGACACCCTGTCTTGCCTCTGGCTTGGCTCTCTTGCAGGGAGGCAATGATGCTATCTCACTGTCTGCACCATCTGTATGTGTTAGCCAAACAGATAGTGTGCCTATAGGGAGAAGCAGCTCATCAGCACATCACCTGGAACAAAGAGCAAAAGCAGGAGGAAGGGATAACAGTGTTGTGTAATCACAGCTAACAGAAACACAACTTCCGTCTTGGTCTAGCTTCCCTTTATCGGACTGGATCATCAGACCTGGGGGAATGGTTAGGGCAGGGATGTAAAAGCCACCAATTTGGGCTGTCAGGCTCTTTACTTCACTTTCACACTTTTAGGAGGCAGTTTGAGGAAACAGAAATAGCCAAGATGGAAACAAAAAGCACCAGCGCTGTCAGAGAAACAGGTTCTTGTGCGCGCCCGCGCGCGCATGTGTGTGTGTGTGTGTGTGTGTGTGTGTGTGTGTGTGTGTTTTAATCTTCTCAGGTTTTGGGAGACTGGAGACTGTCCATACATCTAAAACTGAGGGTAGTTTGCAATAATAAACTGAAAAGACAAAGGCCTTTCCACTGTTTACCACTTTGTGTTTTCTTCTTTTGCTTTTCTTTACAACACTCATGCTTGTTGGCAGTAACATGCCAACAACTAGTGGTCTTCTTTTGATGGGATCATAGCAGTTAACATACCAGCATAGTCCCTAAATGTGTAAACTCATCTTTCAACTTGGCACTTATTTTGAACTCAACTAGATGCTCCCACAGTAGGGCCAGCTCTTAGTTTAGGTTTAGGAGATAAACCCCATCTTTACTTTTAGGATGAGCCTTTAAACCTTTCTTTTTGATAAAAAAAAATAAGTATTGACAGTCAAGAGGGAGTTCTTCTTCCCCAGTCTCACCATGAGAATGCTTGCCTTATTTGGATTTTGTATAACATTGTAGATTCTTTGACCTATGGTAAAAACGCTGTCGTATAAACTGAATTGACTTGACTTACACCTCAGTTCCATTCAGTTTGTCACATCCTGTGCAACAGCAAGTAAATCATAGTAATCTGGCTTTCACATATGTAATTTCATACTCGAAATAAAAAGATGCAGATGAAAAAGAAAGGTGCATTAAGATCTTGGCCACCTCCGTTATCAGTGCAAATTGCAGGCTTTGATATTTCACTTCAGCCAACAAGCCTTTAAGTGTGATCACTGTTTAAGAGTTCAATAAAATTTCTTAGAGTATCTCTAACAGCTAATGTCAAGCATTAGAGATGGTACAGACATCTGTTGGATAGCACCTACACGTTTTGGCTATGTGAAACCAGAGCAAGACCCCAGGGCAGGCCAAGGGGAACCTCCAGAGATGATGCCTCTTAGCTGGCTTACTTATGCTCTGGTATCCTCCAGCAGAGCAGGAGGTGGTGGAAGCAGTAGCTCCACTCGCAGTACCACGTCGGCCCCTTGCAACCCTTTTATATGAGCAAAGACTCTCGTTATGCATCTTTATTTTTCTCTTAGAACATCATGACAGATTGTACTTTATTAAAAGGATATTCTAACTGCGAACATAAAAGAAATCCATTTGGCAGCTTTCTGGGTGTTTGTTAATGGATTAATGACAGTCATGGCTCCTCTGAGCCTCCCGTAGAGATGAGCATTTGGAAGATTTTCTGTTACAGTAGTAATGCATGTGGGTGAAAAGAGGCTGTCTGATCAAAACACTCCAAACTCCACTGCAGTGGATGGAGCAAAGTAATTAAGTCTACTGACAGTTGGATTGATTGGCTGATTATTAATTTTGTATTCATCTTGCAATTATTTCTATTAAGTCAGCCTTTTTAATTAACTAAGCAGTAATCTGCATTTTTTTCAAATTGCATTTTATGCATTCTGGGATTGTTGTATCTCTCGTGCCATTCTCCTCAAGTCAAATATTAAATTGACTTGGAAAGCAAAGGGTTTTGTCTTCAGCTCAAGTGTTTGAGCTCTGATCATTCTGTCTGACTGAGCATGAATACAGCTGTCACTCCATCTGAATGCTTCCTTTGAATTTGAATGAAAAGTGCTCTGCTCAAAACCTCTCAGGCATTTCTGAGTGGTATTAATAAAATGATGGATTCAAAATGGTCTTTCTAATGTTTTCTCCACCATCCCCTGGGTAATGCGTGTAGGTTTACATGCCTTTAAAAAGACATATGAGGACATATAATTGCTATTTGGACCCCAGTTTGCTTGAGATATCCATTAACTACCTCATTAACTGTTTGAATATGTCCCTGGGCATGGGATCCACTTAAGATCAAGGCATGTACTTCATTCATTAACCATTCAAAATGACTCTGCCTTTGCTTTCTGACCTCCACAGTTGGATTCAGAAATAACCTTCTTCCTACTTAAATGGACATCACACTATATAAAGGACATTTCCTTTCCTTTAAAATAAGAAAAATAAAAAATCACAACTAAAGCAACTTGTATTAACAAACTCAAATTTACAGAAGTTCTGCCGTCTGCAAGAGGCAACTAAATCTAAAGATTGGCACCTGTCTTCTCCAGTTCCTGTTTTCATTTCCTTATAACGACTCTGATAAATTTAATTAAGCTGTCGTGTTACTCTGCTTCCACACACAGGTGGATTAGCCCACTGCTATTCTGACTGCGGTGTCAAAGGAAAAGGGTGCTGTGTGTGTGTGTTTGTATGTTCTGATAGTCTTTCATTTTCTTTTGTGAATATTGAGAGAAGCCTTCTACGTCACATTACAGTGGAGCATTTGTTTGTTTACACTCTGACATGTTGGAGTAGCTTTACATTGTTTGTCCTGAACTGATGATTTGTTTTCAGTTGCTCGCTGTAATTTTGGCAGGACAGGTGGATCACACTTGCAGGTTCTATTAGCTGTTGTCGGTTGTGTGCCTGCAAGTGTCAACGTATGTTTTATTTTCGTCTTATATGCAAATTATATGTTGCACGCTGTTGTGCATATGATAAACAGCTGTAGTTCTGCCAATTAACTGAGTATAACTCAAGAGATATTGCTTTATCGTGTATGCACCAGCTGTCCTTTGGCTGATGGTAATCAGGACAAAATTGTAGAGAGAAACTGCAAAGTTTTACATTTGCTCCTGTTTCAAATTTCAGGGTTTTATTTGTAAAGATTTATATACATTATGTAGGATATGAAAGCAGATTTTACCTGATTCATGCAGTCAAACCTGCAAATTAATTCACAATTGATGCATTAATGCAATAACTACCTAAGTGAGTAAGTAAGTAAGCACCATGAAAAATGCTATAGGGGTTAAAATATTAAATATATATATACAGCATGATGAATGGATTGACAATAGCCATGGGTCTGAGAGTCTCTGAGTTTCAAAACAGTCTACTGATCTCAGAGCAGTGAAAGCACAGCCAGCGGCAGCTTGCCTAGCATGTTGGTCTCCAATCAGTTTCCCATCAAAGAGTTTTATCCACAAACCACATGCACAAACAACCAGAAAAAGCTGCAGCATTTGTTAATGGGACATGGGCACACCCTCAAAAGACTGACTCCATTAAGTCAAGCAGAGTTAATCCTGCTTCCAGAGAAACTAGCCAAGTAGGGCCACAAGATGGCAGTACTTTAAAGGATGGATGTAAACGGGTAAAATGCTTTATAATATAACACTATTTGACATGAAACATATCAAAGGGATGAAAGCCCTTTAATTGGTACACTTTCAGTCTGGAGAACTGTTCAGGGTTTACGCCACGTCTCAACCTATGGCAGCTCAATTAATCACCAGCCTCTCTGCCACCCTGAATTAGATAACCAGAAGACCATGGATGAATGGATTTTTTAATTGTGTCTGTTTTATATTACTCTAAACATGGACTACTTGCCTTTCTTGCCCTGATGGAATGCCACTGTTGCAGCGTGTTGAAAAAAAAAAAACCCCATTCAAACTCAATGAATGTAATGCAGTACTTAAAAAAAACAGTCAGAGAGAGAGAGAGAGAGAGAGAGAGAGAGAGAGAGAGAGAGAGAGAAACACACAATGCAATCCAGAATAACTGGACCTTTTGATATTTTCAGTTTAAGTAATTTTCATTTCAACTTCACTGTCTTTTCTCTTAAAACTATGTCGGAACATAGTGTATTTTATCAATCAGTTCCTTATGCATAAACTGTATCTAAACAACACAACATTTTAACCCAAATCATCTGGGGAAAACTCTTGCTCAGCACAGTAACACAACACTGGGGGCGTGACCTGGCCAGTTAGCCAGGGAATTTGACCTCTTAGTGATGCTGGTTATTTTTCTCTTTTCAATTCAATTTCTTTATACAGCATCAAATCACAACTACAGTTGCCTTAAGGCGCTTTATATTGTAATGTACACAGAGAGAAAAACCTAACAATCATATGAGCCCCTATGAGCAAGCCCTTTGGCGACAGTGGGAAGGAAAAACTCCTTTTTTTACAGCAAGGAACCTCCAGCAGAACCAGGCTCAGGAACTGGCTGGGGTGAGGGGACAGGATAGTCTGTGGTGATGAGGCCATGTGGACTGTGATCAACTGATGGTTTCTCGTAAACCTGGTGGAGTTTTTATCAGAAGTTTAATTATTTACAAACATGTTACAAATTAATATTTAAACCACAATAATACAAAGAATGGACACAGTTTGACATTTTCAAGTTACAAAAAAATCAGAAAAAACAGAAACACATGAATATACTTGTTTGTCTAGAGGTTTTCACATTGCAGGAAACATAAAAGCTAAAAAAAAAATGTAAAAAGCATACTTCTGTTGTTCCTTTTTATTTCTAGACAATCCATCACACCACATATATAAAAATCCATTTCATAACAGAAAAAATGTATTTTCACTGGTAACTACATTGGCAATACATAAAAATGGCACTGTAGTGATTATTTTAAATGTCAGATACTGTCAGGAATAGTGGAAATATTTGATAAGTGATGTTTAAGATGGAGCTGCCAGGCTGGCGGAAAAGAGAAATACCACAGAGAAAGTGGATGTAGTAAAGGAGGACACGCAGAGGGTTGGAGTTACAGAAAGGGATGCCCAGGGATAGGGTGAGATGGAGGCAGATGATCCACTGTGATGACCCCTAAAGGGAGCAGCTGAAAGAAAAATAAATACTGCCAAGTAATAGGCAAGAAGCTCCCCAGTGTCTTTTTTTTCCTTTTTTTAAATAAGTGCATTACAAGACACACAGATGCTTATTTAACCAGCTCAAACCAAAAAATGTCATGTCATGCTTTCAAAAGAAGTCCCACCAATTAAACTGGAGCTTTTCTTTTAGGCGGTCCATATGTCCTCAGCTGCTGCAGCAAATTGTCTCAGAAATCAGAGATTTCGATTTTTTTTTCCTCCTAGAAAATGAACCAATATGTGGAGTGTTAATCACTTCATTCATTATCAAAATATTTACATGATGGCCACAGGTTGTCCTTGGTGTTTGATGTCATGTCACTGCCAGTTTCCTCTAAACGATCTTAATTTAGCTTAAAAAAAGAAAGAAAGAAAGAAAGAAAGAAAGAAAGAAATAATTACTATTTGTTTTTGGGGGTTTTTATTTTATTTTGGGATTCTAATTGTATTTCAAGAAAGTGAAGAAATGTTGAAAGGCACGGTTGCAGCAGCTCAACCCTTAAGTGCAATTTTATTAATGTTAACCTGTGATTTCTTTAGACTGGAGAAATATACCAAAGCTTTTATCTCACCCCTAAGTGCTGTTTCGTCTTTTTTTGCACTCAGACTCTAATGTTCAGCTTTAATTTCTGAAAAATGTTACTAGAGCTAAATGTGAAGGTGAAAGCACAAAGCACTGGAGAACTCTTCTTTTCCACTAGAGCTGAAATAAACAGCTTCGAGCGTGCCTGCTGAGAATACATACAGATACTTCAGTGAACCTGAGCAGTGACTTGTGTATTTATGTTCCTAGATATCAAATCCACCCAACCCCTCCTTTCACTCTTCTTTGCCTGTGCTTCATTACTCCACATCTCCCCTAACCTTTAAATACAGATGCATTTGCTCCCCTCCTGGCTAGCTGGGTAGTTCTCCTGCTGCCTGAAAGGTTAATAGATTTCCTGACCCCCTTGTGCAGTGAAGTGCAGCAGGATGGGAGGACACAATCAGGTTGCATGCATACCAAATTTGTGCATGTGAGACATACAGTGGAAGTATGCTGACAGGAATTTGACCGTGCCCTTTTCCAAATTTGACATGTAATTCTTTTCCTCTCCAATCGTTTGAGAGGATTGTGTTCATTTTGCAATACTTTGCACGAACAAAGACTCTCAAATGCACTGAAATCCTCAAATACTGTGCAAAATACCCCAAACCCCAAAACTCTATCCAGCCACTTTAGTATATTTTGTCTTTGAGTGCCATATTTCATAAAGAATAAGCTTCAAACTCAGGCCACTATGTGCCAAACATATTAGTAATCATGAAAGGACTCCCACTGTTTGCCCATACAAGCAGGAAACAGAGAGAACACACAGCAGAAAGAGAAGAAAGCAACGCGAGTGCAGAATAGAAAAGGCCAGATGAGAACTATTGGGCTAAATTGATTTCTCTCAGGGAGACAGCAGTGCAGATGATCGTGCATCGTACGCTGTGTTACATAAGCGTCTTGCCACAGCTAAAGGGAGTGATAGAAGTAAACAAGGCATAATTGCAAATGCAAGCAATCAGTAGTGACAGAGTCGGTGGCGTGGGGCGGCCATTAGAAACTAGAGATGGCACGATACCACTTTTTTATGTCCGATACCGATATCATAAATTTGGATATCTGCCGATACCGATATGAATCCAATATAGTGTTTTTTAATCAACAAAACTGTTTTTTTTTAATATCTTGCTGCATTTTGTATAAGCTCATACTCAAGTTTAAAACAACAACTACACTAAAGCTATTCTGTTATACCTGTATGCAAAAAAAAATATTTCATAGTTCAGCAATACTGATCAATCTAATAAACTTAAACCTACTCCATCCTCCCTATTCTGGTATTTTAAAGAGTACTTAGCAGAAATATTAAGCAACCTAACTAATAGGGTTCCAACTCCCAGCAACAACAAAAATAAATAAATAAAAAATAGGGAACCACCCCTCACGCTCCACCTCATGATGCTTAATCGACGTAATCAACCTTAATTTGATGCAGTGTGAAAAAAAATGCACAGAAATCAATTATTTTTCAAGAAATATTAAATAGATTCAACATCTTTCTTCAACAAAATTGCAGACTGCACAGATGGTACCTTCCCAAAGGAAAAAGTACTATAGCTTACTAGGGTATTTAGACTTAATAGTTACTATATACAGTAATGGACTTCTATTCATTTTACATCAAATTAAAACTTTGGGTGTCAGATAATTATTTATTAAAAGCTAGACATTTTAAATGAGAATAAGAAAGAAAAGTATGTCTTTGTGCCCCCTTTTCCCTGTTAATGCCCTATCGGCCCCCCTGGCTAAACTTTGCTAGATCCGCCCCTGCACAGTTACCAGCGTCAGCTACGTAGAAAAAGATCCTGGTGTAGAACGTAATATTAAATAAATTCTAACAACAGCTTATCAAGCTTAAACGTGCTGCTGTTGTTTATCCACTGGTTTCCTCTTTCTGGTGCAAAGTGGGCCAAAAACAAACAAGACAGACGGACTCGCGACAGAAAAGCCGATCAGCTGATCATTAAGCAGTTTCATGATTGAAGTAGCAGCAAGAAGAGGCAGTCGCTCCATATATCGTTTGTTAAGCTTAACGCAGGAATGCTTTACAAACATTCAGAGATGGACTTACACACTTGCTTTACTTCTCTCGGGGATAACTTTGTCGGAGATGAAATGCCGGGTTGCTAGCGAAGCTCCAAATGCTATCCAGACCACCGACAGGTCCCGCATGGCACAGC
Organism: Perissodus microlepis; assembly: GCF_051167445.1. Lineage (NCBI taxonomy): Eukaryota > Metazoa > Chordata > Actinopteri > Cichliformes > Cichlidae > Perissodus > Perissodus microlepis. Next base: position 16,195,352 of record NC_140477.1, on the reverse strand, counting down.
CGCTCTATCACGTGATGCATACTGCTCCGACGTGCTAACGTTCTGAGGCGAGTTACGGCGTGTTGCAAGTTTTGTGAGGTGCTTTCGTGATATTTAATGGATCGGATTACATTTTTTATTTTTCTCCGATATCCGATCCAGTAATTTAGGTCAGTATCGACCGATACTGATACGTAATATCGGATCGGTCCATCTCTATTAGAAACCAGGGGGAATTTTGCACTGGAAAGTAACCACGAAAACTCGGCATTCTCTGAGGTGTATCTGCTCACATTTCATTGGATTGTTTGCAGTGAGACACAAAAATACACATTAAATTCATTTATATCTACATATGTTGGCCTTTCAAATTGTTCCTCGTTTATAATTTAGTGATTTTCCCGTTGAAAAAGGTACTGCGGACTAAATGTAAACTCTGATGAAACCGAGATGCTGGTGTTAATGTTGGCTTTGCCACCAGGTATCTACAGTTTCACATTTCAAGACTTAAACAATGCTGAAACTTACAAGGCCTGCTCTTACACTGACTCAACTACCTGCGATTTATCGATATCAGGGTGTAGATTAAAAGCTTGTTAGTGTCCTCTAGTCAGAGATAAAAGGTAAATGGACTGACTTGTGCAGTGCTTTTCTCTGAAAGCATTCAGAGTGCAGCCCACATTCGCCCATTGACACACACATTCATGCCTTTAGTGCTTTTTACCCATCATGCACACACCTTAGTACTTGGTACTTAGTACTAGAAGCTCAATTACATTTCAACATGCAACTTATGAAACAGCCGAAGTTGGTATGGGTGTAGCACTGACAACACGCCTTGTTGGGCCTCCCCAGGACCAAAACAGTGAGTTGGGAATCAATGAAATGAAGATAAAAAATATTTTAAATCCCAATGAATCCTCATTATATACATGAGTGTGTCATTTTGGCTAAAACTACTTTACTCCCTTACGGCATAGTGGTTTGATCACAACCAAGACTTTTCTTTCCCCTTCAGACCATCATCTGGCTCAACAACGGCTGGAGCTGGCTGGACAGTTCTTCAACTCAGCTGATTCCTGTTGCATTGCCTAGGGATCATTATTGTCCTCCAGCACACTGATGTCCACTTCAGGGGATTTAGCGGAGCTGGAAAGTCCTCTAAATCCACAGACGCCTCTGTGGCTTGGACGTCACTTTTCTCCATTGCACCCTGCTAGCATCCAAAATAGCACTGAAAACACAGCTTAGGCAGGTGGGGTTGTTTTTGTTTACACAAAGTTAAAAATTGTACCTGCTGAGGTTAAATTATTAATATTAATCCTGACATGAATAGTTAGTTGTTCTTTTTAAGACCTGGTTATTGTGACGTGCCACCCTGTAACTGTAAATGTGTGTATAAAAGCCTTTCTTTACAAAAAATGTTCAGAATGTTTTCTGTGACCACAGAAGATAACTTGTCTCTGTAAATATTTTAGGCTTACTGCTGTCGTCTTGTATGTACTGTTGTTTGACCCTTTGCTGAGGTAAATAAAACTCAAAGCCTGCTTGTGTCCAACTCGATTTATTTTTGATTTCCACAACAAACTTTATGTCAGAATTGGGATCCCATGGTTGATTAGATCTGTGTGCTGACATGGACGTGACTGCCTTCCCAGCTGCTGCTTCGCATAATTGAGATGAAGACGACAAATTTTTTGGATCACAGACCATCTCCGCTCCACTCGGCTTGTCTTTAAAGTGTCTTTGGGCAAAATGACCAAACCCCAAATAACACCGAATTGTCACACTGCCTCCATCACAGTAGAAAGTTATCCTGCTGGAAGTAGTCAACAGAGGGTGGGCGCACTGTGGATATAAAGGGAGTGACACGGTCAGCATCAATACTCAGGCAGGCTGTGGTTCTCAGTTGGTAGAAAGGGGTCCGAAGTATACCAGCAAAATATATCCCACGGCATTACACCACCCAAACCAGCCTGAGCTGTTGCTACAAGGCAGCATGGATCCCTGCATTCATGCTGTTTAGAGCAAATTCTGACCCTACCATCTGAATGTGATGGCAGAAATTGAAACTCATCTGACCAGGCAACGTTTTTACAATCTTTTATTGTTATAGTTCTGGTGAACCTGTATGAATTAATAATCGGCATCTGCTGTTGTGATTTTGTGCCATATAAATAAGACTGACTGTAGCCTCAGTTTCCTGCTCTTAGTGGACTGTGTGGTTTTCCATCTGCTTCAGGGTGTAACGTGTGGTGAGTTCATACACGCTCTTCTGCAAACCTTGGTTGCAACAACTGGTTGATTGAATTGCTTTTGTTTTCCTATCAGCTCAAAGCTTTTGGTCAATTCTTCTCTGACCTCTGGCATCAACAAGGTACTTTCACCCAGAGAACACTTCCTAGATGTTTTGTCTTTTTTGGACCATTTTCTGTAAATAATAACTTTGTTGAAAAATCCCAACAGCTCAGCAGTTTCTGAAATACTCAGATTACCCCACCTGACCATCCAAACCACTGGCAAATTTGAAGTCCCAAATTTGAAGTCACCTTTCTTCCCCAATCGGCTGTTTGAACTTTCAGATTTTATTGACCATGTTTATGTGTTTAAATGCATTTAGTGCCTGGCATGTGATTGGCTGATTAGATACTAGCATTACCAAGCAACCGGATAGTTGTACTCGATGAAGTCTCCCATGAGTCTATATATCAGTGAAGACCACTTGGTGTATTTTAAAAGAAATTTATCAGCCATAAAATCATGTAAAACATGAAAAAGATGAGACTTTGAGATGCTAAAAACGTCACTTTGTATCCTGTTAGATACTAACTTTGGTTATAGTGTGTTATAATACTGTGCCTCACTGATTTTCACTAATTATGTTTTTAAGGGGAAAAAAACAGCTTCTTGATTCAATTTACCCTCCAATGTGGCTGAATTATAACATTTCTGCAAACACGAGTGGGCCAAAATTCCTCCACTGCGCTGTACAAGTTGCTGCTGCTGAGGGTGGACCAACCAGTTATTAGGTTTATGGGGCAATCGTTTTTTTCACACAGGAATATGTAGGTTTGGATTTTTTCCACTTGATAAAAAACACCTTCATTTAGAAACTACATTTTCTGTTTACTTGTGTCATCTTTTTTTCTAATATTTAAATTTATTTGATGATCTGAAACATTTACATTTGACAAACATCCAAAAAATAGTAAATTAGGAAGCAGGCAAACACTTTTTCACCCCGCTGTGTATCAAAATAAGAAAAACAAACCTACTGCATAAATCCATAAAGTTTTGTACCATGATTTGTTGAGCTCGTTGTACGGCTGTGTGAGGACTGCATCCTGTAAGCACCATCTGCTCTGGTAAGAATAATGCACTGTTCATTTCATCACAGCCAGAATCCCATTTGTTAGCGGCAGAGTGGCCCGGACTGTCCCTCTTGATGGCATCGTTGATTAGATTCTTAGCTCTGCACTTTCTAAACGTCATGCTAATAGAGCCAGAATAATCCATCTGGCAGACTAATTTTTGCCTATTGTCAGGCTGGGAGCATTAACTACTACAGAGCAGACTCGAAGTCAGACAGCAGACACTAATTCGTCAGCGCACCTCTTAAATGATGTTATCAGTCTTTGATGTTTTTTTTCTGGTTTTGAACAACCATGTGATCGGCCGTTCTGTCTGGGTATTAAGTAAGCCTGAATATACTCAGAGACCTAGCAGGAAGTAAAGGGTTTACATGGTGATGAAAAAGTGAGAAATCTCAGAAAAGAACGTTTTCACAAATTGCAGCTTTAACTCCTTTAAAAAGCTTCTGGTACTCCTGCACAGACTGAGTCATTTAGCTGAAATGGCAAATGTTAACCATGTTAGACTTTACCCCAACCTTAACGATGGATCTCTGAATAGTTTGATGCTTACAGTGGATTAATTCAATCTGAAATTGGTTGTTCGCAGTAGAAAACCCACACAGCAATATTCTTTGTACTCTTCTTCTCAGCATATTTCAGCTCATATTTTTAATTTCTTTAAAAAAAATTTTAATTAAATTTGTTATTTGAAATTAGTGTCATGTTTTGCTTCAAATCCTGTGCAAACTGTCTGAAAACATTAAGGTGAAACATTATTAAAAAGAGTGCTCCACTGGAAAAGCTCTCATTTTGGTTCTTTAAAAATGTTGTGGTGTTGAAGCGGATTTAAATTCTCCAATTTGGGGCTCTTGGCCAACAAATTCATTACATCCGTGCAATACGCAGGGCAGCTTTGGTTCAGGTAGAGTGGGCAGTCTTGTTACGTTACTGCAGTGTTTGCTAAAAGAAAATAAACCATACAGCCTGCTTTATTTTTCAATTGCTTTGTATTTTAAGCCCCGAAGTAAAAGACATGAATTTTATTGAACCTATTTTACAAAATAAGTGCAGAAATTCTAAACCAAAGGTATTCACTTGTAATAGTAGATTACGATGTAGATTGTAAATGTCATGAGCAAATATCTAAGTTAACCAAATTATACACAGTATGTTGACAACCTGACCATCATGGCCAATATTCACTCCCCTCTTATCTCTTATCTGGCCTCCACTGACCTTTGAGGAAAAGCATGTGACTCTGTAGCTGATAAATGCTCCAGTTAACTTTGTCAGGGACAGTCCTCACTCGCCATCAGCTGTTACGTTTAAAAGGATCTATATTTTATGACATTAAAGCAATTACATATAAGTGCACATCATTTACCATTTTATCTGCTCAGCACCAACAAATATAGAGCAATATGGGGAACACAGCTGCAATTTCAGCAGCGTAAAGCGAGGTTAGCGGCAGATTAGAAGCAAGTACAAACACATCTATAAGGGATGACAATGCAATGCACAGTTGGCACTTTATCTTTACAACTGCTTCTTTACAGCTTCTTTTGGTGGCGTTAGTAAGGTACGGCTTAACAAGCTGCTCATACACAATGTATTTTAGCAGGAAGGAAAGTATATTGTCTGTAATCAATGAAAATGTAGTGCTTCCAGCCAATTTTAGACTCAAACTCTGACTTAAGCTCAACATAGCTTGCTAAGCCATTAATCTCTCTTTGTACTACACCCTCTGGTCAGCCATCAGTTCTAAGTTTATTGCACAATAAACAATTCTCTTGCTTTTAAAAGTAGTCTCCCAGTGACTCCACAGTAGTATGCATTCTTTTTTGACAGTAGGAGTAGGTGTTAATGAAAACGATAGATCAGAGCAGTTAAAATAAATTAATGTAAACTGAGCTTTTGGATGAGGCTGGTTCTAATCTCTATTTAAATATACGTCACCTTGGATCCTTTTTTTTTGTTAATGATTGATGAAAAAAAAAAAAAAAAAAAAAACATAGAATGTGAGGCGTGTACTTTTTCCGGCTTCTGTGGAGGATCTGCCAGAAAAAGACTGGCTTATGACATTTACTTTTAACCCACATAGTGATCGTGCAACAATTAAATACCTCTGCTTTGTGCAAAGGTCAACTCGCTGCCCTTATTCAGTCAAAACTAGTTGAAACACATTTGGGCCTTTTAGCTCGAGGGCACTTAGGGAAGCGTAACAGTTTAAAAAAGAAGCAGTGGGCATGTTTTAATGACTCTTGTCACTCCCATTTATCACCATTTTCACAGCACACATTACAGCGTTTTAAGCCCACGTGGTTCTTGTGATCACAGCTCGGGACTTGTTAGCGTAGCGAGATCACAAATTCAAAACCGTAGGTGAGCTCAAAGCTTTCAGCGAGTTGGAAGCACTCTCAATTTAGCGTTTTTGTTGAAAACTGACTGGCTCAAGAGTCCGAAAGGAAAACAGAAATGTGTCTTTCTAATTTGAATGTGTCCGTTTCCATGTCAGAAATGTTCCATGTTTGCAAACCATTTAACTGTGACAGAGCTGGCAATGAAGACGGGGAAGGCTTCTTTCTACTCATAATCGAAATTGCCCACTGGGCAGACAAACCCTTATTGTAGCCATGTGCAGTTTGCTCTGTTTAATTCGTCTTTGGTCCTGGAAATGACTGTTTAGTGCGTTTTGTTACTTTTTTACTTGCATCTTTAAATCTGCAGGAAATCATTAAAAAAAATTATTAAAAATCAGGAAAAACCTCACAACATCATCATAGCTGCTGTGGTACGGTAATTACCTTTTTTTTTTTTTTTTATGTCTACCTAAAAGGAGACGGTTTGCACAACTGTTCATTTTGGAAATTAAACTTACATTCACCACTTTTTAATGCACACTTGTTCAACAGCCTGTTCAGTGTCTAATCGGCTGATCACATGGCAGCAACTTAGTGCATTTTGACAGGTAGATATGGTTGAGATGACCTGCTTAAGAAAATCTAGCACCAGAATGGGGAAGAAAGGTGATTTACGATTGGATGGATGTTGGTCTCAAACGGCCTAGTCAGAGTATTTCAGAATTTTTCCTCCTGCAGGTTCAAAGAAATCCGTCATCCTACCTGTTAGAAGGAAGACTTACCTGAAACATGCCCATTCCCCACCACTACACCCCTCACCTTTCTAGAAACTAGACTTTCCACCAAAGGCCCCGACCTGAGCCTCAGTCGCTCACCCCACCAAGTAAGACTTTTAAACTTCCACCTTTTATTGCAAAACTCAGAGTCCCTTTTCTTGTCCTCATCCACAGAGCTCCTATTTGTGTCGTTGCTGCTAAACCAAAGTCTCAAATGTCACATTTACTCAATATTAGAAACTGGTTGCCTTTCAATAAACCTTTTAAAAACTTTCTTTGGCATGCTGAGACTGACTCCAGAGTGGTACTTTAGACCAAATATGACATTTTCCCATATAATCATCTCCAGGGTTTACAGAGAATTATCAGAAAAAGGAAGAATATCCAGTGAGCAGCAGTTCTCTGGGTGAAAGCTTAAGCTTTTGAGAAGAGCATCTATGATTACACATCACTTTAAACCCTGAAACAGGTGGACAACTAAAAACAGGGCTCACCAAAATTAGACATAGAAGATTGGGGAAAAGCTTGGTCAGTCTTGATTTCTTCTGTGACGATCAGATTGTGACAGCTGCTTTCAGCACGATAACGAGCCATGTCACAAAATTCAAATGTGGGGATTCCCATCATGTATGTGCAGATGACAAATCTGCAGCAACTGTGTGATGCTATGGTCTTAATATGGATCAAAATCTCTGAGGAGTGTCTGTGAAGGTTCTCAGTCATCCAGGTCATCGTAGTCAAAGGAGCTTGCAAAGAAAAGCGTCTGGACTTCTTTAAGTTTACTTGAAGACGTTTCACCTCTCATCCGAGAAGCTTCTTCAGTTCTAAGGTCAAATGGTGGAGAGTCCCAGATATAAACCTAGTGGGAGTATCCCCCCACAGAGGGACAAAAGGACCCCCTGATGATCTTCTAATCGCCTGAGCCAAGGTGTGAAACTGGGTGTGGGTCCCAATCAGCCAGAGTTTCGGGTGTGTTCATTGTGAAACCTGGCCCCACCTTATCATGCGAATTCCTGAGGTCAGATGGCCCAGGATGTGAGTGGGCGTTAAGGCGTCTGGGAAGGGATCTCAAAACTGGATTATAGATGGCAGAGAGTTGGTGTCGTAAACCCCCGCCTCTGTTCAAAGATGGTCGCTCACAGTGGACATAGATGGCTTCTTTCACTCCTCTTTCAAACCATCTGTCCTCTCTGTCCAAAATGTGAACATTGGCATCCTCGAAAGAGTGTCCTTTATCCTTAAGATGCAGATGGACTGCTGAGTCTTGTCCTGTGGAGGTGGCTCTTCTGTGTTGTGCCATGCGCTTGTGAAGTGGCTGTTTGGTCTCTCCAATGGTCTCTACATTGGAGAGACCAAACAGCCACTTCACAAGTGAAAGAGGAGTGAAAGAAGCCATCTATGTCCACTGTGAGCGACCATCTTTGAACAGAGGCGGGGGTTTACGACACCAACTCTCTGCCATCTATAATCCAGTTTTGAGATCCCTTCCCAGACGCCTTAACGCCCACTCACATCCTGGGCCATCTGACCTCAGGAATTCGCATGATAAGGTGGGGCCAGGTTTCACAATGAACACACCCGAAACTCTGGCTGATTGGGACCCACACCCAGTTTCACACCTTGGCTCAGGCGATTAGAAGATCATCAGGGGGTCCTTTTGTCCCTCTGTGGGGGGATACTCCCACTAGGTTTATATCTGGGACTCTCCACCATTTGACCTTAGAACTGAAGAAGCTTCTCGGATGAGAGGTGAAACGTCTTCAAGTAAACTTAAAGAAGTCCAGACGCTTTTCTTTGCAAGCTCCTTTGACATCTCTGAGGAGTGTTTCCAGCACCTCGTTGACTTGATGCCACAGAGAACCAATGCCCAAAGTCGTAGGTGTATTCAGCAAAGTGGCTGGTAAGTATATATTTTAAGAGGATTAAAATAAGATGGCATCTAGATTTCTGACAAACTGAAACCAAAACTTTCCTGACGTCATTGTAAATGTTTTACTGAAGAAATGTAAACTGTTATTTTTCACCCTTATTTTCCTTTATTAAGATAACTATGTGCGTGTTTTCTATTACGTCAGCGTTTTGTCAGGCCTCTGGCTTTATTGCTGACCTTTTAATACCCTTTAAGAGCACAAGAGTAGTTTGGGTCACTAAATTTAAGCCTGAAAACAAATAAGAACAAAAGAGAGGGTTTTAGGACAGACTTACCTTGAAATAGACATTTTGCAGGGTCCTGCAGCGTGCAGTAGTTATACCCATTACTTATATACAGGCATGTGAAAAAGATGTCTACACCCTTACTGCTTCCGCTAGAATTAAGAGGGTAAATAGCAGCCAGGTGCAGCTAATCAAATGCACTTGATTAACTGATCATCAGTAAGCACGAGCACCTCTGTTAAAGCAGCTGTTCTGGCAGTTTGCTCTGGAGCATTCAGGTGTTTGCGATACTGCGGAGTGCATCAAAGTTTTACTTTATTTCACTTATTTGAGGGTTTTTTTTCCCCACAACTCACCATCTGCATGAAATAGTAAAACTTTATTTTCAATCTAGACATAAAGTGACAGAAAGTTTGCAGCTTTTCCCCTCATGTCTCCTGGTAGCTGTTAAACAAATTATTGACTGCTTCCATCAGGTCTGAGCAGACTGCCAGTACAATTACTGGATGTCCGTTTACTTTCCCTTTGTGTCCTTCCAACTCCATTACAGCTTCCACCACCCAAACCTTTCATCAGATGCCAGCACATTTTGATGGACACACAGCCGGTGAAAGTCTCTGCGAGGTGCGCTGCTCTGCATGGTGTCAAAGACCAAATAATGAGCCAAGTCCAGCCTGTGACCCACAGCTAATGCTGCACACTGCAATCCCTCTGCCCTTCTTGCGCACATCAATGTCAGCAAACATGAGGGTCTGTTTCCAGAAATATCTTCACAATTTCCCAGCCATGTGTAATTGCTAATGAAGAAGCTTTAGAGATTACTTGTTGTCTGGGAAACTTAGTAAGCAATTACATGATTGAGGTTAGGGGGTAATTGCAAGCATGTGAAAATATGACAGATTACTTGCACCACTTGGGCAGAATCCCATTAAAGTGAAGCATACATTTCCCTGTTGACAAGTCTGAGACAGCTTAGCTTAGGTGTGATATGATGCCATATTTTAGTCCTGCAGTTTTCTGCATGTACCTGCAAGAAAATAAAGTGAATGGAGACATCAACAGCAGAGGAAACAATGTGAGAACCTGCAGCTGATCTGAGAAATGACTGTCTGAGCTGCGCTGACTTGTAACGCAGTAATTATATATTTTTCAAAGCTGCCACTAACAATAAAGACTTTCAAATGAGTTTTCCCTCAAACTGCATTTTAATAATTAGATGATTCAATTATGGGGTTTTTTCTGACTTGCTTTGAGAGCGTTCTTCTTCTTCTAGCTGAAAAGCTCAAACCAAGGGTCTGAAGCCCATGGCTCTTTGACCGTCTCTTTTACAAAATGCTACATGAATATAAAGATTAATAATAATTGTGAACTAGAAAATGCATTTTCTGAAGAAACTGCAGTGTGGATGCTGATAGCTGAATGTTTTGAGGAGCCATTTTAACACTGGACTCTATGGAAGAGTTGAAAGAACCATGACATATACTACAATAACCATGACATTGGATGAAAGAGGGCAACGATGGCTATATTTTGAGGGTAAAATGATGACTGTCGACTGAACACTGTGGACACAGCAGCAGTTTAAAAAGATTTTAAGATAAAAATTTCCCTCGCTCCCACTCTAGCAGTTGAGCTGTCTCACTCTAACCTCCAACATTCCGTCCCATACGCACCCATTATAAACTCTGAAACGGGTGAAAAGCATGAATTTTAAACTGGAGCTGAGGAAAAAGTATCATAGCTATTGAGAAGATAAATACATGTTGAATAGTTGAATGTCTTGGCTTCGTTTTAAAGTTTGAATGGTGGCTCTAGGTCAACGTATGTGGAAGTAGATACAGGTCAAAGAGGAGTAAGTTGAATGAGGATTCGAAGGATCTCCCCATTGCAATACATTATAAATATTTGTTGAATAAAGTTGAATAATTGGCTAGCTGCTGTTAAGCTAGCACAAGCACAGAGTACTTAAAAGTTGGTGGCTACATAATTTGTCCTCTAAAACAAGTCATGTCTATATTGTCAAAACACTAGTATTCCAGCAGAGAAGAGAATGGTAGCACCACCAAAAGTTCAAAAAACAACTGTTACAAGCTTCTAGGATAAATAGCAGTGCTCTACATTCAGCTAATAGAGAAATACACAATTGGTTATATGAAAAATGAATATGTTACCTTACCTGAAGGTGTAGTTTTATCCAAAAAGCACAGAGAGGCCAACAGCAGCTGCATTCATTCAGGTGACCCTGAAAGGGCGCAAAATTTTCGAAGAGGCCGGACCGTTGTTTAACTCAATAACTTTGTGTTCTTGTAACAAAGACCATTTTGAGAGAAAATAATTTAGGTTCACCACACGAATAATAATTGCAGTAATGCTGGAGTCCTACATTTACATTGAGTGAGATGAAAAAAAAATGTTTCAGCTTAAAGAGGGCCTTGAATTTTTTCCTTTGAGTATACAAATTAGTGATGTGTTGGTCGCGAACGAAATGGCTCTTAGAGCCGGATCTTTGACGTGAACGACGCGAGCCGGCTCCTTATCGCGAGCCGTGGGGTTTTTTTTTGTTTGTTTTTTTCTTTCTCTCACCCTCTCTCTCGCACTTTTTTTCTGCTTCACTCCGCATTAGTGATGTGCGGATCAATCCTGAAATATCGATTCCTCCGATACCAATCATTTATGTTCTAGAATCGATTCTCACATTAAAATATCGATATTTTAGTAATTTAGAGTAAATTTGTAGTTTATCATTAACAGGAATACAGTGGAAAGAAACGATAACATTGAGATTGTCTACATTCAAAGGAACTACTTCCTCTTCCGCCTTTCATAGTCATGTGCGAAATACGGCTGTATAAAAGTCTCGCAGCCCCTTGGCGTGCGCACTCACAACAATGGCTGAGCGTAATTGGAGTCATGTGCGGACTTATTTTACCTCCACAAACAGCTGAGATGTGGTTTGCGATACATATGGTAGTGGTGTGCGATACTGCATATTTTGGTATCGATCTGATACCAAGTAAATACGGGCCAGTATCGACGATACCAATACCGATACTTTTCAATAAATAAGGTGGATGCCTCATTGAATTGCTAAATCGCAATTAATTTTCATGACCTTAAGTGTTTTTTGTGATTTTTCCTTTTGTATTATTAATTACTTAAAACTCAGGACATAATTAGGAGAAATTATTTATAATTAAATAAAAAAATGCTTTATTATTGTGGCGGGCCTGGTTTGTGATGCTGCTGCAGATGAGATGGACTCACCTTCACTGCATCTACAATCATGCCTCACCGGCTTAAAACCTGTGCGCTGCTTGTGCTGTTGTTGTTTTTGGTGTTGATGTGTACAGCTGGCAGCAGGAGGGCTGCAGCCGTTGAATGTAGGCTACTGTTACAGCAACCGGGTGATCACCCCGAGCCTCCGGCTTGGGGTGAGCCGGAGGCTGGCGTGCCAGCGGGACCTGCCAAGCTGGAGATGGAGGTCAAGGTGCGCGAGGGTCCTGCCTGAGGGCGGCATGCTGTCCGCTTCGGCACGCAGGCTGCATGGTCCTGCGTGCCGGCCGTCTGCCCAGCTGCCTCTGAGCCTCGGCTCACTTCCACTCCTGCTGCGCCGCCGCTGCTTGCCATATGGGTGGACATCAGGCCCGGGAGCCCTCCTGTTGCCAGCTGGAGGCGCGGGCAACTGCCAGAGTGGACACTTCCCCATCGCTGGGCCGGGGCATGGGGCGCCGATGGTCCGGGCCGATTCCCTCACCTGCTCGCGGGGTGGGGTGAAGCGGGCGATGGGGGTATGTGGCAGGGCGTGTTCTGCGATGCCGCTGCAGGTTTGGTGGTGGTGATGCATACGGCTGCCAGCGGGAGAGCTGCAGCCGTTGAATGTACTGTTACAGCAACCGTGTGATTATTGTAAGAATAAATGATGCGGCGAAGCATGAAAATGCCATCGGGTCTGCCGTGGTGGTGATCTTTTTTTTTTTTTTTGTTAATCTTAAGTGCACGCAAACCAGTAAACAAATTAAAACAAATACTGTTGATAAACTATAATACAAAAATTACAATTAAAATTCTCAACAACAAAAACAATTGGTAAAAATATAATTAATATGTAAACAACTTAACAACAAAGTGTCTAAGTCACGTGACGTGTCAGTGCAACACCGAAACATAAGAGGGGGGGAAGTAAAGTGTGCCTGCTCTCTGCTGACACAGGAGCGGCGAGTCCAGCGACCTGGCTGTTTCGTTTTTGCCGAAAGCTCAGCATAGCAAACCAGCAGAACTCAAAGTAAAGAATCGATCTAACCAGGCTAGTATCGATCTGATGCCGATCCCGACTTGGGATTGATACTATCGATATTTAGATCGATCTGCCCACCACTAACATGTGGCAAAAAAGTGCTCCAAGAGTGAGGTGTTGTGGCCATACTAGGGAGACATTCAAAAGGGCTGTTGGGGGGGAACAACTACATTTTACAGGGTTTATTTATCGGATAAAATACGTTAAATGTCACCGTTATTATTGGCCGGCCCGGAAACAGCGGGGGTGTCCAAATTCGGGGTCTAAAGAAAGCCGGGTAGTACGTCACCTCGGTGGAGTGAAACTCTGCCGTCTGCTCCTTGCTATCTAAAATATAACCAGGCGCTGACGTAAACTCTCGATCGTCTCACACTTCTGTTTAATAATTTTCTGTTTGACGTTTAATCAGCTGTGTGAAAACCCCGGAAGAACCCTAGAGAGGGATTAGTAAAGTTAAATTTAATTGAATCTAATCTAATAACTTTAATCTCAGCCAAACTGATTTACCCACGAACAAATAAAACACTGAAAAAGCCAAACAATAACATTTTTAAGTTATCAAAGCGACTTATATATCATGTTTAACCCGAGTAGTGAAAGACCGCAGGGGTTTTTTTGCGACCCACAAAGAGAAATAAGAGTAATATTAAAACTAAGTCGCTGCCGCCATTGTTGGAAACTGGAATTGGCTGGGCCGCGCTATGAATTCTGCGATATGGTTTTTCAATTTTGTTGTCCGGGTGGAAAATCGGGAGAAATTCGGGAGAATGGTGGCTCCGGGAGATTTTCAGGAGGGCACTGAAATTCGGTATTCTCCTGGAAAAATCGGGAGGGTTGGCATGTATGGTTGTGGCAACATCACTAACCTTGTCAAAAACCTCAGAGTAAATCATATCACAGAATATGACGAGCGTATGTTGAGGCGAACTGAAGAGGAGGAGAAGGACAGGTGCTGCTAGGGCGAGACAGACGTCTCTCACGGAGTCTTTTAGTGCTGCAGGCAGGCAAGGTGTTCAAATAGCGCACAACTTCAGTTTTTTTTTATTTCTGTATGATGAATTCTGCATTATTAAGTGATAACAACAAGTAATCTGATGTCCTGTAATCATTATGATGCTATAATTTGAGATACAATAAATAAAATGAGTTTGTGTACAAAGTATCGGTATCGGATCAGTATCGTCGATACCACCCTGAATATTACTTGCTATCAGATCGGAAAGAAAATCAGTGGTATCGCACTACTCCGCATACGAGCCTTGTGCTTTGCGCTGGGAAGAGGGGGGAGGGACGGTAGTTACACTCTCAAGCTACGTCCACACGTACCCGGGTATTTTTGAAAACGCACATTTTTCTATGCGTTTGCACCTTTCGTCCACACGTAAACTGCGTTTTCGGTCACTGAAAACGGAGATTTCTAAAAACGCCTGTCAGGGTGGATATTTTCGAAAACTCAGTTTTAGCATTTACGTGTGGACGAGAAAAACGCAGAAAACGCAGCATCAAAGGTGTGCGCCTTTTTTGACGTCACACTGTGCGCCACGTTATTGTTTCGGTGAAATGAATTTCTACAATAGTGTTACTGTTAATTGTACTCTCTGCAGTGTTTAAATGCTTACATATACACACACAGTTACTGTCCCTCCACACATACGACTCGGTTCTGCTCCTATGCCCCAGCTTTGTTTACTATTTCCCACCGAAGCTTCTAGACTGGACGTAGCCTCAGTAGCACAGGAACAGAGTGGGAGGTAGAGACAGAGAAAGAGAGCCAGGGACAGCAACGTCACATTAGAAAGGTATAGTAATGGTCCACAACTATTTTCAGTTGCGGATGATAAAGGTTTCAGAAAGTTTATTCATGCAGGCCCATATGACAGAGAATGTGCATCTTCTTTTTGTTTTATATTTTAATTTATATTTAATTGTGTTGTGGTTTGCAGTGTTTTGTGTTGTTTCATTTTAAATTTGTTTAAAAGGAAAAAGCTGAAAATTTAAATAGTTAAAAGTTAAAGTTTGTTTTTGTATTATATGATTTATTTATTACATTTTATGTGGAGTGAATAAATAAAAGTATATTTACGGTGGCCCCTAGAGACAAAGCACATACAAACTCCAAAACGCGTACAATCTCCAAATCACGTAAAAACTCCATAGCACGTACAAACTCCAAAATGAGTACAATCTCCAAATCACGTAAAAACTCCATAACTCGTAAAAACTCCATAGCACATACAAACTCCGAAGCACGTTCAAACTCCAAAACACAAGGGATTTGGTGTGTGGTAGTAACACGTAAATGAACATTTTTTTTTAATTATTTGAATATATATGAATGCCTGTGTATAAATAGACAAACAATACACATATGCTTTCAATTGTGTAATTTAAGTGATCTAGGTAGCTCTGCTTTGGAAGGTCAGTGAACACTAGAAATGTGTTTTGGAGTTTGTACGTGCTTTTTGGAATTTGTACGTGCTTCGTCTCTAGGGGCCACCGTATATATTTATATATAGTTTGTTGATAGTGATTTGAAATGTAAACAGGTTGAATACATGTCTGTGGCTATTGATGATTTAATGGAGTGTGTGACAGTAGAAATAGAAATGGAAAGAAGGAGTAATATAATTGTTAGTTGTATGTATAGGAGGCCTGGGACACTGATAGAAACATTCACAGACGTAGTAGAAGATTTATTGAGCAAGGTAAAGGGAAATAAGACATTCTGTATTTGCGGTGATGATAATATTGATTTTTTTTAAATGTCCAATCATAAGGCATCATCAGATTTTTTTGAGTTATTTTTTTTACCCTCTGATTACTAAAGCTAGTAGAATAACTGAAAAGTCAGCTACTGTAATTGATCATATTTTCATTAATTGCTTGGAAAGCAACATTATAAGTGGTCTTGTCATAAATGACATAAGTGATCATTTACCTGTTTTTGTTATTTTAGATTATAAAATGACACGAAAGGAGGAAGTGTGTGTGGACAGATATATAAGAATTAGAAATGATGATGCAATAAATAAGTTCAAGCAAGATCTTATGAAAGATTGGAATGAGGTTCATGTAAATAATGTCAATAATAATAATAATAATAATAATAATAATAATGGATTGGATTTATATAGCACTTTTCAAGGCACCCAAAGCGCTTTACAATGCCACTATTCATTCACTCTCACATTCACACACTGGTGGAGGCAAGCTACAGTTGTAGCCACAGCTGCCCTGGGGCATATGAGGCATTCTTAAATACTTATTTTGGTTTTGTATGAAAATCACTGTCCACTGGTATTATATAAGCAAAAGAAAAAGGAAACTACTGGTAAACCATGGATAACAAAAGGACTAGAAAATGCATGTAAAAAGAAAAATAAACTATATAGAGATTATATAAAACTTAGAACAAAGCCTGCTGAAATGAAATATAAAGTTTATAAAATAAGTTAGTATTAATTATCAGAAAGGCTAAGAAAGAATATTATAATAAGTCATTTTACAACAACAAAAAAAATATTAAGGGTACATGGAATATCTTAAAAAACTTATTGGGTAATAAATATACACCCTTAAATTTACCTACTTACTTTAATAAGAAAAATAAGGCCATAAGTGATATGAATGAAGTGGTAAATGCATTTAATTCTTTTTTTGTAAATATTTGGCCTAACCTGGCAAACTTAATTAGAAAACAGGATGATTCAGAATGGAATGACGAATGGAAAGGAGATAGCAGAGTGGTACAGTCTATGTTTTTAGGGGAAATCACTGAAAAAGAAATCATAGCTATTGTAGCAAAATCTAAAAACAAGGCATCCACTGACTGTGATGGGTTAGACATGGTCATCGTAAAAAAGATCTTGGATTGTATAATCAAACCTCTCTGTTGTCAAAGGAGCTTGCAAAGAAAAGCGTCTGGACTTCTTTAAGATTACTTGAAGACGTTTCACCTCTCATCCGAGAAGCTTCTTCAGTTCTAAGGTCAAATGGTGGAGAGTCCCAGATATAAACCTAGTGGGAGTATCCCCCCACAGAGGGACAAAAGGACCCCCTGATGATCTTCTAAT
This sequence comes from Perissodus microlepis, assembly GCF_051167445.1. NCBI lineage: Eukaryota > Metazoa > Chordata > Actinopteri > Cichliformes > Cichlidae > Perissodus > Perissodus microlepis. Next base: position 16,178,363 of record NC_140477.1, on the reverse strand, counting down.
CGCCTGAGCCAAGGTGTGAAACTGGGTGTGGGTCCCAATCAGCCAGAGTTTCGGGTGTGTTCATTGTGAAACCTGGCCCCACCTTATCATGCGAATTCCTGAGGTCAGATGGCCCAGGATGTGAGTGGGCGTTAAGGCGTCTGGGAAGGGATCTCAAAACTGGATTATAGATGGCAGAGAGTTGGTGTCGTAAACCCCCGCCTCTGTTCAAAGATGGTCGCTCACAGTGGACATAGATGGCTTCTATGTCCACTAGGTTTATATCTGGGACTCTCCACCATTTGACCTTAGAACTGAAGAAGCTTCTCGGATGAGAGGTGAAACGTCTTCAAGTAATCTTAAAGAAGTCCAGACGCTTTTCTTTGCAAGCTCCTTTGACTACGATGACCTGGATGACTGAGAACCTTCACAGACAAACCTCTCTGTTATATTTTTAATCTCTCATTTTATACGGGTGTATTTCCTGACTGAATGGCAGTGGCAAAAGTTATCCCCCTTTATAAATCAGGAGACATAGTTTTAATAATTATAGACCAGTATCATTGCTATCACAGTTTTCTAAAGTGCTTGAAAAACTCTTTGCACAAAGATTTGATAGTTTCATTGAAAAACATCAACTGTTAAGTGAAAGTCATTACGGATTGCGATGGAACAGATCAACAGCAATAGCATTAATGAATACTATTGAAGGCATTTCATCAGCAACACATAATAAATATACTATAGGGTATTCATTGATTTTAAAAAAGCTTTTGACACTCTGCAACACTCCATCTTGATTTCTAATTTAAGTACTTATGGTGTGAGAGGATTAGTATTGAACTGGTTAAGCAGTTATTTAGATAATAGGTTTCAGTATGTGCAGTGTTTAGGCAATTCATCTGATAGAATGAAAATAGAATGTGGGGTCCCTCAAGGTTCTGTTCTAGGACCAAAACTTTTTAATTTATATATAAACGACATTTGTGATGTGTCAAAAATGTTAAATTTTGTTTTGTTTGCAGACGATACAAATTTTTATTGTTCCGGAGAAAACTTGAAAGAATTGGCTAAAATTATGGTTATTGAAATGAAAAAAATTAAAAAATGGTTTGATGTAAATAAGTTATCGCTAAATTTGGAAAAAACAATGTTTATAATATTCGGAAACCGTGTAAGGGAGGAAGAGATAGTATTATCTATAGAGGGAGTATTAATTGAAAGAGTGACAGAATTCTGTTTTCTGGGTGTAATAGTGAATTACATGGAAATCTCATATTGAACATGTTAAAAAAAAAAGTTGGCTAAAAGTATTTATATCCTGGGTAATGTGAGATATATATTAGATTACAAGACAATGAGAATATTATATTTTTCATTGTTTCTACCCTATCTGAGCTATTGTGTTGAAGTATGGGGGAATACATGTGTGACTAATATGAAACCATTATATTTATTACAGAAGAGAGCGCGTCGAATTATGCATAATGTTAAATATAGAGAACATGCTAATAGTTTGTTTATAAAATCAAACTTATTAAAAACTTGAAGATATAGTGAAATTACAGACATTAATTATTATGTTTAGGGCAAAACATAAAACACTACCTCTTAAGTTACAAAGTTTATTTGTATTGTGTTCAGAAAATGGGGACGGCAGAAGGAAGTTTTATTTTAAGCATCGGTTTGCTCGAACCACACAAAGGCAAATGTGTCCAACAGTCATAGGTCATAAGAAACTGGAATTCTCTCAATGATCATCTTAAGTGTTGTACAAATGTTTCTCAATTTAAAATCTGCTATAATAATAAAATGATAAACCAATATGAAGAAGTTGAAAATAACAGAATTTAATTGTAGAAAAAATTATACTTTTAGTTTGATATTTAGTGGTATTGCTCATTGATGAGTATATTGTTCTGTTTGGTTTGGTTTGTTTTGTTATGTGCGCTTATTGTCAGAGTGTAATTTTGGTTGCCTGCTTGTATTATCACAGATAGGGGGCAGGTGTCAATAATCAGAATCAGAATACTTTATTAATCCCGAAGGAATTTATTCTTCTTCCTGCTCCTTTTCATGCATGGAAACCGTGTTACTTTAATTGAAAGGAAGGTTGTGTATAGGAAATGAATTACTGCTGTACCATTTGTGAAACAATAAATAAACATATATAAATAAAACCACAGGTTGTTTTTTTTTTTACATTAGTAATTCCTTTTGTGCATAATTTTATATTGTTGTTAATAATAAATTAATTAAAGCAACAAAACAACCTGAAGAGCTGGTTGGGAGCCGAAAGATCCGGATCTTTTTAGTGAGTCAAGCCAAAAGATCTGGTTCTCTAAAAAGAGCCAGAAATCCCATCACTAATAAGATAAGACTCTGGAGCCAATAATTGCCAGATTTTACTGGCCAGGAATCTGTTTGGATGTGCACCGATGGTGTGCGTCCAGTTCCAAAAGTGCCTTTATGCCCCTTACTGCCCTTAATGGAGGTCCCATTTGAGCACATTGGCATGGACCTCATCGGACCATTTTACCAATGAGAAAAAGTAAAGCTTTCGTTCAGCTGTTGTTAACTGATCTTGACTTTGTTAATTAAACGTTGTAAATGTGCTTTCAGTGTGTCCTGTACATGAGTTCTTTTAGTAAACCACAGCACGGTGTGTTTTTTGAGCTGATGAAGTTCAGCCAAAACAGGAAACATGCAGCAGGAGACAGTAACATGTTAAAATGTTTAAAAAAGGTACAATCAAAGATTTTTACCCTACAGGGTTGTCAATTATCCAAGGATAAATGTCTAATTTGATCAAATGTTCTATATGCCATTTCTGGAGAGAGTGCAGTGGAAATGTTGTCACTTTTGGACTTTGCTACTTGCAGCTAAATAATTTATTTAAAAGCTGCAACTGAATGAGGGAATATTTGTCTGAAAACTTAAACTGAACTAGAAGAGTAACAGTGCTCCAGCTTACCATCTTTACCTGAGTAAATCTGTTTGTTGAACAATCTAAATGCTTGATTCAGAAACTTCTGTGACATCAACTTAACTGAGACTCATTACAAATTTCACAAAACACAGTTGAATACTTTTATTATTTTTTATTAGATATTTTTGTTTTTGTTGTTATGTTAATTTTAATAAAATTAAATAAATAAATAAATGATTTCTTTATTTTATTTTATTATTAATTTATTTGTTTAATTTTTTGTTGTTCCCAGAGAGCAAGCCAAACACTGGTCCTGAAAAGGACTATCTCTAGTAGTGGTGCACCACTAGTAGACTTTGGTTTAACCTCCTAGGACCTGGCCTCCATATATCACATTTTGCGTTGTCTAGACCATTCATCAGGTCCCAATCAACCCAAATGGCACAGAGAAATTAAAAATGCGTGAACTGAAAGAGTTCAGGTCTTAGGAGGTTAACAATGTCTCTGATGATGAGACCAGTGAATGTGAGGCGACGGTGGCAAGAAAAAACTTGAGGTTACTCTATTCCGTAACCCCTGTTCTCTGATAACATGAGTGAGGTGTCTCACTATGGCGGAACACTCTCCTCAGCGTTGTCCTCAGAAGCCTCTATATCATTACTCCAGCCAGTATTGGCTGGCAGTCGTGACGCTTGCGTCAGGGAGGGGCCACCCTCCTCCCTATAAAAGGGTGTGACGCAGCGTCACCCATCATTCAAGATAAGCTCACCTCTTCCTCGCTTCGTGCAAGGAGGGTGATCTGGTGAGACACCTCACTCATGTTATCAGAGAACAGGGGTTACGGAATAGAGTAACCTCAAGTTCTCTTTCAAACATTCGTTTCGGTGTCTCACTATGGGGATATGCAGACTCCCGTATTGCCAGATAAGCCCATCTGAACGACTGACTGCCAATTTAGGAGGTCTCGTGGGGACCCACACTTAACACAGTGTGGGCTAGAGACGGTGCAGTGACATCCAACCTGTAAAACCTTGCAAAGGTCAAAGGTGAAGCCCAGCTTGCAGCTGCACATATCTCTTCTATAGAGACACCCCTTAAAAGGGCCCAAGAGGTTGCCATCCCTCTGGCAGAATGAGCACGAAGTCCCTCCGGGGGGGGCAGACCCGTGCTGGAATAAGCCAATTGGATCGCCTCAACAATCCAGTGGGAAATGCGTTGTTTGCTAACGGGCTTGCCAAGATGTGGTTTAGCCCAGGAAACAAACAGCTGATCCGACCTCCTGAAAGCCTTCGTTCTCTCTATATAGGTACATAAAGCCCTAACTGGACAGAGAGCATGTAGGCGCTCCTGTTCAGGGGAGGAGAAAGGAGGAGGGCAAAAAGCTTCCAGCTCCAATGGGGTGCATTGGAGATAAGGATTTTTGGGCACAAAGGCCGGATTTGGCCTGAGTGTGACTCTAGAGTTATCCCGCATGAATCGGGTGCACTCTTTGTGTATTGACAGCGCATGAATATCACTGACACGCTTCGCAGATGCGAGAGCCAGGAGCAATGCAGTCTTTAAAGACAGGATTTTTATTTCCACCTGGTTTAGTGGTTCAAATGGTGGCTGTGAAACTGCCCCCAGCACCAGGGATAAATCCCACGTGGGAACGAGAGGTTTAGACACTGGGTGGAGCCGTCGTGCCCCTTTCATGAAACGGCAGACTAGCGGGTGATGGCTCACCGGGCCATCCACGAAGCCCACATGGCAGGCTGAAATGGCTGCTAGATATACTTTAATTGTGGAAAAGGCCTTTCCTTTATCTAACAGTTCTTGGAGAAAGGAGAGAATTGTTGTCACAGAGCACTGAAAGGAGAGAGTGTGAGACTTTCCACACCATTCCTCAAATACCCTCCACTTGTTCTCATACAATGATCTTGTGGAGGGGGCTCTAGCACTCTGAATAGTGGCTATAACACCCTGGGGGAGTCCTGCCGTACTCAGATTCAACCTCTCACTGGCCAAGCCCACAGGGCGAGGCGCTCGGGGTGAGGGTGAAAAATCTCCCCCCTGGCTTGGGAGACTAGGTCTCGTCGGAGAGGGAGCGGCCAAGGTTCGCTCCACAAGAGGGGCATAATCTCCGCTAACCAATGGGACCTCATCCACCTTGGGGCGATCAATATCATTGTTAGCCCTCTCTCTCTCACTCTGGTTAGAGTGGGAGAAATTAAGGCCAGCGGAGGGAACGCATAAAGCAGAGCATGTGGCCAGTTGTGAGCTAATGCGTCTACCCCTAGCGGAGCCTCCTGGTCCCTCAGGGAGAAATACAGTGGACACTGAGCGTTCTCCCTCGAGGCAAACAGATCGACCTGTGGCTGGCCAAAGCGGGTCCAGATTTGGGTCACCACATGTGGGTGCAGGGTCCAGTCCCCGTTACTGCGGGTTTCCCTTGGACATTAAGTCTGCTCCTAAGTTCAGAGCTCCTGGAATGTGAGTAGCTCTCAGTGACAACAGATTGATGCTGCTCCACATGATCAGTCTGCGAGCCAGCATGTGCAAAGGACAGGAACGTAACCCGCCCTGTCTGTTGATGTACGCCACAACAGTGGTGTTGTCTGTTCTGATCAGAACATGGTGGTTTCTCAACAGGGGAAGGAAGTGTCTCAGTGCTAGAAATGCTGCTAGCAATTCTAGCCAATTTATGTGAGCACCCCTCTGTTGTGAGTCCCAGCTGCCGCTCACTGCTCTGCCCTCGTGAGTGGCACCCCAACCCGTGAGACTCGCGTCCGTGGTCACCACCTTTCTGGCTGTGACAGCCCCCAGTGACACCCCCTGAGCGAGAAATGTGGGATTTCTCCAACAGTGGAGTGCTGCAGCAGTCTGCTGTCACTCTGATATAGCGGTGGGTATGGCGCTTTCGATTCAGTCTCAGTGATGCAACCCATCGCTGAAATTCCCTCATATGCAGTCTGCCTAGTGGAATGACTGCCAGTGAAGACGCCATTAATCCCAGCATCTGCAGGCATTTTCTGAATGGGAGATATCTTCCCAACTGAAAAATGCCGGCATGTGATAGCATTTTTTTTACTCTGTCCACAGAGAGACACGCTCTGTACGAGGCGGAGTTTAGAGCTATTCCTATGAAAGAGATGGCCTGAGCTGGCTGCAGGACACTCTTTTGGTAGTTTATGGTGAAACCCAGAGCCATCAGATGATCCACTGTCAACCTGGTGTGCTCTCTTCCCATTATTTCTGACTCTGATAGCAGTAGCCAATCGTCTATGTATGTTGCTATGCGGATGCCCCGCCTCTTCAGTGGGGCTATGGCTGCCTCTGTGCATTTCACAAATACCCGAGGGCTCAGTGAGAGACCAAACGGCAGGACCTGGTACTCGTACATTCTGCCCTGAAACGCAAAGCGCAGGAATTTTCTGTGAGGCGGGTAAATAGGGATGTGAAAATATGCGTCCTTCAGGTCTATTGATGTAAACCAATCGTCTGGGCGCACTACATGCAGCAGAGTGGTGGTCGTCAACATCCTGAATTTGTATGACCTCAGATGCTGATTCAGAGCCCGTAGGTCCAGTATCGGACGCAGTCCCCCTCCCTTCTTGGGCACGAGAAAATACTTTGAGTAAAAGCCGCATTGGCTCTGCTCCTGGGGTATTTCTCGTTCTGCTCCCTTTGATAGCAAGGTAGTTATTTCTTCTTGCAGGATACTGGCTGATTCGCCTTTTGCAAGAGAGAAAATCACTTTGTGAAATCTGGGAGGGGTGGTTGCGAATTGCAAACGATAGCCTCGCTCTAATGTCCTCACAACCCATTCTGGCGCAGCGAGAGCTCGCCATCTCTCTATTCTTGCTGACAGCGGCCCCAAAGACAGGCACTCCACAGTAGACGGAGCCCTGGCTCCCTCTTGTGGCGGAAACTGGTCCTTCGGGCCAGACCCGACTGCGCATGCGCGGGCGGCCCGCGCTTGACCAGCGCTTATGGGGCCGGACACCACTGAGGGAATCAACCCCGGTGGTGTCTGGGTGCATGGGGGCATTATGTTTTTCAACATACTTTCTGTGTTTTTCACACATTTTTCCCGTGCCCTTGGCAACATGCCTGGATGCAACGGGTGAGTTTTTAATAAACAGTGTGTTTTGTGAGACAGACATGCTTGATTCAGCTGAACAGTGTCTCGTCGTCTCTTTGTTGAAATGCGCTCTGTGGGATCCAACTCGAGTCCCAGGCGCTGAAAGGTGGAGGCAGAACACTCTTCTCCGAACGGGCTCCGGAACTGAGCCCTGGAGTGAATTTGGAGCCCGGGCTGGTCCGGCTCTGATCTCCCCGTGGGGGATGTTAGGCAGTCCGCTTCTTCTTGCGGTCTGGCTGGTGGTGGGGCACCCTGAGCGGCAGCAAGCGGGATGTGTTTCTTGGGCCAGTGGGTCTTAGGGTTCTGCGATCCTAGGGGACCCTGGGCCGCGACCTGCGGGGCTGGGCGGCGAGGGATTTTAAACGCCGGCGGGACGGCTGGTGACCTGAGCGAACGTGCGGCGACTGGGTGGAGGCATAGCCTGGGTCTTCCTAGGGAGACACAGCTGCAGGGCCTCTCCCTCTTTCTTTTTCTCCACCGTCTTTGCATGGTGGCAACGGCGGTCCCGAAAAGCCCAGCGGGGTCGATGCTTTTGTCCAGAATGTCACGTTTTTCTCTGTCCGAAAGCCCCGACAAGTTCAGCCATCTTGCCCTCTCCTGTAGGACGATGATGCTGAGGGCCCTGCCCGCCGCTTGTACTGCTGCTCTAGTGAGGTGGAGACACTGGTCCGTAACTACGCCCAGCTCTTCCCACAGGTCGCTAGCATCCGGGTTCGCAGCAGCCTGGTCCTGGAGCTCCGCCGAGTAGGCTAGCAGGAGCGATGAGGCGTTCAATGCCCTCGCGGTCATGGCAACCGATTTATACGCCTTGTCAGCCAGGGAGGACTGCAGGCGTTCGGCCTTGGAGGGCAGGGACGGACCAGATGACATGGAAAGTTTCTGGTTTGGGTGGAGATGAGAAGCCACCAGATTCTCCACTGTGGGAATTTGGTAGATGCCCTTCTCTTTCATTCCAGCGCAGTCAAACGCCGCCGCTCCCTGCACGGGGTTGGGTGACGAAAATGGCTTTGCCCAGCAGCGTGTGACCTCGTCCACGCATTCGGGGAAAAGCGGCAGTACCTGCTTAGTAGTGCGCTTTGCTTTGGGGAGCCTTTTACCCTCGTATCGTGAGGTGGAGGTCTCCGTTGTCACCGCGGGCCATGGGATTGCAAGATTTTCAGCTGCCCGTTTTGCAACGTCAAATAGCTCCATGCCGCGGGACTGTGTGCCGGGGTTATCACAATCGGCCCCTTGTGTCGCAGAATTCCGACCAGAGGGGGCAAAGAAAACGTCGTCATCCTCGTCCGAGACGAGATGTTCCGACGCTCCCTCAGAGGATTCGCTGAGTAGCTCGTCATTAGCCTTGAGGGAATCAAACATAGCTTCGCAGCTGACCTCGGCATCATCCACCAGCGGGAGGACGATATCCATCTCGTCGCCCCAGCTGGTGCCTGGTGTGGCGGACTCAGAGTGCTCCATCGGTGGGCCGATTGGAGACAGCATTGGGTCCTCCTTCGACAGGCTAGCCTGGCGGGCTAGCCTTCGGCGAAGGCTTTTTAGGGTGAAGCGAGCACAGTGTTCGCATATACCCGGTGTGGAAATAGCCGCTTGGGCGTGTTGCAGCCCGAGGCACATCACACACGCGTCATGTGTATCTGAACCTGAGATTTTGCAACCGCAGGGGCAAATTCTGGGCAGCGGTTTGCAGTCTGCCATATTAAGGAAGCTTGGTGTAGCTAGCTTGGAATGGCTGGACGGCTAACGCTGATCTTTTTTCTTTTCTTCTCTCGGTCGGGTAGCTATGGTGAGCTAGTATGACCTAGCTAGTGTGGTGGCTAGTGTGGTAGCTTGGTCAGCTAACTGTTGTGCTAGATGCGTGGTGACAGCTAACACACTCTCCGACCTGGCTCTGTGGTGAAGAGCAGGCAACTCGAAACGCGAGCCGTGCTAGCGCCCCGTGACCAAGGTGTTAGCTTGCTCGTGTGGACAGTTAAGCTAGCACTCACGTTCACAGTCAGGAGAGATGAGGTTTCTAAGAAGCGAGAAGAGGAAATTGAATGACGGGTGACGCTGCGTCACACCCTTTTATAGGGAGGAGGGTGGCCCCTCCCTGACGCAAGCGTCACGACTGCCAGCCAATACTGGCTGGAGTAATGATATAGAGGCTTCTGAGGACAACGCTGAGAGAGCGTTCCCCATAGTGAGACACCGAAACGAATGTTTGAAAGAGAACTCCCTCCTGGAGGAAGAAATCTTGGGAGGAGCCAGGCTCTCTGGGAGGACCCTTCCTCCTAAGGGCAATACTTACCTAAAATTTGTCTGAGACGACTGTTGCTCCTTCCTTTTCAGCATGTTGATGGCTGTAACTTGCATCCACATTCTGTTTTAGAATGAAAACAAAACTGATTAACAAGGTAATAGGACATTTAAAAATTATCTCACTTCAGGATGAGCTTCTTACGTTTCTCTTGTAAAACAGGATGTAGGCTGAGTGCTGCTGTTCCTCAAAAACTGCAGATCCGGTTGTGTGGAGCACCTGTGCATCATTATAGGTGAGCCAAGGATCTGATGTAGCCTGCAGACTCGCATCAGGATGCACGGAATTACAGATGTAGTGTCCTGAGATCACATTAAGACAAATGAATCCAACTTCTAAAAGGCAACTGATTCATGATTTGGACTTAGTGCTTCTTAGAACATCAAAACCTCTTGTGTGTGAGTCCTTCACTGAAAATTAGCAAGTTCTGTTAAATCATTTTCTGTTTGTAACAAGTCAGTTGTTTTACCTGATTCTGTGCCTCCATAGTGACTAATGATGCTTATAAGACTGTAACAGCCATCACCCTGAGAAGGAACAAATCCAAAGAGTGTTCGTTTCATAAAGTCTCACATCAGTGCGATAATTAAGCTGAATCTCTGAGATGTTCTGCAGTCTGTTTTTACCTGTTTGGATGGCACCACCAAGTCCCTCTGCAGCCTGACGGGGTCATTCACCTTCTGAAGCTTGCAGGGTTTTGTAAAGCCAAACCTCTTGAGGTGCAAAATGAGAACCCAAGGTACAAAACAAGAAGAATGAGTGTCAAACACAAACCAAAGATGGGAGAAAATGACTGCTCAAGTGTTGTCTTAAAAACTCTGGTGTTTATTGCACACAGTTTGGAAACCAGGTCAGTCGATCAATTCTGATGTGACCTTACTCACCTTGGCAGTGTATCAAAAGACGGCTTCACTTCCGAGGTCGTCCCTCCACAATCACAGAGAAATTCTATTTTTTTGTTCCTGAACAACAGCACAGAAAAAACAGGCTTTATGGTAGAAAAAAAATCACAACATATGCACACACACACACACACACTAACAAAAAAGGTGTGTTAAGATCAGTGATAGTATATCTCTACTGGAATTTCTGATCTTACCTTCAAGTATGTCTCTAACATGTCCTTAACAGACCCCTCTGGAACCAGGTCAAGAGACAAGCTAGTGAATTCCTCTTGGTGTGATGATTGGTGACCGCAGCTACACATTTAAGGAGTAACGTAGTTAAAGAGGTATATGAAAATGTTGCAATCAGCCCTGTGTTTCTGAAAGACAGGCTTACCTCTTGCATGTCCTCATGTTTTCCATTTTGAAAACACGATGGTCTTCTACTGGGCAGGTATAACTTCGGCCCAGGAGAGCTGCTTTCCTCTTCAGGTGAGGCGAGAGGCTTTTGACCTCATTGAGGAACAATGTTAGGAATTCATGAGCATCCTGAAAGAAAAACACAGAGGAGATTTAAAACAGAACATAAACATTAGAAAGTAAAGCAAAAAAACAAAATGTCCAAATAGCTGACGTACTTTCTGTGCACTGCCTTTGTATTCAGGAACGTGTTTGCTGAATGCCTCCTTAAAAGATTTTAGGCGGTGTTTTTTAAGGCCATAATCTCTTGAATTATGACAGTCCCTGATGTCAATGAGCCTTCTGTAAAAAGGAAAGGGTAAACAGACATTTCTGGTGTTAGATATCTTTGCTCTTCAGCTTTTTGAAGAAAGTAGAAGGTTGACGTAGCGCACCTTAAGAGCTGAGCTTCTGGGACTGCTCTCCACAAAGTCTCCTGACGGCTGATGTCTCTAATGAACTCATCAGTGTTGAGGAGGCTCTGCAGGCAGGAGTTCATGTAGCAGGTGTTTGCAGTGTTTGGAAACCTGCCACACATACACAAAGTTTACAGTATCAGTGTAAAATAATTCATTTTCTCCATTTTGACAAAGTGAGCTTTGGTCCTCGTGCACCACGTGTATTCACCCGAAGTGGTCCACAGTCTGAATTTTATTTTCCGTTATTTTTCCATCGTTCAAATGTTTCACTACACTATTGCAAAAAGGTAAAAACACGAACACACAATTAGGAAAGATGTCAAGACGCTAAGCAGTGTATGTGCATGTATGCATGAGCTTTGAAGCTTAAACATTTTGACGTTTTTCTCTTACATGTCAACCACCTGCTCCCATACATGCTCTTGTGCCAGAAACTCCATAATCAAAGTGTCCCAACTCAGGTCTGATGGCTCACCATTTTCAGTGGTGTTTTTAACCTGGTGGGAACTTTCACCACCTTCCTTATGGGTGCTGCTGGATGCAGAAAGGAGTCAGGGATGCAGAGCAAGCACAACAAGACAACAAGCAAACATTGTCTCTCTGGAGAACAGCATTCAACCATCTAATGTTTATTTTGATAAGCAATCTGCCAAAATATTAAAAGCACTTACCTGGGAATGTCTGTAGTTTTGTCCTCAGGGCATTCTGGTTGTCCTGCTCGGTGGCAAATGACCTGTACTGGGTCCTCTGAACTGTTCGGTGGAGGCTGGACTTCCAGTTCTCGGCCTTCTGTTTCCAGGCAGTCTTCTTGAGGTGGTGCTGCCTCTGCAGGTGTACAGTCATGCTGCATGTTCTTTAATCTGCAAAAATATACAAAAGGATGTCAAGTATCAAATCTGCAACCAGAGGATCCCAAAAGAATTTTGCTTTAAAATGAGAAGATTAAAGTTTCCCTCACTTGTCACTGATTTTATCAGGTTCCAATGTTGATTCAGGAGCAACCTGCCTTTTTCTCTGTAGAAAGAAACCAAAAGACAGGACATAGCTGTGTGCTTCATTGCTCTTAATTTCTCCCATTTCATTGTGATGAGTAAATGCTTGATGACAGTGACTCTTTCCATAAAACATACCTTCCAGAATTTGAAAATAGACCAGCGAGACTTTTTTTGTGGCTTTACAGTGTTGGTCTCTGCCTCTGTATCGCTGTCAGTTTCCTGTAGAGAACAAACAAACATAATGTTATTAAAAAAGTAAAGTCACTTAAAATTAACAAGTACATTTTAAGGAGAATATGCATTTCATGTGTTTTCTGTAAAAGCAAACCGAGAAACACATGAAGAAGTGTCTCCATTTTCTCTTCTTCCTTTTCTTTTTACCATTTTCATGGTTAGGTGGTGTGGCAGCAACAGAAGCCTCCGGACAAATTAAATAAATGATTTTTGTTGTTCCCAGAGAGCAAGCCAAACACTGGTCCTGAAAAGGACTATCTCTAGTAGTGGTGCCATTTTCATAGTTAGGTGGTGTGGCAGCAACAGAAGCCTCCGGGACGCTGATGACGACAAAAGTGTAAATGTTATTTTTCAAAGTGGAAATTTTTAACAAGGAGTACATCCTGGATATTGCAAATAAAAATTAATAACTGTTATTGAATACCAAAATGAACAAAATCATGTATTTTGTACATATACACTCTATATTTTCAACTAATCTCTGAATCGATATAAATAATAGACAAAACTAGAAGCAGTAAAAATGATATAAACACACAAGGAGGAAGAAAAATAACAATAAAAGGGAAATAAAACAGCTCACACTAAACCACCGCTATAAATATCTCCAGCAGCATTAAAGAGTCACACATTTCTTTACCTCTGTTGAGACGTAGAAGGAATTTACTTCTCTGCCACGTTTTGGTTTTTTGATTTCTGTTTAGAAACAAGAAAACCAACATCAGTAATGCCATAAAACAAACATACCAAGGGAGGCTCGTTTTAAAGTTTGAATGGTGGCTCTAGGCTAGTTACAGTTGAAAGAGGAGTAAGTTGAATGAGGATTTGAAGGGTCTCCCCACTGAAATACATTATAAATCTTTGTTGAATAAAGTTGAATTGTTAAAAATGAGAAAAATAGAAGCACACATGTCCAAAAGAAGAGGAATCTAACGGTGGTTGAATATTTTTCTAAGTTGAACGGTGTTGAAATAGTCAGAGTCAAAAAAACGTACAGAATAGATAATAAAACAGAAAAATAATAATAAAGATTTGTAGAACAATACTGTGGATGCTTAAACAGCATCCACACTAATAAATTTTGCTGAACCTCAACTGCTCACCATTTTCTGCTGAAGAAAGTGGATGGATGGACGGACAGACGGACAGATAATGTTATAATTTAGAAAGAAATTCTGATTGAAGTTTGGGTGTTTGGTTGGGTCTAAATATAATCATATTGAATACCAGTGTTCACATCCTGCCTTCTAAACAAAACTGCTTTCTTTTAACTGTGATCACAATCTTCCTTAAGCTGAGCCAAATTGATTTAATTGACAGAACAATCAATTTAATCCAGTGAACATATTCTGGAGCTTTTGATCTTTACACAGCCTTCACGATAAGATATTTCGTCCAGATTTCAGCAGAAATTTAGACGCTCTACTAGTATATTTTGAAATAAATGACATAATATGTCACAATTATTACAGAAGGGTTTTCTTACCCGATGCTTTTATCACCTCCACGGCATCATGTGTCTTTGCTTTTTAAAAGGACAGTTGAATAACAAATTGATTTTGTTACATAACAAAACTATTGATTGTGGCCATGATTAAAAAGAAAATACAGACTGTCCAATGTTTTGGAGATTTATCCTTCCACCCTGACATCCTCCCTGCAAGCAACTTCAAACTGGGGATTTTTGCTCTAATGGTAAATAATTTTAACCAGTATGTGATCAGCCAACATGTCTGATTACACCTCTGGAGTGAGAACGGTCTGGATCAGCATGCACTACAGTTGACTAAAGTTACAAAAAAAAATGTGGTCAGAAAGTTGCTGACAAACTTTTCTTGCAAACAGATCAGGAATCTCTGATGTTGATGAATATTGCAGTTGAAATTATTATCAAAGCATGGCGTAGCTCATTTGTATCCAATGTGTCCTGCAGTGTCTGTCCCCTGACACACTGGGTCAAGGCATCTGTGGGAGGGATTTGTCACTGAGCTGTCAGTGAATGTTGGTTGTAAAGCAGTGAAAATCCGAACCACAACTGCTCGAGCCGTTTCTCATCACTAGCATGTCAGGTAGTGCCATTTTGTCAAATCCCCAGACCAAACCAATGTTTCCTGTCTAACAAAGTTAAAACTAACCACCGACTGAAACACCCTCAGCATCCAGTATTCATTCAGCAAAGCACTGATGTCAAAGGATACCTTGTCTGCACTTTTGAGACACTGCTGGTTTCTAACAGAAAAGCTGGCATGATAACCTGAAAATGAGCATTCGGTGATACACTGTTAAAGCCACATCCAAAGGGACTTTGCTGTTTAATCAGGTGGGTTGTGCACAGTGATAATGATGGTGATAAGGTGGGAATCTCAAAACGCAAAAAAGAGACAAATATAGCAAAAACAGCTGAAAACAATGCACAGATATCCTCGGGTGGCACACAGACTCAAGCGACTGTAAAAGAGAATCCAGCAGAGCTCTGCAGATCGAATCTTTCTAGACAGGAAGTTTCTTCCCTTTCATGTGTAACTTTGTGAGCCTGTGTGTTTGTGTGGCTATAACTTAGACATCGGGAAATGGCTAGCCATCTGAACTTTAAAGGTGTCTGCTGTGTGTCCCTGGAATCAGAGCAGAGGTTGTTCCTTTTCAGTCAGAACCCCGTTGTCTCATGCGAACACACACACACACACACACACACACACACACACACAGGCGTAGACAGAGAAAGAGAGAAACCAGAGGGACGGGGGTGTGATGATCACCCCCTGCATGCTCGCGAACAAGCGTAACAATGTGTGCACAAAGCAGGCAGAAAGAAAACGTGAAAATGCTTTTTGATGTGCTTTCATGACTACAGTTGTAAACTCGGTGTAATAACAGTCTCTGGGTGACAACAAACACGTTCACTTTTCAGGCAGTATAAGTACAGGACAAATCACTCAGTGATTTAAGGGTGACAAACTGTTTCATTAATGGTCGTACTGGAAACAAGATCACATCAGGGGCTAGACATACAGTCACCAGCCACTTTATTAGGTATTCCTGTTCAACTGACTGTTAACGCAAATATCTAAACAGCAAATCACACACAACTCAGTGGATATCGACATGTAGATATGGTCAAGACAACCTGCTGAAGTTTAAACCAATTATCCGAATGTGAGGGGGGAAACAATGGTCAGATGGGCTGTTCTGATTATTTCAGACACTGCTTGCCTGCTGGGATTTTCCCACACATCCATCTCTGGGATTTACAGGATTTTTCTGAATGGTCTGAAAAAGAGAAAATATCCAGTGAGTGGGAGTTGTCATGGTCTTAGTCTTGACCCACTGTTTTTAGGTTTGAAGTATTAAATTTTTGTAAATTATTAATTGTTTTGAGTTTTCTATGCATCTGTTGGGTTTCTGTTTTATTTTGATAGGCCATTGTCTCGTGTGTATTACATTCAGTTTGCGTCCCTTACCTCGTTACGTCTTATTTGTTCCTGCTGTGGTTCCCAGCTGTCTCAACTCCTCTAATCTTCCCCTTGTTTACAGTGGCTTGCAAAAGTATTCGGCCCCCCACTTTTCCACATTTTGTCACATTACAGCCACAAACATCAATCATTATTCTATTCATTTTATTATTTTACCATCATTTTATTGGAATTCCACGTGAAAGACCAATACAAAGTGGTGCACACGTGAGAAGTGGAACGAAAAATCATACATGATTCCAAACATTTTTTACAAATAAATAACTGCAAAGTGGGATGTGCATAATTATTCAGCCCCCTGAGTCAATACTTTGTAGAACCACCTTTTGCTGCAATTACAGCTGCCAGTCTTTTAGGGTATGTCTCTACCAGCTTTGCACATCTAGAGACTGAAATTCTTGCCCATTCTTCTTTGCAAAACAGCTCCAGCTCAATCAGATTAGATGGACAGCGTTCGTGAACAGCAGTTTTCAGATCTTGCCACAGATTCTCGACTGGATTTAGATCTGGACTTTGACTGGGCCATTCTAACACATGGATATGTTTTGTTTTAAATAATTCCATTGTTGCCCTGGCTTTATGTTTAGGGTCGTTGTCCTGCTGGAAGGTGAACCACCACCCCAGTCTCAAGTCTTTTGCAGATTTCAAGAGGTTTTCTTCCAAGATTGCCTTGTATTTGGCTCCATCCATCTTCCCATCAACTCTGACCAGCTTCCCTGTCCCTGCTGAAGAGAAGCACCCCCAGAGCATGATGCTGCCACCACCATATTTGACAGTGGGGATGGTGTGTTCAGAGTGATGTGCAGTGTTAGTTTTCCGCTACACATAGCGTTTTGCATTTTGGCCAAAAAGTCCCATTTTGGTCTCATCTGACCAGAGCACCTTCTTCCACATGTTCGCTGTGTCCCCCACATGGCTTGTGGCAAACTGCAAACGGGACTTCTTATGGTTTTCTGTTAACAATGGCTTTCTTCTTGCCACTCTTCCATAAAGGCCAACTTTGTGCAGTGCACGACTAATAGTTGTCCTATGGACAGATTCCCCCACCTGAGCTGTAGATCTCTGCAACTCGTCCAGAGTCACCATGGGCCTCTTGGCTGCATTTCTGATCAGCGCTCTCCTTGTTCGGCCTGTGAGTTTAGGTGGACGGCCTTGTCTTGGTAGGTTTACAGTTGTGCCATACTCCTTCCATTTCTGAATGATCGCTTGAACAGTGCTCCGTGGGATGTTCAAGGCTTGGGAAATCTTTTTGTAGCCTAAGCCTGCTTTAAATTTCTCAATAACTTTATTCCTGACCTGTCTGGTGTGTTCTTTGGACTTCATGTTGTTGCTGCTCCCAATATTCTTTTAGACAACCTCTGAGGCCGTCACAGAGCGACTGTATTTGTACTGACATTAGATCACACACAGGTGCACTCGATTTAGTCATTGGCACTCATCAAGCAATGTCTATGGGCAGCTGACTGCACTCAGACCAAAGGGGGCTGAATAATTACACACACCCTACTTTGCATTTATGTATTTGTAAAAATGTTTGGAATCATGTATGATTTTCGTTCCACTTCTCACGTGTACACCACTTTGTATTGGTCTTTCACGTGGAATTCCAATAAAATTGATTCATGTTTGTGGCTGTAATGTGACAAAATGTGGAAAAGTTCAAGGGGGCTGAATACTTTTGCAAGCCACTGTATATATTGTGTCAGTCTCCTCTTCTCCCTTGTTCAAGTCTCTGGGTAGAGTCCCTTGTGTCTCTCTTTGGTGGGTGTTTTTTTTTTAAATCTCCAGTTCAGGTTCTCCGTTTGGTTTCCTTGTTTACCTTAGTAAACAGCTCACTTTATGTTAACTATTTCCTGTTCTCCTGCATCATCTGAATTTAGGCCCTTGTTAATCTTTACACAATCTGTAGCCCCATATTGTCACAGCAGTGACAATATGTTAATGCCAGCAGTCACAAGAGAACGGCTTTGAGCTGATAGGAAGGCAGCAAGAGCTAAAAAAAAATACTTATTGTAACCAAGTGGTGCAGAAGAGCATCTGTGAAAACACAAAACACATTGAACCTTGATGCAGATGTGCTACAGTAGCAGAAGACCACACTAGCTGCCACTCCAGACACTGAGATTAAAATTCACCAAAAACTGGACATTAGAAGTTTGAAAAATGTTGTTTGGTCAGATTAGTCTAAATTTCTGCAGCAGCATTTGATCTGGCAGTATGGATCCATTCTGCCTTTTATAAATGGTTCTGGCTGCTGGTGGTGTGTAATAGTGTGGGGGATATTTGCTCGGCACACTTTGAGCAACTTCAAACCACTTGAGTATTTTTTCTGAGTATGTCCATCCCTTTATAAACAGAGTATGTCCAGCTGATGGCTGCTTTCAGCAGGATAATCCTCCATGTCACGAAGCTCAAATCATGTCAAACTGCTTTCTCAACACGACAGTGAGTTCACTGCACTCAAATGGCCTCCACAGTGACCAGATCCCGAAGATGGAACGGGGGAGTTGCATCATGAATGTGCAGCCAACAAGTCTGCAGCAGCTGTGTGATGCTGTCATGTTAATATGCACCAAAATCTCTGAGGAATGTTCCCAGCAGCTTGTTGAATCTGTGAGGCAACTGTGAGGTTTCTCTGTGTTTTCTGCTCTTTTGGGTGGAGAGCTAGACTGGTCTGTGTTCCATCCTTGGGTGGAGCTGCCCTTCCTGGGTTTGCACATTCACACCTGTTGCTGCACTTCTCTGAATCAGGCATCAGCATCTCCCATTTGTTAACAAAGACTTTCAGCTGTGTTCGCCTGCCTGTAACCTTACAGCAGAGGTTTTCTTATGCTTTGGTTTGGTGTGTGTTGCTGTGTCACAGTCCAGCTTAGAGGCCTTGGATTTAACGTGAAATAATGCTATCAAAAACACATATGTATGGTATGTAAGACAAATAATTATTTTTAAAAAAACTATAACTAAAATATGACTGTAGAGGCTGGTTGACATGTCACGCATAAAATGTGTAAGCAGTCTTCACTCTGATGTATTTCCTGTCTCTGTACTAAGCTGCTATAAAGGGAAAAGCCAAAGGGAACTTCAGCAGACTGCCACGGAGCTGACACAGTAAACCGGAGGCTGATTCTTTAAAGCTTTACTGAGTGAAAGTGCCTCTGACCCCGTCTCTACATCTGCGGGTACCAGCTATTAATACATAATGGAGAGATAAGATGAATCACTGGCTCAACCTTCACCCATAAATAGCAATACATCGCAAGATACAATTAGGAATCAGGAACCATGCACTTCTACAGAGCAAACAAGTGCTATCAACAAGTGTTTTTTTGTTTTTGTTTTTTGCTAAATGCTGTGTTAAGCAGTGTTGTTTTAATTCTAACCATTAGCTCACTGTTTTTCTCCAGAGTCAGATGGGTCAGATGTTTAATTTTTTATACAGCCAGGTAATGTAAAAGTGCAGGACGAGTACAATAATGAACTGTTCGGTCTTTTACTTTATGATATTAAAAAAAAACCTTGCATTTAAATGTAGTCACACACTGGCAATTTTATGATTGGGATAGCTTTTCCTTTGTTCTGACATGACTCATTGGCCTCTTGACTTTAATCTAGAGGAAAAATATAACCTTCCATTAAGGTCTGGAGAGATCCTCCTTATTAAGTGGAATATTTTACCCATTGAATAAGCACAAATGAAGCACAGTGTTAATGCAGGCAGGCCACAAAGTCAAGCTGAATCCAGAGTTGATCAGCTGATTACTAAAGTTACATTCTCATACAACTAAACCGTATTCTGTGTCACATTTGGAGGGAAATGTGTATTCTGTCTCCAACGAAATTTAGCGAGTAGTGTAGATATTATCCACATTAGAGTTTGACATTTAGGTTTTTTTGTCATGATAAATCTGCCACCGAGCAACCAAAACCCTGCAGTCAGTGAACAAGCAACAGTTTAAGTGGTAATGTCAGACTGAGTTGAGTTGAGTTAACTAAGAATTATTATTGTCCAGTTTCAGCTGAGTCCAGGCAGGAGAGATCCAAGGGGACAGCAAGCACAAGAGCAACACATCAAGGGTTTTCCTGGGAGAGAGGACAAAAGCAGACAAGAAGTATCTGAAACCTAAACAAGGCACGAGGATAAACCAAGTCTGACATTACCACTTAAACTAGCTGAACAATCCAGTGAAGGAGAGGAGAAACTGGTCCTTAAGGAAGCAAGACTCCTGGAATCTCCAGCCAACACCCAGTGCCTACATGTAGGAGAAGAGGATGGAAAAAGACAGAGAGTGCAAGAGAACGAGGGAGAAAAGAGAGGAGGAGCTCTGGACTCGGAGGACCAAAATAGGTTTTGTTTTCCTATCAGGTTAAGACACCAAAAAGATTTCAGTTGGGCTTAAAATAAACACATTTGGAAAGTCAGCCAAGCTTTAATCTCATCCACTTCATTTTATAAGGTGGAATAAAAAGGAGCAACGGGAGGAAATTAATTGTATATAACATACCTAAAAGCTTCCCTTGAACATCACAGTTAGGACAGTGCTCATGAGCACTGAAAAACTGTAGGTGTCCCTATTATAACTCGGTAAATGGGTCAATCTTTGGTGGTAAAAAGGGGTTATTCATCCAAAAGGTTACTCTTGTCACTGACACACGACTGAAAAAACAGCGTTGTATAAGCAACACACATAATGACCTATTACACTGTCCTCACAAGACTCCACTAAGGAGTTTTGCTGCCTCTTCTTAAAAACACGTAAGAACTCTCAGTGTAACAGGTGGCCATTAACATCTTTAAAAATCCAATTCTAGTGGCTCTTCTCACTTCACAGGTTGACTCTTGGCTCTTCTTTAAAAAAAGAAGGCTCCCCGCCTTGCCAGGAAAAAGAAACGAAACACCTCACTGGAGGGAAATAGAAGAGAAGGAGCGATAACTTTTAAAATCTCATAGCTTACAGAAAGATAACAGCAGGAATCGTGCAGCATTTCTTTTACACAGCATCCACTGCAGCAGGAGCGAGCCGTCTAGACGATGGTTGACCTTTCTGATGCGACCAGTGTTTCACTGGATTTCAAGGCTTTTTGATAATGTTTCCATAACGTAGACTGACTGCTTGCAAACCTTGACCTTTGTGTGCTCATAAACAACATCATGCCTTCTAAATGCAGACTCATTATTTTGCGTGAAACAAACGGTCAGTATGCACAGGGCAGGCATATTTTATCGCGTTTTTCGACACTTTCCCTTTTGTTTTCCGAACTTTTTGTTAAATTCAGCTAATTAATAATTTATTGCATCACAGTTGTTTGATGAGGGTGTTCAGTGAACTGAGAAAAGATTGACATCACCCCAAAACATCAAATCCTTTGATGCGATTCATCATAATTCTGCTTGCAGATAGACAATCTTTCTGAACTTTGCTTCAGTGCATGTCTCTGTTTGTCAAGTGAAACAGGAATTTAGGATGTTTTTTCTTTCTTTCTTTTCTTTTTTTTTTGTCTTGCTGTGTTAGCGTCAGACACCTCCGATGTGGCGTTTCAAAAGTTCACAGTTGGTCTCATCCTGGCTCCATTCCAGCATCACCTGGCGAGTTTTCCTGAGGAGTCCAGGCTGTTCTCGCATCCTGTCATCAACCGACAAACAAAAGAAACAGTCAGAGATTTAATGCAGCATTTGGACGAGATCCAGAGAGGAAATCACATCACTGTAGGGCACAACAAGAAAGCAGCAGTGACGATAAAAGAGCAGACGAAGGGCAGAAAACAGACAGCAAATACAATGCAGAAATGCTGGCATGTTAAAAGTATGAAAAACAATGCGTGATGTGCAGGATGTTCATTAAAGAGGGCTTAAAGCAGCCACATGTGTTAAACTAAATATTTCTAATATAGTACATCTTCATTTGGCAGTTGTAGCTTGTAGCCACAGCTCCTCTTTGTTGATACAGCTTGTCTGTATTTGGCATGATCTTCCAGGCTGGACCTTTCCCATCGGGGTGAGATAATTCCCCAGTTTTTGATGGCTGCACCTGCAGTTTGGCCACAAATGATCTTGGCAACTTAATGCTCTGTTGTCTCGTGTAACCTAAATCTCATAACATACTAATTTTGGTTTTCCATCATGATTAAACCCTGCTTTATTAGTAAATCCTCAGGAAAAAGCTTCCCTGTGTCCCAAAACTATATCTACAGAAAACAGCTTCTTTTCTTAGGCACAAATAAATTCATGGCTAATTTAGATTTTTTTTTAGATGTTTTAAACACACCTGTTCACAACCCTGAAGCAGCACACATGAAAATTATGCTTAACCATCTATTTTCCATATCTTTAACTGCATAGTCAATCCATGGTTACAATGGGGCAAGAGCCAATCCCAGCTGTAATAGGGTGAACGGCGGGGTAGGAGATGAAATGTGACACCAGAAGATCCTTTACAAATGCCTGTACGTGATGGATTGGAAATGAAGTACCTGCCTCACTATTTCCAAATGCATGATTGTACCAATGCTGAAAGAAACATGAAGTCATACAAAAAAATCAAGTTTTCACATTACTCTATGCAGTCAAAGAGGAACAGCCAGGTGCTGCTAATCATTTCTGCAATTGATCATCAGCAAGTTCGGCCTCCCCTCTAAAAGCAAATGTTTTGTTAGTATGTTGGTCTGAAACATTCTAGACTGTGTTAACATGCTTCCACAGTCTTTCACCACCAGAAATCGTGTGAGGTTTTCAAATCAATCGTAATTAAAATACAAGTGGAACGCTCCAGAGCTGAACACAGAAGTGGCATCAGCTGCAGTTCCTCTAGATGAGTCCAATTAAGACTGTTTTTTCACCCTATTCTCAGCACCCTTTTCTGTCACACCAACTCTCTGTATATCCTCTGAGTCTTCTCTGAGGTCATCCTCTTGGCCACTTGCCTGCCAGCTCCATCTTCAGCATCCCTTGTCCAATATATCCATGTCCCATCCTCTGCACAAGTCCAAACCATTGCAGCCTTGTCTCTCTAATATATCTCCAAGCTGCTCAACCTGAGCTGCCCCAGTGTACTCTGGTTTGATTTCTTTAACTTCTATCATAAAAATTCTGAGTAGGGATAAATTATTTTTATAACTCATCTTTGTAGATAATTGAGTTAGTGCCGAGGCCAAGTTGATTGACAGGCAGGCAGCCTTGTAGTCGACCGAGTCTACAAAGGCTCATCCATTACTTTGACTCATTAAATGGATGTGTTCACTGTACTTGGGTCACTGGAGCCTTCTGGGGGCTTTAATGGTTTAGAAATTAGCACTCCATGCTCTCATCCATACAAGGTAAATTCTAGTTCCAAAAGTGCTGAGTCTAAAACAATGGGCAATGTCACAATGGCTACGTCCATCTTTAATACTGACTATACTTAAATATCAAGAGAAACTTCAAATTGAGAGTCATTTGATTTAAAAGAAATATAATTTCTAAAGTGGAAAGTTGGAGTAATTGAATTTTGATGCTAGCTGTGTCTTGTTTATTTTCAGATGTGGAAAAAAAAACATCAAAAATTGGTCTTAGGTTATTTCATATTGTAGAAGCTAAAATAAGAAGTTTCCTGCAGCATCTCCTCTTCTTATGTTGTAAAGAACAGAAATATATAATGATTTTTTGGTGTGGCGTGCTGGTTAGCACTGTTGCAGACAGCAAGAAGGTCCTGGGTTAGGGTTAGTGTATCCAAGTTGGTTTGAGTTAAAATGCACCTTTTCATGGTCTAAACACCTCCCCGTGTTTGCCTGGGTTCCTAATTAGTTAATTATTAACACAAAAATTTCCCATAGGTGTGAAAGTGAGTGCAAATGGTTGTCTGTCTCTCTATGGCAGCTGTGATACGCTCCAGCTCTCTGCGACACTGAATTGGAGATGCAGTAGAATTGCATGGATGGATATAGTGAATTTTAAATATTGATTCTTTTTCTTTTTTTTAATTAAAGCAGTGAAGATCCGGTTGAGAGGCCAGTCTAAGAATCTGCTTCCATGTTTTTGCATTGCTGGTGATTCTGTTTAAGAAGGAGCATAATTCATACTGTCAAAGCTAATATTAGCCATTTATCCCCTAGTGAAGTTATGTAATGATATCACAATGAAAGGCAGAGGTGGTGTTTACTGTACACATAGGTTTATCCCTCAGACATTCTGAGAGAGCTCACCCCGCAGGAGCTTTATAACAGGATTACTACAGCAGGGGCCCAGGAGAACACCCACGCTTGCCCAGCTGTTTTAATCTGGGGATTTTTTTTTAACAACTACGAACATTTTGTATTCAAACTGAACCCTTGTAGGTCGTTTTGTTCTGTCTTCCCACCTATGAGACATGGAAAAAAACATCAAAAGAAGCACAGTGTGTACATTTGCATTTCAACTGGAGGATATGTAATGGCAGAGATTTTTTATAACAATGACTTCAAGGGATTAGTTATTTAAAATAGGATGTTTTAATGTTATATACAGTTGTTTGTATTATTAAACCTTGTAGAATACATCTGTCCATTTTCTGCCACTTATCCTGTTCCTTGTTACAGGCATGTGTGACGCCAAGTCTTCCCAACCCTACCACAGCACATAATCTAGCTAGTGTATTCTGGCCTGTCCCAGTTGGAGGAAACTCCACACAAATCAGGGTTACTGGAGCCTGACTCACAACTGTCCAGTGGACTGGCCTTAGCCTATGGGACCCAGCCAAACTTGGCCTAAAGGAGTCACATGGGCCAACTGGAGGGGTACAATGTGGATGAGGCAGAAAGCAAAGGTGGTGGATTTGGTATTCACTACAGTAGTTCATCCATCCATCCATCCATCCATCCCAGCTGTCCAGAGTGGTGACTAGTCCAGGGCTAACTCACAGACAGAGACAACTGTTCATATATGCCCAATTTAGAATCACCAGTTAACCTAACCTCAATTTGTCTCTTTGGACTGGGGAAGAAAACCAGTATAACCAGAGACAATCCATACTACCACAGGGAGATCAAGCACTAACCACTGCACTGCTATATTTCAAAGCCGATCCAATAGGATAACTATTTGTCTTTATATTTCTGCTATTCAGTGAACAATTGACTAACATAGTGAGTAAAAAGGGGAGAAGTAATTTTCTCAGGAAATGAAAACCAAACAAAGAAAAACTTGGGGGTTTCCTAGGATACTGATGGAGCTATTTGTTGTCCTTTTTTGTGCTTCTGTTTTTTTTGTTATGATAAAAGAAGGTAAACATATTCTGGGAGTGAAACCATCACCACAAACAAATGCTAATGCTGCCAGCTCTTGCATCTGTGTAAAGAAGCACTGATTCGTTTTGCAATATCAGCTTAAGAGATGACGAGTTGTGTCTTTTGCCATCAATCACTTCCCACACGCTGATGGTCCAAATAAGGCTGCTGTCTCATTAAAATACAACCCAGCACATTTTTTTGTTAGTCTGAAATATTGAATGAAAAGACCACCTGCTGCACTAGTATGAATTAAATGGACAAAGCAATGATTTGCTTCATTTTGGTAGAGCGGCAGCTGACAATGTCCGGAAAAGCTGCTTGAGCAGTGCATTGATTTTTACTGGTGTACTGGTGTAAGCCTCTCCTTTGTTGTTTAAGTAATGGAGCAAAGCCTGTGAGCTAGTTCATCTAGTTAACTCAACCTGCACAGCTTCATACACACCCACTCATTTCACATCATGTACCGAACACACCCTCCTCTAATTAAGCTGCAGAATTTCTCTCTCTCACTCCGACATGTCTGTCATACTTGTTGTTTCAACCTGTCCAACACCCTTGCATCCACCTGTAAGCTCCAGGGGGATATTTACACATCACTTCCTAATTTTGTTATGTAACATGTTTGCACAGAGAGTGATTATCTAAGAAACTAGGCACCGAACTCAAACAATACTCTGTATTTTGCTCCTGTAATAAACCATTTTTGAACAAGTTGCCTGCTGAAGGACCAGGTTTTGCCTGAGTTTTTCAAATGTCACTCTGACCTGGCTGTGGGGGCAAGGACACTAATTATGTTTCAAAATTCTCTTGAGTGTCTTTTATCCATAGAGCCCAAGGTTGTTCATTATGTTACGATTGTGGAGCACTCACTGACTGAATTTGGAGACTGAATTTCAACTGGACTTTTCAAAATAAATCAATAAATAGCCCAGGGAGCAATGCAGTTACTCGCTAATGCTGTATCTCGTTCTTTTCCCTTTTTTCTTTGTCTTCTTTACATGCACTTGGTTCCATTCGCTGAGCACCAGGCACCATCCTTTACCATCTACCATGCTCAAAAACATTTCTCATGCACTGCATCCATATACAATCCAAGCCAACTTTACTTATAAAGCGCTTTAAAACAGCAAGTGCTGACCAAAGTGCTTAACATTAAGAACAGAATAAAAATACAAAAATAAATATTCTTATAGAGGAAACAATGTAGAGTGTCACATAAAATCTGTTGTGGTTAAAGTATTAAGTTAGCAAATATACAAGAATTGCTACAACTCCTATAGTATTGGTCAGATTTAACCAAACATACACCAAATGATCGCCTCAGTGTTTAAGGCCGAGGTTGCATTTGTTGTTTTATGTAACAAACCATTTGTTATAGAAATATCCAAACAAATGTCAGAATTTTCAAAAAGACTAAAACACAGACTTGTGAGTTGAGTGAAACAGGTCTTGACCACACCTCCAACTTCCTGTTTTTGATGTAGTGGGCTATTTGAATCTGTAAAAACAAAGCTAATTATAGCCTAATTTACCACTTCAGCCTAAAATGGCCACCAGTGAATAATGAAGTAGTAATTATCTTCAAACAGGAAGAGAAAGTAACCTCATGGCAAAATGAAATTACAACTTATAACAGCTATTCAAAGATCTAATGACATTTTAAATGGGTTTTTAAATGCCTTTTAGTTAGACCTACAAATTATTTGCTAGCTTATGTGTTCATTGATTTTCCACTTTAGTTTCTGCATGTGGCTAAGTATCATTTATATATAATTCCTTGAGTTTTCACATCATCCTGCCTCCCGTCAGTCCCCTTGAATCTTGTTAACTTTCTCTTTGATTGGTGTTCCTTTGTTATGTTACTTCCTGTTTCATCCTGGATTTGTTTCAGCTGTGTTTAGTCCCCTTCCTGTTTCAATTTCCTTAATTACCACCTGTGTATATAAACTTTCTGTTTGGTCTGTGGGTGTGGATCTGTAACATAACACAAAGCCTAGAGTAGAAAAAACTGTTGAACAAGACTTAGCATTTAGACCTGTCCTAAGTGTTTACACAGTGTTGGGGAGTAACGGAATACATGTACCGCCGTGAAGTATTTAAAATACAAAATATGAGTAACTGTATTCTGTTACAGTTACCGTTTAAAAGGGTGGTATTCAGAATACAGTTACTTTGTTGAAATAAATGGATTACACGGCGGTCTTTTCCTGTTTCATACATTAGGCTATGCTCTCTCTATTTTTAGTAACTCCACACCGGAGGAAACCCAAACAAAACGCGCATTAAGAGGCTCTAATGCCTTACCAAATGTCAACCTACTGTAGCTCATTTTATATTAAGATTTAAAAATCTAGTTGGTATTGGTATGGCGAGTATCCTTCAGTAAAAGTAATAAATCACACAGCAATAGTAGATTCATGTAGTTGTAAAAAGCATGATAAAATATTAAGTAATCCAAAGTATTCAGAATACATTACACTCATTGAGTAATGTAATGTAATTTAATATAAGCATCCACCACTGTAAAAGCATATGAATGCAGAAAATGAGGACAAGCAGTATTAGCCCCCCCCCTTTGAGGGTAAAATAATGATGATAAGTGCTGTAAATTATCTTATCCTCATACTTCCTTGTTTCACCCATCAATAATGAATCTCTAAATGCTTAAAAATTGTTGTCTAACACTGCAATATCTATCAAGCATTGCTACAGCATAATTATATGGTGCTTGATTTAAAAAAAGAAGAAGAACGAAATGTAGTGCACTTTACCACATGTGTGGTAAAGTGTAATTACATTTTTCTCATGCAGAGAAAAATGTAGTGTCTCTTGTTTAAAGAAGGGCAATTTCAAGTTGAGGCGGTAATGTGATTTCCTGCAGTCGGACAGTCGGCGGAGTGGAGGCACAATATAAACATAATTACATTTATGACAGAAACACGCCACATCTCATCAGTCAGCGGAGGAGAGAGGGTGCCGGGTTGATCCATTTTGTCGCCCGTTCAAGGAGTGGAGTGGGGATATCACTTCACCCACTTAGTACATTAGACTGCAGCTAATTGATTGAATTGGATAAGACTTAAAGCACACCAAGAGTCTACGCTCCACATCGCCCACTCATCTGTAATCACATCCTTCACACATCTGATTCTCATTTTGAGAATTTTGTCCTCTTTGTACTTGTGTAAATCTGAGACATTTCGACCTGCAGGCATGCTGAAGACACAGATCTGTAATATTTATCCTTCATGCCCTTTACAGTGTTGTACTTTTTTTTATTTTATTTCTCTTTTCTAAAATGAGCATTAGTTTCATAATCGGGATGATTAATAACAGTTGATTGACACCTTGTTTGTGATTAATGTTCACACTTTACCAAATCCCACACCCTTCTTGCACCATCCATGACAACATCAAATGTTCAGATTCCTGATTCTGGTCCAACTCTATTATTTACACAGTAAGGTGTGGGTGGTACTATACTGGTATGAGTACACTGACTGCAATCAAGCAGAAATAGCACAGCATGTGGGAAAAGGGTGCTTAATGTATGTACTGCATGTACCTTTTGGTTTAGAGGTTCCCTCAGAGGGATTTGCTTCATGTAGTCCTTTAAGGTGAGATTAGAAACATCCTACTTGTTTGAAAAGACAGTTTTATTAGACATCGAGTCAAGACAAAGTGGTCAGAGTGAGTTTAAGACAAGCCTTCACATGAAAGCCAATACAGCACGACTACAGAAGGCAAGACACACATCAGAGAAGCTGGAAGAAGCTGTGTGGATGATGTATCCACAACTATAGGACTGAGTACTGAATCAAGACATGAGAGAAATCAGCAGTATACAATTAGATACATTGTTTTTAGCCCATGATAGTCCTGTATTTGTGTCCATAATCGACTTCTTGCACGGCCAATATATGACACTTTGTCTCAACCCTTTAAATTAGTTACTGTTCTATTTTGGAGGGGAGTTATCGCCTGTGCCCTATGCACTTCCTCCCGGTTTGTTTGTCTTGATTGTCTACACCTGTGTCTAGTTGCTCCAGTTGCTTCACTTATATGATTCCCCCTTGTGTATAAGTCCTGTCTTCCCTTCAGTCTTTATTGCAATGTCTGTTTGTTTTTAATACTGCTGTATTTAACAGTACACATATTGAGCAAACATGAGGTAAAACAGGAACAGCTGAACATACAGTTCATCATTCTGTAAGGGGAAAGTATTTCTAACTATGTCTTTGATTTTATTCACTGTTGCCTTCCTATTGGCTGGAAATACTATCCTTAAATATTTATCTTTTACAAAGTTGCACATAAATTGCACAGAAAGAAAAGTACAGCTTTTTCTCAGGCTGTATTGCCCTTCTTACAGCTCCCCAGTAATGACTGGCCAAATGACTGAGAGGCTCCACATTGATAGTGTTCTGCCACTGCTACATACTTTAATATCTTAATTTAATACTAAAATATCTTAATTTCTCCCTGCAGTATCCGTTGTCCCTTCTTTCATGCTTTCAGTTTAATTTCCCTTTATCTTTTGGACTCTCGTGTTCTTCTTGGACTTTGAATGAGCCTAAATAAAAGGCTCGCTTACGCTGCCTTGGAGTCTGCTTTTAGGTCCTTTACAATACTACAACTCATGCCACCTAGAGGTGGAGACTATGACTTGTTACCTTAGGAGAGACTTTCAAAATATTTACATAAGAGACACTGGCGCTCAGGAGGCTGTGATGTTATATTTTGTTTTTGATTCAAATGTTCTGTTAGAAAAAGCCAGGGACATGGATTTTTTCCCCAAGAACAGCAACTCCCATTTTTATTAGTTGCTGATAATAGTTATTGGTATTTTGCGCAGCTGAATTGCCATTTTATCTTAAAGTCTTAAGCATGTAATCCACAATACCATTGCACATGTATAAACTTAGGAATAAGGTGTTCTTCTGAGGCTGGTAAGTTTCAGTGTATTAGATATGGTCATCATCATTAACTTGAGATAAAGATCCTATCCACTGTAGGGATAAATACTTGGTATTTGATATTGGCAAAGTGTTGTCAGTGTTTTCATGACTCCAACATCGTATACAGTTCAGCTGGCAGTTTGAAAACCAACAAAGCGCTAAAATCACTTTTCTCCATTGTTCAGTTATATTCATCTGTTTCGTCACTTTGTTCATGAACACCTGAATGTTTTGTCCGTCCATCCTTTCATCATCCACCAACTGTCCAGGACCAGCTGTTTAAGCAGAGACACCCAGACATTCCTTTCCATCTCCTCCAGTAGGCATCCCCTTTGTTTTAGAAGTCTGAGTTCACCTTGGAAAGAATTTGGGAAGCTCCCTCATGCTGGAATCAGCTGCAACTGGAACTACATGGAGTTTATGGAAGTTTCATTCAGAAAAAAAAAGTTACTATGTCAAAATTCAACTTATTGACTCAAATTAATGAGTTTTGAGTCTGAAATTTTGACCTATGGATGCCATTGGTTTATTAGTAGCATAAATCTGCTTATTTCAGCTTATACCAGTTATTTCAGGCAGCATCCTGACACAAAAAATTAAGCTCATTATCTTTAGCACTGAAGTTCACAGGTTTTGATTATTCCTCTATTTTACTCTTTATCACTTGTACATCGGTATATTTATTTTGTTTTCCATGTGTGTATTAGCATGTGCGTTACTGGGCCGTTAAACTCCCATTGATTGTACTGCTTTTTACCTTGGCCAAATGATCTTATCCTGGTCAAATAAAAGCTTAAAAACAACTTTGTTTCGCCTTCAGTTTACTGTTTAATGCTCCAGTTGAGTAGTAATTCACGTCTGTTCTTGCATTAAAACCAAAACAACAACGTCATCCATGGCTGCCTTTACAACACATAACGCACATATGCACATTTTAAAGAGACACCATGCATTTTAAGCAACTTATCATGAGTCACACATGAAGCAGTGAACTGTGAAACTATTATATAATATCCCCTTTGGTGTCTCTCTTCAGTTAAAAAACATTGCATTATGGAACATTTTGCCTAAGAGTCCCTTTTAAATAAAATTTAATCTATGCTTAATATAAAGATGACGTCATTATTATCATTTTTGGGATCTGGAGGTCATATCCTCTCCATTTTAAAATACTGTGTAATCTTTCCAAATAGATTATGGACACAACAAATGGTAATGTGGGTTGAAGTGATGTTACCAGATGGTGAGTGCACCTTTGCAACAATATTTTGTCCTTATTTCAGTAAATAAAAAGCATTTGGCAGCAAAGAACATCAGAAAACATCTTTTTTTATGTACCAATTTTTTTTTCATATATATATATATATATATATATATGTAAAAGCAATTACTGTCGACCTGCTGGAAAATTTGAGATCTTAGAGGGGCTTGCTTGCAAAAGGAAAGAAATAGCCAAACAACATCCTTTATCTAACTCCAGGTAACGTTTTTCTTTTTTTAAACAAGGGACAGAGCGATAAAAGCTTCAGAGAAAAAGCAAACAAAGACGCTTTCCACGTTGCATATTTAGTTCAAGCACAAAAGGACACAGTTTACCGGATGAATCATTTGTCTGTGTGCTTTTTGATTAAATGCAATTATCTTCCAGGTTTCTTTAACCCACACACTGTCAGAGAAATTTGGATCAATTTAGAAGCCTCCGCGTTTGCTAAAATGAGCATCTGGGTTTTTGTGCTGGAATCAACAGGATCAACTGGGTGGTATGTGTTCAGATCAGTGTGGTGTACTATAATGTGCTTCCCAAGGCACTTTGTGTTCTGTCTAACCAGCTGAGAGTAGCAAGTGATGCGTGTTTGTTCACATGGTAAAGTGTTTGTGAGTGTGTGGTTTCTCATCTGTACCTTAATAATCTGTGAGCAGAGACAAGCTCGCTCTGCTGCAGCCTGTTGCTAGGTTTCTCTGCGCTCTACCTGGCAGAACATAAACTAAGCAGACGCTTTTGTCTCAGGAAAGTATCCAGTTAGACAGTGAGTGCAGCAGGTATACATATAAACGTGGTCATCGTGTTCTGTCAAATTTTAAAAAACTGATTTTATTTTTTAAATTTGACTTCTATTAATGTTTAGTACTTCATGTAATAACAACATTATTAGCTATGGATGTCACAATTAGTGCAAAAGCCTTAAAAGCCTCAAAGACTTTAATTAACGCTTTTGAATTCACAACAGGTAAGAATTTACAGCTTTTCAGAATATAATTATACTTGATATTCAAACTGTGGCTTTTAAGTCTCTTTCTTTTCGTAGGTTCAAGTCCAGCTACTGAAGGGTGGTATGACACATGCCCAGTAGGGTGGTAGAACAGACAGGCACATACTGGTTGTGCTTACTTTCACAGGTGGAATTGCAGGTAAGATGTCTGTATTCTGCATCTGTGTTTACTGGGCATGTGTCTCCCTCACCTGCCCTCTGTTAAATCACTTCAGTTCAGTTTTAATTATGTAGCGCCAAATCACCACAACAATCACCCCAAGGCACTTTATACTCGAAGTTAAAGATGCTGCAATAATACAGAGAAAACCCATCACCAACCATCAGATGACCCCCTGTGAGCATTCACTTGGTGACAGTAGGAAGAAAAAAATTGCTTTCAAGAGGAAGAAACTGAAACCAGAACCAGGCTCAGGGAGGGGCAGCCATCTGCCTGATCCAGACCTAACTATATGCTTTATCAACTAGGAAAGGTTTAAGCCTAATCTTAAAAGCAGGGAGGGTGTCTGTCCCCCTAAATCCAAACTGGGAGCTGGTTCCACAGAAGAAGAACCTGAAAGCTGAAAGCTCTGCCTCCCATTCTACTTTTAAATACTCTGGAACCACAAGTAAGCCTGCAGTCTGAGAGCGAAGTGCTCTAATGGGGTGATATGGTACTATGCAGTCTTTAAGATAAGATTATTATCCTGATTATTCTGGTTCTTGTGTGTGAGGAGAAGATTTTTAATTGAATAATATAGAAGCTCACAAAAGGCACATGAAATTTAAATGTCCTTAGCTTGCGCAAAAGTTGTTTTTTCCAGAAGTTGTTGTAGTACCTGGTGAGAGTGGTATCGATGCTCTTCGAGGTTACAAGAGAAAATTGTGGTGTCACCCAGTGAGGTGAAGACAAATCTGTTCAGCCAGCACATCATTTACCAAAGCCTGAAACACAGCGGGTGTATTAGTCAGTGCCCAAGGGGGCTGATGAAGGCCGTCATCCACTCATCTCCCTCCTAGTCATGACCAAGCTTTGGGTATTACACAGGTCCAGTTTGGAAAGAATGGTTGCATCCTGTAGGAGTTCAAAAGCAAAAGGAAAGAAATAGCCAAACAACATCCTTTATCTAACTCCAGGTAACGTTTTTCTTTTTTTAAACAAGGGACAGAGCGATAAAAGCTTCAGAGAAAAAGCAAACAAAGACGCTTTCCACGTTGCATATTTAGTTCAAGCACAAAAGGACACAGTTTACCGGATGATTCATTTGTCTGTGTGCGTTATGATTAAATGCAATTATCTTCCAGTCTTACTAAATAAAAACTTTAATGTATGTTATAAGTCTTGGTCATACCGTGTTTCAAAAGTGAGACTTATTCATGGTATTTTTGGTTCGCTCAGTGGCTTACAACTCACCAGTCTCTAGCCAATGAGCAAGTGATTTTACAGCCACACCCACCCCTTCTCATCACATCAATAGCCCCTTCCGGTTTCAACATGACTCTGCACCAGTGCACATAGCAAGGTCCATAAAGACATGAATGACTGAGTTTGGTGTGGAAGAACCTGACCGGCCTGCACGGAGTCCTGACTTCAACAGACAGAACACCTTTGGGATGAATTAGAGTGGAGACTGTGAGCCAGGGCTTCTCGTCCAACATCAGGGTCTGACCTGAATGTGCTTCTGGAAGAATGGTCAAAAAGTATCATAAGCACACTGCAAAGGGTGGGCTCATGTCATGTTAAACCATATGAATTAAGAATGGGATGTCACTTAAGTTCATGCGTGGGAAGGCAGACAAGCAAATACTTCTGGCAATATCATGTATGTATACAGTTTATGAATGTAAGCCATGGCTTCTTCTGTTTCACTGGTCTCATTTAATCCTTAACTTTGTTTTCTCACCTGAAACAGAAAGTCACTCTTACCTTGCCGCTCATTTGCGGTCCATGTCTCCTGGGCCTCTTCATGTTGCTGTGGCTCCACTTTACATCTGAGTGCAGTATTTCAATTTGCTGTCCACAGGGCAGACTCTGCTTTATTATTAGCCACTTGACGAGCAGGGAATAATTATAGGATGTCAGAAGGGTCTACATGGCTGATGGACAAAGCTATTCCTGTTGTGTTCCTGTCTTTGTTAGTACAGCTTGCATTTAGGAGGCAGAAGGGACGGTGCGACATGCAGGGCCAAATGATTCTTCTTCACTACCTAGGAACAGAAATGCAGTGTTCAGTGCCTGCAGCCAGCAGTGATGCCTGCTAATGTCTTGTCACGATATGCAAATCAGATGTCACATGAGATAAGCAGTTTAAATTCTGCGTGCTCTTTGGGTAGCTTCATATAGACGACATGTAATTAATGCTAGGTGAATGGTAAATGCACAAAGACAGAAGCTGTCACCAATCAAATGCCTTAATTGTTGAATATATAAATTTGAAGAATGATAATGATTAGTTTGACAATCTGCAACTAGGTGAGAAAAATAATGGCCTTCATATGTCAAAATGAATGTCACTTTACCAAGCAGGAATACATTAAACCTTAGAGTTGAACCTACCACTGAGGGGAGGTTCTCAGGACCCTCAGGGACCCTGCCATCTGAGCTCTCATCCCATTAATTATTACCCTGTCAGGTGTGATATATAAGAAATAAAAGAACAGGAGTCAAATGATGAAATAAAACCTGCCTCAGTGTCTCGTCCCTCAGAGCATAATGAAGGGATAACTGATCCTTTCAAAACTGATCTTTCAGAGGGTTTGAATCTTGACTCTCCAGCTGTGCTTTACCTCCTGCACAGTCGCTTTATTTTTCCGCTTCTGTTCAGAATGAACAAAGCTCTTTTGGGCAGAGATTCTGAGCAGAATGGAAATCCTGTCATTATCCTCTTTTTAACCCATGAAACATCAATATCTATCAGCAAATCATGCAAGTGCAGGGGGTAAGATCTATTAGCCTTACTATAAAATTTCTGACTCATAATGGGATACTAAATTTCCAATGCAAATGCCTGCAATAATCATAACATTCCACGTGCCTGAGTACTTTGTGTTTAATACTAATTACCACATTTTTGCATGTTAAACCAGCATAAAAGGCCCTTTGGAGTTGTCTTCTTTGAACTTGATTTCTGTGACTCCTGATCACCACTGTGCATTCTAGAGGTCTGATAAACATACTGAATATCCTTTAAATATACATGATAAAAATGTTTCTGGTGTTTACTGGTTTGTGAGGCCTGAGTGTGTTTTGTTTAGTTAATCAATGAAATAGTGTAAGCATGAAATTGTGTGTGTGGCCCACACACATAGGACCTAACAAAATACTGATCATAAAAACCCAAAAGAATTGATTGAAATGAGTTTGCTTAGTTCTGTTAGAATATAACAAAACTCACTTACCAGGCTCTCTAAAGCTGACTAATCCATTAGTCACATTTCGTTTCCATACGCAAAGCAAAATTTCAGCGTTTCAGCTTGTAACACATAATTGTTATTGCAATACACACTTTATTAACTGGAAAAGCTATCTTTGTGGCCTCTAACAGTCATTTATCTTTGATTTTCTTTTTGTTGTTGTTGTTGTTCTTTTGAGGGGGTTTTTAAACTTGAGAAGTAGCTTCCAGGAAAATCCAACAGATGTCACATTTATACCTCTCTATTACTCACCTGTAGCTCAAACAGTGAGCAGTACTGTAATAGGACTGAGTAATGTTAGCTTGCAAATTGAATCCACTAATCATTAATATATATATATGCTTTTTTTGCTCCCAGTCTAACACAGACTCCATAAGAAGCTAATCACAAGGACAAAAGTGCAGTTAAGAGTCACAAATGTCATTAATAAGAAATGTTTTCTAATTAAAGTTTAAAAGCAGTTACCCTGAACGGCCATGCACACTGACTTCCTTGAGTCTTTTACTGTGAGCTTTCTGAAACCAGTGGATTCACTGTTATTCCAGGAGCGCATTTGTAAGTCAAATACTGACGTTGGAGAAGGCCTGGCTTGCAGTCTCTGCATTAATCCATCCCAAAGATGTTCTTTCTGATGAGGTCAGGGCTCTGTGCAGGCTACTCAAGTTCTTCCACTCCAAACTCACTCATGTCCATGTTTATGGACTTTACTTTGTGCACTGATACGCAGTCATGTTGGACCAGGAAGGGGCCATTCCCAAACTGTTCCCACAAAATTGGGAGCATGAAGTTGTCTAAAATGTCTTGGCATCCTGAAGCATTAAGAGTTCCTTTCAGTGGAAATAAGAACCCAAAAAACAAGGCCTCACCATAATCTTTCCTCCACCAAACTCTGTCTGGTCTTTAAGTCTGACGTCATTAGCCATGTCTGGGCCCAAACTCCGCCACAGGTCCTTAAGTCAAATGATCACTGCAGCATCACTGAGAGTTAAAAAACTGTCTAAATTCTTTCATCTGTAATGAAATGATCAGTGTGGCTGCTCTACCAGGTGTAACAATTAAGTTTAACATCCAGACATCCATGAAAGTAGAATTTATGAAATTTAACAGAGTTAGAAGTTAGCAGGGATTTAGCTCGCTAGTTATCTAAATATAATATACCATGTTCTGACTGAGGGATTGCTGAAACAAATTAAGACGTACAGCTCTGCTATAACTTCCAACATAAATGAAGACAGGAAACTAAACAGCAGTGACGTTTGTAGGGTTACTGAAGTTTGGCTAGCTGGTATATAATGATGTGCTACGTGACCACTAGCAACACAGCTATGTTAGCATACTATAAACAGTGAAGCTGGAGGATGAACGCTAACGAACGGAGGACTTTTTTCCACAAATTAAAAGTTAATGTGAGGGTTCCCAATGGTTAGAGGCAAATGCAATCGCATGGCAGGATGCTGTTAACGGACCAAACTTCAGTCAGGAGAACAACTGAGATAATCCATCCGCAATACGAGGTTAGTCATTCATATACTGCTGCATAGGCTGGGCTGTAGTTACATGTACGGGTTTAAAAACTGAGCTTTAAAATGAATAGCGGTAATAAAACCCGAGAGATGCCGACAGTGATCGCTGACTGTTTTTAGGGGCTTTTTGAGATTAAATAGAACGAGATACAAACTATTAAAACATGTTAAAAACACAACAGCCTTATTAAATACAGACTACTTTGGGCCCAGAAGCAGGATTCATCACGTCATCACTTAAAGACCGGATACTTGGGACAATGCAGTCAGACAAGTACTGTTGTCCTGGCAACCGCCAAACCCAGACTCACCCATTGGATTGCCAGATGGAGAAGCGGGATTTGTCATTCCAGAGAACCCATCTCCACTACTGTAGAGTTCAGTGGCAGCATGCTTTACATCAGACTTCACTATATCCCACACTTTGCATTGCACTTGGTGATGCAAGGCTTGAATGCAGCTGCTTGCCCCGGTAACCCATTCCATGAAGCTCAAATTAAGTTTGGAGGCCTGTGGCGAGTGACTCAGAAAGTTGGCGACCTATGGATATTATGCACCTCAGCATTTGCCACTGAGTTGCTGTTGTTCCCAGTCACTTCCTTTTTGTTTTAATACCACTAACAGTTGACTGTGAAATATATGGTAGTAAGGAAACTTTCCTACATTCTACCATGTGTTTAGATATGTGGAAGTCACATATCTAAACCTCCATGGCCACAGGTGCTTGATTTTACACACCAGTGGCCATGGAGGTGATTGGAACGCCTGCATCCAATGATTTGAATGTGTGACTAAATACTTATAATACTTATGGTATTAAAGGTAATCAGGAAGAGTGGAAATATAAGCGTAACAAGACACAGCTGCAAAAAATCAAGGACAATGAGCCAGGGAAAGTAAAACCAGGAATAAGACACCAAAGACAACAAGCTACCGAAATAAAACAGGAAGTCTGACTCACCTTAACACCCTTCAAATTGTAACAGAAGGTTTTTCTGTTTTTTTCATCTTATTTTTCAAAAATGTCTTACTGTTCCATAAACTGGCTTGTTTTGCCAGTTTGAGTGTATATGTTTCTCCAGCCAACACAGCGTTGCATAAGAGCTGAAACTGTTAACTGGGGGTTAAAAGATTCTTAGCAAACAGTCGTGAACTACTAAGAATGAATCACTGGCGTTCCAAGCGTGGGATTGTTTGGGCCATAAAGTGAATTTAGACTGCTTGTTGTCTGCTACGTTGCATGACATGGTTGTGCTTGTCATTTCTTTCATTCTTCTCCAAGGAGAACAGACAGCTTATGCGGTTCAGTATAAATAATATGAAAGCCATCAAATAAGAGGAGAGAGAACTGCTGCCATGGCTGACAACAAAGAGGAATAAAAATCTTTATGCAGACTGTGAAATCTGTATTTACATTACATGTCCTCATGCGTCCTTCTCAGGCCTGAGCCTTTATTGAGCTTCTGCAGTTATTAGACTTTCTAATAATAACAGCAGCAAAGGGTCAAATACAAATTTGCTCTCTCCAAATGTTCTCCATGAACCTCATCTTGATGTGCTTCTCATATTGTCTGTTTACCTGTGAAGCTGACATTTATTCAACAATATATCCTCAGAAAAATAAC
Source organism: Perissodus microlepis (assembly GCF_051167445.1). Classification (NCBI taxonomy): domain Eukaryota; kingdom Metazoa; phylum Chordata; class Actinopteri; order Cichliformes; family Cichlidae; genus Perissodus; species Perissodus microlepis. The sequence continues at coordinate 16,139,569 of NC_140477.1, read as the reverse complement.
CAGAAGTGATTTTTTTCCTTTTTGCTGTATTTTGACTGTCTATTAATGCACAGTAGTTGTTTTTTTTTCTTCAGTCTGTGATTCAGAAACTTCTTCAAATGCAAAACAATCTGGCGCTTTTAGTACTAGCAGATAATTCATACATGAATTACGATTTCTAGCTGCACTGCCAGATATTTCAGTGTCCTGACTCTTTCTATTAATTTGCACCAACAGGCACACTTGACCTCAGAGTGGAACCTCACTCTTCAGTTTAACCCAGAACAACTTGACATCAATTTAGACATTTTTTGCACTCACTTCTGGCTCCCTCACCATGCGAGGAAATTAAAAATTGTTACAGGGTGTTATGGGTACTTCCAAGCAACAACGTTTCCATAGCCACTAAAATCACCATGCTGATACTTTTAGGCATTGTCTCCAGAGATTGTTTGTGATAGGCAAAACACTTTATGAAGCCAGAATGTCGACTGGCTACATATTTAAAGCTTTCAGCAGAATAATTTCCCTTCAGATGATGAGTTATATCAGAATTCAGATCAATTGTAGCAGCTCTTTAAGACTTCATCAACAGTAAGTGTTGTAAGCACACAAAAACAATAAAATTAGTTTTGTTTGTTGTTGTTGTTGTTATTAAAGCTGATTTTGCTGCCATTATGGTTTTTTGATGAGGTGCTCAGAGTTTCTTTCTCTGCAGACTGATGCTCAGTGCATTATATCTTCTGACAGTTATTTGCATGCATTTCCATATTTTGGTGATTTTTTTTTTTTTTTTATTAAGACACCATCTCTCATGCTTGATTCATTTTCAATCATCACATATGCTGAAAACTAGGAACTCAATATGCAAGCAAGATATGAAACTAAAAAGTTGTTAGTTAGCAGTCACAGAAGTGCGATGTCTGTTATCATGCAAAGCCTGACTGCATTCTTTTTAAACAGGCAGTTGAAGACAAAATAAAGCCGCAAGTACAAGCTAGCTGTTAGCAAGGCGCTAACAGCTAGCTTGAAATCAGCTCGTTGGTGCAAAAATATTCTTTTATACCAATCAAACAATTTTATCTTCGGAATTTTTTCATAGATGCAGCTGAAAAATGTCAGTGGTAAATGTTTTTGTGATAGGCTGATATTCCCTAAAGATTTAAAATTGGTTGAATGGTTTTCAAACGTGTAGGCACAACATTGGTTAATTTCTTGAGTTTGGTGCCTTTCTTCCTTTAATGCTTATGTGAGTCACAGGTAAGTGGTTAACACAAAAATAACTAAATTAAAAGGCAAAGTAGTAAACCTAAGCATTTTAACATGACTGATCATAAATAAAAATAAAAATGGCACTGTATTTTCATCCATTGCTGCACAGGTGTATCAAACAGATATAGATACCTACAATTTAGTAATGCATTGATAAAATGGAACTTGATTGACTGAAACTGAAGCACAAATTTATTGAACGGTCTGTGCGACACAGCAGCTGATGTTATATCTCAGATAACTGCATGAGAAATGGTCCAAAAAGCACCAACAGCCCAGTGCGGTTCAGTCAAGCAGCCCCTGGTTAATTATGGTCAGGACACCTGTCAATCCCTAACTCTGATAAAGCTGTTATATAAGAGTTAACTATCCAAAACCTCTTTCCCCGCCTTTGGGACCAGGCTGTAAACTTGCTCCTTTAATGCCGTGTAGCTGCATTTTAACAAGTCAGTCTATAGGGATTTACTTGCTTTTGAATTCAGCCTCAAGTGGCCACTAGAAGAACTGCTTCATTTTTCAGCGCTGAAGGTTGGGAAATTAAACAGATGTGTTGTTGTAATTTAAGAGGTCTAGCTGGGTGTCTATTAAAAATGTGTTCTGAATGGGTTTCATCTGATTAAATCCAACTTTAGCTTTTCTTTGAGAGACCTTATTTAACTTTCTCATATATAGAGCACACACTTCTCACTCACACAAAAAAATATATGAATATATGAAAACCACAGTAAACAAAACAATGCTTTACATATTTTACATTTACTTCAAGCTGCAAAAGCATGGATGCTTCATTTCTAGGGATCAATAAAGAATCTGCATTGAAGATGGATTGGTTGCTCAGTGCCTGTCTGTTAATGGCAGCATCAACCTGGAGGGAACCAGGTATGGCTAGATGCAAACAGCCCAATAAGAACAGATTCTCTGACAGTGTAAAATACCAAGTTTCCCTTATCACTAAAGAAATCAATTTTAGCTTAATAAAAATCTGAAAATGGGGAAAAAGAACGCTGGTAGATTCCATGCATTAAGATAGACGTACCAGGAGAAAAGGTTGGATAAGTGCAGCCCTAATTTTGCATATCTACAAGGCTAAAGGTGATTTGGTAAGACGTAATGGGGGGGCCCTGACTAATCCTCGCTCTTTGCCTTTCTTACAACTATATTCTGATGCTTTTCACTGTGAAGATTTTCACTTACAGAGTAATACTAGCTCACAGTTCTTCGTAGTGATATTAGAAAGGAGAATGCCACTTCAAACTAAAGCGTAAACACTCGCAGAATGTGTGCAGACATGTGTCATGATATAATACAGGAGGGTCTGAGAGTTCATGTTAGTACGTTCATTACGCTGCTTGTTTCTCAGGAATTCAGTCGGCGCTGTTTAAGTCTATTCTGCCATTAAACACACAATGCACCATGTCTCTATTTTCTCCTCACTTCAGGTAGAAACAAAAATGTCCTTTATGTGCTCCAAGGCAAGTGTGTTACATCATGTCTATAGTACACACTCGATGTCTTATAAAATAAAATCAAGGCTCCTTTGTGTCTGAAACCGAGGGTGTCCTTGAGCATGCTCCCAGCATCATGAGAACACCTCTGACTCCACCTACTGGTAGATCTGTCTGAAAATGTTTACCAGGAGACTTGCAGTGTGTATTTCTTTCTTTTTTTTAAAGCAACATGTGAATATTCTAAAATGGAATAAAAATTAATGTGACCTTTAAAGCTTTTAATTTGCACTCAGTGTGATGCTAATTTGACTTGTTCTCAGTTTGCTCCCACACAGCTCACCATCACACATGCTGGCTTCTGCATTATAGTGATGTCCAAAATAATTCAGTCAGTGTGTTATGTTTCACAATATTAAGCATTATGCAATGAAACAGAGTAAATGAATCACAAAAAACATAATTAAAACACAAACAAAATAATTCTAAATAAAATAACAGTTTTATATTGACACACATGGTTCTCAAACCGTGGGGCAGGTCCCATTTGCGGCGCATAAAGCCACTGCAAGTTGGGCATTTGACTAAAATTTAGCTTCGGTATTTTTCATAGTTTATGACTGATTAAAGAAATTTTGGTGTAGGGGGGCATGAACTTCTTTTGGCAACTGAAGTGAGGCAAATCAGAATAAAAGACAGAGAACCACTAGTTTACACATTTTATATATTAATTGGCCAATTTATTAGGTACACCTTTTCAAGCACAAATATCTAATCATCCATTCACACGATTGCAACTCAGTACATTTAGACACGTAGACTGAGTGAATAGATTTTGAACACAGCATTGTTGGATATTTTAGAAACTGCTGATCTACTGGGATTTTCCTGCACAGTCTTTTCTGGAGTTTGTGCAGGAAATGGTCTGAATAAGAGAAAATATCCAGCGATCAGTTCTATGGCTAAAAAAACTTGTTGATACCAGAGGTCAGAGGAGAATGGGCAGACTGCTTCAAGCTCACAGGAAGGCAGCAGTAACTGAAATAGCCACTCGTTATCACCAAAGTATCTGTTATCTGTACCAAAAATATCTCAGAATGGACAGCAGAAGACTACACTGGATGCCACTCCTGTCAGCAATGAGCAGGAAACTGAGGCTACAGTTCACACAGGGTCACCACAATTAGAACCTCAAACATGGGCTGGTCTGGGGAGTCTTGATTTCTGCTGCAACATTTGGATGGTAGTATCATAATTTGCCATAAACAGCATGAAAACATGGATCTGGTGGTGTAACGTGCAAGGAATATTTCACTGGCACACTTTGGACACCTTTATAAACATAGTGCACCCATCTTCTGTTGGCTGCTCTCAGACTGGTTTTTTAAACAGGACAATGAGTTCACTCAAATGACCTCCACGTCATCAGAACACCATGGGATGTGGTGGAATGGAAATTTTCATCAGGGATGTACATGCAATGAATCTGCAGGAAGTCTATGACGCTATTATCTCATTATGGACCAAATTCTCTGAGGAATGTTTCCAGCACTTTCTTTCTATGTCATGAAGAATTAAGGCAGCTCTGAAGGTACAAGATGTACATAACAAAGAAGCTGTTGAGTATATATGTAAATCTTCACTGCAGCATGTATATCATATGTGAACAAGAAACACATCTGAATATAAATGGCAAAAACTCTGTGCTGGATTGCTACAAACCTCTCCAAAAATTCAAACCAAGAAACACTATTAAAATAGACAGAAATCTTAAATATTAAGTAAGATACCATGTGACAAAACAAAATGGCAAAATAAATGTTAAAAAATTGCACAAACTGAAATAACTAAAGGGGAAAAGTAAAAAACAATAAATGGCATATGATAAATAGAAACTTTTAATAATAATTTATATTTTACAAAGAGAAATTCTTTGTAAAAAGTTGAATACAGCACAATTAAAGGTAAAAGTCTAAATGAAATCATTATCATCACTTAGAGGTCACTACAGTCTCAGCTTCCTCTGTCACACTAACCCTCTATGTCCTCCATTGATATATCAGTGGAGCTGCTAAATAAGAGGAGAAGAGGAAAACCACGCTGAGCATTCATCTCCACTATATCCACTATCCCTCCTCTGTATGTCAGAATCATCTCAACCTTCTCTGTCTTACTTTGCTCAGTTATTCTTAACTTATTAACTTCTTAATAAGTTAAGAATAACATACAACATTATATTAGCCTACAATGGGATGACAAAGCTCATATAGAATACTTTCTTAACACTAAGAGCAGAAGATGTTTTTTTTAATCATTTTATTATCATGAAGGTTGGAAAAAAGATGAAAATTACTGAATTCAAAGTGTTGCTTTGTGGCAGCAGTGAGAAAGATACAAGAAATGTCCTTTCTTAGTCTAATATCAAAGGACATGAGTTTTATTGTGAAGGGCAAACGCGATTGTTCCTCTGCTAACGGATTTTATGCTTTTATTCTGAAGTCACGACTTCCTGAAGTTTCTTCCTGTGTGGCTTTAACTTGACGCCGCACTCTATCGCCTTTTTTAGCTGGATGAAAACTTCATTTCACAGACAAATTCAATGAGAAGGTGAACGCCGACCATGAAGCTCCGTTGAAAGGCGGCCAAAGAGTTTGGAGTAAGCTAACTGGAGACTGCAGGACCCCGTCGTTAAAACTTTTTCTTTGGTCGAAAACTGTAAGTTTTCCGAAGTTTCAATGAAGTTTTTTGCAGTTTTAAAAACAGAGTTACTGTTAACTGTTGACTTTTCCAGTCTTTACTAAAGTGCTTACTTGACTTCTATGGTGTTAAAAACGCTAAAGTCATCTTGTTTTTTGTTTAATTGGACTTGAAGCTAAAAACGATGTGGACGTGTTAGCTAACGTATTAACCCAGAGGCGAGCTTTTTTCCCCTAACTTTTGCGTATTCATTTGAATATTGAATGTATTCCCTATGTTAATGGCTATTTAAGATTATACTGCACATATGGCAGCCTAAAGTTAAATAGCCATAATTGTGTTGAGGTATTTAGAAGGGGTGAATTTATTGTGATATTATAATTAGTATTTTCCTCTATTTCTACACCATCGGTGAACACTTCTATAGAAAATCTCCCCGGGTCTTACTGTGATATTTCACTGCAGTTTTAAAATGTTATTTGGGATTAAATCACCAGCCCATGCACCACACATGTGTTTAAATTCCATGTTAACAAAAAACACATGTAGATACTAATAATCCATAGAAGTGATAAAGTTATTTGAGACAGTACATTTTTTTTTCCAAAGCATTGCAGTTTCTTTTAGTGCTTTTAATTGTGCTAGCTTTGTATGTGAGGACCCTTATTGCATCACATTTTATTTATGTATCCATAAATGTGCAGGCCAACTTATGAATCACTGTCGTGAACCTCCAGTCAGACTCGGTTTGGCGCCCAGCATCATTTAGAAAATGCTGTAGGAGCCAGCACTTTATAGCTGATTCAGGTCCAGTGTCGGCTTTTTTCATCATCAGCCTGAGACTCATGCAGCCTTTGTGTGGGTAAAAGTCTGCAGTGTACTTTTTTTTTTATTCAGGAAAACCCCCACTCCTGAGGCACATGACCCCCTGGCAGTGCTCTACTCTCCCTATCTCCCTCTGGTGACGTCTTGGCCTGCAGGCAGATAACCTAAAACATAACAAAGGATTTTATTTCCCTCTCTGTCAATAACCACATTTGTATTCTCACCTCACTCATTCAGCCAATGATTCATGTCTCAGAAAACCCATGCTGATGCACACTTGCTTGCACAGCCATATCTGATGTTACAGGAGCATAGTAAAACAAATTTTCCAACTGCTTAGTGATTGTTTAAGAGACACAAATAAATAAGTCTAATCTCCTGGAAGCATGTTTCCTCAGGCAGCAGGCATTTGTGTGTGTGTGTGTCAGTCAGTCAGTCAGGACAAAGTCCATTATTGGCCCATGGCAGTAAACTTGCCTTGCAATAAGATTTACATGGCACACTCCCCAAAGTTTTCTAGATTTAGATTTTGTTTTTTTTAAAGCCACGTGTCCAAAAATTCTACGGGGGCCTTTCTATCTCAGGCACCTTCTTCTTCTTTTTTTTTCTCCATGATATTTGCATTCCTTGCATTCTTGGTGCAGTTCTCTTGTGGTAGTGTATTTTGAAAGAAGGGAGGTGTCATGTTGAAGCCACATGACATACTGGGATGTTTACATTCTTCTGAAATTAATTATAACGTCTTAATCTAAAACATTTGTCTCACAGGAACAGATTTAAAGGCTCATTCCTCTCTAAATTCAGTAAAATTGATGCTAAAGGCTCCTTTATGATGTGACAGAAGTAATATAGCAGCTCCTGGACTTTCAGCTTTTATTGCAGTGTGTGAAGGGATTGCAGGAAAATTGCAGTGTCTTTGCAAGAGGAAGACATTTCCCCAGAATTTGCCAGGAAGCACTTCCTGAGGACTGAGTGAAGGTCTTCCTGAGCGTAAGGATGCCTCTGTTTCAATCCTGTTTACAGTTTCAGCCCGTTTATTGGAAGCGCTTATAATGGTGTGAGTAATACTAGGACTTCTGTGTTACGTTAGTGATAACAAAGGCAACAAACTGTAGTTTTCTTGGCTTGCTGAGATCTCTTACTCATTTCCTCCAGAGCTTTTCTTTATTTTGTCAATTTATTTTTCCCCTCTAGTTTGAATTCTGCCTGTGATGTAGTTTGGGCCACGTGGAAAAACTGCAATAACTTGGGATCAGAGTCGTGGTGCTACCATGTGAGGCTCTAAAAGACAAAGACTTGTTTGTGTAGCGTGTTGCGGCAGTCGGTGCTGCAGTAAGAAACACAGCGCTGGTTTAATGTCTGACGTTACTATGAAACAACCTGACCTCACAGTAGCCCAGACTGAAAGTTCTATGCACCATCTCTCAGGGGGAAGGGTAAACAAAAGGAGGGTGTTTGACTGGAGCTTTTGACGGGGCTTTTTCTTAAATTGGGTGGCACAGGAAGACCAAGAGCAAGGCAGGTGGGCCAGAATATTCAATCATAAAATGCAGTGATGACAACTGGTGTGGAAAAACATTAGGTGCAGCCCTGTGCTCCAGTGCACAAAAGCCTGCAGATGATTCTTGTACTGAATAAGTTTTTATAAGTCGATTAATGTCTTAGTAACTTTTGTCATTGTTATTAGCTGTCAGTTCAGCTCAGGAGGGTTCAAATCCGACTAAAACAAATGTTTTAAAAGGAATGGCAGCAATGTAGGTGTATTGGAGAAGGTCTGTATTCAGTTATAGTTTCAGATCTGGTTATATTTGCAGTTTATTTTAATCAAGGGTGATGGTGCTGAAGGAGAAGCGAATGTCTTGATTAGATTACTTTTAAAGAAGTAGTAGTCATGAACTTATGGTAGCAAGTTATTTTAAACTTGTTCTCAGACCTTTGACCTAAAGTGTCACACAGATTTACAAACCATGAGCAAAAGTATCGTACAGCTGATTATGAGCAGGTCTAAACTCTTCCTACGACAAACTGGGTTGCAGTACTTCACCTTATGCTGCTTCTTATGCTACATTCTGAAATGCACATCTGTACCACAGCTGGAGGTAAGTTATAGGAGCACGAGGCACCGGTAGAGGCGTGTGTGTGTTACAGAGACCGACCATTCAACGTATGGTCAAGTAATCCCAGCCTATTTACTTTTCAGATGCTTCATCCCTCCCCCCTCCTCCTTCTATATCACTCCAAATCCATCTGGTTGATGTTAAAACCACCTCTTAGCCCCAGAAAAGTAGAGTTTGATTCTCTTACTGATTTCTTTCTTTAAAATTGAAAAATTCTTCTGTCAGATGGATTTAGATCAGTAGCATTGATTCCTTTTTTTTTTTTTTTTTTTTTTTTTTTTTTTTTTTTTTTTTTGGAAAAACATTTATTCAATTGGCAAGAGCAGAACAATAAGTGAATGATGTCATTAATGCGGTTTTATAGTGTGGTTTTTATAATGTTAGATGGCCTCTCAGACCTCCACAAAAAAGCTGTTTTTAGGCCTTTGAACATGTGCTTTTTATCCATTGCTTTTGCAATTATTGCCTTTTTTAAAATAAAAACTTTAGTTTAGAGTGAACTAAGGTTTGTAAGCAATTTATTCATGATGGATATAAGTGGATATTTGCTTTGTAAAAGTGTATCAAAAGAGCATTATTCAGTTGAATAGGCTTGGAGTGAAATGTCCACCTCTTTCATAGAAGTTTACCCTCTGACTGGTCCCAGCAGATACGTACCCCTCCCTAAGCCTAGTTCAGGCAGAGGTCTCTTCCTGTTAAAGAGGAGTATTTCCTCACCACCATCAACAAATGCTTGCTCATAGAGGGTCATCTGATCACAGTCATCCGATGGGGTTTTCTTTCTAATATTGTATGGTCTTTAACTTAAAATATAAAGGGCAATTCTTGTGAAATCAAGTTAGAGGTTGTGTCTACTGTTTTTGTTTCCCGATGTTGTTTCTCCTGACACTGACGATCAAAAATTATGCAACAACCAGCTGGGCGTACAGAGCAAAGATGTTGGCCTAAGGAAAAGCTACAACCACTTGAAGTTGGCTCTGCATCGTCTTAGTATCATCACATCATCTCAACATGTGGGATAACAATGATGCTCAGTCCCACAAAGATGTTTGTGGTCTTGATGGTATATTTTAAAACAAACTGGAGGCCAATTGTGGTTAATTTTTTGCAAAAGTCTGTAATGTGGACGTGTTTTCCTTCTGATCAGTGTTTTCCTGGTGTGTCTGAAAAGATATCTATGATAGTCGGGACCAAGCCTCTTCCTTCCTACTTAAGACAATAAAAAAAAATAAAAAATAAGGGTTAAGCAATTTCCTTAAACAGCTGGACACTATCTTTTTTTGAGGAAAAATTACTTCAACAGGACTGAATGTTTGCGTGTGTTTCAACTTTCATCAGGGAAGAATAGACTTTAGTATTTCTAGCACAGGATGGATCATGTGTGATGTCAAAACAAACTACTGTGGTCAACAATGGAGCTCCATGGCACAGAGGAATAGGATATTTCTGGCTCTAGCAGATAGACAATACTTGTTTGTAGGATCAGTTCTTTGCTGCGTTTAGTCTTTTTTTTTTTTTTTTGGCTTGGGGTAAAATCTCTGAATCCATTTGAGTTGTCTCCATGTATATGACACGCCAGCTTTTGTTTGTTGTTTCTTGTTGGCATTTTATCTTTTCCCTTCATGGGTCAGTTTAAATGTCTTGGGCTTTGACATAATACAGTCCTTGGGGGATTTAGTGTGAAGGAAAGAGGGTCAAAAAGGTCAGCAGGAATGTCACTGCCTGGTATTGGTGTTTAGTTTGTGGGAGAACTGGCCTGCTTAGGAATGTATGCAGTCATCACTCCTACGCTTCAGGCATCAGACAATATTATTTCATATGGACCCTTCTTCACAAGGCCACAGATGGACTCTCATCTTTAGGTTTAGCCATATTTTTTCATATATATATATTTTTTAATGGATGACCTGTTCATCACTGATGTGAGTAAAAGTGGAAAATCCCTGACATTTTAAAGGCTTTGAGTCTAAAGAATGACCAAACCAGTTTTTACGGAAGGCTTCAGTGCCATCTATTTGCTGCATGGCCAGCACAAAATTGACTTTTATTTTCGTGTGCTCATTTAATTCCTGTTTTGACTCTTTTCCAGAGATAAATTGACCTGGCATTTTGACTTTCATGGGAATTGTTACTAAATGGGATTTCACATGAAACTCATTCCAGTTTCGATGTGGCTTTTATCACATGACAACATAAAAAGATGGAAATCTCTTTCAAGTACGCAAACACACTGTGATTTATTTTATATTCAAATATTCTCATTCTATTTCATATCTCCTCAAGGGACAAAAAAATGGGACCATTAAGGACAGCTGAACAGAGCATGAGTTAGGGTGTCTTCTGTCTTGTGAAGGATTTCATTATTTACATGTTTATTTGTTTGTTTTTAAATTTCAAAAAAGTGTTTCCAGCAACAAATATGACTCTTGAGCTACATATATTTCCTCCAGAGTTTATTCAAAAAGCTTTCTGTTTCCATCAAATCACAGAGTAAAGCATAGTAGTAGCAGTCGTAGTAAGAAGTGCATCGGTGGTGTGCCTCCAACCTCATTCCACTTGGAAACTTCGCAGTTTATATGGAAAGCAGGTTGTTGTATCTTCAGATGCATGTGTCTGCATAACCAGGGTTCTGTTTAGATTCAAGCGTAATGATATGTTGATGTTGTACTACAAATACAGCACTTTGTATGACATTTTGGAACAAACCTACACCCACTTCTCTGCAGTTAAACCAGGCGCCAAAGCACTTAAGGCTCCTTGTTTTAACAGCAGACTGTAGCAAACCCAGCTCACATATTGAGGTCATTGGTCTTAATTAAGCCCTTAATGCCAATTTCTTACCCTACTGGGTATGACACTGTGACCCCATAGAGGGAGGAAATGAGGCAAAGCCACTAGTCCCTGCCCCCCACCCCTTTTTTACTATGCGATGTCTGAACAAGTGGGGTTACTGTTTTTATGTCGGACAGCTGGGCTCTCTGTGCCATATTGTTTACTATTTCAGTTCCTCTAAATCAGATTTTGTTTGAAGCGATAAGTGGCCAGTGCAAGTAAAAGAGAGACATGTGATAAGTGTTTGAATCCACTGGTCATGGGTATATTGTCCAACTTTGTTATGGAAGTTTGAAATGCCGAGCATGCCGGAGCTACAAGGCCCGAGACCCCTGGGAGAATAGGGCCATTATTTTAGAGAGGAGCCTGGCCATGAGCACTCGTGACTGCCCACTCGCCGGAAATAAGGGCTTCTGGGTAATAAGTCCTGGAAATCACTTTGTTTTTTGTCTCTGAGGCAGCCAGTTTTTTTGTTTTTTGTTTTCTTTTTTTTTGTGTCGCCGACTGCAAGGGTAATTTGATGCAGCAGTCATTTGAAAAGGAAGAATGAGACCTTTTACTGTAACAAGATTAGTGATAACTTGGTTATTTCTTTTTCAAGTGGAAATGTAAATGCATGCATGCATACAGGCAGGCTTTCTGGTTCAAAACAGGCTATTGTGCATCAACAGTGCAATTTCCTTACCAGTAACTATAACAGGGACAAGGGTGGCATCAAAAATATATGTAAAGGACTCTTTAGGGAATTGCCTGATTCACCAGAAACGGCAGTTTACTGTTGTTGTCTTGCTTTTCTTTACTGGACATGTTAATTTTAGTTGTTTAGACGTGGCATGAACAGTTTGCAAATTTGTCTGCCTACTCTTAGGAAGTGGCTCTCCAGTCCTGTTTTGGATCAAAACATCCCTCCCACCAAGTTCCAGTGTTTTCACCACAGTAGACTTTGAGACCTGGCATTTTAGGGAATACTGACATTCTTGGTTGAAAACATGTCCAGCTAGTTCAGCGTGTTACATCTGCTATATTTTAAAAACTGTTACTGGGTAACATTAGGAGTGATGGTTGCACAAGAAAAGGGCCAGTGTATGCCCACATTGTTTTTAATGCAATGTCAAACAAATAACACGACATATCATAATGTGGACTATTATATAAAAACGTGTGGAATGCCTACAAATCCATATTTTATCCCAAATACAGCATTTTAAAACACTGGTTGTTTAAACTGAGGCATTTTACTATTTCATGAAAAAAAAAAAAAAAAATTCTCATTATCATTTGAATGCAGCAACATATTAAAACACAAAACTTGGGGCAGGGACAACAAAAGGCTGGAAGAGTAAGTAGTACTAAAAAGAAACAGCTGGAGGAACCTTTTGGCGCTAATTAAGTTAATTGGCAATGGGTCTGTAACATATTGTCTGTATAAAAAGAGCACTTGAGAGAATCGGGTCGAACTTGTCTGCCTGCAGTCTTAAATCTTTTACCAATTAACAACATTTAGCCATCTTTTTTCTTTTTTTTGGGGGGGGGGACCATCAAAGTAGCCAAACAAATGCTAGACATTCATCCATACCCTCGTTAGCCTGATTCTGATTCTCACTTTAACTCTAAAACCAAAGGGTTCAACCCTCAAACAAAGTTACAAGTTTGCCAGTGTAATCATTTTTAATAATTTAGATTGTTTTCAAAAACAAACTGTTTCCAACAAAGATGACTTCAGATGTTTAATCTGTTCAGTCTTTGGTTTACTGTGACAAACCAGTCCTTCATTTAAAATTTCTTTTGGAAGAGTAGCTCTCAAGAGCTGGAGTTAAGTCTGCCCATCACACAATCACTTTTTGAACAAGCACAATTGTACACACATTCAATGAGTGTGTGCTTACACCTGAGCGTTTTTCAAAACACTGACATAAGGCCAACCCTGATGCTTTCAGGGAACATTTGTAAACTGTAGCTCCAGAAAATTTGTAACATTATCCAAATAAACACTACACTAGTGTCATTAAATTTCTGAATTCTGTGAAGAGAAGCTGTCGGTGCTGTTGTCTTAGTGGCTGTTGATGACGTGATATGTGGTTTCATGTGGGCATGAAACACCATCCTCATCACACGGTGTATTTAGAAGTTGTAGTTGAGTGCTGTTAAACATCTATTTAGCCAGATCCAGTTTGAATAGTTGCTTTGATGAAAAGTTGAAGAGCTTTTAGGCAGTAATGGCAATACTTTTACCTCATATGCAATACTCCAGCAGTTTGGGGGATGGCCACTTTTCAATCTTTTCTGTCTTTTTGTGAACTGATAACATAAAAAAGACTGCTGCAGGCATAGCTGCAGACACCATATTTGGCAGTGAATTGATTTTGAAGTATATTTTAATGCCTTTTAGTTCCGGCCAAGATTCTTTATGGAGTTTGCCTTTTTTCTTATGCTTGTCTTCTCTTTCAGAACAATTGAACACAAGATGATGTCTGACGCTAGCGAGATGTTGGCAGCAGCCTTGGAGCAAATGGATGGGATCATAGCAGGTAACCACAGTGAACATTTGGACTCTAAGACCTGGGAATAGCACTTTTTCAAGTGGGCATGGTAAGCTATGAGGGTCTACTCACATCTGGAAATCATTAAATTGCAAATACAGAGTCTAGCGGACAATAACGCAGTATGCCCTCCTCCCACTTTTACCTGCAGTTTAATGTAATCCTTCTGAATATACATGAGTCTGAAATACAGCTGAAACCATGCTTCTAGTGGCCTTCCTCCACTGCATGAAGAATTAAAGTAAGTTTCCATTGTCCCTGCCGTGATGGAAACTAATGATTATTCAAGCTCTGTGAGTTTGGAATATAAACCTCTTGCTTGCGAGCTTTTGGCTGCACTCTGTATATTTGTACCGCTGCAGATGAGCAGACCAGGCTTCAGTTTTCGAGTCCCTACTTTTCCACTGATGTGTGTAATTATAGCACTGACCTTTCCAATGGGAACGAGACGGCTGATCACATGATATCACCCCGTCCCCACTGTTTCCGCAGAAACCACAGGCATCATCAAGCCCTGATGCCCTGCTACTGTGGGGGAAGCCATGCTTGGTGGGAACATCATGCACTTGAAATCAGTCGGGATGCTGCTGCATTTGCTTTCAAATAAAATGCAGTTGCTACTTATACAGAGAGATTTAATTGTTTTTATTATCTTATATTTTGTCTGATGGACACCATACAAATATTGTTTGCTCAGTATGTTTGCATGATTGTGGTATTCTCGCCACGTCGGCATTAAAGTATCCAAGAAAGTACCTAAAAGTTGTTATGATGTTATAATTTGCTGAAATGTTTACTTGAGTAGCAGGAAAATGGCTTCAGAGGGAAAACCATGTGAGCTATTTAAACGAAGATAATGGGCTTTGAGAATTTTATGGAGACCCCGATTAAAATGTTCTATGAAGGATGTGAAGAGCTGCAACTGTCAAACAGCTATGTACTTACAGAGTTTTACCTCTGTAGTTGCCAGTGAGTGTCATCCATAACCCTACTCAGATATGGGACTTGCACGTAAACTTTTTTTTGTTTGTTTGTTTTAAATGCAGAGGTCACTTGCAGTTAGGGATGGGTATCGTTTAGGTTTTATCCGATACCAGTACCAAACCGGTACTTTTGAAACGGTGCCGGTGCTTAAACGGTGCTCGAACCGGTGCTCGAACCGGTGCTTAAAGAATGGAGAAGACAAAATTGGTCCAAAAAACCTCTCATGTTCAGCTGGGTTGTTTTTTTTTTTTTTTGTTGGTTTTTTTTTTTTTTTTTTTTTTGTAAAAAGATAACAATGTTAGCCTTTTCTGCAGCTATAGGGGATTTATGGCATCACACTTGGCTGGAAGCAGTGCTTAATCAATGGAAAAAACACAAACTTTATCTAAAAACCTCTCATGTTTAGCTGTTTTCCACTTTTTCTTTGGTCATTTTAGCGTTTTTGGCCAGGGTGAAGGGAGTACCTGCCATCAAACAAGAAGACAGCCGCATGTAACTACGACGGTGTTTGCTAGTTCACCTTACATGCATTAATGTAATAACGTGGTTAGCCTACTCAATGTAAATTACACACGAACAACATTAAGCTACTCACGCAGAGAAGAACGGCTGTTGCTGCCATCATCATCCGTCATCATTTCTCCTACACTGGCAGGGCTAGGGGCCAGGACTCTACTCTTCGGGTTTTTGGGGGATGTTGCTAACTCCGGGTTCGATAACAGGCAACCCACCCGCAGTAGATGTGCACGGTGTGAGGTCTCGCAGCAAGCTATCAAATACAGCGCATTTCTCGGCTTTTAACAAAATGCTATACATCGCCAGGTTTGTCGTCAGATTCGAGGAGTTATCTCCTTTGCACAGTATCAGCTTAAAGCACTTGTTGCAGGCTGCATCTTTTGTTTGCATCTTTTGCTGTAAAGTACAGCCAGACTTTGACCGCTTCGCCTTGGGCATTTTTAATCTGTAGCTCTGCTCTAAAAGAACCTATGTACCTGGGCCCGCCTACTATCCTTGGAAACGTAAAATAATTGGCTAGAATCTAAAGTGTGTGACATCTCAGGAAAAAAAAGCACCAAAATGTGCGCTGCTTTTCGGTCTGGTTACTACCGTTTATGTCAGAACCGATACGGTACCCATCCCTACTTGCAGTACTTGAAAAATCTTGTTGCACCTGTGCAAGCAACTATTAAATCTAGTAGTGTAACCTTGTTTTTGTTTTTGTCTGTTTGTCTCCCCACTCACTGCTGTCATTAAAAATGGTGTCTCTGTGTTGGGGCTGTGCAGTTAATGAAATTTAAATTTCTGTTAAAATTTTGGCAAGATGAAGTTAATTGAGATGAAAAATGAATAATTTACATAATTATTTTCCAAAACTGCTCCTATGTTTGACCTTTTAGCACACGTCACGCCTCTAATTCACTCCGTGCCAGTCACCTCACTAAACTTCTTTCTTTTAAAAAATAATTTAATTTCATGGAATTAATGAAAAGACAAGGATTTTTTTTTCTTGAACTTTAATAAATCATTTTTTTCCAAATCATATTCTTAATGACAAAATAATCGTTAGCATAATCGAATACCCCTGTTCTGTACATATGCTCTTGTGAAAATTCATTATAGAAGTTTTGTTTAATCTTATTACATCATAGAAAAAGAACTGATACATGAGAAATGTGCACAGCTGTGCAGCAATTAATTTAAAGCAGTTAAAAGGAGCTTTAGTTTGTTTATACACCACAAGTTAAGTCTTCTTTATGTTCTTTTTACCGCTGACCTGGAGTTCTTGCCATTTAGTGAATGCAACAAAACGCAAAGTCCATAACTCATATTAAATAATATTTTGCACTGTACATACTGTAACAAAGATTATCAACCCCAAAACAAGCTATATAAATGCTGTAATCTAGTTTGATGTATTTGGTGTTTACAGACTGATATGTTGGTGACTGTTTATAATCAATGCAGTAACAAAGGCAATAGCAGTTTTTAAAATAATTGGAATATGCAGCTGTATGAAAGTATGAGTGCACAAGCTATTCATCATGATTCCACCACTCCTGCAGATCAAAGACAAATGTAGATTTCATAACAACCTTTATATGTATCTAAATCGTCCCCCTGCACTTCACCAGGCTCCAAGGCCATGGACTACTCCAACGGGCTGTTCGACTGCCAGTCTCCCACATCGCCTTTCCTCGGTGGCCTTCGGGTCCTTCACTTGCTGGAGGATTTGCGGGCAGCACTGGAGCTGATGGATAATGATGAGAGGGACAACCTGCGGTGTCAGATTCCTGATTCCACTGCAGAGGGTCTGGCGGAGTGGCTGCACGGACGAATGGTAAAAAGACCCCATGTAGGGTTCTCTCTAGATTTCTTTGTCTGGTCTTTTAGGTTGAAGTGTGATCGAAAAGTGTCATGAATTTCTAATGAAGATGTCTCCTTGCACACCTCTGGACCCCCGTCAGTGTGATTTCTGTTTTTAGATCACTGAGTGGACCCCTTGTTGCTCCATGAGGTTTATGAAGTTATGTCATAGATTGAGGTGATGGAAACCGTATCTTTGGTTCCATACATAGACTAACACATAGTTGGTTCACTGCCTCTGTCAAAGATCAGAGGACGTGACTCAAAGGCATGCTTTATAATTTTATTTTATTTTTTAACATATAGGGTTCTGCTGTAAGTCTAAGGGAGGTCACTCCCTTTTTTGGCCACTACAATCTCTTGTTCGCTACAAGCCCTACTAGCCAGGTTTGTCTTCCTGTGACTTTGTCCTGATCTCTGAAGTTCCAGCTTGCGTCACTGGATATGCAAGTGCTCAGATTAGGAGTTTTAAAAGACTGCATCCGTGCTGAAAGTGATCAAGAAGGAGTTTTTAATGAGCTGAATTTAAACACAGCCTTTTAGAGAGGTGGCATACATCTTTGGTCACACCTTGCAGTTACAGTTGGGAGCAATAAAGGTTATATATGCCCCTTGAAGAGACTTTTTCATCATCTGTCTCAATTGCATCTTAACCTGTTGAGGTCATTTTGAGTTTATTGCTTTCTTGTTGGATCCATTTGCTCCTAGTTTTGCATCAAATGCAGTTGATTCACCTGAGGATTACATGTGGATAAGTATGAGGAAATGAAAATCTGCTCTTCTTTTCTTGCTTTCCTGAGCAGAGAGAGAGTCGCTGCAAACCTAAAGGCCGTTGTTTGATTTTTTTTTTATTTATTTATTTATTTTGTGTGCAGAAATGAGAAAAACCCGTCACTTTGTGCATGGTTCGTATCTTTGCACAGCGCAGATTTAGCCTGGGATGAATTATCCTCTATGCTTTTCATCTCTTGACTGTGCTCCTTTGCCTTTACTGTGACTTTGTTTATACTAGAAGTAATGTTTTGACAGGGTGTGTGAATGATGGAGTTTCTATAGGAGCCTCCCTGCAAATAGTTTCCATCATAAAAACTCATGCTGACTCGGTGTGAGGCTCATGTTTTTCTTCCTTCGCTCCCTCGTTTCTCCATTTGTGATATTTGAGAAAAAGTTTGCTTTTCATTCAATTCTGAAATCACTTTCATGTGAGAACACTGATGACCGTCACATTTCCCTGAAAGTCTTTAAACACATATCAATTCATTCCTTCAAGGGAAAAACCATGTGACTGTGAGTTATGTTTATACAAGAAAACAGTGTGTAGTTTATCCATTAGGATATCCATGTAGCTCAGAGCTGTGTATTTCAGTTTGCTTCTCCCAGGCAGATCTACATTTCAACATAATTTATATACCATCTCCCGATTTTTATGAGCTCTTATATTTCAAGAAACATTGACTTAAAGCCTTATTTATCTTGCATTGCAAATGCAGCTGTTTGCTCAAACAATACAGATCCCCTTGTATCATCTCTTATTTCAGACCAACGTCCACAGCTCCGAAGCAGTCGCCCAAGAGCGTCTGTCACGACTTGAGAGTGACAAAGAGTGTCTCATTCTTCAGGTGCGTGAGCAAAGCTCTCTGTCACGGCTGCAAAACAGCCGAGCAATTTGTCTTGAATGTGCAATTAAGTGTTATTGTGGCTATTAGCACTTGTGTTATTAGTGGGATCAAAGACGTGCTTTCAGTTCTTTTTGTAAGCTTGCAGCATGTTGCCAAAATTAAACAATAGATTTGGAAGAAATCTGGTGGAAGGGGACAAATTATTATTTCTCCATTCTTATTTTAAGCCACAGTGTCGCCACATGTGCACTAAAAATTGCTTCTTTTATGAATTCATGAGCTCGGTTCTGTTAGTACAGGCCCAAATATGTCTTTTTTTTTCTCCAATAGTTGTACCCTTTTTTAACTGTTAGGCAAATCTGTGCAGGCATTTGAGACTGTTTACATAAAATACACTTTGTGGCAACGACATTAATGCTAGAGGAGGTCTCAAATAAAATGACACTGTGTCTTTGAGGGATGTTCATAGAACAAAATCAAGATCGAATATGTGACATGAAAGTTCAACAGGCTACTTTGGCAGAAAGTGTTAAATTGAAAACGCCTTAATCAAGTGCTCATGATTGTGACTCACTTGAAATCCATCCATGGATGATATTTGATATTAGAGCAGATTACATTTCAGAGCTTTTTCTTGGCCAGACAGACAGTTATGAGTCAAAGAAGTTGCCAAGTTCATTAAACAAATAGTTGTTTTCTTTTGTTTTTTGTGTGATTTATCAGTTAGTAGTCAGATTTGGTTACCTTTTAGACAGAGCCAGCTGTTCCTCCCCCAATTTCCAGCCTCGGTGTTGAGCGAAACTCTCTGCCTGCTGGATGTAGTTACATATTTTCCACACAGAGACACATGAGAACAGTGTTGACCACCACACTGACTCTCTGCAAGAAAGTACATAAGCATATTCCCCCAAAATGTCAAACTAATGTCTCTGTGCTTTAAAGGTCATAAAACATGTTTCACTATTGTCTAGGTAAGCGTTTTAACAGACCAGGTGGAGGTGCAAGGTGAAAAGATTCGAGATCTAGACAGCTGTCTTGAGCAACATCGCGAGAAACTCAATGCTACTGAGCAGCTTCTTCAGCAGGTAAGGGCTCTTTCTATACTCGCATTGAACGCCAGTTAACGGTGGTTTGAGATAGCCGAGACCACCCATTTTGAAACTTTCTTCTTTCCTAGTAATATGTTAGTGCAGCCTTTACTGCATGTGAATGTTGCTCCACAGGAGCTTTTGAACCGGACAGCACTGGAGACCCAGAAGCTGGAGCTTATGACCGAGGTGTCCAGCCTGAAGCTGAAGCTATCTACTGTGGAGAGAGATCACAGAGGCAATGAGGTAGAGCACCTTCCTCGAAATGTAGGCTGTAAAAAGAAGCACGCATTCTAATTCTCAGATGCACCTGCACCTCGTCTAATGTGCCGTGCGACTCTGAATCCTGGCAGCCACCGACTTACTGTTTTAAAGTCACAAAGGTCGGCCTCACTCGGCTGGACTGAGATCTGTCATGTGGTGCAACGTGAACTTCTTTAAGGGTTACAGAAGATATTTAAACAGTCCTTGTGCTCCAGCAGCTGTTTCCTGCCAAAATAACCCCCACCCACCCATACCCCCTTTCTCCACTCTCACAGGCTAAAAAGCTTTCCATACACCGTGCTCGGAAGCTGGGATATATTATGTGTACTTTCCACACAGTAAAAGGATATAAATTTTTCCCCCCATTTTGGTGCCGTTTAGCTTTAAATGAAAACCCTGATTGGCCGTCTTGTCTGTCCTAGTTTTCATGACCTTATAATGTTACCTTGAGCAGCTTTTTGACACATTCAAAATCTCACTTCATATTATCAAACCAAACAAACCTATTCTTTCTAACGAGAAAAGTTTGTGTCAAGCATTATGATGATTTGATTAAAACATATCTAAAGGGGAACTCCTTTTCTTTTTCTTTGGGCTCCGTAACACCAGGCGAGTGTAAATGATTAGTAAAAATTTAGAGATTTATATTGATATATTCTGTAACACTATTAGTCTGTATTTGCTGGGCCTATTTTCCTTATAAATATCCAGAATCAAAATGAGTCCAGTTAATTTTCTGTGCACTCCTTTTGTTACAGTGTAAACGGCAACCAATAGCAGCTAATTCTTTCAGACGCTATATGCCAAGAATAACAGAGAACAGTACAGCAACACATACTCCAAACAAGTGCTGAGAGTGTGCAAACCTCCCCCAAGAAAATTCACTGTCTGGGCAGTATCTGCTTTTAAGGCAATGGTATTGTATTTTGTATATATTCATTTGAGCCTACTTTAAGAAGTTTGTAGTACAGTAAAAATCAGACTAGGGTAGCATGACAGATGTTTGCTTTGACTACACTAACATTATGCAGCAGCAGGTAATGTATAATGGGTATTAGTGTGCAGTGTGAGAAGACCTTCAATTCATTCAAACTTCAAGCTAACATGTTTACAAACAGAATGATGACACGTATGCGCGCAAATGCTACCAAAACCAATAACCTTCTTGTACATCAACATGATGAAAATGCTAAAACAATAGCCACACTAAATGTAGAATATCTTACTGTTTGAAGTTGTGACACAAATACAGAAATCACTATGTTTGTAGGTTCTTCTCTCTCACCCTGCTGTTCATCGCATCCACTTTAAATTTGGGAGGTGCGTTGGTGGAGACTTGAGGAAGTGCAGCAGCGAGTTTCGGTTTGTCAGTTTCAGGTCTTTCAAAGGAAGTTCATGACATTAATGGATTCCTTAAGTTTAACCGTCACAGCCATGTACCAAATCTTGTTTAGGGGGCATCTGTAAATTGTGTGTACAACAAAATAAACTTGGTTCTACTTTGTCCGAACAGGCTTTGAGCTGTTATACTTTTCATGATATTAGCTGAGTGAGACTGTTTTAAAGTCGCATTTTCTCTGAAATCCCAAACCCTGTTCTCAATACAAATGAAGATGATATAAACAAGAAGTAATCAAATATTTTCTGTGTACCAAAAACAGTCCTCCCTGAAGAATGAAGGGTTTACAATCACAAAAAAAGTAAATACCCATTGCATTTAAAGTCAGTTTCCCAGGCCTCCTACACTGTTGCTGATTGGGATAAAAGGAGTTTCACATTAATTAACCGTGACCCTTCCCTTAAGTCTAGGATTTGTCTCCATGTGTAGACTGAGCTCCTCATATTCCCTCCTGAGAGACATCAGTCTGAAAATAATGTTGATGCCTTTGGCAAGAATGTTCCTTCTGCTGAAGAAGGGGAGGAAAAAAAACAGACATCTCTCCCACGCACAGTCTCCACGAAGCTCTCCAGTTCACGTTTGTATCAGAGTTTAGCGGTTAATGGGAGTTCTGTTTTCCTCCCCAGGGCTTGTACCAGGAAGTGACGGACCTGCGGTTCAGGGTGACTGATATAGAGAATGAAAGAGTGCAGTGTGAGAAGAAACTCAAAGCTACCAAAGTGAGTGTCTGTAGTTCACATCCATTCAGCAAACGGCTTTGTAATTGACCATAACCGGAGATCTGAATATGTTTTAATCTTTTGAAATGCATCATTACATGTTTAAATCCTTCTGATTTTCCCCGTGACATTTTTCTCTGTTTATTCTTCCTTTCCACCCCTCTTCTATTTGGCTTCCGCTTTTTATTTCTTCTGTTATGTTAACATCTTACTGCAACATGATAATCTGTCAACCTGTCAAGCGTCCAAAGTGGAACACTGGTCGGTTCACTGGACTTGAGGTGAAGGTTTAATCTCCAGCCCCCCCCCCCTTCTTTTTTTTTTTTTTTTTTTCTTCTTTTCTCCTTTCTGGCCCTTAAGATCCTCTAAGCCTGCTCTCCTCCTTCACTGCTGCGCACTGATTTCCTGACTTTCACCACACTTGTTGTAAGTGCTCCCACCAGTACTAAAATCCTGTATTAACTTTTTGTTCTCTACACCTGTAGAGCAAAATAATGTTGACCAAAGCATTGCTAATCAGCAAGTGTTTCTTTTTTTTCTTTTTTTTTTTTTTTTTCTTTTGAGTAGGAGGGTGGTATTTCTCCATTTGTAAATCTGCACATCTTGTAACTTTTCTATATTGAAGTAGTTGAGTTTTTAATTAGTAGTTTTTGTGTGAGATACTAGTCTGCATGCTGACTGTTATGCAATTTGTTGATTAGCTTGAGTTTGCGCTGAATCACATCACTTGTGCCACAGTGTTTGCAGTGTTTTGGTAACGCAGCTCTCCACTTATTCTACATATAACAATTAGTTGACCTGAGCATGTGAATTTGGACACGTTTCTATGGAGAAACATGTCAGAGTGTCATTTATTTTGCGGGTATTTAGTTGTCGTTTTCCAAATCATTGAACTTATGTAAATATTCATTTCATAGAGGCAATAGTTGAAAAACAAGACTGTCTCAAGTCATATGACATTAATGTGTACACGTATTTTCAAGGGGCTTCATTAGTACTTTAGTCTAGTCTATACATAGACTGTAGATAAAGGGTGGACTTGCCGCTCTGACCTCACTCAACGTGTCAGTAAGCTACGGTTTTTGAAGACCAAGGTCAGCAACCTGACTGACCTTGTTTTTGGAAGCCAGATGGGAGCCCACTTGGATGAGAACATTGAGTTTAAAGTCATCAGCTAAATGCAAATTTCTGGTGCGGTGGTTGTCTTTGCAGAGGTATTTGCCTGCGCAACGAGATTTGCAAACTATCTACACACGCTTTGTGCAGTCCTCAAATAGCCCAGTAGTATGTAGCTTCATGTGGATGATGCTGTACATGGTAAGTCACAGCGCAGTTCACCACAAACAGGACAACCTTAAAACAGTCTCCCGCTAAGGTAAAAAAGAATACAGAATTAGTGGCTGCAGAGAAAGCTTTACTTGTTTTACATTCTTCTTCTTCAGCTCCTCGTATGTTATAACTTTTCTTTTCTTTGTGGCTGGCAAGACCAACAGTAGCACAAGCAAGAGTAGCCCATGGACTATGTATTTGTGACACTGCCCCCTGGTGATGGGAAACAGATACAGCATGTAGACAATGATCTGTGAAGCTATCTGTAGGCTGTGCACAGGACCAATGCAGAGACGCTATATTTTCTAAAGACTAGTTAGACAATAATCTTGCTAACTAATCTAGCAGCGATTCGTATTGTTGGAAGCAATGTTATGCAGACAGCCAGTGGCACCCACCTGTTAATCAAAGTGAATGCACTCCTAATAACTCATGATCTATAGCAAGCTAAATCACATTTTAATTGCATGCAGCTCTCAGGCATCATTTTTGAAACAATTTGTTGCTTAAGAGTCACCCTAAAGTTGCTGTGCCTCTAATAATTTAACTTAAGCATTCCACTTAAGCATACCTTTCTTTCCAGATTGTTTAATGCATTAGATGCTTTTCTCTGCTTCCTAGTATTAAATGCTGCAGATAAATTATGGCTTTGTCAACCCTCATTATAGGAGGAGCTGCAGCTTCTGCAGAGGCAGCTGGAGGAGCGAGAGTTGGAGCTGAGGAAGTTGAAGGATGAGGGCAGACTGAAGGTGGAGAGCCACAACAGAGCTGAGGGGGCAGAAAGAGGTGGGAGCTGTTTTTAATAACTGTCATGTTCTATTTCATGCACTTCAGTTCCAAAATTGGCTTGAGGATTAGAAAAATAGACATTTTCCATTCCAGCAACACTATATCCACCTTCAGAAGCCTTACCAGACAAATATCACACAGCTTTTGTCTGGATTTCTCCGTGACTTTTTTTTATTTTAAGTATCTTACATTTCACAGACAGTCTGAGGTAATTTGAACCTGATTTTCGTTTTTTAACTCCCTATCTGTCTGTCTGTACGATCCATACCAAACACATCACTATCTTACTCCTTCCACCCCCACAATTGACCTTATCTTATCCACTGTGATGGAGGAATGTTGTGCTTCTGTCATGCTGGCCTGCCTGTAAACATGTTCTGTGCAGTAAAATCTAAAGACAGGAAGGCTTTTGTTTTGTCTTCAGCCATCTCAGCATAGAGGCACAACAAATCCATCAGAAGTTAGAAATGAAGCAGACTAGAAAAATAAATGAGGAACTCAGTTAACGTGCAATTGGGAAACTTGCAGAGAGTAAATGTGCATGCTGCTGACTTCGCTGGCACAAGATTCAAGGCGAAGGTGATTTGATGAGCAACAGGCTTTTCTTAAGTTGAGACATTTAAGTGGAGTAAATGATGCTCACACACAGAGCTTGAACTCTTCAGGGCAGTAGGACAAACAGTGAAGACGCCAGAGTTTCACCCTAAAAAGTTATTAATGGTGTTTTAAATGGTTTGTTTGCCCAGCACAGGTTAGAAGTCTCACATACTGTAATTTTAAGTGGTGCCTCTGGCCAGCCCAACATTTGCCCTCCAAACCAGATCTGACACAACCTCGCCCGAGGGAATAATTTTGCTCTTGAGCTGCTAGATCTGCCTGTTTTGCTGTTGGTTGTGTCTGTGGGTCAGCAGCCGCACTACGCTGGTGTGGCTGCTGGTGGTGAAGAATGCAAGAAATTATACAACATATCAGCCTGTGCACATTTTTTAGGAGTTCATTAGGTTTGGATTACGTTATCAAGTGGCTGGGGGGGCACATTTAATTGTGTGGTGTTGCTTGAAAAAACAGACACAGACCCTGTGTTAATCTGTAGCGATAACTAAATCAAGAGATCATCGCAAGCTGAAGCAAGAGCCCTTCTGACCAGTACACTGTGCCCCAGTGGCTTCATTATTTCTGGTTTCTGTTGGCTGCTTTCAGAGCCCGCAGGAGCTGATGTTTAAATGTTCATAAGTATAAAGCATCTTTTTTCTTCTTCTTTCTCCAGATACTGAAATGTTGAAGATGAAGAGGGTTTTAGAGTCGCTGACGTCAGAGAACGATGAGAAGGTAGCGTGCAGTGTGTCAGCAGCTCAGCAGCAGCTTTAACTCACTTTGAGTCATCATTGCAATGACATAATGTGTGTCTGTCTCCAGGAACGAAGGATTAAAGAGCTGGAGGAGTCCCTTAAAAAGTGCAAAAAGGTGCAGGAGCTGGTCAGAGGTCAGGAAATCTAACCTCATAAATTTCAAATGTACTCACATTAATATTTACAGTTTTGTTGTTAAAACTACTTCTGCACTGAGTCAAAGCTGGATTTAAAACATATTTTTAGCTCCTTTTGGTTCTTAAAGTGTTCAAAATAAACATGTAAAACACCCAATTCTCCATTTTAAGAGAGACAGTTTTTGACCCCCAAAACCTGCTGGCGGTAGAAAAAGGCATCTTCTCTTTTGAATAGTAATTGCTAAAAAACTCTGGTGTACTTCACAAAGCTTCCTTTCGGTTTCTATCCATGATTATTTTCATAGAGCTGCAGGACTTTGTGTTGCCGTTACAAATACATTTTCTCTCACTGTCAAAGTATGTGTAACTCAAGTGCAAAAAGCACCCCAAAACTGCCCGTTTGACTGTCAAAAGCCCCTGTTGTCTTGTACTTTTATCCACAATGTTGGAATGCTTTTAACACTGCCAATGAACTTTGAAAAGGTAAGACTGATGTTGGTGGGTTTGTGCTTTATGGTGTCCCCGCTGACTGCCCTGACTGCTCTCTCAGAGAAGCTGAATGAAGATGACTACCACGATATCCCAGATGATCCCTCGGTCTCTGCAGCCATGGAGGTTGATCAGGTCACTGTGGAGTTGGAGGGGGAGGCAGGAAGGAGCTTGGGCGAGGTAAACACAACCTCTATCAAAACAGTTCTGACACAGGATGAACCCCAGACTGTGGACTTCCTTTATAAAAACTCAGTTTTGGCCTCCCACTCTGAAATTGTTTCTGCCAGGAATTCAGAGCTTTGGTTCTTGCTGTTCTGTTTGTTGATGTCGGTGCATGCTCTGCTTTAGGAAAGTGTTTTTTCTTCATTATGCTTTTATCTGTTGTCTCAGTCTGTTCCATGCATAGCGGTGCTCTCTGAAATGAACGAACTGGACAGAGAGCGACAGCTTCAGGCAGCCGGAAGGTAAAACTCAAGCTTCCACATCTGATTGCTGTAATTAAAAGACATCATTCTTTTTCTGCTTTATTTAGTTTAACGGGTCAAATGACGTAATTTACATTTTGTGCACAAATATCAGTCTACTTCTAGGTGATGTCTGGGAACTTTAACCTTTCTCTAATCAGCGAAACATCGGCTTGAATAAATTTAGATTGTCTAAAGGTGGTGTGTTGGCGATGCTGTTTGCTGTTGTCGCTGAAATTATTCAGTCATTTGAGTCAATTTCTTTCATCCCTGTGTTAGACCTCGGTGTGATTAGACTTTTGAGGTTAGTAAAGGTTATTATGGCTGTGTTGGGAATCTGAGGCTACACAGGTTTCCCTACCAGTAACAAGAATAAAGGTGAAATTTGTACCGCACAGCATTAACAACAGGACTGAGTAGAGTCGAGAAGATTTATGCCGACATAAAAGGTCTAATCAAGGGACTGATGTGAAAACGCCTGTGTGGGTGTACTTTGAGTGAGCAAAGGCTTTAAGCAGAACAATTTTTAGGTACATCGCATTTAAATGACTCTGTGAAACAGTTGCTGCTAATGGCTGGTTAGCAGAATAGTAATTTAATGCATTGTACTGCACAAATTTCATTTTTTTTCCTTTCTTTTGGTTGATTTTTTTTTTTAACACTTTAATTTTAATTATGTAATATTACTTCTACTTGATGTTAAGAACATTTCTAGATTATTAAACCATTTTTTTTAGCCTGTGCTTGAGGCCTGAATTCTCATTGTTGTGATTTCAGTACCTTAGACATCCCAGAGCCAAGCAGCTCAGCTGGAACCAGCAGCACTGATCAAGTAAGACAAGGCTATCTCTGATGTGCTCTGGCTGATTATACTGTTATACTTATTAGAATTATTATTTCTATAATAATATATTCTATTGTTATATCAAAAATACTCATTACTATTTAATTTTTTTTTTTTAACATTTTGTACTAATTAGTAGAGTAGATCCTCCTTGTTATGAATGATTAGGACCAGTCACAGGGTCCTCTGTGTAAACTTGTCCTCTTCTGACACCTAGTGGTGCTTTTTTCCTGTGATTTGTACTTTACTGTACTGTCTATATGTTTTTTTTTTTTCCTCCTCATAGGGCATAAATAAAACAGGACCTAGTTCTTCTTCTCCAACTAAAGGAAACGCCACAAGCGAGGGGAATTTTGGTACCAAGAAAGCCCGCGCTTCATTTGGCCGGGGCTTCTTCAAACTACGTGGAGGCAAGCAGACGGGCAGCGCCCCGAACCTCGGTGAGCTTTGCCATCTTGTAGAAGGCATTTGATTTTTTTTTTTTTCCCCCTGTATTTGTTTATGCGTGTGTTTTTATTTTATTACTTCTGTTCATGTTTCCTTCATGGCTCTGTAAATTGTGAAGATCGCACCCGGAGTGCCAGTGCACCTGTGTTAGGTACAGTGAAGCAGAGTGGCTTTTTGGCCTGCAGCATGGCAGCTCTGGGTGAGATGGCTGGATGCACTGAAGCCAGCACTGACACGACAATGTAAACATTTATCTTACATGAATCCTTGTCATGCTGGTCTTTCATAGAAACACTCTCCTAAAAAATGAGTGTTTCCCAACTTTTTTGTTGCCGTTGTTCATGACATCTTATGTTTATGAGTTTATAAATATAATTGCTTTCTTTCACTGTTTCAATATTTATATCTCAAAGATCTGAAGAGATAAAACCAGACTGAGTTGCAAGAAAAGTTGGAAACCACTAATTAAAAGCTATTCTTACTTCTTACTCTGACGTGTTTCTATCAAAGATATCACAAAAACATCCAGTTGTCTTTTATCCACGACATTAAACCATCTGCAATTATGCCGTTTTTAGTGTTTTTCCAGGTTAAATTTCTTTTGCATTACTTCTTTGTAAATGAGTAGATGTTTGCATGTGTGATGCTTCTCCAGTTTGTGTTGTTTTCGTCCTGTTTGAATCCAGAGATCTCTGGAATCTCTGTGCTCATGGTGGTGAGTCATCCATGCCTGTTCCAGCTTGTATAGTCTCACATGTGTAATTGACTTTCACAGCTGAGACGGCACACAAAGGCACAGAGCACCTCGACTTGGCCGGTGCCCCTCCACGGAAATCCCACGATAAATCGCCTCCAACGTCCTCGCCCGAAACCAAAAAGAAGTCCAAAGGGTTCAAGAGATTCTTTGGCAGGTAACACTCAGTGACGCATCGTCGGTGTTTGAGCTGGAGGAAATGTATCTTTGATCATTTCTAACATAATTGCGATGCAGGTTAAAGAGGAGCCACTCTACCTCCTTCAACCTTGATGATGCAGCCGAGATGGAGTTCAGAAGGGGTGGAGTCAGAGCTACAGCCGGCCCCAGACTCGGCTGGTCACGCGACACCAAACAAATGTAGGCGTTCAAAAACAGTTTTAGAACATCTTAATTATAAAATAAGTAAAACGCTATTTTATTAATTATTAACTGCTGCATATAAGGGCAAAACTACAAAGTGTTTTTCCCATTTGAGGGTTTTAAGAATGCTGTTTATTGATGCTTGTCCTCTCTCCTCTCAGTGCTGTTGATCTTCCTTTCTCACGGTGGAGCAAAGAGGAAGTTCGTGCGTGGCTTCATGAGCAGGGCCTCGGGTTTTATGTCACGCAGGGTCAGAGCTGGATCAAATCAGGACAAACGTTACTGCAAGCATCACAGCATGACTTAGAGAAGGTAACGGTGACAGCAGTAGAAACATGTTGTCTATGTATACATCTTCATATCTTTTTTGTCTTTATACGTTTAGTGCTTATGAACCTATATATATTTTAAAGAATAAATGAAGAAACAAGTCTGTAATTATGCCACTTCATGTGAATTACACGATTTGCTAAGTTCCTACTAAAACAGGTAGAATAAACGTCACACTATGTTTCAGGAGCTGGGCGTGAAGCACCCTCTGCACAGGAAGAAGCTGCAGCTGGCCCTGCAGGCTGTCGGATCAGAAGAAGAAGATCTGAAGGGCAAACTAGACCACAACTGGGTGACGAGTGAGTGCCGTCGTCTCACGGCCTGCACGTATCATCTCCATTAGCTTTGATTCAAACAGGCTGTTTGTTTTCAGGATGGCTGGATGACATTGGTCTCCCGCAGTACAAAAGTCACTTTGATGAGGCTCGAATTGATGGACGCACGCTGCACTACATGACAGTGGTGAGCTCCGTCAGAGCTTTTAGATTTACTCTTATTAAAAAGTTCAAAAATAGCTGTTCTTTCATATTCTGTCTGATTTTTGTGTGAATAAGTCATTTGACAGGTGACGTGTGTAGGTGGTAACTCTTTGTTGTTATCCCAGGAGGACCTGCTGTCTCTGAAGGTTGGCAGTGTTCTCCATCACCTCAGCATCAAGAGGGCCATCCAGGTCCTCCGCCTCAACTCTTACGACCCCAACTGTCTCAGACGCCGTCCCTCTGATGAGGTATCACGCAGAAGTCCCAACCCGACCTTCTCTTTTGCCTTAAACCATTTTTAAAATGTAATTATTAATTTTATTCCCTCGTCGTCCAGAGCAACGTCACACCAGCAGAGATCTCGCAGTGGACCAACCACAGAGTGATGGAGTGGCTCCGCTCCGTGGACCTGGCGGAATATGCCCCCAACCTGAGGGGGAGTGGTGTTCACGGAGGGCTGATGGTGAGCATTATATACACAAAAATAAACACAAGAGACAGAATAAACTGTGGAAACTGCATATTAGAGGTCACAAAATGTGTAACAGAGACTGTAAAGAGCTGAAAAAGCAGTGCCTTCATCAGGTTTGAATAAGCTGTTCCACCTAAGATCATTTTTCCTCCAGTCACTGGTGCTGCATATTTCTTTTATATAATCACACTAAATGGAGCCGGCTTTGGTGCTCAGTGTGCAGAAAATGCATTCAAAGAAACTTGGCAGCAGTTATAAAAAGGTTACTGGGAAAAAGAACCCACAAACCTAAATATGAGCAGTTTCATGTAGGAACTATTTTCTTTCTAGTATCCAACAACCGACAAACTAAAAGAAAACGCTTACAGCTCAGCTGAGAGGGACGTCATAAATGTTTAGATGCCTTCAGTCTCATTAGTTTGTGCATTTCATCGCAGGAGAATTGATTCTTTCTTGTGATATACTTTGCATAACTGCATTGCATCGGAAAATAATTCCTATACAAGACTACTCAAAGCAAAGGGAAAGACTTCACGACAGGGAAATACATAATTGAGGTGAACTGTCTTTAAAGCAACTGCAATCATTTACATGTCAGGCTGTCTGTTTATTACTTCACTAGCAAAGAGCACACGGTGAACTGCCTACATTTCTGACTTTAAGCTTCTGTCTTTTAACAAATAATAATGATTAAGTCCCCTCTGCTGCTCTGCGTCATTCATACATACATTTTTATTTTTTTGACCTTGCACCGCGATGTTTCATCTGCCTGTTCTGAAGGTGTTGGAGCCTCGATTCAATGTGGAAGCACTCGCCCTTCTGCTCAACATTCCTCCCAACAAAACCCTGCTGAGACGCCACCTGGCCACCCATTTCCACCTGCTCATTGGCTCCGAAGCACAGCGGCTCAAACAGGACTGTCTGGAAAACCCAGACTACACTGTCCTCACAGCAACCGCCAAGGTCAAGGTAACTGCACGCTGTTTCACAACCCTCCCTGCTACAGAGAGGAACTTATCATTATTGCAGACTCTAAACAGATCAGCGGTACCAAAACTGGCAAACCAAAAGTAAAAAGTAAACCTAGCAAAAAAAAAGCTTCTCAATTCTTACAGATCTGAACTTCTGTGTGTTTTCACCTCTTTGGGCAGCAGGCTGGATTTAAAGCATGGATGGTGAAACTGATGCTATTACACACTTAGTAGCCTCTTGTCAATCACAGAGTAGCCACGCCCTAAAGCATAACATGCTTTGTCTTTTTTATGTTCATATAAGATGTGAAACTTGCAATTAAGAGCATGATCATAAATCAAATAAGCAGTACTTTCATTTTTCCAGTCTCTTTTATATTAATCTCCTGCATACGGTCGGCAAACCTTTTAAAAGAGAAGCATCTAAATGAGAAAGTAAATAAGCTCTGTTCCCATAAATATCAAAGCGTTAAGCCCAGTAGAGTTTCCCAACACTAATAATACTTTTAAATAAAGTAGCTGTTTGTCAGGACATGAATGAGCTTGTCTGCTACTTGGAAGGTCGGCAGTTCAATCCCCAGCTCCTCTAGCCTGAAGTATACTTGGGCAAGATGCTGAACCCTGAGTTCTCCTTGATGCATTTATTGGAGTGTGAATGTTAAGTGTGGTGTGTGGGTGAATGAGGCTTGTAGTAAATACAGCAAACACAAGTTACGAGCTGGCCATCTGCTAATTGTCCTTTATCCTCCTTCAGCCGAGGCGCCTGTCGTTTGGAGGTTTTGGAACTCTGAGGAAGAAACGTCAGGACGACGGTGAGGAGTACGTGTGCCCCATGAATGTGGAAATGCCAAAAAACAGCAGCTTCCAGACTAGCGCCCGGATCTATGAGGATAACCTTGAGCACCTGGAACAGGTACACACTCTCCGTTACTTATTTGTAACACAATAAATTTGTTTTGTTTTTAAGTGAATTTGAGTTGATTCTGTCACTTTTCACAGATGGAGGACTCTGAAGGAACCGTCAGACAGATAGGAGCCTTTTCTGAGGGAATCAACAATCTGACGGTGAGAAGCTGACCTGCTCCGGTGTGATCACACAGAACACGCTGTCCATCGACTACACTGAACGCTGTTCTGTGCTCCTGTGTTTCAGAGCATGCTGAAGGACGACGTGTTTTTCCGGGAAGTGTCGGCGTGCCCTCCAGAGTATGATCCCTCAGAAATACACAATAACTCAAACATCTGATATCAGAGCTCCGCAAGCTTCATGGAAAAAGAACGAACTGTGCCAACTTCATCCTGTGGTCCATCTCTCTCCACCGCTGATCAGCTTTTGTAAGAGAACATGTCAGACTAACAATATTTCCATCTTTCACATGTACACATCTATATTTATTGAAGCTGTCCAAAATGTAACATGTGAACTGAAAATGCAAAGTGTTCTCAAATTAACATACCTCTTTATGAATTTTGTCACTCGTGCCTTTGTTTTTCAGTATTCGGTGATTTTAAACTTTGTGTGTTTCAGCCCGTATTTGAAAGGGCTTGTCTCCAGTTGCGTTCACTGATTCTGTTTGTGAGAAGTGCTTACATTCAAGGTTATGATTTTATTTGACCACATGTTAAAATTGATGCCTCACAGAAATTGAGTGAGGCAGGGCGAGCAGCATTTTTGTGTGTGGTGCTTACAGAATTGCATTTTGACCCAGTTGAGCGTTGTGCAAGCTGAGCTGCTCTCTTTGAAAAATTACTTTCTTCAAATCCTGATTTGTATCCAGGCTCTCTGGGGCACCACTGCTGGACAAAGTGCTGTGGCTATTTTTTGGGGTTAACATTTTACTGTGAGCACCACCACCACCTCACAACAGAACAGATAAAGCTACTAGTATCTATAGATGTTAAGCTATGTGCTTACACTATCAGTGAGAAGCGTGAGGGCACTGTTATGCTACAACCTGTGATATATAGACTGGGAACGGGGGAACATGCACACCTGGCTCAAGGAAATCACTGTTCACCACTAAACTAGTAGGGATGGTCTTTTAAAAAAACAAAGAAACAAAACCCATTAATATCAAATGGTCTTCTCAGTCTTAATATATATTTTCCCAGCGGAAGCTAATATTTAAACCAAAAAGGGAAGAAGCACACCTAAAAACATTGACTGAGAGATTAGATGTTACTGTCAAATGGGAGAAATTTAGAAAGCCAAAGATGACTTTAGATAAACTGAGTAAGCGTCAAAGACTACTCGAATAGTTCCTGGAGACCAATAAGTTTTAGCCAGTGTATGCCCATGCCTACTAGCTTAGTAAAGAAGGACATTCTTTAAAAAAATAAAAAATTACTGCTTATTTTTGTTTTCGTACAGTTTAAATAAAGATATCATGTGAGTTGGGGAGCCAGCTGCTTCCTCTTGTTTACAGTCTAAGCTAATCAGCGCCTGGCTGACTGGAGTGTCACATTAACCGTACACACACACACACACACACACACACACACGAGTGTGTTTCCCTGAAGTGTCCAGCTCTTCTGTTTCAGATACAGTTTAATGCAGCCTGCAGGAAGGCTGGATATTCAACTCGATTAACATCCGATCCCTGCCTCAATGCAGACTGCAGTCAATCTTTCCTTTGTTCTTAAAAGAAAATGGACAAATCTCTGCTCATACATACCATTTGTGGTTTTATTCTGTTTTTAAAATGTTTTGTTAATAAATGCATTTCTTTTTCCCTGCAGAAAGTGTCTTCACTTAATCATGGTAGAAGCTAAAATCCACTTGTGACCAACATGATTCAGAAACGATGATCAAAACACCAATAGTTCAACAGCATTGTTGCTTTATGATCCATAAACACAAGCAGCCACTTTTTCCACACTTTCAGAAAACAAATCGGTAACCACGCTGCGTTTGACAAATCACAACGGAGCAAATACTGACACGTCTTGCGTGACAACAGATAAGCAACAGGTATAGACTTGTAACACCCATAATGGAATAATCTATTATTCTGTATTGAAGTGAGTGATCACAATTCTTGTGGCGTGCATTCAATAAAATCTTTGCAGGTGTTTAAGGCACTCAGAAAAAACAGCCAGTAAACCTCGAGTCATCTAGTAAAACCAAAGTGAAGTCATTTTCAAGCCAAACATCCGGAAACTTCATATCCTGTCATAAAATCCTTATTTCACATCCCATTTCCCCCTACACATTCACAACTTCCTACCAAACATACAAGAATTGGTCCAAGCTGTGATTCTCTTGCATGATAAATATCATGTCATATTTAAATATAGTGCAATACCCACTGTAGATATGACAGCTTTAATGCTTTCAGGGTAAGGAAAAAAAAAGATACAACTGGATACCCTTAAATATCTAAATGACGACTCCTGGATGGACGATGTCTAAAACGTGAACCTGCGGCTGTCGGCATGGCCGACTTTATCCAGGTTAGGGTTGCAGGCAAACTGGATCATCGGTGGAGGTCCGCACATCAGGATGAGGGTCTCGTTGCTGGGAGGCGGCAGGTGTTCCCTCACCATGTCTTCACTGATGAAGCCTTTGCTGTACTCCCAGTCTGAAAGACAGAAAGGCCTGAGGTTAAAATGCTGCTCAGAATTAAAGGGTGCAAAGTGGGGCATTTTCAGTGTTCAACAGGGACACCTACTGGTGACCATCTATAAGAGCAACTTTATCTGTCATATCATTACAGCCTGTACAAGCCACCACTCAGGCATACATTCAGATACAGTAACAACTGTGGTTACTGTGCTTGGTTCTTAAAAGTCAAACATAACCAGTGTCTAAGCAGATATTTACCTTAGACTACGTTCACACTGCAGGTCTTAATGCTCAATTCCGATTTTTTGATCAAATCCGATTTTGTCTGCTTGTTCACACTACAAATAAAATGTGACAGCAAACGCGCTCTAGCGTGAACGCTCAAAGCGTCCCACATGCGCAAAAGAAGACGTCACACACAACGCACTCTGTTTAGACCCAGAGCAAACAATATTGTTTGACTGATGGCCCTTAATATAAAGACTTCGGACTTTACGTTTCCCAATTTTTGCTTTAAGTTATTTTGTTATTTACATAATAATGTAAATAACCTAATAATTATGCTTATTGCTGTTTTAGAGGAGCGCTGCTTCAAAGGATAGTTGCAGATTATACAGTACAAATAAAATGTTCACGTTTCTCCAACGTTGTCTTCCCAACAGTTTCACTGACATCTATACTGGACGGCCAGGAAGCGTTCGCGATGTCTTCTCGGGCGCTTCTCCGGAGCTGATAATTGGCGTCTGTCTTGTGTCAGTGACGTAAAAGACGGATTTAATGCGACATGACCGTTCAAACAGCAGTCGCTTTCTAAAACATCGGATATGTATCGGATTCAGTACCACATACGAAAGTGACCCAGATCAGATTTGTGCCGTTCACACTGTCATACCATGATCGGATATGGGTCGCATAGGGTCCAAAAAATCAGATTTGATGCGCTTTCGCCTGCAGTGTGAACGTAGCCTTAGATGGCATTACGCTGGCCTCCAGTAACACCATGAGGAGTTTAAGTCATTTTTGATCAGGTTAGGTCCTTCAGCATGCACATTAAACATATATAAGGGACTGCCTTAATTCATTTGTGCAATATTACTACAATTAAAAACATAGTCTCAGAGTAATTAAGGAAAAAAAAATAAAAAAAAGGCTGGACTATTGTAATTCATTATTATCAGGGGGTTTTTTTAAAGATGAAAAGCTGGATGCAGTGAGTACTAGCTGGGAGTAGAAGGACCGCTCCCTGTTTAATTTCTCACATACAAGGTCCTGAAGCCTGATAGAACCTTATTAATCCTAACAGAGCTGCTCTCAGACTGCAGGCTTACAGTTTCTAAAACTCTTAAAGTTTCTAAAAGTTCACACACTCTACTTTTAAGATTAGTCTTAAAACTTCGATCAGGCTTATAGGTACAGCTGGATCAGGTGACCCTTAACCTTCCCTTAGTTACGCTGCTGTAGCCTTAAGCTGCTGGGGAGTTTCCCATGATGCACTGAGCGTCATGTGGTTCTTCACCTCAACTCTTTTCACTCCCAGTGAGTTTATACACCACTACTGTGTTTAATCATTAAACTAACTCTCTCTCTCTCATAGCTGGCCTTTTTTCCTGCTAAGCGTGTATTTTGAACCATTATCAAAAAATGAACCTATATTTTACCAGGATATTAAAAATGTAATCTTTTTGGTGCAAAATCAGCAATAATTATCCAAGATTTTAAAAACCTTCCTGTAAGCCTGAGATTTTCCTTAACCCAGAAAATTCAATTAATAACATCACTGATTATAAAACGAATCAATATTTGTATAATCATGTTTCAATCTATAGATTAGTGGTTAACACATTCACAGGTAGCATGCTTGCTTGCTTGTTTTCAGTTCTGATGTTTGACTCTGCTGAGCAAAACTACTAGCTTGATCATTTCTCACATTAAAACCACGTACTGGACATTTTTTTGTTGTTGTTGTTAACTAAAAATGATTCTTATCCAGCAATGATATACAACTTCCTGGTGACAACAAATACGTGATCCTTCACTGCGACCAAAGAACATTGAACAATTTCTGATGCATAACCACAAATGAACCAGCAAACCTCTCGGCCTCGTTGTGGCCACTCACCCACTGAAATTTGCCCTCAGTGATGCTGGTGACCTTTTTCCGTATTTAGCCTGCGGTGATAACTGTGTATGAACTGTGATCGATTGAGTTTTTATATCAGAAGTTAAAAACTAGACCGCAACAATTCAAAGAACACAGATAAATTCAATCTGTTTTTGCACATTAATGTAGAAGTTTTGAAATTTAGGATGCATAAAAAGTTTAAAATTTGACTTTAGCCTGCTGCGTCACATTTTGAGAACGTGCAAGAGTACTAATACTTCATAGATGCTCTCACATTACAAGGCATAATAGTCATTTTCATATGCAATTAACTTTCTAAGATTACCTGACAGGTGTAAGAAAGAATGTAAACAGTCTGTCTTCAGCCTGCCAATACAAATACAAACATCCATGTAATATCATGGACTGTGCTAGTGGGCGATTACTGCAGCTAATAGACCAACCCCTCGTGTAAACCGGGGTAATGAGAAGATATGTACAAAAACTGGAAATAGATCCTGTCTGAAATAGTTAAAGTTCACATGTGAAGGTGGTTACTGTTGGAGGACTCACTTTCAGGTGCTCTGTCGACGGTGAACCACAGCTTGAACCGGTCCGGGTGGCTGACCTGAATATCTTCCAGCTCCGGTCGCAGAAGGATGTCTTTCTCAGTCTGAACACGGGAAGAGACGACATTTTTAAACTACTGCGTGAACATAAATTTACACTCCAGTCCAGGTCAAATGTTATCACATAGTAAATATCCTCCTGACTGCAAACATTAGATTGTGGTTCATAAAACTCACCTGGTTGGCAAACAGCAGGTGACACACCGTTTTGTCATCAGGATCTTTCATTATTGCTGTGACGAGCTGCAGCATGGGAGTGATGCCTGTAATAACACCCAGCACAGGCTCAGGTTACATTAACAGAGCTCCTTTAAATACAAGGCTGTATGTGTGCAGACATCCATGTGTGCTTTGGTCACAGTCGGACCTCCAAGTTCGATTAAATGAAATGTTTCTAAAAGCATAACTTTAGTTAGAATTTATACAAATTTACCAAACCTAAACCTCCTCTCCAACGCAATTCAATTCAGGCGTTTTGATCAACTTAAAGAACAAAAGATACTTAAAAGGCACTTCATACAGTAAAGTAAAGACCCTACAGTGTGTAACGCCTGTGTGGATGATGAGCAAACAGCACAAATAAACTTTGGAACAAATAGAGCACAGAGGAAGGGAAAAAATGTCATCGTATTTAGAAAAGGTTGTAAAAATGGCTTTTATAACCTTTAATGCTAGATTACATATCAGCAGCTCCCAGGTCAGTGTTTGCACATTAGTCTAACATGTCTCTGGTTGGAGCCTAGCAGAAGACAAACCTATTCTGGGTTGCATAAAAAAAAAATAGGCGGAAAAATAAAACAATAACTAAATATGTGGAACCGTCTGCTGTGGCAGTAAGGGAGCAGACCAAAGAACGCTAAATTAATATCTTAGAGATTTCTGTGGCACCAAATTCACTCCATACAAACGCCGTTTTCTCAGTCGAGCACTGCTGGCAATGAGGTGAGCAGTGAGCCAGACCACTTTACCCAACATCGGGTTATGACTTCACTGATGCAGTGGAAACCTTGGCTCAAACACTTATCAGATCTGACATTAATACTCCCCCAATTACCTTAATAGTTATTATTTCATTACTGTGGCTCCAATGCAGCTGCCTCGCTCTCTCTGTAGTCAGCACTCTCTGTGGTGGTCAATGCTCTGACCACTCTGTAGTATCTGGTTGCATGAGTAACACCTACACAACTTATAATATCTACAGAAACCACATGTCCAAATAACACTTTGTTGAATGATTTGTGTTGGAGTTTTGTCAAAATTTAGACATCAAGACTCCAGCTTCAACTAATGATAAACACCTTTATTACTAATAAGCAGCATCAGCCCTAAAAACAAACACCACCTAAGTCAAACAAATGAAAAAAAACATCCCCGGTCCTGACACTGAACAGCTCCCTCACCTGTGCCTCCAGCGATCATGCCCAAATGCTTGGCAGTCTTCATCTCAGCTGGGGACTTTTTATCAGGCTGAATGGCAAAAACACCTGCCGATGCAAAGTGAGAGTATTAAACCAAACTGATAAAGCTGATTCCACCTGCTGTGTTCAGTTATGCTGCTCACCTTTGCCCTTGTAAACGAGTAAGCCGCTGGGTCCTCTGAAGTCAATTGTGTCGTTGATCCTGAGGCTCTCCAAGTACTGACTCATCTTCCCGCCCTCTGGGAATTTTGGATTAATGTCTTTAAAGTAAATCTGAAACAAATGAAGGAATTCATGTGAAACAATCAACACCTTCATATATAAAAACTAAAATGCACATGGAAACAACCTTCCTTAAATCTTTACCTTCACCACCAGGTCCACAAAACCTTTGTCGTCATCGCTGGACACTGGTGTGTACGGACGGACGACAAGCTTCCCGTCTATCTTTGCCGAGAGATAGATGTGCTGCCCTGAAGACGAAAACAAACATTACTTACCATCAACGTCACCCATTTCATACTATGTGACTCAAACAATGATAATTCAGCATTACAGCAAGTATTTCCTGCTTTAAAGGCTCTGTAACTGTGAGAGGGGATATCTCTAATAGACCTCAGGATTGTGACGTCACCAATGCAATGCATTATGGGACTGAAGTTCATGCAACTCCAAGTTGATGATGAAATATATGGAAGCAGCAACAGCGTAACACCTCAGACACACAGTAGTCACCGTGGATACCTCTGACCGGCATCGATGCAGAAGAAAGGCACTACAAGCTCCTGCACCTGCTGCTGCACTATAACATGAAGTGCTGTAACAAAACATTGAGCAGTAATAAAAGACATGAAACTGCTTCACATCTGAACGACTTATTTTTAACATTCTCATCACAGTTTAGTCCAGCTACAAAACAAAGCATGCAGGGTTGTTATTACAGTGCAATTATAAATGTCAAATAAAAAGGTATGCTTTATAAATGTGTTCAACACAACGTTGAAAAAGAGAAAATATTACAGAACAGTATTAAATATGAACTCAAATCAATTGTATACAGTGTCTTTAAGGGTAAGTGATGCATGTGTCACAGAGCCATGGCTCAGCAGCTGAGAGAGCATGACCGAGTCCAACAAGTCTGAATGTGAGCTTGAAGCCATGCACAATTCTTAAGTTGTCTGAGGTTTAGGCGCTCACCACAAACAGCTTTTTTAACAAAACACTAGGCAACTTGAGAAACTGTACCTCCTAAAAATAAAGTGACAGTTTGTGCTCACATATCAGCCCCTTCTAATAACACT
Organism: Perissodus microlepis; assembly: GCF_051167445.1. Taxonomy (NCBI): domain Eukaryota; kingdom Metazoa; phylum Chordata; class Actinopteri; order Cichliformes; family Cichlidae; genus Perissodus; species Perissodus microlepis. The sequence goes on along the minus strand of NC_140477.1, from coordinate 16,099,191 downwards.
GCTTTGCCTTTTCGTTTACATTCAGTTTGTATCACAGGTGGTTTAGGTGTCTTCCTCCTTATTACCTGCTGGCATCTAACTTAGTTTCGGTTTGGCATGAACAACTATCTCCAAATAGGCACTACATCAGCTGTTTAAACCGTTTGTTTACCAGGGGGTGGCCAATCAGAAGAAAACTAGCTTAAACAGAGAAGGAAAGGAGCTAGAACAGATTTTGAGATATGCAGTCAAACCTCCGGCAGTGATGATATGCGTGAGTGCGCACACTTACCAATAGGGAGACCAAGGACGTGTTTAGGGGATGGCAGCGCAAAGCGGAACTTTCTTGTGTCATGGCTGACAATCTTTTTTAAAAAAAAAAAAAAACAAACAAAAAAAAACAAAAAACAAGAAACAGACAGAGCAGTGAGCGTGAACGCATCTGCTGCGTTTGCAGACAAGTTTCATTCTGCAAGCACTCAAGAGTGTGCAGCGTTTGAGCGGTTACCTCTTTATCTATCAGGCGCAGTGCATATTTAATGTTGGGGTCCTCTAAGGTGATGGCCGGTCTCTTCTTTGGGAAGAGCAGCCTGAAGATGAGGTTGATGATGCTGTCAAAGCCACCTCGGATCAGCTGCGATAAAAGGTCAAAAGTGGGAGAATGACTCAGACCACCAGCTCCTAGCATTAGCTACCAGCTGTCTGAGTACCCTGCGGGGCGTTGCCTGGATTAAGTCGGGTTTTTGTTTTTTTTGTTTAACACAGACAGCAACAGGGAGAAGTGAGTCATGAAGATTCCTGTGGGCAGGCCCGAAACAGCGCTCAGGATAACTTAGCTGGGGAAAAACTGAATGTTAGCGAATATTAGCCGAGCTAATACATACAAATTAGCTGGCGTAAAAGCACCCTGATAATTTTCCATTGATGTATACTCACGCCAATGATGTAGGAGAGCATTTTCAGGCCGGGAGGACAAATGCAAAATACTTTGTCAGTATAGCGCGCAGACCCCAAACGAGTTCAAGGCAACTAATTGTGACGGAGATCCAAGCTGTCAAGTAAGGCTGTCGAGTCAGCCAGGAAGGATAAATACATCCGGTTTTAGTTTTTAAAAACAAAATTCCGTTTATATGAAAATTAAACCCAGTAGGCTAATTTTAAAATGAATGGTGGATATAAATATTTTGGTGCACTTCTATGTGTATTTGAATCTGTTTTATGTCAATTTCGTCGAGATTTGGACTGAATAAACGTACAGTAAGCATGTAAACACTCAGCTTCCGGTAATACAACGGGCTAACGTTCACTAACTTATCAAAGCCGAACCTCAAACGTCACTTCCACGTAAAAGACATGTATTTTCACAATAAAACGCTGAAACGATAATAATGATAAAGCATTAAACTGCGCACAATTTTTCTAAACAAAAAGAGAAGCTAGAAGAGAACAAAACAAAACACAAAACAAGATAATAGCACCCGAAGGAAACTAATCAGAATTAAAAAGTGTGGCTTTTGGTCATACGGCAGCAAAATGAGTTTACCTAAATTGTTTAGTTAAACCCAGAAACACAAATGACGACTTTATTATTATCCTAGTTTATGTATGCAAAATGGATATTAACCCAAACCTAGTGAAACTGGTTAAACTTAACTAAATAAATATAAAACCGAAAGCAGAATACAAAACTTTCATAACTCTGCTATGTAGATCTCACTTCCTCTTTTTCTGTTGTTCACGTTTCATGTAATACCGTTATATCGGGTGCTTATCTGTATTGTGCATCTGTTTATTTCCTTCTGTAGCCGTCACACTTGACTTAATCTTATAGTGAGCTGCTGCTTTGAGGTCAAACATGCATCCTACAAACACTAATCTTTCCATGTGTTGCCCCACTTCAGGCACACAAAAATCAGCCAATATTAGGATGGATTAAGAAATTTCTATATGATGCAGTAAAATTGCAGATATGATGATGATTGATGATGATTTTAACTAACTGATTTTAAGTAGAGCCATGAACATGAATAATGTTACGCTTAAGCATTATTTACAAGCATAACAAGCTTTACAGTGCTGTGAAAAAGGAATTTTCTATTACCCCTTCACCCCCCCTTTTTTTTTTTGCATATTTGTAATTCTTATATGTTTGAAATCATTAACCAATTTTTTATGTTAGAGAAAGATACCCAGAGGGAATACAAAATGTAATTTTTGATTTCATTTATTGAGGGAAACAAAGCTTCTAAACCTACCTGGCCCTGTGTGAAAAAATAATTGCCCCTCTTGTTGAATCATGAAGAGACTGTGATTATCCACAGCTTTTGGAAAACTGAATTTAATTTCACTAGCCACACTCAGGCCTGATTACTGCCAGACCTGTTGAATCAACAAATATCTTAAATAAAACCTGTGTGAAAAAGTGAAACAGACTACATGACACCAAAACACATCCTGTCACAATCTAAAAACAGTTGAGAAACAAAGACATTTCTAAGGTTTTGGGACTCCAGTGAACCACGGTGAGAGCTGTTATAGACAAAAAGCGAAACTCAGAACAGTGGTGAACCTTCCCCAAATTACTCCAAGAGCTCACAAAAGACCCCAGAACAACATTACAGAACTGCAGGCCTCACTTGTCTCAGTTAAGGTCGGAGTCCATGATTCAACAATAAAACAGAAAAAAATGGCATCCATGGGAGAGTTCCAAGACGAAAACCACTGCTGATCAAAAGGTACATAAAGGCTCATCTCATAGTTGCCAAAAAAAAACACATCTTGATGATCTGGGAGACTTTTGGAAAAATATTCTGTGGACTGACGAGAAAACTGAACTTTTTGAAAGGTCTGAGTCCTGTTACATCTGCTCTAAAACTAACATAGAAGAACATCACAGCATAAGAAGAACATCACAGCAACAGTCAGACATGGCGGTGGTAGTGTGATGGTCTGGGGCTGCTTTGATGCTGTAATTGATGAAACCATGAATTTTGATCTCTACCAGAAAATCCTGAAGGAGAATGTCCGACCATCAGTTTGTGTCCTCAAGTTGAAACACACTTTGGTTATGCAGCAGGACAACAATTTGAAAAACACCAGCAAGTCGACCTCTGAATGTCTCAGAGGCTGGAAACCCCTCCGTGATTGAATTAAAACAATTCTGCAGAGAAGAGTGGACCAAAATTCCTCCTCAGTGATCTGAAAGACTCATTGCCAGTTATCACAAACACTTGATTGCAGTTCTTTCTGCCAAGGATGGTGCAACTAGTTTTTAGGGCTAGGGAGCAATTGCTTTTCCACACAGGGAGGAAAATTAAAGGTAATAATATATTTAATCTAATAATACAACCCCAAAACTAGTGAGTGTTTGGGCTTGACTATTTCACTCAGTGTGACACGGTTTCAATAAAAAGCTGCAATAATCTGCCAGATGATGCAGTATAAGTACATATTTCAGTGACTTAAAAGGCAGGTTAAAAGAATTCAATTTAAAATGACAGCACCGTGCTACAGTAAAAATTTCATGGGACATGTTTTACTCTCAACATCCAAATGAGCTTTATTTTACAGCAGCAGCAGTAGCCTGAGATCTATAAATCTCCGCTCCCCAGCATTCATTACCATCCGAGCATCACATCGATGTGACATCATATTTTAGTGGAGGACAAACTCTTGTCCCCATTATGTGGCTCTGCTGCACATAAGTAAATATTCACTAATAGAAATTGATCTGTACCCAAGGCAAAATTAAAGAAAGAAAGAAAGAATCTTTTCTTATTGTTTTTTTTTTTTTACATCTGTGCTGGTACACAGTGGTGTTCCCCTGCGTGTCCTTCAGATGGCAGTAGTGACCTTTTTAACAGGCTGCTGTGTCTGATTCAAAGTGCCATCATTAAAATAGGAATTTGTCATGCACGTCAAGCATGCAGACGCCTTTCTTTCTGAAGTGAACACAGTTTCTTGCATGAGCAGTGAGTCACACTCGTGGCAATCAATACCAACGGTGTCGTGACAGTTTTGCTCCGCTGCATGCATCCCGAACGAAAACACGACATGAAAGGCTTCTGTATCAACAGGAAATAAAACATTTTTATTGATCATTTGTGTATATGAAGTTATATAACAACAGTCAGAAAACTCCACAGAGTGAATCACTACACAAAGTGAAACAAAACTGGAAAACACCTCATCAAAAAATGAAGGTATACACAGCAAATATAACCGTCAGCAGGCTCGCCGTCACTGCGAGCGATATGGCAGGAAAAAACACCCCGAACAGTTCTACAAGATTACAGAGAAAATTTCCACACACAAAATACTCAAGCAGGCAGTTGATATACACAAAGGCAACTAGGATCTTTCTACAGCATCAGATTCTAATACTTTACACAGCTTTGTTTTTGAAAGGTCAGTGTGGCTTTTTGTCGGTGTCACTGGAGAGATTCTTCAGTTCCTTGTCACACAGAAGAGAGCTTGAATTTAGGGTGTGGGTGTGGGGGGTGATTACGCGTGCGCACTTTTTTTTGGTGGGGAATCGCAGTAACAGGAGCATTGCGCTGCAGCGCAGGTAATGGCTTTTGCTTTGTAGTTTCCTCCACACGCCTCACAATCCGATGGGTTTTGCAATGCTGCCCATTTACTGAATTCCCTGATACGTTCGTGCACTTGTGATATTTTCATATAATTCGGTTTGATTTACTCTCAGTTTTGATTGGATAATTCCTTTGGTGCAACCTCTCTGCATTAGTATTCATGTCAAATTGCTTGGGCCATTTTTGCAAAGAGTGCACCTTTTACTTTAATATATTTTTCTGTTATTTAAATCTGAAGCTGTACTGGAATTCATGGACCTATATATGGAAAACATGTCAAATAAAAGTTCCCCCAGCTGAAGAGGGATTGGGAATACAGCTGTATTAAAGTATGCTCAGTGATATTGGAATGCTATCACAGGGGAGGTTGTTTGATTGTTTTTACCCCATAGGATTATGAAATGAATCCATAATAGCTGAAAAAATATTAAAAATATGTTCTTTTAAACAACAAAAAGTGCAAGGTACATCTAATTAATTAAAGTAATCTACACCAACACGGTCCTCACTGTACATTCAGAGTTTTCATCTCAAATAGAAAAGGGGTTTTGAATCAACAGGGGAGATTAAAAAAATAAAATAAAAATACATAAATAAAATAACTGTAATGAAAATGGATTAACGATGATGAGATATAGCATCTGGATAAAAGAGCGATATTTTGCGGCTGAATAATCATTCAGGTCACTTTATATTTATTCTAGATATACATTTTCTTTGACACGATTATGTAAATATATACATGGCATTTTTAAGGGGATATCTAAATGCAGAATCTTGTTTGGTATTTAACGAAGACTCCCTGAAACTTCTGATGCTGGAACTGTGTGCAAGAAGAGAAAATGAACCTGCGGAAAAGGGAGGGAACCCTAAACAGAGGTCAGCAGGTGTCAAGCTCCAAACTATAAGCTGAATCTAAGTGTGCTGTGTCCTAACCATTTGACTGGAAAGGAGAAAACATCTCTCTGGACTGGATTCATCCTCGAAGGGTTATAATCTCTTTTCTCGGGCAACGCCACCCACGTTAACACTATGGGATGAACATACAAGTATTGCACAGTGCTCAACAAAATGCTGTGTGAAGCAACCCGCTCGCGCTCGAATAAAAGCCTCCTTTTTTTTCCTTTTCTTTTTTTTGGCTGCGTGAAGTCAGGCGACGCCACGCTCTCTCTCTCGTTCTCTCTTTGCGTGTAGAAGGAAAAATGGCATTAAACGCTACGACATCACTACAGAACAGACTGGATTCGCTACCTACTGATAAGTCTACATCTCTAAGCACACACGGCAGTCACAGTGATACACAAAGCAGTCCTCAGAAGACTCCTATGGAATGACAAGTAGCTTTTTCATAATAGTGCTATCAATTACACAATAACATTGAAAACATTTAGAAAGTCCTCCTGAAGCTAGCATCGAGTATATGCAAGAGGTTCCTCCAAGATAAGAGACTTCATGGTTTTCATGGATTACAACTTACTCATTTCCTAATTGGACCCGTAGTAAAGGACATAATGAACTAATAGCCTACGCAGACCATTAACTTTTACGGTTATTTCGTGCTCCCCTGGTGTAGTCCTGTGCCAACAAGAAAACAAAACTGATGTAATTGTTGTTGGCTGAAATGTGATTTGTCATCATTGCTTTCTTTCTTTTTTTCCTGTTTTTTTTGTTGTTGTTTTTTTTTTGTATTTAATTAATCCAATCAAGCAGGAGGCTCTCTGGCTCCGCCCCCTGCCCCTCCCCTCCTGTAGGTGTCCTGAAATAAAGCCGGCCAACAATCGTCCAAAAATGGTTTCTAAAGAAGTCAACAAGCTAGTTCAAAGACATCCAGTGCAAAATAGCAGCCACATAAAAGTTAAAATTGGCAGTAAAACATGGCTAGCTCTATTGTCACTGTGAGAAGGCAACGCAAAGCAAAGACTGCGATTCAGGGCACCACTGCAGCCAAAGACATTGTTCCCAATAAACCAAAGCTACAACCACTAGCAAGTGGGAGTGTGCATGAAGAGAGGGTCTCTACATAAAGTCACCTCCCCCTAAATGGCAGTGTTTAGACTAAACTCGCTTCACCTCTGTCAATGTCACATTGACACAACGTTTAAACATTACTCTTGATTTCTTTTTTTTTGTCCTCTCCTCTGATTGAAGGCAAGGGGATCCTATCAGAAGAGCCTCCCCTGGTGTCAGTAGATCCCCCCTCCCTCCCGTCCCAGCGTTTAGTAAAGATTGTAAAAAAAAACATGCACTTTACTAAAAATAGTCAAGACGCTGAATTAATCTAAAAAATAGTCTTCTTAAAACCAGAGCCCAGAGTGCAACCCCCACCCACCCCCCCTTTTTTCTTTTTAAACTCCCTCACAAATGCCGGACCCCAGCCTAAACGCGATACACCTCCAGCAACGACAAGGCTGTTTAAAGTAAGCAGTTAACAAAATATTGTTAAACGAGTTTAAGGACACAATGGCTACAGCTTGGTGCTTTTTTCCACATGGGGGTTGTTTCTAAAGGGGTGTTTCTTGGAGGCAATCACTTCCATTGTTGGAAAAGAAAACTAACCTTTAACTTGAGGACCTATTTCAGATGGAACTGCCAAACAAGGAAAAAATGAAATGCTAAGTGGTAACAAGTGTGCCTCAAGCTAAAACATGTAGGTCCTCGGATTGAGAAATAGGTACAAAAAGTCATAAGAAATCATGTGCTTGTATAATTTCCAGCAGCATAATTTATCCTACAGAACCATAGTAGTTAATGGCCTTGTATTTTGGAGTTTTGTGTGGATATATTCATCCGTTTGTCTTTTCTGTAATGATCCTTTGCTGAACTTAAAGTCCTTTACAATGTGAATATATTTCCACTAGCATCTTGCAGGTTGGAATTCTTTTTTTTCTGGAATGCAATAAGGTAATAAGGTAGAATTTTTAAATCCTGGGATATATAATATTGGCTTTCCTCTATATCTGCATTTACATAATTTAAAATAGAACATCTTATTAAAAACATCAAGATATACACAGATTAGGAAACGGGTAACAACATACAAACACATAAACTAGAAATCATTTATGTCTGCATACTTATATATACAACTGTGGTACAATAAATTCTTTCAGTCATGCGCTATCTATACAGATCATATTGCTTAAAAGAAGGGGGCATTTGGTCTGGGCGATTAAGGGCTTGGAGATGGAAATCAAAAACTGCTGAATCAAAGCGAGAACCTGATAGAAAAAAGCAGAGAACAGATGTTGCAGGACACTTCAACAATTAGGACTGTGTGTGAACTTAGGAGTGATGAATCTGGGAGAGGTCGACGGGTGGGGGAGGGGGTAAAGTGGGACAGGGAGTTACATGGATGGACCCATATATCACTGAGGTATTTACACATACTGGCTAAAGAGTACTACAAGGCAGGTACTGAAAGAGCCCTGCCTATTTCTTGACGGAGAGCTGAGCATCCACCTCCTCCTCAGGCTTCAGCACGTGCCACTGGGCGATGGGTCTCCTGGGGTTGGCCAGCATGTCGGACCAGTGGCGCAGCTCCGTCCCCGAGCTGTTGAGGCCCACAAAGACCTTGCCGATGGCATCGTTCTTGCCGATCTTGTCATAGTCCAGAACAGTTATAACAACTTGCACTTTCTGCAGAGGGGGAAAGAGAGGAAGAAAGGAGGAGACAAAAAAAGAGTGTAAACTCCATCTACTAATGTTTGCTTCAATTAATTAATTTTTTTAAAGTCTGTTTTTGTTAGCCAAAATTAACATTCATTAGATCTATACCTTGTTAAACAAGCTAATGAGTCATTATCACTGACCAGCAACCCTCCAGTTTTACCTTCTCATCATTCTGTCTTCTATGCATGATTTCTATCCTGGACTCAGTTGCTATTAGGGATGGGTTCTTGTTGAGAACCGGTTCCCACTGTTTCAATTCCTTGGAATTGTTTGCCATTTTTGCAAACGATTCCCTTATCGATTCCAGTCACTCCGAATGACGTCACCACGTTGCGGAACGTCATTTACCTGGCAGGAAACATGGTGGCTCAAACGCTCAAAAGTTTGATTACACTTTACGAGAACGGATGACAACAGGGCAACTTGCAATACTTGCAAAGTAGATATTTCATTTAAGGGAGGAAACACTATGAATATGCAAAAGCATTTGCTCACAAAACACGCGATAACCTTAAATGAATGTCGTGTTTTTAATTTCGCTCCGGACTCGTGAATCTCAACCCAGCAGCAGCGGTAACGTTTGCACGTCCTCTCCCGTTAATGCGGCAGGTAAATAATCAACTAACAGTGCATATTATGTTAGCGCGATCTGCCTTATTACAAAACCTGCCATTACTGTGCATTTAGGTGACCATGATGAGAGAGACAGACAGAGTCTGGCTCAGATGCTGGCAGTTCTCGCTGCAGTTTACCGGTAGCGTCTTCTTTCAGGCCAGGATAGACGAATGTCACCGAGCAGTGACTAAGTTTGTGGTCAAAGGCTTGAACCCATTTGCCACAGCAGATGCCCTCAATTTTCGGTAAGTGAATGTGTTTAATTGTAGGCAGGGACATTACTGGATATTCTTGTGTAATTGCTACTGAATAATTTATGTTATACTTTGTTATTGCTACAGAAGAATATTTATTTTATAATTTTACATTTACAATTTTTTTCCCGGGGACCCTGTGACACCCCATTGAAGAACCGTAGGCTGTGGATCTCTTAAGATCTCACTGCTGGGTTTGTAAGGCCATGTTACTCCTAAATTTCTATCTTGTTCAAAGAGAAGATATAAAACTTCTAAGCTAATCGACCTGTGTGTTCTCCTTTTTTAAAAAGAATCGATAAGAGAATTGATAAAGAATCGAATCGTTAAACAGAATCGAAAATGGAATCGGAATCGTGAAAATCTTATCAATACCCATCCCTAGTTGTTATGTCTAAGTCCAATTTAGTGATTAAGTGATTAATAAAAGAGGATAACAACAGGGCAGCACGGTGGCACGGTGGTTAGCACTGTTGCCGCACAGCAAGAAGGTCCTGAGTTCAATTCCACCATCAGGCCGGGGTCTTTCTGTGTGGAGTTTGCATGTTCTCCCCGTGTTTGCGTGGGTTCCCTCCGGGTACTCCGGCTTCCTCCCACCGTCCAAAGACATGCAGCTTGTGGGGATAGGTTAATTGGATAATCCAAATTGCCACTAGGTGTGAATGTGCGAGTGAGTGTGAATGGTTGTCTGTCCCTGTGTGTTGGCCCTGCGACAGACTGGCGACCTGTCCAGGGTATACCCCGCCTTTCGCCCTATGACAGCTGGGATAGGCTCCAACGCCCCCCGCGACCCTGAAAAGGATAAGCGGAAGCGAATGGATGGATGGATGGGATGAACAACAGGTCATTAAAAAAAGGTGGGGCTTTAGTAGCCATGTTGGCTGTTTGCTACTGAAAAGTTGCTATCGTATAAACTTTACAAACCAACAGCTGCTGTCGTGGAGTGCTGCTGCCATTTTTCATATACAGTCTATGGTTTTGTCGTAGAATTGAAAGGCCCGAGTCTTGTTAGGCAAACACGATTTAAAGGTCAGTTTTTAATTCTGTGCTTTTTATTTGTTTCAAAAATTGATTCATTTTCTAATAACTTTTAGCTCTAGTCCTAGCTTCAAAAACACCCAATACAATCTGAAGAAAGACAATTACATGTCATATAATGTGTTATGATCAGAAACAAAGGTTTTGATGCTTCTTTACTGATATGATCATCTCTGTGAGGTTTTCTCTTGTGCTTTGTGTTTTTGAGCAGTATTTTACATATTTGACTTCTGATACAGTAGGTGTTTCTTGTTCTTTGTGGTAGGGTAGATTAATGTACGTATTAGTGTATTAAGCGCCAACAGTTCCTCATTATTTCTCTAAATGGTATAGTAATGCAGGGAATGAGGTGCTCCTTGAGACATTAGTGTTGATTAACAGTAACAAACACTCCCGATCAAGCTTGGCTTATATTCAGCGGCAAGCACAGCAAAATGTGTGATTACTCAGAGGTCTGAGACTCAGCTTCACTGTGTGTTTATTCAAAGGGACGCTGCAAAGAGGAGTGACCCGGGCGTCAATCTCTGGCAGAGAATATGAATTAGTGCACAAAGCGTCCTGATTAAGTTTCGATCCACTGGCAGACTGAGATGGAACTACCGCCACCTGCATGAGCTCTGAGCCGCTGTTCTAAAAGAGCATGCCTAATACGCCATGTAATGAAATACTGAATAAGGCTCCCAGATGGCCAGTTGGGGTTAGTGGGTTTTTAAAGGGACACTTCAGCTTTAAATTGGTCATTCAAACACAGCTTTCTTCAAAGGAAAATTAGCAGAGCTTCGTGTTATTCATCACTGACCAGCAAGTACTGTTTTTTCTTGCTGTGACTGATTTGCCAATAATAATCATATTAGTGACACCATTTAAACAACAGCTCAGCAGTTTTCGAAACAAGCTTAATAGCTTTCATGGAATGAAATATGAAGATTGAATACAAGAAAAAAAATAATGTCATGAACATTTCTAACATTTATTTGTCTTTTAATTCACTTTACCATCTCCAGCTGTTCAGAGGCCAGAATTTGAAATATATTTTTATACGTTTTTTTTTTTCAGTTGAACACAAGCACATAAGTGACTGTTTTTTCTCCTATTTGTGCAGTTCTATGCTCAAGTCAAATATAGAAAGGTTAAAAAAACTGCACTTAATTTGCAAACAAGCTAGAGTTTGATGTCAAATGGGCTCACTGACTATAAGGAGAGCATGTGTACATCTCAAATGGTGTCTGCACAGCTAATTGCGTGTGGGCTAAGGACGCTGCGAAATAACACGAGTAAATAACTAACCTTCTGTTTTTGTTACAAGATAGTCCAATTAAAGCACTGCTTGTAATTCCCACGCAATCGCTGAGACAATTAAAATCTTTCGATTATTTACTTAGAAAGTCCCTGGGTCAGGTTGGCGTCAAAGCCAACGCTTTGCCTCCGCAGACTTCTATATGTCTGTGTAATTTAAGAATTGTGCTTGAGAACTTGATTAGCAAATTAAACTGTACTGGTGGAAACAGAACGTGTCTAATTAAGAGTCTTCCCAGTTCTGAGTGTCTTCATTTCAAATCAGATGCAATACAGCCGGAGGCCTAAAGAGCTGTCAGTGATGACAGGCTTCTTTAAACAGATCATTAGTTTAGCATTTAGCTCTTAGGTAGCTGGACTTTAACTGTTTTTCTACGATCAAATTAAGTCTTTTAAGTGTGTTTAATTCTCTTGTTGCTTTTACTGCTCAATAAATCTAATCAATGACAATGTTTGCATTTGACCAATTATTTAATAATCAACCTGGTTCTTGTTGATGAGATGAGAAATGTAAATTTAGCCAACATACTGGCATCAGCAGCACTAAATAAGGCCATGTTTGGATGAGGTTGATTGGGATCAGCGGTGTTTAAATTAAACCTGAGGCACGCTGTACCAAACCTGTGATTTTTGAAATGTGGCAGCCTTAATCAATTTGACTTAATTACTGTATTGCCTGAAGAGATAATCTTGTTTGTTGCTATCCCTTTCTGGCACAGGTTATGTATCCTTTTTCCTTTTTTTCCCCATAATGTCCTGGAAAAGCATCTGTGCTTCCTTTTCTTCTCGAATCACAGCTACAGCATCTATTTTTCTATTGCTCTAATTATTGCAGCATACTTGGTTAAATGTAAATAATGATGCTGATGAATGCTAATCATTGTGATATATGCTACAAACAGCACCAAGATCCATGCTACGGGCAAGAACAAAGTGCAGACAATCACATCCGTAGAGCAATTGGCTTGTCAAATTGCAAAACCCAGCTGATTTTAAGTGAAGCGCCTCTCATTATTCTGTTATGATGAAAAGCCTCTAAACTGATCATTTGGTAAATGAGCTCCCACTTAACAATGGCTTATATGCAACCAAATGTTTGCTGCTGGTTTTTATAGTTCAGTTTTACCCAATGATATAGCACTCTGCCCCGTAGAAAACATGATTTCAGAGTTTTACGAATGTTTTGCAAACAGATGAAAAATGTACCTGAATTTGTTCAAATGGGACTTCAAAGCTAAAGGACTCGTTATAGTAAGGGTTGAGGGTGTTCTTCTTGATTGTCGTCTTCTTCTTCTTCAGCCTCTTACCATTTTGCATCAGGTGGATTTTCACATATGGATCTAAAAAAAAAAAGAAAAAGTTATGTTACAAATTGTTCTCAAGATTAGAATCCAGTCATGATCGCTTCAGTCAAACAACATTGTTATTTCTTCTGCAGCAATTTATATTTGGCAATGCGACTCAGTTCTGGGACTTCCCCATCCTTCCATGTGCACAAAAAGTCTAAGTTTTAGAGAACAATATAGAAGGGAGAAGACAACGATGCCAACAGACTTGACATTGATTAAATCTGAAACAGAAGTGGGTTGCAAAGCAGCTTGCAGTGGCTACATGGATTCTTGCTTTATAGCCACCTGTTGACTCCATGGGCCAGATTCACAAATGCATTGTACCAGCAGAAACTGGGTTTTAGCGTAAGGAAAAAAAAGTGCTCTCAGTGACAAGACTACACGTGAGAGATGGGAACTAAATCACGTGCACAAACTGATTTACTGATGTTCGAAATGCACATTTTAAAGCCAATTTAATCAATATTTAACACTGAATGTCCTATTTTTTTGTGCTTAAATTGTGAAATAAACTAATTGCTTCGGTCTTTATAAAGCAGCACAGCTTTTGAGTTTGGGTCCAGTGAGCTGGACTGGATATCGCAAACTTAGACAACTCTTACATAACGTTTAGCCCATTCTATCTTCTTGTTACATCTGATTTTATTCATGATTTTCAGGTCCAAATGCTCCTTCGGTTCACAAGAATGAACATATGCTGAGGCACCACTGACAGTGAAAAGGAATCCAATTTATCTCAGCTTCAATAAAACAATCAGTGTAGCTATTCTCCCAGCTGTTAACAACCTCAGCAAACTTTAGCAAAGTTGGAGATCATCAAAGGTTTGATTGTTTATATCTAACTATGCATGCTGTTCTGACTTATTTATAGAAAAAACACACACACAGCATTGTATAACTTTGGAATCATAAACAGGAAACTAAAAAATAAACAATGACATTTGGAGCACTGATAAAGTTGAGCTAGTTGGCCCATAATGATCTGCTATCTTGTAGCTAGCTAATGAGCTATGGTAAGGCTAATGTAGACATGTTAGCATAGGGAAAATTCTTAATAAATGGTCTTATTGGCAGCTATGAAACATTTTTTTATTGTAGACTTAATGTCCACACTGAATCTTCGTCAGACCAAGAGTGATTCTTTTGTAAAGGATTCGGGAGACAGACACTATCTCTACTTTCAAGATTAGGCTTAAAACTTTCCTTTTTGCTAAAGCATATAATTAGGGCTGGACCAGGTGACCTTGAATCCTCCCTTAGTTATGCTGCAATAGACGTAGGCGGCTGGGGATTCCCATGATGCATTGAGTTTTTCCTTTCCAGTCACCTTTCTCACTCACTATATGAGTGATCATAATATACATAATATACCTATATAATCATATCTGTTATTAACCTCTGTCTCTCTTCCACAGCATGTCTTTATCCTGTTTTCCTTCTCCCACCCCAACCGGTCACAGCAGATGGCCCCGCCCCTCCCTGAGCCTGGTTCTGCCGGAGGTTTCTTCCTGTTAAAAGGGAGTTTTTCCTTCCCACTGTCGCCAAAGTGCTTGCTCATAGGGGGTCATATGATTGTTGGGCTTTTCTCTGTATCTACTGTACAATATAAAGCGCCTTAAGGTGACTTTTGTTGTGATTTGGCGCTATATAAATAAAACTGAATTGAATTCAATTGAATTAAAGCTTTAATCTTTGTGACATCCAGGACACCATGAGCCCATAGGCTGTTCGTGTACACTACAGCCGGAAGCCTTAAAAACAACAAAAAAGTTAAGACAGCAAAATGCCCTGCAGAGCTCAGGGTGATCATTGTTTGTGTGCTTGTTATTATGAGACATCCCTTTAAAATAAATCTAGTCATTTGATCCATTCAGAATACAAAAATACTGATATAGTTCACCATCAGAGTCCAGTGTGTTTATATCACTCAGTTAACCTTCCCCTTTCAAGAGCCTCAATTGTCATCTGTCCAAATGCCACCTCAAGTGGCACCCATATGGTCTGCTTTGCCCGTCCTCATCTGGCAATCAGGCGAGTGTGTGTCTGAAAATATCAAACCACCCACCGCTTTCATTTATGATGTGATGCCACTCGTCCTAATTTGTTTATGTTCTCCACATAGCTATTAAGACCAAACTGGAAAAGAGGAGAGTTTGTATCTTTCTTTGGGCATGTGCTGCAACTGACACGATGGCAGGAAGCCTTTTGAATTGTCAGATAAGTATCAGGGTTTTTTGGTTTAACTGACTGTTTAAAAGGACAGAATGAGGCTCCTGAATTCAACATTTAAGACCTTCATGAGCCCAAACTACGAGCAGCCAAAGACAGCAATCACTTCCATTGTAATTTTTAGCAAGACACAAAGGATCAAAAATTCAAATATGGTTAGTATTTAACCTTTCTGTACAGGTTAGCCTTTGTAAGTTCAGAAAAAAATAGAAACATAGAGAAATACAGTCATTTACACCTCTTAGGGCAACAAACTGTTCAGTAATACTCTGATAGCAGCAAGTCAGCAAGACAGTAAGTCAGCTGTTGAAAGTACCCAAAAACATTCTGCACTTACTGTTAGAAATAATGCTATATTACATCACGCTGTATGCAGTGACCAGCCAGATTTTTGTAATTACGGCATTTACCAACAAAGCCATTTAAATATATAATTGGGGCTCTATGGGTATACTTAAATCTCCATCCATCCATTTTCTTCCGCTTATCCGGGGCCGGGTCGCGGGGCAGCAGTCCAAGCAGAGAAGCCCAGACCTCCCTCTCCCCAGCCACCTCCTCCAGATTGTCCGGGGGAACGCCCAGGCATTCCCAGGCCAGCCGAGAGATATAATCTCTCCAGCGTGTCCTGGTTCTGCCCCGGGGCCTCCTCCCGGTGGGACATGCCCAGAACACCTCACCCAGGAGGCGCCCAGGAGGCATCCTTGTCAGATGCCCGAACCACCCCAACTGGCTCCTTTCGATGTGGAGGAGCAGCGGCTCTACTCTGAGCCCCTCTCGAATGGCATTTCCGCCGCTTGTATCCGCGATCTCGTTCTTTCGGTCACTACCCACAGCTCGTGACCATAGGTTAGGGTAGGGATGTAGATCGACTGGTAAATTGAGAGCTTCGCTTTTACACGCAGCTCTCTCTTCACCACGACAGAGCGGTACAGCGTCCGCATCGCTGTGGCCGCTGCACCAATCCGTCTGGCGATCTCCCGCTCCCTTCTCCCGTCACTCGCGAACAAAACCCCGAGATACTTAAACTCCTCCACTTGGGGCAGGAACTCGTCCCTGACCCGGAGTGGGCACTCCACCCTTTTCCGGCTGAGGACCATGGCCTCAGATTTGGAGGTGCTGATCCTCATTCCCACCGCTCCACGAATAGGTTTTAAGAAAGCCTTAAAACAAGCTCATGACACCAATAAAACGTGGCTGGCATCTTCTGTAATGGAAACTTTGGGAAATTTGACACCCAGTTGTTTCCAAGGAACCCGTGAGGTGATTTTTTGTTGTTCTTATTAAGAAGGCAGACTTAGTGCTACGGGAATTTAAAAAAAAGCTGGTATAAACTTTTTCAAAAGCAGTCGCTGCAAGCAAACATTTGGGTTTATTCTTTTTTGAAGGAATAAACTCTGAAAGTACTCCGACTTTCATCTCCAAAGCCTCTTTTTTTTTTTTTTTTACAGCCTTTTGAAACTGATAAGTGTTGCTGAGGGGTGTCTACTAAACGCTGGTGAAGAAACTCACTGAAATCTTCTGCTTTTCTCCCTGACCTTTGTAAATGCTCTCAGTCTCATGTTTCAAATCTTATTGAATACAACTTGAAGTTAAATGTACATTTTATTGTTCTTCAGACTGGGTCTATTTTGTAAACTGACCAGTTGCTATCCTCTAAGAGCGCTGTGTCAATCAGTTGCTCATTGGAGGCTGTACAACACCAACATCAATGAGTAGTGGGTGATGTCCAGAAAAGCAAACGACACTCCTAGTCAAAACTGGTAAAACAATCCAGAATGTATAAGTTCATAGGCTGCATCTAATTACATCTGTAGTTCTTATCATTAAATTGATGTGTTGCTTACACACACTGTGAGACAATTTTTCTGTTGGGTATCCTGAAAACAACCTGCTGGGGGCACTTTGGCAATGCAGCATTAATTAACATGGAAATGTCAGGTAAACCTTTCACAGTTTGTGTTAATCACAAATTCACTCCTGAAGTTACATGATTATGCCACTAAACTCACCTAAATTAATATCTTGAGCTGTATCGCCTAGAATGCCAAGTTGCTGTTAGTGCAGCAGATGGGGGAGGGGTCACATGAGATACTGAAATCAAAGATTTTTATATTTTTTCCTTTACAGAGATAGTTTTTATCATTTTCCTTAAGAAATCAATAACTATTCCTTTATTTTCATTTGTTTTTTAACTGAATGGACTTCATGCTTTAGGATTTTAGTGAAATTCTCATGATGTTTTAAACATTTATGCAAAACGTCAACAAATCTCAAACTTTTTCTTGCAGCTACAGATGAATTAAAGTGAAAAGGTTCGATTTGTGTGTTAATAAACTTACTGCTACTGTTCGCGGCGTGAAAAATGTAGAGCAGATTGTTGAAAATTGTGGTTACACATGGGAAGGCGGCTTAATGACGTTAAATGTTCTCCGATCTCGGCGCACGAGGAGGGGAAAAAAAAGACCACTTAGAGTCATTTATCACTTAAGACAACAGGCTCCTTGAAAAACACATGAAAAACAAATAAGCACGATAATCTCTGAGATGCAAATGAGGCAGGCTTTTGCCTGAGGATAACAACATCATCCTCCAGCTACTGAACCCTAGAGCTGTGCATTGGCATGAATAAGTAGTAAGAGCCTGAACTGGAGCCTATAATTAGTTGTTGAAACACCACTTGATCTGATAATCTGGATTCATCTCTGGGTCTCATATGCACAAAGTCTTTATAATGCTTTAGGATTTGTCATGAGAGAGCAGCTCTGAAAAAAGCAAAATTAAAAGAAAAAAAAAAGTTCAAACTTTATGATTTTTCACAGTAGCACAAACTGAACAAGCTTAGCTCTCTTAATCTTTTATCCAATTTAGGGGAATGAGGATCTGACTGTCCATGGCAGCTGACATGAATATAGAGAGAAAACAGCGCAAACAGAGTGAGAGGGAGAAAAGCAGCAGAATAAATAGATGGCAGAGACATGAGTGAAATGGTAACAGGCTTCTAATGGAGTGGGTGTCCATTATTACTCCCCTGCTGAGAAGAGCTGGAGTGCCGGGATGAGAAAAACAGCGAGAGAGGGCTGTGCACAGGAAATAAATACTGCTTCCAACGTATCTCATAAAGAGGATACACAGCCTCCGTATATCTCAAACAGCAGTATATGTCCCTTTGAATATTCTTATGAATGAAATCAGAGCTTCACTAACAGAACTAACACAACAAAGCTTCAAGTTGCTACAAGTAACTTGGCAGAACTGCCATTTTGATCCCTTTAGATTTTCTGTGGAAGTTCCTTTTTCTCCCTTTTCTTCCCCCAACTCAGCTTCAGTACACAGACTCCTGTGTTATTAAGTTCACAGGTCCAAAGAAGGTCAAAGATAAAAGCTTAGTAATGGCATAGACAGTGTAGAATGAATATAAGTGAGATGTCAGATTCCAGAGTTCAAAATCCATCTCTAGTTGACTTTTTGATCTTTACAGCTCACTCATAATAACCTTCTAAAATGGGTCTTATATATATGGACTCGATTGCTATATACTAGGGCTGCCACAAACGATTATTTTGATAGTCGACTAGTCACCGATTAATTTTGCGATTAGTCGACTAATCAGATCATCATCCATTGGACGTAAAACTACAGCTTATTGCACCAGCAGCATCTGCTCTTATATAACTATCATTAACTTACAGCTTTAAGTGTTTAAGGTGCTAACTAAAAATAAAGACAAGATAATAGTTTATTAAATTTTAATGAAATTTGCAGATTGTTTAGGTGAAGTTTAATAAACTCAGCCGTCTGCTCCTTGATATCTAACATATAACGGGACACCGGAGTAAATTCTGGAGCATCTCACACTTCTGATAATCAGCTGTCTGCCTGACGTTTATTCAGCTGTGTAAAAACTATAACTTTGATCTCAGCCAAACCGATTTACTCAGGAACAAATAAAATACTAAAAAAGCCAAACAATAAAATATTTAAGTTATCTAAGTGACTTATATATGTTTAACCTGAGTAGCGAAAGACGGAGGTGGGTTTGAAGCCGGGAGTCCGGTGTTCTCACGGCTCTAGTGAGCCTTGCCCCCGGCTAGCTATCGAGCTAGTGGGTAACAGACGTCTCTGAAAACGTCGGAGCGCTTTTGAAAATATGTGGTGTCTTGATAAACTGAGCAGATATTTGAGGTTTACACAGCTACATTCTCGCCTGAAAATATGTTAAACGTTTATTCAGAAAGAATAATAAGAGTAACATTAAAACTAACTAGCTGCCGCCATTGTTGGAAACTGAGCAGGGCTGCGCTATGAATTCTGGGACAGAGCTACTTCTTCTTCGGGGTTTAACGGCAGCTGGCATCCTTGTACATGCAGTGCTGCCATCTTCTGTTTCAGTCCGTTATTACACTCTTAAATCCTACTACTTATTCCTGCGTCTTTTGTGATCTTACAAAGCTTCAAACGATGCGTCGACTATTAAATTAGTCGTCGACGATTTTGATAGTTGACGTAATCGTGACTAGTCGACTAATCGTGGCAGCCCTACTATATACACTGTGCTTAGCTACCCGAGCCAAAAGCCACTTTCTTCCAAAGCTGATCATCGTTCTTATATTGCAGGAAACAGAAAGTCTTGGTAGAATAAGCGTTATAAGAAAAAACAAAAACCTATTGTTTTTGTCAGAGAAAGATTGACGATGCTATTTCATATAATGACGGCTCCATTTGATCACTGTGACATTAACTACTGTTTTATGCCTAGAGTTCTTCTTATGTAGCACAACCTGCTTTATGGCTCATACTATTCTAATTACATCCATAATTTACAACGTGAACACCATGTTGCATTTACTAAGACCTGAAACTGACAACTCAGATGACATATTCATTGAGAAAGAGTTCACTAAAGTCATAAACCAAGTGAGAAGTAGAGTCATTTTAAGATAGACTTCTGTATAACTGGACATCCTTTTGCAACCAGGGGAGTTGCCCCCTGCTGGCCATGAAAAAAAAGCACTGTGCAGTGCAAATGTCTTGAGCCACCCCTAATTTTTTCATGAATAAAATGGAAAGTATGTGCAGCATCTGCAAACATGCATGGAAGCACAGAATGTAAGACAAAAACAGAGCTTAGTTTTCATCGCCTAAAAGTCCGTTTTTAGTATGACCACCCTGTAATGTCTGTAAGCACTCTTCAGGCTATAGTTCTCTCGGCTTCTTGAAGGACATTTCAAAGCTATTTTTTGCTGTGTTTTGTCCCAGAGCTTCCACCATGAATTACAGAGACTCACTCCACAAGACCTGCTGCCACTGATTTTCAATCCACTATTTGTGTAACTTGGCATACCTCTAATGTTCCTTCCTATTTTCTTTTCTCAGATCCTGTGTTAGATGTTTTCTGGATTTCTTAAGAATATGACTTTCAGATACTGGTCATCTGCTGTATGGAGCTTTTGAACATGTCACTTCTTCTTTTATCCTCCACTTGTCCAGTTTTCTCAAATATTTTTAAGGACACTTGGCACATTAGTGCAGAGATATGCCAAGTTCAAAGCTAATGCCTCTAAAGTCATTCCACACAGCAGGGATGAGGTAATCTTAAATAAGACATTTATATCCTGTAGCAATGTAATGTAATACTGGTACCAACTGCGGGTTGTAAGCAGTTAAACATGCTAATGCTTGCAACTTATGATAAAACAGACCAAAACACTCCATGATCCATTTCTCACACTTCAAGTGAAGACAATGGTTTTTAATAAAGGTCAGTGTGCACCGGTTAAATATACAAAGAATATATCCCTAGACTTTCACTATATACGGGAGGGGATTAGCGAACAGTCAATAATACTATCTAATATTGCATACAGCTGTGTATATTAAAATAATGGTACTACAGTGGCTGCGTGTAACTCTTATATTGGTAACTGTGGCTGAAAAGACACCACACAACAGCTGAATGGGATTATGCAAGATAACCCTTTCTCAAAAAAGAAAACACCTGTGGTGCCTCTGCAATCTAGGTGCACTTATCTCTCCAGCCAGCAGATGAGAGTTTGGCATTATTGAGTTTTGGGAGGCTCGCCGTACCTCCTATCAAGCCCATTTTACCACCTCCTCCCGGACGGATGTAATCTCTCCCATTTTATGGATGAATGACAGTGCTTGTGATGCAAGAGCGGTTACTCACATTTGTGTACAGCACAGTGGCTCGTCTTTGCTACCCTTAGGGGTTACTCATCGGAGTCCTGGATCTTGGCCACAGTTTTATGAGGCGATGCGCTATCAGCCGTCCGTACATTTCCCACAGGAGGCGAGATGCAGGTTTATGGATAGGCAGGGAGCTCTGAGTCACATCAGCTTTAGAGTTAAGTAGAGCTACTAAAGAGGTCTTATTTTAAAAGTGGTTACTTACACATAGGATTTCAAGCTGTGAATAATTACCATCTGTGACTCATTTTGAATATTCTAGTCATCAAACCTGCAGAGATATAAAACGCACAATTCGCTCGGATGTTTCCTTTATCTTTGGGTTTGGCTGCTAAGGGTTCTGGCAGAGTTGTGCCAAATGAACACCAATACAAGCAGGGTTAAATATAGCCTGGCTGTCATCTTAGCTTTCCTCCCATCATTTTGGATTTTCCATGGTGGGTGCACCCAGGGGTGACTGTCGGTTTAGTTTTACACACTCAGCTCAGCGGTGAATCACACACGTTTCACGCATACACAAGTGTTTACAGTGAAACTGCTCTCTGTGGCGCAGGCCCACGTAAAACCACCTCCATGAAATCTGATGGAAGTCTTTTTACGATGTTATTTTGTATTCTACTCTCTACGGAGGCTCAAAAGTGCCAAAAAAATCTAATAACTGCAATTGAATGCATTAGAATTACAATAAAAAGGTAGGCTTTAATTATAGCATAAAATGTAACAAATGATTATTTACCTGCTGTTTCATTTGTTGACCTTTGGATTTATTATTTGTATTTATTTACTTCACATTTCATTTTCTATTTAATTCTGTTTATTAATTTACTTATTTTTAGTTTTAGATTTACGGTGCTGTGGAAAAACTGCAGTAGACATTTATTGTGTAGGACCAGTCTCCATCAAAGACCCACGCTGCTTCTATAATGTTAAAGTGTAAGCTTTGGTGAAGCCAATCCATAACTGTTCTAGTTCTTGTATAATTTGGCATGCCTTGGCCTTTTCTCCCTGCTTCCCTTCCTTAAGAATGGCTTCTTGACAGCCACCCTTCCACTGAGACCATTTCTGATGAGGCTTCAGTGAACAGTAGATGGATCAACTGAAGGGATCCTGTGTCAGGTCTTTGCTGGATTTTTTTCTGTTTCTTAAGGAGATGATTTTCAGGTACTGCTCCTCTGGTGTAGATAGTTATTTTGGATTGCCATTTCTTCTGTTGTCCTCTACTTTCCCATTTTCTTTAAGGACAAACTGCAGATATGGCAAGTTTTCATCTTTTTATGGTTGAATGATTCATAGGTCAATTTTAAGTGACTGAAAATGGTCAGGTACAAACACTGGACTGACAATGAGCAAAAAAGCAGCCAGCGCCCAAAAATAAAACTTCAGAAAGCCTGCAGATCTGTTGCTTAAGACTACTTTGAAAATTTACACGAAACTCTGACTTACTGGATAAAAAATATAAAGAAATGAGGGGGAAGTTCAAGACTTTTTTCCTTTTCATTATCCCAATCTTTACTTTTCCGCACAACTTTTTTTTGTATTTTTAAATATTATTTATCCGCTTAATGCAAATGAGGGGGTCGTCATTCAAAGTGTACAACTGGTCTACTTTGGGGCTGTTGTAAGACTGAAGCCGCTCAGCAGTCAGGAAATGGTTCTTTAAGTAACAAAATACAGATAAAAGTGAATTAGATATTAGACCTGCATTTATATTAAGCCTTTTTAATGCCCTTAATGCCATATCACTGTCCCATTTACTTCTTACTTTTCCTTTTTTTATTTTGGAAATGGCAAAATTCATAATGTAAAAGCTTGGAAATACACTGTAACTTTTCTAGTTATTATTTCTTACATCTATTGACGCAAAACATAATAAATTCTGCCTTCTCTAATCCCTTTCAAATTGCCTTCTTCTCTCAGGCCTCGTACATCATCCTAATGATCCCTCATGCCCACTACCTTACTGAGATGACGGGAACCTTAGTCTGACCAGCCAGAGGAGCAAAACAAATAAACCTCTCCAACCCGAGAGGCTTGATAGTGCGCTGGAGCACCAGGTTGGGGCAGTGCGGCTTCATTACTGCTGATATGGTGCCTGTGTGCTTTGATAACCTCCCCCACTGCTGGCCATTACCTGGTTATATGCCACCTCACAGCCGCCTGGGATGTCTTTGAAGATACAAAGAGAGAGAACGAAACATTTTAACTGCCACTACTTCTATAAGCCTGCCGGTCCTTATATTGAGTTGCTTCCAAACACTTAGCCTTTGTGTTCCCCACCTCCGAGTCTGACTCACCTTTCATTTCCCTTGGAGACACTACAGTAACGTGAAAAGCTGTATTTTAAGATTTAAACAGAGTAATTTTCACAAAATAAAATGATATGTGCAGGAGGTCAAAAGAGATGTTGGTGATTCAGTTAGAAGCTTTTAAAACTTTAAAATGCATCACAAGTTTCAGAGTTTTTTAAATCCTGACTGCCTGCAAGTAAACGTAACGGATCTATTGTAACTATACATTGTGGGGTCGGCTAAAGTGGAAAGAGGAGTAACCTGTCTGTGACGAGGATTATTTTGAGACGACAGCTAAAGAACATGGTGCCTCGCTGCATGTTAAGCAGGAGCAGTTCTGAGAGGCGCCAGAAGTCGAGCGTACTTTTAAAACTATTACTTCAAAAGTTTGTTTTTCTAAGAAACGCAGCACGGCGATAGATTTGGGGCATGCTTCATGAGGAGCAAATCAAAAGAATTATTTCTGATTATACATTGGTTAATGATAATTCCCACATCTTCCTCTGTGAGCCATAATTAGGCATGGTAAACAGGATGACAATAGAAAAGAAGGCTGATCCCAGGCCATCAATTACTTGTCCTCCTCCTTAAGTTCTGGCTGAGCCACTCTGTGGATGGAGGCTAATTATTGTTATTAGAGACCTGCCTATTATTTCATCCATCTGCTGCACATTTAAGTCCATTCTGGGAGCAGAAAAGCAGACACTACTAACAAAAAACAAAGCCCAAACTGCAATTTAGGGTATATTCTGGTTGTATGTAATTACAAACATGCACTGTGCCATTACAGTATGCTAATAATTCACCCTGAAACCCACAGATGAGTGCACACAGATGAAACATGCTCCAATTAAACATGACATATGGTATATGGTGTCAAACTGTCTGGCTTTCCTGGCATTTCCCTTCACTGTAAGAGGAAACCTGGCCTTCAAATTGGAAAGATTTCACACCATTCTAATACTGGCTGGTCCGTGTGGCTGATGGCTCAAAATGCTGACAATCCCACGATGCAAATGGGCACAGGTGAGTGCTAATGCCAATATCAGAAAATTGCAGCGGGGGTGTTTTGTTTTTTGTTTTTTACCAGCCAAATGGCTGCTCGCACTGGTCTGACAGATGAAAGGGAGCTCGGAACCATTAATGTGCACACTCTTACTGTACCGCAGGTTGTTTAGGGTTATATGGATAGACTGGATAGACAAACAGAAAGCAAGTGGACCCGGGTGTTGGTGATGGCAGCTGAAAGAGTCGGAGCAGCTATTTAAAAATGTAAAAATAAGCCACTGAAGAAAGTCAGAGGAAAAGCAGGAGGGAAAGATTCAGCTTATTGTGTGATTTCTTATTTTATGGTGTCTGTATGAGGACTGATATGATCAAAAAAATAGATAGCACCAGGTCCAGAATAATGAAACTGTGTTTGTTTACTGCATCGGGGGAATGGATCCATGAAAACCTTCCGTCATTATTAAAATGCTCCTTATATTGGTGGATATTAGTTAAGTTGTCATGTATGTCATAAAAACACTAGGTTGCATAACACAAATGGGTCTGATAATGTCAGACTGCACTATATCAGTTATAAATAGCTTAAATTATAGTCTGATGACTGTAGATGGTGAAGCTGGTGATGCTGTGGGAATGTGCTGAATTCTGATGAAGCCTGTCTTTGCTCAACAAAGCTCTAAATGGGACTTTGATATTGTTCTATCTACATCAACCATCAATCTTTTTAAATTATTCATGCTTTTACTGAGCTTTGATCATATTACAGAAGAGTACAGAACACACTGCATTTCATAGTTTCTCTGTTTCGAGCATGTTTTCCTCACAAATGTCAACTTTTATCTGTAACTGATCGCACAGTGAAAAAAGCCATCTCAGGTTGGAAGTACAGTCAGGTACACAAGTATTTGGACACCATATTGATATTAAATCAAACAATTGTGATGCGATTGTGGTGCAAACTTTAGGCTTTAATTCAAGGGGGTCAATAGAACTATAGCACTTAAACCAAATAAAACCATGTTTATGTAGAGTCCCCTATTTCATTCAAACTTGTAGTTCATAGAAAAAAGACCAGTAATACCAGTGAGTGTGTGTTGAATCCCAGTTACTGTAATAATAATTAACTAACAGTAGTTTCAGATTTACGTTTAATTGAGAAGTGTACCCTGATCATAAAATGTTACAAATAATACTTAACTGCACCCCGAAAAATAAGAACTTACTAATAACATTTTTAAAAGGAACCCCAAAATTGCAAAGCCTCTCATTTTATTTATTCATTTTTGCACACTGATACCCATACATCAGTGAAAGTACACTACTGCATGTGGTTTAGGCACTATCTATGTCTATCCATCACACAATACAGGTTTTAGTCAAGACATCTTCTTTCTAAAACACTCAATCAAACCCAGTGAGAGTCCTGAAGAATTATCTTTGGAATAACATGGAGTTCTGATGGTCTTAGTAAAAAGTAGCCAAAGACTAAATCAACATCCACACAGGATTCGCAGCAACCTGGCAGCCAGAAATCACACAGAGTCAATGACATTCAACGACTTCAAGTGATGACAGGCGAAATAACCACTGGTGACACAAAGTGGACGGGAGTTGAACTTTTCAAAGCTCAGAGACAAGCAATTGAAGAGTCTCCAGATAAAAGGGAAGAATATCGTCGACTGACGTAAGACTGGATAGTAAACACATTTGAGGATTACCCGAGCAACAGACAATCTGCTATGGACCAACCGTCAGCTGCAAAGTGATGTGTAACTAGCAAATTGATTCCAGTGTGGATGTTTCTAAACTTCCACCCATTTTGTGAACCACGTTTATTCTGGAAGCCTAAACTTACAGAAGAACTGTGGTAAGTTCTTCTAGATCGTTCAGCAATCATTCAAACTTCCTGAAAAACTGGTATTATTTTAAAGGCAAAGGATGGTCACATTTATGGCATGTTACATCAAGTTAACTGATTAATAAAACCTGTCCATGACTTTATTGTGCAGCTCTTCTCCTGCACTTTAAAGTCTTATCTTCACCATTTGCAGCATGGCATGTCTGGTTTCAGAGCTGAAATGTGAAAGCAGATGCCTCTGCTATGAAACTCTGCCCACATTGCTAAATTGCCCCCAAAGGAAATATATAGTTTTACAAAATGAGATTGTGTTGTTCCACTTCATAGTGAGAAAGACATTAAAACTTTAATATTGGTCTTTATGTCCAAAAGCACAGTGGGTTTTAGTGTCATGGGACTCTATTAAAGATCAGTCATGTTTTTTTTAGTCCCTAGATGAAACATCTGTCCTCTCTGGCTGAAAGAGACACAAAACAAGTCTGTCTGTTTTTGTGCTGTTTGTTTATGTTCCAGTCAGCTGTGGGTGGAGGACTTCCATCCCTCTCATTCAGTTACCATGACATCAGATCCTCTATTCAGACTTGACTGTATTGTGATAAATGTCAACTATTGATCTTAATCCTGTAGAGTTGGAGCTATACCACAGCAGGACAATGTTTCATTCTTTCAAGCCGTCGAATTTTTTTCATACATACTCTTTTATTCCGTGCATTCATTAAGAGGGAAGGCACTGTCTTTATGAGCGTGTTACACTCAGTACTGTATTACTGTATGTGTTCTTCAATGTGTGTTAGACAACTTTTTTTTTTAACGTAAACATATTTTGCAAACCTACAGTTGAAGGGTTACACTTGAATATTGGTAATATATTAATAAAAACACTCAAAACCAAAGGAGCAAGTGTGCAAATCAAGTCATGCCTTTTACTACGTAGTAAACAGAGCTGCAGCATGTCAAATACAATGTGTCAGATCAAAGTGCATCTCTGAGTCATAGCGATCAATTTTACAACAATCATTTTTCATTGCAAATGTCTGAAGAGATTGTAGCATAACTTGAAAACTGAGACCATCCATGACTCCCTCAGTTGCCTCTAACAGCATGATGAGTAACACTGACAATATGTGAAACACTTGGACTGAATTTTGAGAGATAATCCATAAAATGTTAGAGGAACTGTTAATATTGCAGAACATTAGCATTACAAGGACATTAAATTCATGGAGCGATTGTTTAATTTGTGGTATCAAATCCAACCCTCTTCGGGCTAATGTAGAAACTAAATTGGTCGTTTTCATATGAGTTTATCAGCTAATGTTAGCATTGCCAGAATAAGTCCTTCTGGACGCAAGTCTCACACACTGGATCGAATCTGGATCGTTCTTTAAAGATCCCGTCTAAATGATGGAGCCATAACTTTAATATCGGTGATCCCTGGGTCATTTAAAGCTACTACAGTAGACTCACAAGCCAAATCAAATATGAAACACTCAAAATAAGATTTTACTAAAATGTTATTCTCCTACGGCACGCTAGCACAGTTTCACAACATGATTAGCTAATCAGCTGCAGCTGCTTACTCTTTAGGGGTGAGATAACAGCCATTTTTAGCATTTTTCTTTGGATTTCTCTACTGAATCATGTCAGTGCCATGTCTCTTCCTTATAAGTTATCCCTGATTACAGTTAGCTGGCTAATCATAGCTTGTTTGCTAATGTTATCACTAGCAAAATCCATCTCAGTAGAAATGCTAGCTGGCTGATGTAATCCATGATACTGAGTTATGCATAATGTCAGACAGGACTGATTTAACCATCAGTAAATCATATAATGGCACAATGCAAAGACGTGTAATGAATATTTGATTTCTATATTTATAGCTAACACATGGCAATAGCTATAAGATTAGCTACACATGCTTCTAGCATTGATATCTTTGTGGGATCCAAGTCAACTCTGTTGTCATTGCACTGTGAGTTATGTGAACTATAGAAAGATGACAGCATCATCATGGGTGCCATTAACTGCGTTTCTTTTGCTACAATATAAGCAGTTTCTCAGGGATATTTAGAGACATTCAAAAGATCTTTTTCACAATCAGGTATCTGTCTGGGTGCTGAAAAGAGGAAGAAAAGCTTGCGATGTTGTAGGAGAGGTGAAGTGAGTGCTGCAGTTTGTGTGTCATTACAGACAAAGGCCCTGTCAGAGGAAAAAACAGTTGGCATATGTGCACACCCTTTCAATTCTCCTCACCTGACAAGCCTCCAACATCCATTTTCTTGAGGTTTTTGGCCTCAAGGATGACCACGGTCAGCTTGCCAGCAGTGGGGACATATCGCAGAGAGAAGCAGATATCACCCAGTTTTTCTTGCTGTTGGAAAAACAGAGACATTGAAGAGGTGAGAAAAACAGCTACTTGATGCAAATTTACTCAATCACATGTTCACACCATGTGAGGTTACATCAGGGAGAAAGTTGCTCATAAATTCCCCTGCAAAATGTGATGCTCAATGTCGCAAACATGTTTACTTGATTCTGCTCTCCGCAAGCAGAAAGGGAAGCTTTTAACGTGCAAAGCTGCAAGTAGCAGGGTGTCTGTGCTAAAAGTCTAATGGTATTAAAGGTTAATGTACAGGATGCTGACACACTGAGTCATAAAGCTGGTTATAGTAATTATAGTCTAAATCATGGTGGAGAAAGATATTTGCTTTAAGTGCACAGATTGGAAGCATTGTAGACTAAATCTAGGAGGGCTGGCACAGAAGACTCTGTGATCAGTGTGAAACTGATCCATTATCAGAAATCCTAACACAGAGCAGTGTCCGTCTGCATCAGTGTAATTAGAGTTTCTGATCTGAATAACATAAGGTGGAGAATATTAGTAGTGCTAAATCTACAAGCTGGCACAATCTACTGAAAAATTACTGCTAATGAAGCAGGGCACATTTTAAGCATTCATATTTACAGGATAAAACTGTGCAGAACATATGGAGATCACAATAAAACCCCCCAAAATTAAAAAAATGTGGAGATACTAGTTTTTCAGACAAATTTGCCTTAATAAGTGGAGCATTTTCCAGTGTATTGTACTCCACTGATCAAGACAAGCTGTTAACAATGTTAGTCATTATGTGAGCCAACTGTCTGCTGCCCTGACAAATAATTTCAAAATACAGGAAAGAAAAATTAAGACAAAAACACTCTTCAATTACAGTGTAATTTGTCTAAACAGAGAAACTCAGCTGTCGCAGTGTTATGCTTGAACTTGATTTCTTTAACGAAAGTCAAAATAGTTGGAATAAAAAAAAAATGAAGACAAGAAAGTGTGAAAAGAAGAGGAGGATGCATTTAAGTTACAAAGCACACGAATCAAATCGAAAATTGTTTTTTTTGCTAGGTGGCAAACAGAAATGCAGCACGTCAAATGTAATGTTTCAGATCAAAGTGTATCTCTGAGTCACAGCTTCAGAGTCAAAGCAATCAATTGTACAACAAGTGTCCTGAAGGTTTTCAATCGTCTGCCATGGATTTGATTCCTTGTTTGCAGGAAAAGCCCTGCACTGCACTTCACTGCTTCAAGCAAAGCACCATTACGACACAGGCTCATTATCTGAGACTGAAAAGAGATCGGTTCATATTCTCTCCATATCCTTTATCAACACCTGAAGCAGACACAACCAATAACTCCCGCTTAGGTCGCACCTGTTTTACATCTGGTCATTTCGAAAAGAGGTTATAAATCAAAGGCAATCCAGATCCGAATATTGACTCTTCATCTTCCATCAACTTCCAATCAAGGTCTATTTCCTCATGTAGAATAGGAGTGCTGAAAATGGCTGCAGTGTGTTTTATATTGTAATGGACCCCCCCTGCATTTCATTTGTCATCCGCTCCCCTGACTTGTAGCTGCTTTAAAAACCACAGACTAAATAGTCTTACTTTGATGATGGGAGTCGCGTTTTAATGAACGCAAATGCATTCTCCTCTTGAGGCTAGTAAAAGAAGCAGTGACAGTTAATTATGCCTGTCAAGAGCAGTGACCGAGCTCTTTAATATTTTCTTTGAACTGTAAAAGGTCAGCCGCTGCTTCTTCAATGGAAAGGGCATTTTAGGGACTCCGATACTTCATATTTGACCTTAAAAATAAAGAGGATTGTGCTACTCGTGTATAGGTGAAGAAGAAGATTTTACCCGAAAGCAGCTTTCTTTTCTCTCTTTTTTTGAATATGCTTTCAGTGCCTTCTTTGCTTTACAGATACTTAAATGAGACTTATTATATTTTCCCCTTTTTTGTCACCAATCACTTCATTAGGTACACCTCTTCAACAGCTCATTCACGCAACTATCTAATCAGCCAATCACATGAAAGCCACTCATATGCATTTAGGCATGTAGATGTGGTCAAAATAACCTGCTGAAGTTCACTCTGAGCATCAGAATGGGGAGGAAAGGTGATTTAAGTGACTTTGAACATGGATGTTGGTACCACATGGACTAGGCTGAGTATTTCAGAAACTTCGGATCTACTGGAAACTCCAGCTTACAGAGAATGGTCAGAAAAACATCCATGAGCGGTAGTTCTCTGGGACAAAATGTAGAAGAGTATACCTAGATTGCTTCAAACTGAAGGGAACAGTAACTGAAATTAACTACTTCTTACAACCAAGGTATGTAGAAGAACATCTCTGAATGCACAGGACATCTAAGCTCAAAGCAGATGGGCTACAGCAGCAGAAGAAACACACCCATCAACTACAGGAAACTCATGCTACAATGCACACAGACTCACCAAACTCAGAGACTAAAAGATTGGAAATACATCGCCTGGTCTGATGTGTCTCAATTTCTGATGCAACATTTTCATGTTTGGGTTAGAATGTGGGGTCAGCAAAAACATGGATTCCTCTAGCCTTATATCAGTGGGTCAGGCTGTGGTGGTGTAATACTTTCTTGCCATACTTTGGACCTTTTGGTACCAACTGAGCATTGTTTGAACACCAAAACACCGAAGCCTACACAATTATTACTGCACCACCAATCCCTTTATGGCCACAGTGCACACCAAAGTGTACGTATGCTTCTTGAACATGCTGGTAAGTTTGGTGTACTCAAATGGCCTTCATAGTCACCAGATCTCAAATCTGCAGCAACTGCGTGATGCTATCAAGCCAATATGGTTCAAAATGTGTGAGGAATGTTTCGAGCACCTTGTTGAATCTGTGCCATAAAGAATAAAGTCACCCGGGGTCCAGGGTTGAGAATCCTTCAGTATCATTTCTTTGACCACCATTAACCATCTTACAATGATTCATTAATCAATGTTTAACTAAGAATAAGGAAAACCAAGCATCACTTCAGTGTATAAGCCTGTCAGGTAAAGCTGCGCACAAGCTCACAAAAGAAAGTAACGTGATGCCCTTCAGTTTGAAAAACACCACCAACCTATTCTGCACCGTTATAATTAACCTTTAAATCAACCCGCCGTAATGCTAAAAATAAGGTTGGCAACACATGCTATATGCCATGACATTTACCATGAAAATTGAATCTCCTGGATTGGTGGCTGGGAAGTTACACGTCTGTTAATTGAAGGGGAAGTGCGGACATATGATTAAGTGACATTTCCAGAGGAGATGGATTACATCGTCGACCGCACCGCATTTGCAGTACAAGTTTAAACGGTTTGCTGAGCAAAATAAAATAATGCTTCTGATATCACTTATGCCCTTTTCATTAATACTGCAGCTGCTAGATGTACAAATCTGTGCCTCGGCATGAGACAGGTGTCACAAAGTGATTTCAAATTGAGTTTATTTCTCATTTTATGAGGTGTAATTGCAAATTTTGGCAGACGTCTTACCTCCTCCTTCTCAGCGCTCTGCAGATCCCGCCACTCCTCTGTTATGTGGCTGAAGTCCACCTTGTTCATGGGCACCTTGATGTCGCCAATGGCATCATGCTTGGAGAAGCGGTCAAAATCGTACACTGTCATCACCAGTGTCTTCCCGCCAAGCTCTACATACGGGACCTGACGTAAAAAGAGGCAAAGCATTTATGGCTCACCCAGGTGAGATTGATTATATCTATTTAACAATGTAAAAAGCCCAGAATCTGACATTATTTTGGGATTCTTAAGCTTATAGTTGACTAATTTTAGCAGAAATCTATTTTTCTTTCTTTTTTTGTAGCCTAGAAGTTGCTCAGACGACTCTTTTTCAAACCAATGCGACCACTAGAAGAAAAAGAAAAAAAAAGCTTTGGCATGATCTTGTATGAAGTTTAATTTTTAGATCATTGGTATGTTGTCACAAGCTCATGTGCTCAAATCTTTTTAATTGATTCGTTCTTCCTGCAGATGGGCAGTAGTGGGGCAAACCCGTCTGTATAACCCCGATGTTGACAAACTCAATGCACACATGAGTAATAGGCAGTGGTTGTGCTTTCAATTTGGCTAGATTTATATCTAATGAAAGGACAAAGTTACAAGAACCAAAATATAGAGGCTGCCCACTAGTGACCAGAGCATTCAGGTATGCAGTCTTTTTGAGACTGTTTGAATTTGCAATAAAAGTTATTTAAGGGCAGGGCAGAGAACGGAGTGAATATAGTGACAAAGCAGTTTAGCATGAGCATAAGGGGATGACTGTCATGACTCTCGAGTCCAATGTTAAAGTTGTTGCTTTATTTCTGTTGGCCAGCAGGGGGCGACTCTTCTGGTTTTAAAATAAAGGAATTTGTGAAGAAATTAGAACTCCTCACTTAATTTTTGACCCTATTAAAAGCTTTCCTTGTAACTTTATGGTATCAGTCACTAATTTTAAGTCAAATTCAATGGAACGTGAACATTTCTTTTATTATAGCCAAATTTAGGGGGAAAAGGCTAAAAATTGAGCTTCACATTAATTTGCTACAGTTTTCAGTATGTTGTTTCTTCATTGTGCAGCTATCAGCTGAAGTCGGCTCTTCAGTTTTACATTTTACTTAAACCAAAACTAGCATGCTAATGACATAACAGAGACAACTGTCTAACCAAGACAGCAAACACAGGGCAAATATGGTCAAGCCTGGTCTAAAAGAAGAAGGTGACAGTTAAAATGTTCTTCGCAATGCTTCAAAACAGTCACCAGTTTGTCTTTGTTTATATGCAATCTATGACATTTAAAAAATCTTTGAATGAAGAAGGCTATTATTTATTGTTAACCAAATAAAGAATGAAAAACATCTAACTATATCCTGATAAATCTCTGAATTATATGAAAAACAACTGACATATGACTGGATAGCGAGAGGAGTATCTTTTAATAAGACTGTCCTTGACCTTATCTCCCATAAACATCTCATCTTTTTGACGACATCACCACTTCTTATAATCCCATTTCCTGTTTGTTTCCCCCGACAATGCATCAGAGATTCTAATTTAAGCACTACAAAAACACACACAAATAAATTCTGCATAGATATCACATCACATTATGCTTAACTTACACCAAACACCTGCGCTCTCCGCTCTTGGTTGAATAACAAAACTTTCCCCACTACTGAGCAGGAGCCACACATCCATTACAGCCGAGGCAAGGCCAGGGTGTGGCGGTGCATCTGCCTGTGTTAATCCCAATCACATCGAGCCTCAGTGTGTGTGTGTTTGTGTGTGTGTGAGTGTAACTGTGCGTGTGAGAGATATTCTGTCAGGAGCTTGTTAATGTGCCAGCTGGTTGCTGTCGCCACACCTTCCCAGGATTCAAGGCTGCATGCAAATTGGATTGTCAGTGGAAGCAAAAGATCTCCGGCAAAAAAAAAAAAAAAAGCGTTTGTGATGCACAGATGTTTCTTAAAATTCAGTGGAAGCAGATTAAATGTTGCTTTTATTGTAAGGTGCACCTTGAAGGTGAACTGCTCATTGAAGACGGGGTTGAGTGTCTTCCTGTGGACCTTGGTCTCAAATTTCTTCTTCTTGTCAGGCAGCAGGTAGACCTTTACGTACGGGTCAGATGTGCCACCCATGTCCATAGCAGGCAGCTCGGCCGCCTGAATGATCCCCACCATGAGCTGAGAAGGAAAAGGGGACAAGCAGAATCGTGAGCGAAGACCTTTCAGTGCTCATAGATCCAAATCATCATTACTTCCCCTGTCTTCCCACCAACATCCTTATAAAGAAATCATATCTTGGTTAAATTGCCTGTTCATTGCTCTAAGATCTAAAGAAAATGTGATTTTCCATCCTTATCTTTTAATATCACCAGCATCCATTGCTTTATAATGGTGTCCTGAAGATGATTCAAATCTGAAGAGTTCTTAAAGGTCAGCAGGTGTCAGACTTGGAATAAGCGGACTGTTTTTCTTCACATACGGCTGATAATTGATAACCACAATGGGGGGCCTGGGAGGCTGATTGACCTGCCAGTCAGAGCCTCTACTCAAAGGCCTCTCCAGAGGCCCAGCTAGTCAGTCAATCAACTTCCTATCAGGCACCCATCAAGCGACAATCTGGAAGCCGACCAGGGCACTCAGCCATGGAGCTCTACAGCTGTCAGGAGCTGCATCGGTGTACTACGTGGTGCTACCACTGACGCAGTGGCAAATAAACAGTGACCTCCAGCCCAATCAGCATTAACTACCAGCATGATTTCGTTTTTGTTTTTTTGTTTTCTGTATAATATGCTCTACGATTTCTGACAGCAGACTCAGAGCAAAAGCTGAGTTATATTTACATGTGTGGAGACATTGAGATGGAAAAAAAATGAAGGAATTCCTTCAAATCTAAATACATCCTGGAAAGAAGCACTTTTAAATCTTTAAATATAAACTTAAAAACTGGGTTTGTTGCTAAATGTTATACTTATTTAATAACTTTAATAACTTAATTACATAAGTTGCACATTTTACATATTTTTTATATACAGATAGATAGATAGATGCTCTTTTGTCTTTTTGTTTCATCAAACCTTTCATCTAGATTTTATGTAATCACACGTATTTAGTCAAGCATGAACTTCCATCACAGGTGAAATATAGATAGGCTTTGATAAATGATTAACTGATTTTGAAGACATGTTTCTACAAGTTCACACCCCTTTGATTTTCCCTCCTGGGCCACAGATTGATGTCTTCTTGGGCTTGAATCGGCTACATTACATAGCATAATACTGAAATTTGTTCACTTTTGAATTGTTTAAAAGATTTGGAAAAGTTTAGCAGCTCTGAAACACTTTTGTAATTGTAACAACAAAGTGTTTTGAATGTCCTACACCTCTGATGCTCTCCTCCAATGCAGAACTCACATTTCAAGTTAGAAGAGCTCATTTCTCAGTCACCTTAATGGCTCAGTCACACTGGGGTAAGAATACATTAGCAACCTCCTTGTATCTTGGAAAAATCACTGGGTAACCAGTGATTGATTTTAATTTTTTTTTCTTTGCTGTTGGAGACAGATTGCAAGAAGTTACAGTCACCAACTCGCCACCCAGAGGTTGAGCGTGTAACACCATCATAAAACGACAGCACAGGTTGCCTGTTGGGAGTTAACCTGTCTCCCAACAATCAGACTCAAACAGACTGGCGAAGATTAACAGATAACTGACGTCTTATTTATATATGAGACTAATTACAGCTCTGCAATTAATCCAGATTAGTTTGTCTGTGACATGTCTTTTTGCAATAGGGGACTTGACTCAACTGGTTGCTAATTGGTTGTATTCTGATTATATTCCTATGTAAAAAGAAGCCGAACGCCTCTGTGCAGTTACATTGCAGTCCTGTGACAACTACGTCACTATTTCTGAATTTGTTTTTCAAATCCATAAAGTTCTGGCTAGACTCTGAATGCAAGCAGTTAAAATGAATTTCCGTGTATGCAGACAGTCACAGATTTTTCACTTTTCTCAGAACATAAATGGGCCGGCTCATACATCAAGTGAGGATGTGCAGGTCTAATGTATGTCACAGATGCAAAAATATACTTTAGCTTTAAAAACTGTGTCTGCTTGCCTCCACACATTATGTATGTATAACTTGATGAGAATTAACTTACTATAACTAATGAGAATATTTCTGCCTTAAAAACAGCTTTAACTCTACAAAATGTTTACATACCCAACAGTACAATGGGCTAAAAAGCTTCACTCTTATTTGTATTTAATGTTCTAGATACAATATTTATTCATTGATAATTCAATAAAACGTGATTATTGCACAGGTTTAGGTCAGAATGACATCTGTACCATTACTTGGTCCATATTTGCATAAGGACGGTAGTAAGAGTCAAAAAGGTTAAAGCACAAATACTCACATTAACAGACATTTTACATGACAGCAGCAAACATTAAACAAATACACTGTGGAAAGTTTGGGACTGCTTTGATTGCTGTTCACCAGGTTATGCACAACATTTTCATGACATTTCCAAAAACACGCCAGTTATTACTGTGACTTGGCGTCATTTACCTTAACCTAAATGGAACCATGTTGTGCACTGTAGTGCTGTGAAGCGGCACTTGGATTTTAAGTGTAGCAATTTATCCTCCCGCGCTGTCCTGCTGATTTCCACCCATCCATCAGCACAGTCAGTGGGAGACACAGCATGTCACACCATCTTTACTGGGAGAGGCACCGACACTCGAGAAGAGATACGAGCGGGACGTGGCTGGAAATGTTAATGGGCACTTTTCTGCTTCTGCTAATTGTACCTTTTCCAATCCTGTATGACACTCCGTGTCTACGGAACAGACTGACAAGAGTTGTTTTTTTCAAAGCTCATTAAAAATCCCACTGTTTAAAACCACACCTCGAAGACAGCTACTCTGGCGTTGAAGGTGATGTCTTTAAATATTTGTTTTCCCCAACTAGCAAGGTAGAATTAATAGAAAAAGCACTTTAAATATAGAAAAGCTGAAAATATTGCATTATCTCTTATGTGTCTGTAATCATGTATGCATACTACAGTTAGTGTTCTAGTTTTAAAAGGGTAGCTAAAAAGTGAATCATTAATAAACAATGTTATTTTCCTTGTGGCTTTCAAGAAACATAAATGCATGTCATTAGCATGCTATTACAGGAGGTTTCTTCCTGCTAAAAGGGAGATTTTCCTTCCCACTGTCGCCAAAGTGCTTGCTCATAGGGGTCATATGATTGTTGGGTTTTTCTCTTCATGTATTATTGTAGGGTCTACCTTACAATATAAAGCTCATTGAGGCGACTGTTGTTGTGATTTGGTGCTGTATAAATAAAATTGAATTGAATTGAATTGATGGAGAAATTTCAGAAGTTAATGGACATTTCTGGTAAATATGAATTTCTCTGTATGTAGACGGCAACTGATTTTCAATTTTTCCCAATATATCACAATTAATGGTGCATTAGTATGATTCCCAAATTGACCACCAAACTGATAGCAGACTCGTGTCACTAAATCTCATTGCCGTTTTATCACCTTCTTGATGCCCCAAAGTTGCTTTGAAAACAGCAGCTGACTGTGAGTGGCTGCAGGCCCTGTCAAATTCATTGCATATGGTTGTTTTCCCTAGCTTCACTGTAGCATAACAATTCTGTTTTCTCTTTGTTTACCATGCATCAACTTGCTGCACTTCTCTCAAACTTGACATTTAGATCATATGGACAAATACAGCTAACCGAGTCGCTACTTCAGGCTAGCACCAATAGCAAGTCAACCCCATCATTATAGACTCTCAGGTTAAAGAAGCAAACTTAACAGCAATAAAAAACATGTTTACAGCCCAGTACAACAACAGCTGAGGTGTGTATGGATAGTTTCTCCCTTCATAACAACTGTACAACAGGTGTAAGGCTTAAAGCTTTGAGTTGTCGCCTTTTTGATTGACTGCTTTGACTGCCTCTTCGGATGCTGTAACAGTCACAATTGTGTGGTGTCTCTTCAAGACAACCTAAATTAAGGGTTAGTGATGTCACAAGGATGCACCACTGCCCTCTGTTAGAGTATGGGAGAAGCGTGCTTGCATGTGAACACGTGGCCTGAGATGGACCTTAAAATTTCACCTCAATAACTCAAGGTAGAGTTACGGGTTGTAGAAACACTGCAGTTCATTTATGATAAGACAGCAGCCGTTCACCCAGGCCTTGTAAGGTTGATGAAGAGAGTGTGTATTAAAGTACAAGCACTATAGAATTCCCAGTACCAGTGTGGTCGTTGTTTTTGACTGTCCTGCTAAGTGTTTCTGCCGCCTCCTCTCAACCACTGAATACAACCCACGTTACTATGCACAGTAGCGAATTGCTGTTAAACCTTACCTACACTAATTTAAATCATTACATTATACATTTGGTTTTTTGGTTAGTGGTGCCTTTTGGAGCATTATCTAAAAATAATTTAGCAGTTACCTCTGTGCATTGTTCCAATACAGTTTTTAAAAACAGCCTGCTAACAATTATGGCTCCAAAACACCAGCCTGATGACAGCCAAAATTTAAACATCTGACTAACCATTACACCTCTGCGATAAACCAAAATAACAGTGGCTATGCGTTTGCACATCTGTGTGGGCTTTTCTATTTAACTATGGGACTCTAGCCCTCTCACAGCAAACGGCTGCTGGTATTAACCCCCTTTTGTTTATATGTTACTCTTCAGTCCAGTGAGCAGATGACCAGAATGGGCACTGGATGGTGATTCAGCTTTTGGCACCTTATCTTCGGAGGGTTTTGTCCCAGTGCATAATGCCTGTGCTGGGACTCCACACACATGCACACACTTCCAAAGAAGCCCGAGACGGATTTGCCGTCCTGAAAAATAGTCCGCTAATGTGCAGTGGCTTTGTGTGTTATTTTGGAAATGAACTGCCTGGGGGGGTATTCTGAAATAAATAATAAAAACCCAATAATAAGAACGATTTCCTAACTGGACACAATGCCGTATGCCTGCTCTTGACCTGCAAAGAAGAGCAATGAATATGGTAATGATGTTGAAAGTAGGAATGACATTCTAATTCTCTCCCTGCTGTGCTTAGAGGGCTCTTTGTGGTTCATTTGCTGTGTATTTGCCTCATGTAGCCGTGCCGCCTCTCCATAAATGATTTGGATCTTTTACAAAACCTTTCGTCTCATTAGTGTATAAACCCAGTGTCATCAACACCAGGGGCAGTAGCCATTTGTGGTGGTTAACAGACAGAAACAAAGCTGAGATTCTTTTTGCCACGAGGACTTGACATTAATCTGCAAGTCTTATCCCACTCAGCCTGATCTCCTTGCCTCGGTTTTGTACACAGACACACCAGTGATTCCTTCTTTTTCTTGGCAGGGTGGAACATTTACTGACAGAGTTTTAGGTCACTGGGGGACATTTGAAACACATACAATTAATTAGTTATTAGCGCTTACGGCGGTATCTTAAAGGAGAAGCAGATTTTTGAATATCTGTGACAAATTAGTCAGAGTTGTCTGTGAAGCTTACTGATGACATTTTGTTTCCGGAGGCAAACAACTCCACTGGCACAGGACATTTGGGGTTCGTAAACATGGCAACAGCATTACTCACAATCCAATAAACTGACTGGCTGGTAGTAGTAGTAGTGTGCTTCCCCCCAAACATAAGGCCCAGGGGCCACTGGAACAATTGTTGGAAAATTTCAAGGGCATACATTATTTATTTGTAAAAATTTGTATTTTTATGTTTTAATGCTTTTCCTACTGATAAACACTTTATTTGATTAAATGAAATAAAAGTCCTCTTTTTAAAAAATATCTAATATAGAAACTTACTGTGAAATTCTTTTTCTCTACAGACTTTTCTGTGAATCGACAAAAAACACCCTTTCAAGTTAATCCCAAATATTTGTGCTCTAAGATTTATTTCATTTCCTACCGACGCATTTCTTTATTATGCAGATGACATACTGCTGAAATTAGACTTATTTCCTTATGTTGAGATATCTCAGGATTAAATGTGTGGTCAAATGTCTCTACATGGACAGAAATGAGACTTTAACTTGTCCTACTTCAGATGATAGTAGGCTGTATGTGGTTTGACATCCCTGCTGCACATATTTGACTCGTTATACCCAAGGCTCCAGCAGAGTACAAATCTGACTGTGAAGCTAGAAAACAAAGTGAATATCATTCACTATTTAAAGCCTTTTGCCACACAAAAGGTTGATACTGGACTAAGGTGCAAAGGCCTCAAGGAAAACCTACATACTTCATGGGTAGCTTGGCAGCTAGTGTAGATATCCCCCCTGTTCACTTATCCACGCAGGGGGTGTATAAAGCAAACTCATGATAGGAGGATTGTCGTGCCTGCTGTTAGAAGTGTGCTGAATTTTTACTTACCTCCATAATAACTGTACTTATATTTCTAATTTTCATATGTATCTCCTGAAAGATTTTCTCCTGCAGAAAGGACCCTGTTCTTTCACTAACTCCATAAGTGTTACGAGAAATTATGCTCGAGTATATAAAACTTCAGTTTTAACATATTGCCACAGATATCGCCACCACACCAGCCCTCTGCATGCCCTCCTTCACTACATCCATGACCCTCCTCTGCGGTTTTCTTCTTTTCCTCCTGCCTGGAAGCTATAGCGACAAAATGATAATGGCTTAAAAATATAGCATCAATCCACGATATGATGCAAACTGTGTTTTTTCCATATGTGACATTGGAGGTGACAATTACTACCTTCATACTTATTTCTAACCAAGACTGCCAGATGCGTTTGGGGTAGAGATGGCACGATACCACTTTTTTATGTCCGATACCGATACCGATATCAAAAATTTGGATATCTGCCGATACCGATATGAATCCGATATAGTGTGTTTTTTAATCAATAAAACTGTTTTTTTAATATCTTGCTGCATTTTGTATAAGTTCATACTCAAGTTTAAATAAACAACAACACTAAAGCTATTCTGTTATACCGGTATGTAAAAAAACACACTGCACCCAAAATATTTCATAGTTCAGCAAAACTGATCAATCTAATAAACTTAAACCTACTCCATCCTCCCTATTCTGGTATTTTAAAGAGTACTTAGCAGAAATATTAAGCAACCTAACTAATAGGGTTGCAAACTCCCAGCAAAAGAAAATAGGCAACCACCCCCCACCCTCTTCCTCATGATGCTTAATCGATGTAATCAACTTTAATTTGATGCAGGGTGAAAAAAAATGCACAGAAATAAATTATTTTTCAAGAATAATTAAATAGATTCAACATCTTTCTTCAACAGAATTGCAGACTGCACAGATGGTACTTTCCCAAAGGAAAAAGTACTATAGCTTACTAGGGTATATTAGACTTAACAGTTACTATACACAGTAATGGACTTCTATATATTTTACATTAGATTAAAACGTTGGGTGTAAGATTCAGATAATTATTAAATAATTAAAAGCTAGATATTTTAAATGAGAATAAGAAAGAAAAGTATGTCTTTGTGCCCCTTTTTCCCTGTTCATGCCCTATCGGCCCCCCTGGCTAAACTTTGCTAGAGATTTACTTCTCTCTGGGATAACTTCCTCGGAGATGAAATGCTGGTTTGGTAGTGAGGCTCCAAATACACACAGCCGCTCTATCACGTGATGCATACTGCTGCGACGTGCTACGGTTATGAGCCGAGTTACGCCGTGTCGCAAGTTTTGTGAGGTGCTTTTTTGATATTTAATGGATCGGATTACATTTTTTATTTCTCGCTGATATCCGATCCAGTAATTTAGGTCAGTATCGGACCGATACGTAATATCGGATCGGTCCATCTCTAGTTTGGGGTGGGGATTGCCCCACCTTCACTTTACACCATTGTTCTACATTTTCTAATAAGCGATCCAATTTTCAATTATTCCTGTCCACTCAGTTCAGTGCAGACATTATGAAGTCTTTTTGTGTTGTGTTGACTGTTTTTTTTTCCCACTCCAAGGGCCCCTGAAATTTAACCGACTTCAAAAGACAACAAATAGATTTTTTTATGCTATTACAATTCATGCAGGTCCAATAGGAACAAATTCACTGAGAGCAGTTTTCATTTTTTCTAAAATTTTACGTAATAAATTTTGTATTCAGTGATCTTAATAAAGTAATAAAAGAGTGTTTTTTTGTCTTGTTTTTTTTTGTCATTTCTGCACAAATAGGTGCACTTTTGTATGAATGCTTTTACACCTTAGCATGTCACTTTTAAGAATCTGTAACTTCCCATTTCTCTATGTACGTATGCGTACATAGATACAGTGAAATGTATTCTTATGATAAGGCTCTAAAAACAATCTATACATTAGAAAATTTATGTATCTCTTGATTGAAACCCCCGAGGATCACCACTTTTGTTCTTGTTCCCTGTTTTATCTGAACTCTGTGCAATAACTCTGTTTTCTATAAATTGTGTTTATTTATTTATTTTGCACATTTAAGGGTATTTGTGTGTTAATTTGCATGATTTTGTCCCCACTGTGAAGAGAAAGATGGTGATGGTGGCTTGTAGGTAGGTGAACCCATCTTTCTATGGCAAGGTTACCTTTTAAAATCCCTGCTTTCAGCCTCTTCAGACGGTAATTTTGATTTTACTTTGTGAACCCCCACCACCCACCCACATATCAAATGAAACTGCTGCCTGCGTAACTACAAACTATCCCAAAACTAGATGCTTCTTGTGTTTGCTTTTAAAAGCAATATGCCAGTAATAACAGGAATTTCACACACAGCATTTAGCCAATCACCCGTACCAATTCTCCCAGGGCAGTTTTTTGGTACTCATGTTGATTGCCTGGCAAAAAAAAAAAATAATACAAAATCCTGAAGGCCACTCCACGTGTCCCTCGTGGGGCTAAAGTGGGTCAGATAAACTGCCGCCTCCCCTCAGGTTTTTAGCTCTGCCTGTTGTGAGTTTCACCGGCAGTGAGTCAAGCCCAGCTTTTCTCAGGTCACCGTCACAAAATGTGAAAACTGTCATCCATTCATTACGCTTGAGCTCCACTGTGGAGCTTATTACCTGTGTAATCAAGAACCTCATAGAGACCTGTCAGCGCCTCCCGCTACATGACAGATCAACTCTGTGAAAAGCAACATTGTCCACATAATATCCCTCTTTTATGAAATGACTGCTTCTCTAACAGAAATAAGGGGCTGGTTGACTGAACACAAATAGCATCTGCACAACATAATTGTATTAGCACCATTACTGTCTTTTGTAATCTGTGAATTGATGAATATTTCACAATTTTAACACAAACAATTGTTGAATACAAACCAGAGAGAGACGTAAGATCTGGGCGAGCATTTTTTGTGAAAAAGGTAGAGGTTCCAACACTGGCATGTAGAGGAGCATTGTGTGTTACCAGCTAATCTCTGGCTGTCAGTTCTGCTTAAAATGGGGAGTTAGCTAGCCCAGTGAGGGACAGTGTGTTCATGCACCGCATCTATTATCTGTCACACAACATCTGGCACCAGGAAGTTGATGTGCTTCCTCATTCTGCTTTTTAAAACTCAGTCGCTGGGAAAAAATAAAGCAGATGGATATCTGCAGGGGCTGTATTCAATCAAGTAGAAAGAAAGAAACAAATACAGAGACAAACTAAATCCCAATAGTATACTGTATCTTTACCAGGCTCCATGGCAAATGCACAAACTCGACCACCATGATATATCCCTGTGAGATTGCTCTCAAGCTTCGATGATCAAGCAACTATGAGAGGAAAATGTTGTGCAAAACCTGGTTTGGGTCCTGTTTATTCTCTGGAGAGATGCAAACTTGGACCTCAGAGGCTGGGTGTGGCCATACTTACAATGAAGGATCTTTCTCAACAACGACACACACTGAGGGAGATTTGGAGAACAGATCCTTACCGTATTCTCTGTGAAATTGTAATCCAGGGAGTACTGTAATTTGCCCAGTTTCTGGTCCTCCTTGGGCTCTGCCTCTTTCTCCGTTTCAGTCAGCCCTGTCTCCGCATCCTCCTCATCCTTCAAGGCCTGAAGGAGACACCCACCAAGAGTCAGTGTCGCCTGTTTGCCGCTGGTGCTAGCACCCTGCCAGCCATTCCCCGCCCAGGTCCTGCCACCGGACCTACTCCTGTAAAAGCTCCCACTTGTTTTATGGTATACAAGGGAGAGGGGAGGGGGGGGAGCAAGCACTAAAACACCATAGCAGTTAACACCAGGACATGCTGTGTGATGCACTAAAACCCCGGGCCTGGTCCCCCGATGGTGCTTTTCTATCAATCTCTGGGTTTTTCAGTCTGAAGGGGGGGGAAAGATCAAATGATGGCGCCAGAAATGAGAATGGGTAGGCATTAGTGGAAGAAGAAGGGTGGAGGGTGGAGAGAAATTAGAGAGAGATGATAAAAAGAGGCAGCCAGAGAGAAAGAAAGAGATGCCT
The DNA here is from genome assembly GCF_051167445.1 of Perissodus microlepis. Classification (NCBI taxonomy): domain Eukaryota; kingdom Metazoa; phylum Chordata; class Actinopteri; order Cichliformes; family Cichlidae; genus Perissodus; species Perissodus microlepis. Next base: position 16,054,477 of record NC_140477.1, on the reverse strand, counting down.
CTAGAAAAGATCATAGTAAGACAATTCCCTTGATGTTATTTCAGGCAGATCAAGTCTCTGGCAAAAACACATATCAACTGGGAACTGTCCGAAGTGGCAGAGAGTGAGAAGTGAAGTTGCCCTTTCCTAGACTGACACTGAGGTGAGGATAGCAGGTGGTGGCTCTGGTGATAGTGAGGGGGGTGTGGGGGGTGGAGGAGTTTGTTATAAGAACAACATGCGATTGAAGAGGCAAAGACTAGGTCTCAAGGTCATTCATTCAGCATCAAAAGTTGCCTTCCAAGAAGTCTCTTTCACTAGGCATGCAGAGCATTCTCTGTTGTACAAAACAGTGCTCTTATGTGAGTCCCCATTCCCAAAGTTTGGTTACATCCTCAAACATACAGTCGCATTGTCATCATAGCCCTAAAGGTTGAATGTTACCCCCTACGCCGATGGTAGCTAGAAGCATCATGCCAGCGGTGGGTGGGTAGATGTTGGTTAAAGGGGTTGTAATGTACCTCCCTGCTCCAGTTTGTCAAGTTGTGAAAGCAAAAGGCTGAACAACACTGATTGGTTTTAAAATTTGCCACTGAGCCACCTGGTCTCCGTCTTTGGTGAGCAAATCCAGTTGGGGCCTTTTTTTTTCTTTCTTTCTTTTAAAGACAGAAAAAGAGAAGCGGGTAAAATGATTGAGGAAATAATATTCCCTAATTTAACGAAAGTGTTTCCTTTAAACCAACTTGTATGCGACTTTGCTACACCTGGGTTGACAGATGTGGTTGCAGATGCTGTGAAGCTTCCTTTTCATCACTAAGCTTCAAAAGAGCTTTTACTTGTAGAGCCTCTCAATCATTCTAGTTTGCTTGCCACCACTCGTTTGAAATGCAAATGAAAGATTCAAAAGGCAGGAGACTTTAGCTTGGCACGAGGATCAGTGTGGTTCAACCTTATCAATGCGCACCCAGTGTTTCTTTCATACATATATATGTGCATATGCAGCTTGTACACACATATATGCAGTCGATATACATGTACTGTATGCATAGTTACATATATTTGGTTCTATGGGAGTAGTAGTTGTTTTCAAGAGGCTACAAAAAAAACGTCAGAGCAGCAGGCTTAAGAAGATCCAACAGCAATTAGGAACCTACCGCCAGTGACCATCCCGAACAGTCATCAGACACAACACAGATAAGGAGGACATAGAAGGAAGAAACACAAATTAAAACAACCACACACAGGAGTTAACACACCAGAGTCTGGGCACACCAGGAGAAATGACCGCCTGCCTCGAAAGTGGCAGATTCACCAATCTCAGAGATTAGCTATTAGGGTGGCCAGTAACTGATGTCTTTTATTTTGATTAAAGCCTCTTTAGTTATAATTTTAAAAGCTGGATGGTGCAAAGACGGGAAGACTATTGGACATTAATGAAAACTCTTGTAATCTAACATGCTGCAGCGCTGCGTCGGATTGAATGACCTTGGTGGTTAATAAAGTTTTCCGCACTTCACTATTATCTAAGAAAATAAAAGACTCCTTAACATTTAAGTTATAATTAGCCTTTTTTCAAAAAAGAAGTCAGTCAAATGAACTAAGAAAACAATGTCAGTGGTTTCCGTCTACGTGGGTCCGACAGCAAGGGTGTTGCAGCAAATTAAACACACTGTGTGCACGATTCCACCGAGGACGGCAGTGAAACGACGCTCTGCTGGTGCAATTAGTGTGCTGACTCCATATCAAGTGTCAGCGTGTCACCGTTTCCTCATTCTGTGCAGTTGAAAAGTAAGAGTTTCGCCATTTGTGTATCATTTGGTGACGTCATTTCTCTGGGTGGATACCACTTCATTACACAGCAAACGTTACTCACACTCTTCAACAAGTGAGCAGGTCCTCATATGACCAAAACCATAAAAAATATTCAAAGAATGAATGAAAAGCACAAAAATTATAAGCAGGAGAAACAAAGGAGACTGAAAGGTTCTCTTAAATCTGAAGCCACCTTAAGTGACTTTAATTTCCTTTAGTAAAAAAAAAAAGAAAAAAGGCTGAATGCAACTCTTTGGCTGCAATAAACACATAACACACAGAAAATATATGTGGTACAGTAGCAGCTCTTGCACCAAAAAATGCAACTTATTGAGAGCTATTCACTGTTATTAGTCACGTAACTGCTGCACAGTCCTGGATGGCAAAACACTGGAAAATCCAAAGAACTGCAGCATAAAATGTCTATATTCCATCAGTTTCAAGCCACAAATAGTTGCTAAAAACAGTGGCAATGGTTTAAATCTATCGTAAGGAGAGTCCTTCTCCTTAGACTGCTGTGTTTAGATTTTTGTTCTGCTGTTCGAAGGCTGGTTTATACTCAGTTGCGAACACAGCTGGAGACGCAACGGGTAGTCATTACTACCTTAACTGTTTTACTTCTTTCGAGTCAGCTTAAAGGCTGTTTACTTAGGCACAGGTGTAGCTGTTAAATACTTCTCGGGTAAATTCACACGAAATTTATGTAACAGGGCCCTGGTGGACTTCCTGGACATACAAAAAAATAGCTTGAGAGGTGAAAAACACTGTGTCATTGTAGAGTCTTTACCTCACGATATAAAGCACCGTGAGCTCTCCGATGTTGTCATTATTATTATTATTATTGAAAGAATAGAATTGAATTTTTTGCTTCATTGGCAAAACAATAGTGAGTGTTACTAAACCAGGTCATAATATATACACGTAATCCCTATGGCCTCCGTTTTTACTCTTAGCTCTGTGTAGTGCTAAAGACAGGAAGGGGATGTCAGGAACACATCCCTAACTGTGAACATTGGTTAAAGAAGGATTATTCTTAAATGTAAATCATGCCAAGCTATGGTAGTAGAGCTCAAGATTAAAATATATCACTGGAAATTTAGCATACTATGTTTAAAAGACACAACCTACTGGACAAGAAGGATTGAATGTGGTTGGAATCCGTGTTATACTGTTAGCTTTTCTAGCCACTGTAAACAAACTGAGTCACTCCTGCATCCAATTAAAAAAAATAACAACTTATATTTGGGTGGAAACAGCTAGAAGACAGCAGGGAAAAAAGTCTTGTTTTGCCATCCAGGTGGGCGTTACTATGATGTTACGTGGAAACTATGTATATAGTTGAAAATGTTCTCTTAACAAATCAATTTGGTGAACTAATTTGTATTCATACAGAATCAGATTTCCTAAAATTGTAAGAAAAATATATATATATATTTCAAACACAGCAAAAAACATGAAACAGTAAACATTACTGGATTTATTCGTTTCAAACAGGATTTATGAATCAAATTTTTTGGCATTAAGTTTCCTATTCAATTAGGATTGTAGGGATGGTAATTTTTCAGAATTTTAATAACAAAAGTTAAAAAAGTCGTTACCTCGGTTTTGGCCCCATCTATGACGTCCTTCATGTTGATGGCATTTTTGCCCTTGTCTTTGCCCTTCTTTTTGTTTTTCTTCTTGAATATCCATTTTTTGCAGACACAGAAGCAGCAAGCTAACACCAGGATGATGGCCACAAAGGCAATCGAGACGATGGCCCACGATGGCACTGTGAGAAGGACAAACAACAAAGAGATGGTCAGAAGTAGGAGTGAATCTTGGAGGCAAGTGAAAAACATTTCAGTGAACACTCTGAACCAAAGACCTGAAAAGTAGAGATTGTACCAAATTACAGGTGAGATAAAAGCAGGAAAAGCGTGTGTGACTACAGAGTTGGTACAACAGAGCAGCACTAAGTCCATCAAAAAGTGTCAAGACTCCTAAAGATCGGACCTGACTGAACGGCTTCAGCCAATTTAGTGGAAGTAACAGATGTTGGCATTTTCCACTTGCCATTTAAACAAAAGATTCTCAGACAGCTGACACTTTCACGGTAATCACCGGCAACACAGAACTTGCTTTGGAGCGAGAGCTGTGGTGAATTGGCAGGGTGTGCCGGAGAGGCATTAGCAGAGGTGTGACCATGACAATCCACTAATGCAGTAAAATCAAACGGGTTCACGGGGCGGCGAGGGGTTTGCTTTCACATTGTTCTCATGCTCTAAGCTTTCATATTACCTTTAAAAAATTTAATTAATCTTTTGTGTTTGGATTTAAGGCTTTGGGTTTCTTTTTAAATTTTTCCCAGAAACACTGCAGGTTTAGACAGAAACTTTCCTCCAAGGGAAACCTGCTGAGCCTAATCTCAGCGGTTACATTAAACCTGAACATTTTTAAGATAAAAAGCTGGAGAATAACTTTTTGGACCAGGCTGTCTTCCTGGTCCAAAAAGTTGTTTTTTTCCACCTGTAAGTCAAATTTACAATGGACTAATTTTTGACCTTTTCAAAAGAAAAAGAAAGAAAGAAAGAAAAATGCTATAATTATTATTATTATATAAGTCTATCCCACTGTGAAAACAGTATAATAGTCCATCAATGGTTCCATTGACCCTAATGTTTGTACCAGCAGGAATAATAAAGTTTATTTTATTACATATGTCATTGCTTGTTTGATTCTTTTTTGCATAATTTGGGATTTTTATCCTGATATTAGATTGAGAGATTGAGAAAAGTTTATCCGAATCAAATTCTTAATTGTAATTTAGAGACACAAACAGGGCTGACGACACACCAGAGGAACGTCTTATTTACTGCATCTGTGCTGAATTAAATAAAACAATAACAGCTCAGTGTTAGTGTTAATTGTTTTAAGAAGTAAATTAACTTTAAACCGGAAGCTGATCCGTAAAGTTAAAGCAGTTGTTCATCCTCCCACAGGTAACCTCTACTGTAACATCTGTTTATGTAAACGTGCTACCTAAAATGTCCCTATAGAAATAACACATTGAATAGGAATAATTCTCAATTTTGCTGCTTTTGTTTTTCATATTTTTTATATAGTTGATGCTGCTTCGCATCTTGTTAGTGTGAAAATACAAAAACATAACAAAAAGTAGCCAATTAGTGTAAAAAACACGATGATTTTCCACGTTTTTGAGTCAGCAACCACCACTGTTCTGTTCAGATCAAATGTTAGCACTAGACAAAAACAAAAACAGCATGATAATATTACATGCATCATAAAAAAAAGTAGTGAAGTAAAAACACTGTTTTGGAGAAGAAAGACAAAAGACCAAAAAAATGCTATTTTTTGTATCTAATCACTGAGATTTAACGGCGTTTATAAGTCTGTTTCCACCACTAGAGCCACTCTGATCCTCAGTGGTGCTTCTGGATGGTTCATCGAGACTATTTTGAAAGTTTCATGTTGGGCAAAGTATTTAAAATAATACTTTTACGTCACACTTCCGTGAGCACTTCTTGGCAGTTACTAGTTTAATCACTAATTAGTGATTAAATATCGCCTAGATCTGATTATGGCAGCAGAATTAGAGTAAAATAACAAAAGAAAACCAGCAGGAGCAACAACAGAAACTTAATTAATTTAGTGTCACCTAATGATCTTTATGCAAGTTAAAAGTTTGGAATCGAGAGTTTCGAGTTTGTCCTTACTGCCCTTAAAACTCCCTTTGAAAAAGTGATTTCTTCACAGCACACTTGCAGCTACTGTTGTTCAGTTATGATTAAAACGGTTCCTAACACGACAAAAAACAAAACAAAATGCACTTTCACTGAGGTGACATACGAGTCGTTACTTTTCACTCCACCATATGCTACTGGCCTGCACTATAAGCCTGACTGGAGAAATTGGACAAGCAGCAATCAACACTGTCACACTGTCAGACGCTCGGCTCAACAGCACAGTGACAGCCAGCTGCAAACACGTTGACACCTATCTCAACTATAGCCAGCAGTCAGCTGGCGCTGCCTGGTGCGGACACACAGGGATACAGTGTACACCACACAAACATAACGATTGAAGGAGAAGTGGGTGGTTTTTAAGCACCGGAGGGACAGCAGCCCAGATGCAATGAAAATAATGAGAGGCCAACAAATACAGTTGCTACACATCTGTAAGCTGCTTTGCAACCCACTCCCACTTAACCTCTGACCTAAGTCATATCTGTTGTCACTGATGCCCGTTCTGTTCTTGCTGCTGTTCTCCACACCTTAAGCGTTCAACACCACCAAGAGGTCACAAAACCCATCCATACAACCAAATATAAGAAAGGAATTGGGGGGGGGGACCAGACAGATATAATACTTGCCATTCTCTTAAATCCTACAAAATAATAGAAAACATCAGTCAGCCCCTTGAAGACTTTATCTGGAAAAACTCCAGAATGACCCATCAAAACGGAAAAGCCTATTACAAACTCTCTCTGGGGTTTTGCTCACCAACATTCAGCTGCAGTTCCTTTGCTGAGGTCCAAGGGGGAGGGGGGGAGAAAGGGAGAGAGGAGGGAAAGAAATCGATTCTTTTGACAAAATCAATAAGCACTCTCCTCCAAGGAAAAACAGTGAGTGATGCTCTAAAATAACTTCGGGATCTACAGCTTTGGCCTTGCCTTGGAGCAGCGTGGTAATGGAGGTGAAACTGGATAGGCCTCGTTTACAATGAGCCAAATAAAACCAGGAGTATTTCCTTTACAAACTTGACACCGTGCACAGAATAAACTCTTGAGCCGGGAAATGTTCGCTTTCTTACTCCTTACACACAAGGCTGTTTTTCTATTGGGAGTTTGTCAGTCTTGTTATATTTTTGAAGCAAGAAGATTCAAAGGAATTAATTACACATCACTTGTGAAGAGAGCATACTCTGAAAACCACACCCAGTTGAGAGGCCCACAATACCCAACTATGGGCAGTAAACATGGGTGGGCTGGCCGACTGGGAGAAGTGGGATAATTCCCCATGACCTGGGGGGTAGCATTGTGGCACGCTGTGAAGAATCAATGGATCACACAGAATCCACGCATCACGTTCCACATTCTTGCAGCTCATGACTGCTTTCAGTGAACGTGTGCATGAAGTTTTCTGGCTGGTAAGTGTGAACTCGCTGTATCTTAGTCACTGTTTAAAAAGTCTAGTTTATTTCTATTGCTCCTCTCTCTTTATATAAGTGTATGTGCAATGACCGGTGTATTCCTAGTGAGTTTAAATGGTGCATCCACAACCACTGCAAACGTAATGTTGTTATATATACATATGCATATAATATCCCAACAATTTATCTTTTTTGTATTGCTTATGCACAGTTAAGGGTACTTTCCTCTTTCTTATAATGTTATTAGTGTAATTTACAAAAATGTGACTAATAGTCCAGCCCGAATTATTGTTTGAATCGACCCCTTAAGCCTTTATCTTTACCCTAACCATATCAGGGGATTACTTTATCTTCTTAGAATACTGATCATAGCATTTGTACGTATATACAATCACACAGCAATCATCCTGCGTTCACTTTTCTCTTAACTGTACTATATTAAGGGCTTAAAGTGTAAGTAACTTAAGCCATTTGGCACTACTCAATGGTAAAAAGTGCACATTGTAGCATTTTTAATCTAGTGAGCGCTGTTTAATAATTCTCCAATTACACCTGAATAAATGATTTGTTTACCCCTAAAAATTTAATATTCATATTACATTTATTCCAAAACACACCTTTGTAATGACTGCCTAATTGGAAAAGCTGGACCAGCGGCATTTATGTTTCATGATATGCTGCATGATTAAATCTCAAGAGAAATACAGTACAGTGCAACGGTTTTGAGCAATACTTTGCCTCCAAGGAGCCAGACTTTCCTGTAATTTTTAAAAGTGGTCTTGAGGAATAGTTCTCCACGCTTTCTTAAGTTCAGACTGAATTTCTTGTTTTCATTCAGTTCCTTGTACTTTACCTTTGTCAGAAGAAAGGTTTTTGTGTGTTTTGTTTGATTGTTAAGACCCTTAAATGATTCATAGATCATTGTTAAGCTTAAAAAAAACCTAAGTAAAGGGATGAACCAGTGTTGTGTCTACATGTAACAGACACAGACAAGAAACTGGAAGAAGGTATGCCAAATTAATGGAACTGGGCTGAAAAAAAGTGGCAACAGATCCAGATAAATTGCTGCTTGATTGCTGCTTCAAACTATAATCAGTGAACAATAAAACATCATCACCATCAGTCATGGACCGGTCTCCCCGGACCCTGGAACATATCCAAGCAGTGTGGGATCATCTTAATAGAGAATGGACAAAAAAGGCATCCAACATCCCAAGAAGAGCTTTGAATGTCTTTTGAGAAGCCTTCATAATGTGATCACGCCAAATATTGACTTTCAAACTGGTTAGAATTGTACAAACTCACTGTTTGCCTTATATACTGTATTTCTATGTATGCTTGCAGATGTTTCAATAAATCACTGCACCTATTTCCCCCTTTTTTAAGCAAAATATAAACAAATTAAACATCTTTTGCACAGTACTATAAATTGTACCTTTATAGCAGGAGTGTGGGAACTCCAAGCCTCATGGCCCGGTGTCCTGCAGGTTTTAGATGTGTCCTTGATCCAACACAGCTCATTTAAATGGCTAAATTACCACCTCAACATTTCTCGAAGTTCTCCAGAAGTTTGGTAATGAACTAATCATTTGATTCAGGTGTGTTGACCCAGGGTGATATCTAAAACCTGCAGGACACCGGCCCTTGAGGCCTGGAGTTTCCCACCCCTGCTCTATAGTTTGCTAGAAGCTTATGAGAATATATAGTGGCATTTTTTAGCATCTAAACAGGTACTTCTAGCTTCCATGTATGAATGCAAACAGGAAGTAAGCTAAGGAGACAGTATTGTAATGGAAGTGTCAGAGATGTGACAAGTCTGTATTACAAGCTGGCAGATCACAACGATAACAATAACTAAAACTAAAAATGTGGATTTTTCCCCAAACGGAAGCAAAACTCTGAATATATACAGAGTAAAATCTTTTTTCCCCCAATTCCAAATGCTTACTGTCATTCTGGCATTTCATCGACACTCAAAATGCCTGATGGAATGTCATTTAGGCGCTAACAGTCCAATCAACGCATGAAACCAGCCCTTATCTTATTCATCAAGCATGCGTCTTCCAGTGAAAGGCACTTCTGTGTTCCTTAATTAAAGGAACCTGAGTCCCAGAAAGCAATAAAAGCATTTCCTAATTAACTACATTGTGTGAGTGTCTTTTCTCAAGAGAGAAATAGAGCGAGAAAGTGAAAGGGAGAGAGCAAGAGGGAGTGTTGCCAGCACACGCACTTCAACACTTCAACTCCCAACACTTATCTCTCGTTCCGCCATGCGACATGGCATGGAAAATGGAGTTTCTCTAATGGGTGGGTTGCGCATGATGAGATCCATGTTTGCTGTTCCTGAAGGCTGAAATCACTTTTCAGCTCCGTCAACAGAACAGCATGCCAGTAAAGCAGAGCCCTAAACAGTGAGACCTTCAAAGTACTTTAGACACTGACTCATGTAGTTCATCTTTGTACATCTGCCTTCACATCTCTAATCATTAACAAGATGAAAATGAAGATGTGCAGATTGTAAATTTTGTTACATTTTTGAGATTTGTTTAATCCTATCAAAGGGCTCTGAGTGACAGATCTACATCCTGCTAGAAGAGTGAAACATAATCTGGTACAAAACTTGAGCTCAAAATATTCTGATGATTTCTCTGACACATTACCATGCTGGGTTTTAAGAAGATATTATTAGAGATCATTTTTTCACAGTGAAACGAAGTTAAAGAGCAATAACCTCAACATAAAAGGAAAAACTCATGCTTCACTGGCTGACATTTACACACACTGTAGGTGTTCTAAAACTGACTCCATAGAAAGGAGTATAAACTACTGCAGGACTGTGAGTCATTCTGACAGTATGTGGTGGTTTTCTACAGTGAATAGCATCAATAGAGCCTCATGAGAAAAGAAAAATGCATATCAACTTTCTGTAAATGCCTTTAGCTAATGCATTCTAACTGTATGTTTTAGGGCTTAAGTGCTTTTTCTTATTTTCTTTCATATGCATTTGCATATACTGTAAACATAGCCACAGTTTCAAATGTAAATGTCAGCGTATGCACAAGTAATTCCTGTAAGTCAAAACTTCCAGACAGGCTCTGTATGATATCGGTTAAAATGAATGTCCCCAGTTTGGTCACACTGGCACAGAAGCCCCACCCACCTTCTGTTCAAACCTGTTGCTTATGAAGGAGAGCCAATTAGAAGAAAAGTGACTAAAAGGAGCAGAAGAAGCAGTCTGCATATGAACTGAGGAACTGTGCCGTCCAGTGTGTGATTTTGAATCATGAAAAACCATTGTAGTCAGTCTACAAATAAAAACAATTAAAGGTTAATGGACTGATTTGTAAATAATTTTTTTCTATGCTGCCTGTGCATTCAAGGCACAGGATCTCCTTTAATGTTGTGTTGCAATAGTGCTAGTCCTATCAGAGCCATGGCTGCAAAAAGTAAATGTACGTTTTGAAAGTGACACAAAAGCACATCAAACTAAAGAAGTTGTTCAAAATAAAAAAAAATAAAAAACAAAACAAAACAACGAGAAAAAACAGGGGAGAGAAACAAAGACAGACAAATAACAAATCAGTATTTAAAAAGCACTTTTCACAGATGTGTAGTTTCAAACCACTGCACAATCAAAATAAAAATGAGCAGTAATCACAACAAAACAATATAAAATTAAAATGCAGTCAATAGCAATACAAAACTATCATCACAAATCTCAACAAAAGCTTCGTTAAAAAGAAACAGTAATGTAAAATATATTTTTGATTTGAGTCAAAGCTAAGAATCAAATATTACACCAAGATCATGAATGCTTTATATAACAGATGAACAGAAGGAAGCAAACGTTTAGCTGATATTTGGATCTAGTTCAGGAGGAGCTATAATCGTCACCTCAGTCTTGTTGGAATTTAACGCAAGATAATTATTGGAGACTCTGTTAATAATTTGGGATAAACAGTAATCTAGGTTGGACAGATGGTGAGGTCTAAAACTATTATACAGTCGATCATCATCGGCATAAAAATGATAAGAAATGTTATTAAAAGATCAAGTGCTACCAAGTGAAGGAAGAATGTAGAAAGAAAATAATACAGGACCTAGGACTAAACCTTGCAGAACCCCACAGGTTATGGAAGTAGGGTCCATAGACTATGGGCTATTTGTATGTATGAGGAACTGTAGGGAGGCAAAGTATAGGCTGAAACCATTAGGCCGAAGTAAACACTCTAGACAGTGCTTGTGATTAAACCAGAAGTTCTCCACATCACCTAAAAATATGCAATATTTTTTGGAGTCCACATCAAGGTCCACAGAGCAGATGAGAATGATGGGAAGTTATATTATGTTAAATCAGTTAAAATATGGAGCATCCAGTCAATTTCCAAAATAATATTGTGAAGACTAAACTAAAGGAGGGAACAAAACCTCATCAGAGATACTACATTAAAATCCAGTAATGTTGCTAATCCAGTGGATTCTCCATGGAGAAACAAAGAACCCAATGACATACAAAAAAATTAATTAACAAAATAAAATAGGAAGTGACTAGAGACTGACATGAGACTGAGACAGAAATACAAGGAAGGAGACACAGCGGTGCACAGAAGACAAAGAAAAAACATCAGAAACACAAGAACAGAAACTACAGACACTGACCATGAAAGTTTGAGAATAATTAAAAATTATTAAGAATTATTATTTATTACAACTTGTTTTGTTTTTCAAATTATAGATGCCATTTATATGCAATACATTAATACACGGATTATTACCAACATTTTGTTTACACTCATCTTTTGTTTGAAAACCTTAACTTCATGCACATGATCTGCTGTACGTACAGAAAATTAATCCATAAATATAAATACATTTATTAGATTAGACTATGCAATTTTGGGAGAATTTACAGTGGGACTGTTGCTACTGGCAGGCTCGGTCTGCAGTTTTTTTCTGGTGCAGCTAAAAAGTTAAAGGTAAAGAGGCTGACTAACAAAGTTGAAGAAAGATGGCTCATAAGCACAAGTGCACAGTACTGTACCTGCAATAGCAGCTATTATGTACCTAATGGAATTGATCTAAATGATAGTGAGAATTTCTGTCATACAACTTTTTGCATTGAAAGTTCAGTCACCCTCACGTTTCCTTTGCTGTAGTAAAGATAAAGATGCTATGATGTCTCTGTTCTGACTAATTCTATAATTAAAAGAGCTTCTGTTGAATTCATCTCCTTTATACAAATACAAAGCACTTTACATGAGAGAGAGAAGCTTCACAAATGGACAGAGCTGGAGCGATAGATTTAAAAGGGTGGGGTGTGTATGCAAGTTTTATATTGCATCTGTGTTATAGCCACACTAATCCAATAAGACAGGACCCTGTTGGTCAATTAACCTTGGTATTATATCTTGTTATGCCTACGAGTCCATGCCCTTTTCCCCGCTGTGGCTCGTTTAAGGAAACAATACATCTGCAGCAGGGAGCATCATCCAGCGTTCTGCAACAATGACTCCCTATGCAATAGGTGGAAGCTGATTAAAATGAACCCTGCACTCAGAGTACCTTTATATGCGATTTAATTTAAAATCAGCAAGTCTACATCTTTGTAATTTGGTCAAATTAGGAAATGCTTTTCTTTCCTGCCTTTTTTTCAGTTTTCTACAAGAAAATTCTGATCCACTAACATAAAACAAGCATTGATGGGTGCCAGACTCTATTATTGTTTACTCTTCAGAATTATTTGATGACTCTAGATGTCTTTGGCTTTCCTTATTTCTGCCAAACCCCAGAACAAGCTGAACCCCACCAGTTGGCAGGATTGGTCCCTCAGGTATCTTATGAAACTATTTTTGAAGGTTGTCATATTGTCAGCACATATCCTGATACCAAAGATATAGCGAAGCCATATGCTTACATTCGCCAGCACACACACAATAACAAGATAAGCCCAGGCATGTCTGAGAGTGAGAGTCGCATATCAGTTTACATAATGAAACAGGAGCTACTTTGCTAAACAGGTAAGAAAACAGTTCCTGCCTAAGGTGAAACAACAAACCTGTTTCACCATTTCAGGGAAAAACAGATGAAATCAGGAACAATCAGAACAAGAGGGAAGACATGCTAGCTGCTTTTGATGTGATGAAGGTGGTGATGAATCACATTTTCTTTAACATCCAATGGATTGCAGGGTGCATGTGCCCTGTTTTCCTGGTGAACATCTGGCACCAGGATGCACTATGGGAAGACGTCAAGCCAGCAGAGGCGGTATGACACTTTGGGCAATATTTTTCTGGGAAACCTTGGGTCCTTCCATCCACGTGGATGTTACTTTGACGTGTACCACCTACCTAAGCCGTTTCACAGACCACGGACACCCTCTAATGGAAAGGTTATTCACTGATGGGTGGGGTGTTCTTTGTGCCCTTCCACAAAGCAAAATGGTTCAGGAATTGTTTGAGAAGCACAACAACGAGTTTGAGGTGTTGACTTGGGCACCAAAATCTCAATCCAATCAAGGATCTGTGGGATGTGCTGGACAAACACGTTTGGTCTATGGAGGCCTCACCTCACAACTCACAGGACTTAAAGCATCTGTTGCTAACATCTTGATGCTAGATACCACAGCACAACTTCAAATGTCTAGTGGAGCCTTTACGGTTCAGGACTGCTTTGGCAGCAAAAGAAAGACCAACACAATATTAGGCAGGTGGTCTTGATGTGACACCTGATCAGTTCAGATTTTGTTAGGATTTAGTAACTTCGAGAACATGTCCAATGCTATTAATTCTGTATTATATTCTCATCAAAATGGCATTGGAGCTGTGGTTACTGAGTGCTACTAAAATAAAAAATCACCATTTGAGTGAGGGTTTGTGAATGTTTAATTGCCTTTCATAGCAATAAAGCTTCAGCACAGAGACTCATAAAATACATTTGAGCTCTAAATGTCGCCCTCATCACTACCTTGATCTCTCGGGGTAATGATGCAGAAACTTTCTCAGATATGTGCATATGTGAGAATACAGAGGATCTGTTTCCCAGAGAGCTGATGTTCTCAGAGAAAGAGGCTGCTGGTGGTTGAGCACTGATCAGGCTGTGGCTGGACCAGCCCCTGATGGTGTCTCGTGATGGGCAAACTTTTGTAAAGCGAGGGCAGAGAGTAGGCAGCGAGGATTGTTGCCAGAGCTGTCACGACCTGCGAGATCGGCAAGGCGCTGATCAGCATCTCTCCACTCCTAGCCCCCCTTCTCTTCTCTTTTTCCTCTCTCTCCCTCTCCCCTGTTTTGCCGGGGCGGAACTCATGGCGGGTTCACGCCCTCGGTCCACGCCTTCCCGGATCGTGCACACCTGGGCCTCATCAGACCAGCTGGTATATTAGAAGGAGGAGATCAGCTGTTCAACGCTGGATTGTTGTGAAGGCTCTTGTCAGTACACACCTAGCTCAAGTTTCCCGTGCCTCTGTCTCAGAGACTTAACGTGTTCCTTTGTTCCTAGATTCCCCGGACCCGTCCCCGTGTTTCCCTGTGTGGAGTGTGGAAGGAGTGACAGGTCGCTAGCGGAGTGGAGAGAGGCTGTTCTGAGCGCGTGTGTGATTTCCCCATTTTCCCTGGAGCCCTGGACCCCTGCCCCTCACGTCTTGTATATAGCACTAACCTCGCACTGTCTGTACATACACTTGGTGAAGATCTGTAATAAACAATCTCTGTTTGAACGCTACCCAGGAGTCCTGCGAGTGGATCCTCCAAGCAACCCGTGACAAGAGCAGTAGGGAGGCAGAGATGAATAGCTCCGCTGATCCACCACCGTAATCCCCTTTAATAAACTCTGCTGTCTGTTGAATGTGAGCTGCCACGGAGTCAAAGAAGTTGAGACAGTTTAAAACATTTTCTTTAGCCTCCTATCAGATTACAGCACGATGTATTTCAGTCTTGTAGTCTTTTAGCTGCAGCCATGAGCTGTATGACACTTTTCTCTATTAGGCTCAAACATAGAGACAAAGTTGTGCTATCACAGAAGGCTTTTAGTCAAAGAGTCAGCTCAAGAGAAGGCACAAGCTCTTCAGTTTATATTATTCTTATGGGAACCAGGGAAATGTTAAATAAGACATCTTGATTTTTTGTACCTGCTAACAATGTAAGTGTTTTTTTAGATGAAATTAAGATGTTTTCTAATGAAATCTGACCATCTTTTTTTGTCAGCGTTGTTAAAATATTTGTGCTGTTGACTGTCTAAAAGGAGAATAAAAGAAAAGGAAAAATATGATCTTTATTATTAATTTTCCTGAAATGTCAGTCGTTTGTTTGTGTTATTTGGACTAATAGCTGGTGGAGCCAGCAGCCATGGATCAAACAGCCTCTGTGTTCAGAGGTTAATTGTTATCAGGAAGTAGAGGCTTGGGTGTTTAGAAAACCTACTAAGAAATTCAATGCACTGGGTTCCTTGGAGGCAGCTGCTGTGTTCAATCAGAAGTCGGAGTGTGGTTTAATGCGTGTTTGGACGTGTGTGCTCATATTTATGAGGATGTGAAGGCTTGATCATTTGGAAAAACTGTAGCTCAGATGGCTATTTTTCCAAAAGGACTGGGGAAAGTACTTTGAAAGGAAAGCTTTGCAATGTATGAGTTATTTGCACTGGAGGAAGTTAAACTACAGCAAAGCTACTCAACGGATTCTAGTTTTCTTAAAGCTACTCAAAGTACCTTCAATTGGCAATACACATGTGTTCTGGTTAATACTGCTGCACTGCACCTAGACATATAAGATTTAAACTGAGGAGGTTAGTAAAATTAAATTACTGTGTGGTAGCTTTGACTCGTTGGTCTGACCATGCTGATTACATCACCTCCAAAATGGCTAAAACAATTTTCTCTTTCCAGAAAATGCCCTGCATGTTCCCATTTTGTCCTGATTGATGTTGTGAGCTGATTGTTCTGTCACATCTGGAGTACTGCCCAATTATTTGATCATGTGCTGCTGAAAACATCTACAAAAAACATCATCTTGTGTAGCACAAGCAGCCAGGGTAGTTCTAATGGATGCTAGTGTTTTGAATATGCATAAACAGCGATTCTGGGTTACTGCGAATGATAAGTAATGGGAAGTCCTCTGCTGTTCATGAGCACTGTTTAGGTGAAAGTTACACTTGGCCTTTGGAAACAGTTCAGCCATGAACAATAATAATAATATCAAAATCTAATAATAGAATCCTAATAACTAAACATGTAAATCCCTTCTTAAGTTGGCAGTCCATTTAACCCTGTAATACCAAGTGTATCATATTTAAAACGCGAGTTTTTTCCCCCCCCAGATTTCTACATCATCACTGTGATTTTTTAAAATCGTTAACGTCTCATACGACATGTCAGTGCTGCTTCTGTCCTGCATTGCTGTGTGTGTTTCAATGCCCCCACCATCCACCTGTAAGCTCCAGGGAAATACTTAGTTACCACCAATGTTGGTCAAGTTACTTGAAAAAAGTAATCAGTAACTAATTACTGATTACTTCCCCTAAAAAGTAATCCCGATACTTTACTGATTACTTATTTTCAAAAGTAATTAATTACTTAGTTACTTTTAAAAAACACAATTTACAACCTGAATAGGTGATAAAGCGATAGATCTTTCAGCCCAGTTCTACTTTTTCTGTATAATCCATCATACAAAATGTAATCAAATGAAAAAGTCTCTTTTTAAAACTTATTTTATTAGTTTTAATCTTTTAACTTTATGCATGAAGCAAAAATTTAATTATATGCAACATTCTCTGACTGGAAGAAATTTGATTAACATTTAAACCTATTTTCTGCACATTCCAGCACATAAAAGAATTTTTTTGTGTGTGTTTACACTCAGTCTTTCAAATAGATGCAAGTGAAACACAGCAGAAAATAAATAAAATCAAAGACTCAGCGGTCCTGTTGCTCTATTTTCACCTGTAAAGCAGGAGTGGGGTAGGCGGAGGTTTGCCCTGGTGCAGGTGTGCCGCAGCGGTCAGTGGAAGAATCCGCGAGTTTCTCAGTGAATTTCCCATTACGTCGTAGTGCACTCGGTGCTTGCTTGGAAGTTTAGGGGGTTTTTTTTCGCTGTAAAAGATGTTTTCTTCCCACGCACAACGGACACTAATGTTTTTGTCACTTTTTATGGAATCAAACTCAAAGTAAGGTCAGTACTTCCACGCGTTAAACGCTGCACGCTCATACTCTCCATACATATCCATTCTTGATCTACACACAGCTGTTGTCACAAACATCACACTCGCTTGCATCATTGTCATAAGACATTCTCGCAAAAAAAATCACGGTTTTAGTAACGCAGTAACGCAGCGTTCCTACGGGAAAGTAACAGTAATCTAATTACCATTTTTGCAATAGTAATCCCTTACTTTACTCGTTACTTGAAAAAAGTAATCGGATTACAGTAACGCGTTACTGCCCATCTCTGGTTACCACTTCTCAATTTATATGTCAGATATTTGCAGGAATGATATGTTTAAAGCCCAGAGACTGAACTCTGTATTCTGCTGCTATAATAAATCAACATCTGTCTGAACTGTGCAACTCTGCAAAAACCAGCAATTTGTTAACAAATGGTAGAATTTAATGTACAAATACATTAAATTCTGCCATTATTAAGAAATAGCACGTACCAACGTTTTCAAATGTTTGTTAAAAAAGAGTAATAATCAATATTTAAAACTAACTGACATTTTAAACATTCAATTTACCTCCACTAGTTCCAATTTTCTGATGCATTAATACACAAAAAAATATGTTTCACAAGTGTATTTCCAAGATTTTTAAGCCTGTCCTCAACATAAGAATCTCCCTCTGGGCTATCACGGTCAGTTTTAACACCCTCACATTCATGTGTGTTCTTAGATTTGTGTCTGACGTCTTTAGAACAGAGAGTGTATTTACTCTAGGCTTGAATTGCTCACGAGTAACAACATCGCTTTTGAACGACTCAGTGTCATGTATTTACTCAAGTAATGCCATGGCGGAGGTTTATCCAGGATAACGCTGTCACTGTGTGAGCACTAAGCAACACCCAACTTTTGGGCCTTAACACAAAGGCCAATTGTGTGGTGGTGGCGGCCTGACGAATGGGTACACTTGCACATCAGTCTGGATAAAAGGGAAATGTCTTCTTCATTTATTGAATTTAAGTGTAAAATGAACAGCTAATAATAAAAAAAGATGAAAAAATGATTAAGCTACTTGATTCAAAAAAATATACCAGCAGCAGGTAAAGTTTAATCAGATGTTTGCCACTCTACTTTATTATTCATTTGTCATGGTATTTAGTATGTTTATCCAGGGAAAATAAAGGTTGTGGCAGGATTTGAATCTTTTCTTGGTTTTACATTTTATTTTATTGCTTCTTCTTCTTCTGATCAAACAAAACAACCAATCTGAAGACAGACTACTGAGTTAGCAGATTAATTGAGTAACAATAAATACATTATCTTAAAACATGCTGTAATTATCTTTAAAAAAAATTGCTTAAATTCACAAACATTTACAAAGATTTTGCTTAAATAGATGGGCCAAGACAATATTGTTGCCACAGAGAATTCAACATGTTCGGCCAGTGAGACCATTATTACCACGTGACCACCTTTATTAAAAGCATGCAGGTCTTACACTGGGCTATAATCCCCAAAGAAGATCTTCTGAAGCCACAGTACTGAGGCTGTGCTGAGCACGCAGCAAGCCGGCTTTCTCCAGACAGTATCGATATTCCACAGAGAGAGAAAAATACCCTCACTGCTTTTGACTGGAGGTGAGAAAAAACAGCAGTAAGACCCTGGTCTGATTTTGGTGAACTTTTCATTTTGCCTGAGGTGAACCAAAGTTGGTATAATTTACTTCTTCAAAGTACAAAATTTTAAAATGATATGAATACGAGTTATCTGCTCCACAACCTAATGAGACATGAGGAAGCTGTCAGGCTTCAGTTGTGTTGGAACTGCAGTGGGTTTCGGTGACAGACGTTTAAAGCCGAGCCAGGGGAGATATAAACCTCAGCCAATCGCAACACTGAATAGCGTTGATCCCAATCATTCACCCACCGCACCACAAATGTGTTTTCATTTTGCATCAGCATCTCATTTAAGCCCACATGGAGCTAAATCCTCTGTAGTTTTAGCCATGAGAAATATTTGAATATAAATTATAGCTTTTATTATTTTTTCACACAAATATGCTGCCTTTAACAAATAAATGTTCCTCTGTAGAAGGTGACATTTTTCATGCACTATTAAATCTCTGCAATGTGGGAATATGACTACTCCCGTTTGTGTCGGTGGTGACGAAGCAGGGCTTCTCTTCCAAAGAAGCCATTTCCTGTTGAGGATATTACTTCCACGTGAGCCCGTGGATATGTCCTTATATAGATTTCTTCTGAATGCAAACACAATCAGAGAATGAAACGCAATGATAACTCTTTCCCTAAAACTTTATGCTCCAAAATTTTCCAGGAAAAAAGAAAAAGAAAACACATTTAAATGTAAAAGAAGAGGTTTGGTGATAAAAGAAGAAGAGAAGGAGGTATTATGTAGAAAGAAATATTGTTCTGACTGAATGCTCTACTGAGGCAGAAAAGCAGAAACTCTAACCGCAAATAATAAAGGCTGCTACGCATAATTTGGTGATGCATCGTGTCAAACGCTTGAATTATTGTTGCCAGATGTTTATTCCACTCTTCAAATTTGATTACGCCTTTCTACTTTTTGGGCAATTCAGTGTTAAATGTTAAATGCTGTTGTTAGTACTTTGACTCAGAAGCGCCACAAAAACAAATGAATAAGTAAATAATCAGGCCGCCTGGTTCACTTGAAGTTGTCGTCAAGGTCATCGGTGACACTGGCTGCTTTTTGTGCGTCACCAGCAAATGCTCACTCACAACCACTGCTGAATCACTTTTTAGTCATGCTTACAGCACAGTCTTACTGAATGCACTCAGATGTTTGTATTTTAAACAATAAAAGTCATTATAGGTACTAACTGCGAAAACAGAATTTTACTTATTGTGTTTTTTACATAAAGATTTTTATACTATTTTATCGATACAGATTGCCGTTAGGACAATTTGTTACTTCTTATGGCATCTGTCATTTCCCAGTAATCAGTAATTCTAACAGTAGGAGTATTTGAGTAATCTATCCATTAAATCCAGTGCTTTAAGAAGATACATTTAGTGTCACAACACAGAACTTCGTTTTTCGCTGATTGGCGGTTGTTTAATTGCCCATTTAAAATCTTGTGTTATGGTTGAAAAATATTTCCAAAAAGAAAACTTTCACTGACGTTTGCAACGTCATGAGGTGCGACCATCTGCTTGATGTCCTTAATGAACATCTGCTGGAATTTCCAACAGGTGGAAGCCTGTTTACAACATTTCTTTTTTTTGTTTTGTTTTTGGGCATCCTTTCATTAGTTACAACAGAACTGCTGAAATGATCTACCATGTTGTACAAAATGCAAACTAAGGTAAGGTTGTACTTGCAACCTTACACTTGTTTTAGTGGTGGGTTTTCAGGCTTTTCTAGTTAAGGTTTATTCTTACTTACAGGCAGGTGTTTTAGTGATGTCACTGGCAAGTAATAGTAATCTATGAGGATGACCTCTGGAGTACCTCAGGGGTCTGTCCTTAGACCTCTTCTGTTCTGTTTGTACCTGTTAGCCCTGAAGCATGACATCCACAGTCATACTGTGAGTTTTCACTCGTATGTGGATGACAGAAAGTATCTCTTTGACAGTCCTGAACTTAATGCACTGAACGACTGAATCCAAGATTTTAAATGGTTGGTGCCACAGAATTTCCTGCAGATAAATGTGGATAAGATGACCATAATCGTTATGTGGCTTGATGCATTTATCAGACTCACTACAACAGACCCGAGGTCCTCATCTTTAATGTTGGGTCAATATTTAAAAAAACAAACAAAAGAAAACTCAGCATCATTTGTGATAACGACTTCAGCCTGAATAAGCAGGTCAATTCAGTTGCTCAGTCTTGGAGACTTTGATTCATAATTTTATACAAAAGAACGTTTACCTCTTTTAAAGATATATGCATGTATATTTTGGTGAGCTTGCTGTCATCTTTCAAGTCCATCTTAAAGACATGGGGACGGTTGTGGCTCAAGAGGGTAGAGTGGGCTGTTTATCAACTGAAAGGTTGCGAGTTCGATGACTGGCTCCTCCATACTACATGTTGAAGTGTCCTTGAGGAAGATGCTTAACCCTGAGATGCCCCTGATGCGTCCATCACAGTGTGAGTCAATGAATATTAGGTTGAAAAGGGGAAAAAACACTTATATGAATATGTGTAAATTAGTAAATGAGGCTTTGAGTGTTTAACTTGAGTAAAGAAATTGCTATGCAAATACTATTTACATATTTTTACAATTAGTCCTTTTCTGTCCCTCTACTTTGAGTTATTTCTATGTTTTTATTTAAGTTAAATATATATTTGCTTTTAATAAAGTTGTTTTCCATTTTAAATTTCAAACATTCCTCACTTTAATCTCCGGTGTTCCTATAGCTCATTTTATTTAATTTTAATCTCTTTTTAATGTTGAGAAACACTGTAACTCTGATTTTGAAAGTTGCTATATAAATAAAGTTTATATTTATTATTATATGACACAAATGGTGCCTTTGCATGTCTGCAAACCCCTCGTACATAATCAGAAGTTTAAGGTTCGTATTAAAATGACATTCTGATGTATGACATCAGAAAGGTTCCAAGAAACCCCAAGAAATGTAGCAGTTATCAACAATAACACCTTATAAAAGCATCTTATAAGGGCTAAGACTGTTTTAAAATGGGTAATTCTGTATAATTAACACCAGAAACCAGAGATATATTAAATAAAACAACACAAAATACACTTGATGCTTTAGCTCTCAAGTTGTCCCACTGCCAGACTGGAGAAAAGAAAGACACACTCACATGGAATTTTGTTCAGCTCATTCATGAACTTGTCCTTCAGCTTGGAGAAGGCTTCATCCTTCTCGCCTGTGCCCGGGCCGGCCATGTTGGTGGTGTTGGAGCCAGCCGTGGAGGAGGAGGGGGTGGTGGGCGCGGGGGCGGCCGCCGCCAGTGCTTCCCTTCGACTTTCATTCATTGTGGCGATGCTGGGCAGCCAGGCAGATGCTGGACACGAGGAGAAAAAGAAAGAGGAAGCAGAATCAGTTAGATTTTTTTTTTCTTTTGCTGCTGTGACAGATGCATGTCAGAGGCAGCGTGCACGCCTTGTCAGATGACTGAGTTGACGCAGATCGTGTGAGCAGCTGCCGGCTCAGCCTGAGTAAACATCAGCTGGGGTCCAGGATGAATTGGCCAGCAGTCTGAATTCAGAACAAAGCCACTCAGTCACTGCTTAAACCCCAGATTAACATCACAGAGCGAAGATAGAATTATTATTTATTACTCTCATGCGGTAAAGACTGTGAATCTCAGCTCTGCTGGCTCCATCAGAAACTGTGCTTTCACAGGAAAACTGAAAATGTGCTACGAGTTCAATCTTACACCAAGCTCTTGGTACACAACAGGTGTATTTACTTTACACACAGGTGTTTTGTGAACGGACAGAAGGCAGCGCTGTGTCTCTAAGGTTAACTGCAGCTTTGTGTGTGTGTGCAAATCCATGTACTTGCACATGTACTGTGTAACTTCTGAACATGTTAATCATCACCTCACTCACCGCCGAAGAACAACAGCTGGCACATGTATTAATAAGACACTAAAAACTCTATGATATTATAAATACCACGATTATAACATCGAAGTGCTGAGCCTGCCACTCTTTTTGCTCGTCTAAATAACATTTAAAATGGGAGTTGCAAAAATTCAACTGCACATAATATACAAAGACACACAACAAAAAAAAAACAAACATGCCTTCCTCATCATATTCTTTCTGATGGTTTAGGTTTCAATCTTACTGCAAAGGATTTCACGTTCATGTTCATTACCAGTGCTGTCAAAAGCCGGGACACTGTAACCACCAAGCACTAAAGCAGAGACTTGGCTTTCTAGATTTCTTTTTTTTTTAGCCTTAATAAAAATGTTTTAACTAAGCATGCACTGATGTATCAGCTTGAATGGGAACAGCTCAGTTTTATCTATATAGCCCCAAATCACAGCAATAGTTACCTCAAAGTACTTTATGTTGTAAGGTAAAAATCCCCAACAATCAGACAACCACCATTGATCAAGCACTTGGCGACAGTGGGAAGAAAAAACTCCCTTTTAATAGAAAGAAACTTCCTGCCAAACCAGGCTCGGGGAGGGGTGGCCATCTTGGGGGTGAGGGGATGGGGGCAGAACAAAAGACTGAGAGAGTGCAGTAGAAACATTCATTATGGGAAGCCTCTCAGGAGCCAAGGCTGACTGCAGCACAACTAAGGGATGGCTCATGGCCACCTGATCCAAAGTCAGCTGTATGCTTTGTCAAACTTTGTTTTACTTAGGAATAATGGCTCTTCACCATACTGGTGTCATTTATAATGAATAATAAAATGTGTAAGAAAAGTAATGAAATGTGTCTTGTTTGTTTAACATGGCTTTTTTGTCCACTTTATTTGAGTTGTACCACTAATCTGCTGAACATCTTTCTCAGACAACATCAGACTTGGTATATTTGACAATACTGAATGGGCAGAGTTTGTGCAAAGCTGATTTAACACTACAAAAAGTAATGTTCAAAGATGCTGTGATAAACAAATGAAATATTTCGAAAGTGTTCCTTTTGATAATCAGGATTACTGAATTTTCTGAAACAAAGGGAAAAGAAACTCGAATAAAGCAAAATAGATAAACAGAAAAAAGTGGTATCTGCCAATTAACATCCAAGAATTTCACAATTAGTGGATCCCTGAATAAAAAACTGGTTTGATAGGCATAATCTCAAACAGGAATGTTCGTTTTACAACATAAGTGATTGTTAGTGTGTGTGCACATCTTTGTTTTTCTGGTGATGTGTTGTATCCTGATGGGAACTATTTATTGTCTGCTCCCACAGTGCAGGTTGTAATTTGGCTCTGTCACCAAAGCACTCCATGAGGATAATGGCATACTAAAGAAAACCACTCCACAGAAAAGATTGATGGCCTTATTTTCGTTCTTTGCCACAGTCACTGCTTGTTATGCTCACATTTTCCATTTACAGTGCTGTTTCATATAAGGGCACTGCACGGGTTCTGACAGACAGGCTGTTAAAGGTTTCGATGTAACTGAAAAAATCTCAGTGTAAGCATTCAGTATTGCCTTTAATGATATTCATCTCTTAAACTGAAAGAGCTGAAAACAGAACTTGGTGCCAATTCACCCTAATGCAATCTTTACAACCACGACAGAAAGAAAGGTTTAGCAAAGTGATTTCCAAGTTATTATTTTACGAATGTATAAAATTTGGTTTATAAAGGCAGGTAGGACGTTTGCACTTCAATTAAATTACGGATGCAAAGTGTCTTCTAAGTATTTGTCATTTTCTGAGGGAGTAACTAAATTTAGCCACTTTAAGCTTCATTTGGGTGTGAGTAAGAAGAAAGGAACCTGTTTCATTACTTTGGGATTATTTAAGCAGTTGATCTGCTTCACTATCACATCCTGATAAGAGAAACCTATTATCTACTGATTCTCTTCTTTTTCTTAACTCTGAGTGTAGTTGGAAGGGCAGGATTGATTATTTCCCACTCTGTGTTTTTGGAGTTTTCACAAGTCTGGCTTCACTGTTTTAAAATCTACTTTACTACTGCTACTATTGAGACTGACAGTAGTGACAACCACCTTTTTTTTTTGTAATAAAGTACAGTCATCTAAACAAAATTATTCAGCCATCAAATACACCAAGTATCATTCTTGTGGAATAAATAACTTGCAGTTAAGATGCAATCTGTTGCCTGACAACTGGAACCAAGAGGCAATGAGGCTTTAAATGTGGGTGAATATTTTATCTCAGTTTGCAAACAGTGGAGCTCTCATTTCAGTCCAAAAGCTATCAAATGTACTTTTCTTTTCTTTTCTTTTAATAAAATTCTCAGTGCCGTTAGACGAGTTTCTTAACTGAAGCTGAGTCTTCATTTTGAGTGTCTCACTCTGTTCAACTGCAAGTTGAATCAAATATCTTATCGGTCAATTGTGTGGGAGAAACCCAAAGCATTTAACTTTGGGGTCCTGCAGACATCCAAACCAAGCAAGACAGGCTTTTCACACACACAATCATCCCAGGGGGTTGCAGAGAATGGCCCTAAAGAAAAAAGGAAAAAAAGAAAACATCTAGTGGGTGGCAGAAACACCATGTTCGTGGCAGAGGTCAGTAAAGAACGACCAGGCTAGTTTGAGCTGATTGAAAGGAAACGGTAGCTCACATAACCACTTGCTACAAGCATGGACCACAGGAAAAGCAACTCTGAACACACAACACAGATGAAACAGATGGCCTACAGCAGTAAGACGACACCGGGTGTCTGTCCAGTCACCTAAAAATAGGAAACTGGGGCTACAGTATGCACAGGCTCACCAAAATTAGATGTCAGGAGACGTGAAATATCCAAGCTGTTGTCTTAAATCTTGCTTTCTGCCAGAACAGGGTAAAAGGAAAGCGCAGGTTCTGATTAACAACAAGAAATTCACAAATTGATCGAGCCAGCAATCAAAGCTGCTTTAAATCCATTTGTACCAGCTGCCACAGCCTAAGACTATGTCTTTCTCCTTTTGATCGTTGTGCACCATTGTCTAGCTCAGTAAGACAACTCATGTCAGAAAGCTCAGATTAGTTCATAATGCTCAAGTTGTCTCCGCAGTCACTAGATCACAATCCTTTGGGATGCTGTAGAAAAGGTTTGCAGCAGGAGGACGTTTCCCATAAATCCTCAGCAACCGTCAAATGCTATCATGCAAATACAGAAGCAAAAGCTTGCTGAACCTAAGCCGCAAAGAAGCGAGGCAGTTCGGCGTGAGGTGTAACTAATAAAGTGAGTGTTGACTCTAAATACATTTAACCTGTCTGATGCTTCAAGAGGATAAAGACTATGTTTAAGCACTTCTATGATACGTTCACATTAAACCGAATACAAAATGGCACAGACTGCGTGAAGGAGCGAACTGTAAACTGCTATTTACAGGCAGAGACAGAAGTGGTATATATATGTATGTGTGTATATATATGTATGTGTGTGTATATATATATATATAGGGCCGATGAGATGCACTGAGATGCAAAGTGACGTTAGTCCAAGAATAAAACCGTAGAGCTGGAAATGAGCACAAAAAGTCGCTCTGGATTTTCTGAGAGTGGAATGCAATTTGTTTTTCTTTATTAGAAGATGTATATATCTAATACAAACCAGTCAGTTGGCAGAAATCTGACTGAAAGCAGTCAACAAGTCAACAATGACCCGAACAATGACCTGTCATTAAACCAGCATACTGCTTTCAAACGGGGTTACACAGTAGGTGTGAGAGAATAAAAAATCAGAAGGCTACGCTCCTATTTCTGACAAGAACAAAAACACATCATCAAAAATAAGAAACTGTATAAGGAATTAGTCAGAGCAAATAACTACTCACTAGCAGCTAACACATACTGCCAGACGGTCCAAATAGCACTGTTCCCCAGCTTCTGAACTCCAGTGCTGATGAGTGATTGGCATTGGCTCCTAAGGAGAAAAGGAGGGTAGCACCTGAGTCAGGGAGAGAGAGCAGTAAGGCAGAGCCTTACACAGTCTGCCTGCAAGGGCCCCAAGACTAAAATCTACTTTTATTTTAAAACCACTAAATCTGCCACTAAGGAAATGAAGCAGAGAACAATGAAAGCTCAGGCAGCGGCAAGCCCCATGGTGGCCAGCTAGTTTGGCCAGTAGCTCCGCAACCAGCTGGGACAATTAACATCAGAGCAACCGTCACTCAGCAGGCTGAGCTGATTGGTAGTAAGAACCCAATACGCCGTTGGTTCGGCACAGAGGTAGAGTCTGTGAGTGAGACGATGGAAAAATAAACTAGGAGAAAAAATACCTGCTGACTACTACAGTGCTTTGGGCTCACCCAGGATTACAACTGGTGGTGTTCACCAAAAGTAGCCAATGAGGGATCTTATTATGGGGCTAGCTTGCCAGAAGTATTGGGATGGGTTGCTGTTCAAAGTAAGGAGAGATATGAGGGAATAGCAAAGAAGGTCTGCCTTTTGGGGGATAAAACAGGGCAAGTGTCACTGATTACAGGGCTCTGTCCTGAAATACAACTGTTATATAGTGAAATAACAGGGCATCTGATTGCATAAAGTATCTCTGACCAATTATATAATAGATTTTTTTTGTTTTGTTTATAATGGGGTGAGTGCTGCTGATAACAGTGGTTAGGTAGATACGCTAACAGGAGTGAGTGGCTGATAACAGAAAGGTTTTTGGCTGCTAACTGAATATCGATAATAAATGTTCTGTTGTTTATTTAAAAAAATAAACTTATATTGAGCTTGTAAGCTAACAGCCACTGTTTGTCACATCCCATCTGCAGTGATTGTTTGTCAGGGGTTTTAAATTGATAGCCTCCATGTTTGTATTGGATTTTTATACTTTAAAGTCTTCAAAATAGCTGTGGCTAGAAGTCCTGCGTACATTGCATGGGTTATTTGAAGGTTTAAACATGTAGATATTGTGCTTGTAAAGGAATTAACACCAAGTTCACCTAAACAGGGTGGGTGTCTGAACTGTTCTTTTCATCAGTCCCTGAAGTTTGAATTGTGCGGCCTTTTCCACCAGCAGGGTCACCATCCTCAATTAAATTAAACAACCTTTATTGAAGGATAAGGGTGGATGGAGTAAGTAAAGAGGAAAGTGGGGATCAACAAGCAGCGTCCAGGCTAGGCAGAACCCCAAAGAAGGCATTGGCAAGAAGCCGTGATTAGTAAGTGTTACCTTTACTTTGTTTGAGAGAGAGCGGGGCAATCTTAGGAAATGAAGTGAAGGTCACCGATGCACTGGAGGAGATCTGGGTTGGTGAGATTGTTAAAGTACTCTGAGTAGTGTAAGAATCCGAAGAAGGCCAATGGGAACATGGATTTTAGTGTGTGTAACGATATTTGAAACGGAAAGTGAGGCAAAAAATCTCAGGCTGATCATCTTTTGTTTTCTGAGTAGATGGTTCATTAAAAAGGAAGAAATTCAGATCAAATTATTCATATTCTCGTCTGGCCCACTTGAGATCAAATTAGGTATGGGCCCATGAACTAAAATGAGTTCAACACCTCTGCTCTACATTTAAGTAATAGCTAGAGATGGTTGCTATTTATCTTCACCTCGTCTTCTTTGATAAAACAGCAGGTACTTGAATTTGCTTCAGTTGTATTTCAGAGTCATCAAGTGGATCTTTTAGGGTTTAATCTTCAAACGCGATGTTGACAACTCTGTCAACAGGTGTCATAAGAGCAATGGCTGCAAGGCTAACACACCTTTAATTGGGTCTGGTTGGTTTAATTAAGCTCAAACCCCCTTTGTTCTCAATGAATATGAATAAAAAGCACCTGTACTTTGTTAGCGCAGTGTTGCGTTCACAATCACTACATGTTTGCCAGCTGCTGGTTCCCAACATACTGCAAAAAGCATGATATCGCTGCACTCTCCAGCTCTGTTTTTAACACTTGACTAACACGTCTTTAACAGCATCTTTCTCTATCATCAGATATTTTTGAGAGGTGTCATGAGGCCAGCTGCTGCAGAAAAAAACAAAAAACAGAGTGACTAGTAAAAGATAATCTGCAATCAAAGCAAGAACAAGATTCATATCAGATCTTTTAATTTCAGTAAAATGTGACAATGAGCCTTAAAAATACCCTCAAAACAAAACAAAAAACCAGCCATTGGTTACCTCCGCCCTCTCAACGTACCCCTTGGTTACACGGCCGCCTACACATGTCCATGTTCGCTCAGCCTCCCTTTGGTCTCTCTTTGAAATGTTGCAAGGTGAATGTGGGGGCTGATCCGCTGAGATGCCTGCTTGGCAATGACACAGATACTTCAACGCAGGCGAGGACTTTTAGGGAGAACAATGACGAGTGCGTGTGGGAGGCTTCTATCGAAAAAGACCTGACCATGGCCTGAGAAGAACACAGGCTTCCACTCAGTGTTTCTAAGTGAGCTCTATGGCTCATGTGTGAGACAGCAAAACATGCATGATGTATCACCATGATTGTACAGGGATATGTAATTCAGGGAGATTTACTTTAGTCCTTGTCAGCCGTGGAATATATAATAACCATAAAAAGCTGTAAAAGTGCCACGTAGATCACTTTTACCTTAACCTTCCTTGTAGCTTCATTCAGAGATCCCCGCTACAGTGTCAGAGAGAGCCATTTCAGGCATCAGCCTTTAACATAACTCAAAATATATTTGTTGCACTGCAGCCAACAGGAATCTTTAGCACTGATTCTGGTAAAGAGTAACTACGCTACTGAAGTTTTAGTTTAGTTAGCCTCTGTCTGCTGCAACTTCCAACGAAATCTCTGGATTTGAAAAAGTGAAAAGGCAACACAGTTTTGAAAAGAAAGATAATTAAGAAAAGGGGATTCTAAACAATCCTGTTTCTCTGTGAACTCCATGAGACATTCGTAATTTTGTTATCTGTAGGATCGAATAAGCAGACGTCTTTCTGAGGGGTGTTTTTGACAGGAGGAAATTAAGGGGAAGGCTTGGGTAGAGTGGAGGGAGTACCCTCCTCAGTGCATCATTGTCAATATAGATGAGTTAAATAATATAATATTCTTGATTTCTTTTACTTTGCAAAGGTGAACTTCAGTAAATCAATGGGTGAAATACTGTTGGCATGCAAAGTTGGCAGATCCTGAGTTAAATTTGTTCAACTCAAAGAAGATTGATTTAGACGACTACGAGTGATAAGTGTGGGGTATTGCTGATTGACATATGACTGGGTATTAAAGACATTAGCGGGATACCTAGCGACCAACTGTCAGTGACAAATCAATGCAAGATGAGCAAATCTCTTCTTGTGTGGACGAGGCTTTATGCTTCTGATTATAAAGGCAGGAGGTCTGGCATAATTAAAACTCTTTGAACTTGCCGAGTTTCCAAACTTTTTGGTCAAAGACAGTTTTGTTTGGTATTGATTTCTGATTTCTCACGTACCCCCCTCTGGGTCCCCCTTTTCCCCACTCCATTTTAAAAATTCTAGCCTAAGTAAGTATTCAACTCAATAAATAAATGACTTGTAAAACATAATTGCCTAGTAGCTCCACAAAGTGGTGTTTTCCCCCCTTTTTGTTGTGTTGAGCTAGATTTAAGAGCTGCACACAGAAACCCAGGAGACCCATTGCTTGTGAGTGGTAGTTCCTCAGAGACCTGACATTGTATCTCAGCGCTGAGAACACCAGAGTAAATCTCCATTTCGGTGTCAAATCTCTTGCTAGCTCTTCTTCAACACCACCACAGTCCTGCATTATTTATTTTGAAATATTATTCCCACCTGAGGATTAAAAAAAACCCTTCATAATCTGATCTTTTTGTCTAGATTCTTCAGCATTTATAACAAAAATCATTCTAAATAGATGATATTTGGCGCATCTAGTAAGTAATTCCTATGAAATCCAACCTAGCAGGAGTGCTACTGCAAATTTTAGGGAAAAGTAGCAAGAGTGCTCATTCAGACATGAAGCTGAACGTTCAAATGTCATCAGATTAATGAAAAGAGGTGCACGCCTGACAGGGTCCTTTTCTTAGGTAATAATAATTACCCTGAGGTATTTGGCAGACAGTAGGTGCAAATTTTTATGTAAATGACGCCATTATAATTAATTAGAAACCTTTCAAATATCCAGAAAGAGACACGCATCTGAATGAAATAATGCTCCAAGCTTTGATTTTACACGATTTTCTGTCGGCTCTTGTGAGAGCGATGCTTCTCAGTCCAAAATGTCACATGAAAAGTTGACCAACTACGAGCAGTGCGTGTGAAGGACCACCCATGGCGTCTGTTATGCCTCTCACATCAGCCCTCACATCGCGAGCAAAAGTGAAACATTAATTCAGCTCATATTTGTGTCTTAATGACTTCCTGCCCATTCAAGCATAAGATGACAACTTCCGTATTATCTCCAGTGCTTCACAGCAGGTCCAAGCGAAACCCAGTCTCATTTAGAGTGGAAACGAGCTTATTTATCTTTACAGAGAACCAGAGAGTGTTGACCTTTTTCCTTCTCAGAGGGCTGTCATCGCGATGTAATCAAACTGTAGCTCCATTTCAACGCAAAGTTGATGTCCGTCCCGTCGCTATTACATCTCACTCGGTAAACAGCATTAAATAATGTTCTTGTTTTTGAACAAAATGGCTGTACTTTCCTTTTACAGTCACACTGCAGCTTGTCCTTTCCAACCCAGTGATGACGTGTAAATCTTTCCATCTTGTAAGCTGTGGTGAAAGCAAGCCGAAAGAGCTAATTCAAATTCAAGGAGAGAAAAAAGAAACACTTAGGAGATACTACTGTAGCAATTGCTCTAACCTTTTCTCAACTTTATCTGTCACTCCCACCAGGACACAATACGCTGCTTGTTTTTTTTTTTTTCTTCTTTTTTTTTGACTCAGCCATCTCTTTAGAGGTGTACCGCTCAGGTGTAAAACCCCAACCCAATTACAGGGCCGCCAGATGGCCCAGCAGGTCCCCAACCACAGTTGTGATGCTGGCACACTGCTCCCTCCTATCACCTCTCTCTCTCTCTCCTTTGCTAACTGGGTCAGCTCCCTTGCTCCCCAACTCCCTCTATCATCCCTGCGAGCTTCTTCATCATGCGTTCATGTTCTCCTTCCTCTCTTAAAGCCTGCACTAATCGATTCCTGCCTCCTTAAGATGGACTATAATAAACAATTAACATAACATAACATAAAAAAGAGATCAAAGGCAAGATGAAGATGATGGAACGGATTACTACTAAACACAGTGACTACAGAGATGTTTGCGAGCCCTTCTTGAGAAGATTTGGACAGCATGTTGGTGTCATGTGGAATGGTCTGCTCCCCACTGGGTCTAGCTTTGGCAAGTTTCCTCACTGTGCTGGGTGTTACAGCTCATGCTGTTTAAGGGAAGTGAAAAACCAGCCAAACTCAGGTCTAATGGTGCCATCAGATTCGATATTATTCACAGTTCACACAGGAAAGTACAGAACAGTACAGAGAGCACGGCGCACAGTCTTTTTGTCGATATTATGATTCAGTCCTCAAAGTAAATTGTCTGAGAATTGGCAGATATTGATGTGCCTGTTGCTCTATGACAGCATAATTTATATAAACTTAATACAGAATGCAGAAATGATCGCTGTTGTCTTGATAAATACAATATGTGCATTATGTACCTTACAATAGAGAATTAATAAGCCTCACATCTCAACCTGAATGTTTTTTAAACTAAAGAATGGGTCATACAGGTTTGTGATCAACCCCCGCAAGCCAGGGAAAAATGTGTATTGTTGGTCGGCAAATGGTTTTTGTCGCTAGGTAATATCAGTTGCAAAGAGGCATGTGAATGCTATTCCTCCTTGCGATTGCTTTGATAAGTTAGTTAGAAGTGCTATGTTCTCTGTAAACACTTGCTAAATACTCACCAAGCGGGAAACGTGTAACCCAAACTGGAAATGGAGATCATTCGCCTTCAAAGTAAAAGCACCACCTTTTGTCATTTGTTGGTTGTAGCAATAAGACAGCTTTTACTTTGACTGCAGACACTTTCTCAAGTTTCACTTGTGTTGGTGAGTATTTGCACACAAGTTGGCATCTTCAGGCAAACTACAGGCGACCACAGCAATCTGCTAGCAACCAAAGGAGTCACAACACTACAGCAAGTCATTAACATTTTCTATTAGGAGAGCATTTTTGTAGTTTGTAGCCAATAGCAGCAGCCAATAATTTGCTCTTATTTAACATGAACTTTACACCAGCTAAATACTCAAAGCCTTTATGATGAAGATTTGAAAAGCTTTTTGAAAAATACCTTCCTTTTCATAATCATATATTATATTTCTTTAGTTTCTTGGTACAAATGGAGGTATAAATATAATAAAAGAAAAACAAAATAAACAAACTGTTTGCATAATCATTATTTTAAACACTGTAATCGGCTCTGAATTTCACAATCACAGAAGACTGCATAACTTTTAATTTGGATTTATTTTATAACAATGTTAATGAAATCATATTATATGGCTTCACTAAACGTGGCAGTCTTAGTCATTTACCAGTGAACGGTTGCTTGGAGGTTTCAAACCAGTCACAGATTTGATTAAAGCATGGGAATTCCTGCTGTTCAAAGCAATCCTCAGGACGACACTCAGCGACTGCTTTGCAGATCTGAATAAACTAATAATCATAGCAAGGACACTTGTTTTGATCCAAAGGGAGTGCTAACTGTGTAATTACAATAAATGACACAGGAAAAAAAAATTAAATTAAAGCTTGTGTTTGCATGCATAATAAATTGCTGCATCAACCAATTAAGACCATTATTTTGAGCTGGGGAGATATTTAGCAAATTAAGTTTTTAAGCAATTCAAAGCTTTAAAGTAGGGATGCATGATTGTGAAATTGTAAGGTTGATAACAATGGTTAAACTAATTTTGCCAATGGCGATACTGATGGTTGTTTCACTTCGTTTTGTAGTTCATTTAGGCCTTCAACACACTTCAAATGGACACGGATTCAGTCATACAAGTTTGAATTGCAGATAGAAGGATGCAAAACTGATGGGAAAGGAAAGCCATTAGTGCCACTAGTGAAGGTCTTCTTGTGTCAATAGGACTGTAGCAACAAGAAGAACATGGAGAATGTCGGCAAACGGATCCGTACAGCCTTGCTTTAAAGATGAAATTTTATGATCCTGCTGTTATGACTCATTATTGAATGAATTTATTTTTTTCTCTTGACATCAGTATTATATAGCATTTAGCAATGCAAGGTCTCGAATTAGTCATCAATGCCATGTTGGTAAATGGCAGTAAGGCTTGAAAGTATTTTTAAAGAATAGTTAAAACCTTACCTTGGTTACTTAAGTAACCTTGCTCAGGGCGAAGACAACACTTTACTTCTAAAGTTTCTTCAGTCATATAAGAGATATTTTGTTTATTAAAGTCTGAAACTTTGTTTATAAAATCAATATATCGATGATGTCCAACACGTGGCAAAATGAAATCTTGATTTTTATTTATTTTTATTTAACAGGCATAATGACTAAAATGAGACTCGGTGCAATTCAGAAATGCGTCACTACATTTTCTTCAGTTCAGCACACTCTGCAGCACATGTAGCAGAGCAGCATGCAGTCGACAGAAGTTACTTAACCACTGTCTTCACTGTAGATTGTTACCTTGTTTCTGAAATATATATATATAAACACCCAGCACGCCCCTGCGGGCAGTTTATCCTTCAAGCT
This sequence comes from Perissodus microlepis, assembly GCF_051167445.1. NCBI lineage: Eukaryota > Metazoa > Chordata > Actinopteri > Cichliformes > Cichlidae > Perissodus > Perissodus microlepis. The sequence continues at coordinate 16,020,103 of NC_140477.1, read as the reverse complement.
CGGGTCCTCTACCAGAGGCCTGGGAGCTTGAGGGTCCTGCGCAGTATCTTAGCTGTTCCCAGGACTGCGCTCTTCTGGACAGAGATCTCCGATGTTATTCCCGGGATCTGCTGGAGCCACTCACCTAGCTTGGGAGTCACCGCACCTAGTGCTCCGATTACCACGGGGACCACCGTTACCTTCACCCTCCACATCCTCTCGAGCTCTTCTCTGAGCCCTTGGTATTTCTCCAGCTTCTCGTGTTCCTTCTTCGTGTTATATATATATATATATATATATATATATATATATATGTATTGGGAAGTTATCCACGCCCACAGATGTCTTCCTGATAAACATCATGTACTCATGCTCAACACATCTCTTTGATAATGCTAGCAAAGCAGCTAGCCACCTGCGTTATTAATGCTACAGCCACAACAGCCAAACAGCAGTTGATGGCAGCAGCAGTACAACCAAAATTATTGTGTCCCTGTAATCTAGCTGCCTTTGAAATGTTTGCTTCAAAAACATGAACCGGGTCTGCGACTACCTGCAGGTGCTGTCCTCAAATCAAGTAGGGTGCATCAAAATGGTGATAAAACAGCGATGAGATGGAGACAACCTGCTACCATTGTGTGAACAAACAGTTGCCAATCTGTTGATTAATATAATGATTAACAAGTTGTTTATCATCAAATTGGTCAAAATTATAAATAAGTTGCTGTTTACATACACACAGATTCACATTAAACAGAAATTTGGATAAACAACTTACATTCAGAGAATATCCAGAACCTCGTAGCTTTGGAAACAGAAATTAATCCAGGAGATGGTTTACTGCAAAATCACATAGGTGTTCGGCAACCTTGCTTTGATGCAGAATATAACCAGGTTGCTCAGATTGATTGCAAAGTGTCAGCAATCTGTTTGTGTTTATAAATTCGTCAGCAATTATTTGCAAACCTTCTCCAATCTGTCTGAGAGTTACTGCAGTTAGTCCAAGTCATAACACAGCAGACTGAAAGCTAGAAATAAATGAAGAATAATCCCGTCTTTTCCTGTGACAGCCTTCATACCACTTCTTCTCAGTTCTCTTATTACATTAGCTTGCTAGAGACTTGTGTAGTTACTATTGGCCACTGTAGAAATACTGTAATTGTAACTCTTTTTACTTAAAATGGGGATCAGCTCTTCTGCTTATATCTGCTGCTGCCTGGTCAGTATATTTGGTCGGTATTTCTTAAGTGGTTCCTTATTGACAACCAGCCAGTTCAATTCAGTTAAGGAAGAAAGACCTTCGGGACATTATAACCAGGAGCTGGCTTGCTTTGTGCATATAAATGTTTCTACTCAGTCTATTCATTCCAGTAGAAAATGAACATTTCATGCATACAATTTCAAAGTCAGCAGAACTCAAACTCCCACTGTGCTGCCTATTTCTCTCAGTCTATATTCACTCTCCATCAAAGAAAATCACAAAGAAAAATCAAGGGCTGTAAAAAAAAAAAAAAAAGTGTCATTACTGTTTCACAAGAACAAAAAAAATCCCTCAGCTTTATGGAGTGGCAATAACACGTCAAATATCAAAGTACTTCAGCCAATAAACAACCAAGAACTTAAAAATTAAAACTTAAGAAGCAGCACCACACTGATATTTGCATGTACAAAAACCTAGCAGCCCACCTCAACATTGGTAAAGTGGATAAGTTAGTGAACTGGCACGTTAATTACTGGCTGTCAGTCAAGTATCCACTACCATCTGCCAGGTGCTCATTTATTATAGGATAGTATTTCCAGACAGTCACACATATGCACACTGGGTGGGAGGGGTCTTTTCTGTATATAATCGGTCATGTAAATGATTGTCGGGTGAGCTGCCTGCAGTGAGCAGAGATAAGATGAGGTTGAGAAGGCCCGGTGGCCACATCCCCTTGTCCAGAGCACCCTCTTTACTCACCTGAAGCCAATCTCAGGGGGTAATGGAACTGGAAAAAGTTATTAACCCTGCTTTGCAGCCAGGGTTGGACAGCTCTATTAAGCCAGTGCACAAAGATTTCAATTACTGCCTCCAAAGCGCTAAGGAAAGTTAGAAAAAGCAGCCTTGTTGTCTGCAAAAGAGAAGGACTCCAGGGTCCCAGATCTGAGCAGCTCTTATCATTTGCTCTTGTTCTTTATGCTGTGTACGTACGGCACACTCCCTGAGTTGTTGGACGATATGTTCGGTCTATTTATATGACAAACATTGCAACGACGTACACTCCTGGTAAATGGGTCTGCCAGCCAGGGGCTAAATGAGAGGCCTGGGACTTAAGAGCAGAGTAACGGGTTGTAAAACCCAGAGGGATGTTGGATTTAGGTCCTGATACCGGACTAGAATTATGGTCCATTGATTTAAATCAAGGCTCAGCCAATTAAAAATGCAAACAGTCATTTTACAAAAGCCTTCAAACTAATCAAAGAGATTATGGTGCCTATTAATAGTGGAGAGTTCTTTTCAGATTTAAAAAAATGTCTGTTGTGGTTAAATGTCCTTCACCTGCAAAGATCTGCTGCTTTTACCTGCAACACGTTGGAATTATAGGCAATGCTATGGAGACACAATGTGATTACATGAACTTTTTAATTTGCTTATCTTTCATTTACAAGAAAATACTTGATTAACTCCAATCTGCTGGGCTGCTAAAAGGTTTGATAAACTCGAACAACCACGTCCACTGAGTAACTGACTGGAAGGGCTTGTATACACTCCTCGATTAATAAACGGTGTCTGAAGTAGTGACAGTAAAAGTTTTATTTCAACACGTAGCCTCCGTTTGTGGAGCACATGGTCATTGCTCAAAAGTTACTCTTGTACTGTTGGGGATTTTTGCTGGTCCACTCTGTCACTGCCCCCGCATTTACTAGACAAACTAGAGGGATCAGATATGGGGGTTTAAATCACAATGACAGATACGGTTTGAAGGAGCTTGAAAACCCCCTTCCTACCTTTAGCAACTCTTAGCCCCGGTTGCGTGCTTCGTTGGCTCCAAGTCTGGAGGAGGGAGCACGGAGGTGGTCGAGGACCGGGGCTAATACAGAGGTGCCTGGGGAGTTATGTCTGTTGGAATCAGTTTGATGTAGGAAGCGAGGCCAGGGGCCATGGTGCGACTACTGGTAGGTGAGTCATACGGATAAAGGGAAGGCCATTTGCTCAGCTGCTGCCTACCTCCAGGGTTACGCTACAGGGAAATCTGCCCAGCAACCACTAGCTGTGTGACAGGCTGGGAGAGGCAGGAATTCAGAGTTTTAAGAAGCCAGACTGGACTTCGAAGAACAGCAAAGATTTGCTCCAAAGGGTTAGAGAGAGAGTATTGGGTATTCTATGTTATACTCCTGTCTTTCCTAATGAAACTACAATATATGTCCTTATAATAACCACTCTTCACATTATTAAAAGGATACAGATGGATCTCTCTGGATTAAAAAGAAAAATGTGTCTGTCTTGAGAGGCTTGGCTTATTGTGTGTACTTTTTCAAAATTACACACTGAATCAACAGAACAGTTCTCTTTCATTGTTTTCGAAAGGTGGGGTTGTACACCTAATCTCCTAATAGTTAACTGTTTTTTTAAATATGTTTATTTATGTAGATTGGTGTTAAGATGTGCATAGACTATGGCCACACATGAAAACTGGTTAATATAAGAAACATAAGACTCAGGAGTCAGTGAGTCTTTGGCCTTCCACTAGAAGAAGAAATGCTTTATTAATTATGCAGTGAAATTCATTCTCACAGTTTAACCCATCTTTAATATTTGCAGCAGTGGGTATTTACTAGGGAAAAAAAAATCTAAGTCAGTGCTTTGGTCAAGGGCAATATGGAGAATTATTGGTAGGAAAACAGCTCCCAGTGGAACAGGGCAACCTTGGCAAGCCTTGAACCCTCCTGCCGTGAGGCAAATATGCTAACAACCAAATGCTGTGGTGTCACTGAGTAACTGGTTGTTTAACCAGTTGTAATGGGGAATGGACATGAGCTTTTGACATGTATGTTTAAGACATTTCCTCATTCAACTCTCAGTAAACACACCATTTTTAAATGCATGATGCTCAAAGGAGATCTGTGCTAGTGGCATTATGATCCTGGAGATTTTTAAATGCTATCCATGCTATTCAAAATCAGTAAACTATAACATATAAATCATGAACCTTCATTTCAAACCATTTTCCTATCTAAACAGGTTTTTAAAAAAGTGTTGAACAAATACAGAGAATTTAAAGTTGTTTACTGTAACAAAGGTTGGTGGTTTGATTGCTGGCTCCCCGAGTCTGCAAGCTGAAGTATCTTTGGACAAGATCCTGAACCCTAAGTTTGAGTGTGTTTGTGTGTGCGAATCTTAGACGAGGTTCTACGCACGTATATGAATGCATGTGATCGGGTGAAGGAAGGATGTAGCTAAAAGTGCTATGAAGAACCTAGAGTAACAATATAATCATTAAACCACAAGAAGATCACATCACAATACAAGAAAATGGGAAAAAGCAGGAGGTTTGTCATTAAGGAGCAATTAATTTAATAGAGTTAATTAACTTCTGTTTACTCTTCCCTCACTCATTTGAGATGTCATCAAGTGACACTGGTAAGAGTCACTACCAGATACACTGGAAAACTGCATGCTTCAGTGTATCAATTACACCTCACAAGAGGGAACGACTATTTTTTATCCCCCACCGCTCTTTTGTGCTAGTTCTCGTTTTATTTTGATCCCAAATTTCTCCGTTTTTGACATCTTCATTTTTGTGATTAGACAGATTCGACTGCTCAGCTCTTAGCTCAGAGTAGGAACGACTCACAACAAATGCTCCCTGGCTTTGACTTTACTTAACTTCCACCCTACAGCTTCATTTTTTTCTTCTTCCTTTCGCTCTCTTTCATGCCTCCGCCTTTAACACCCTGCCTGTCCTCAGGGCTCAGTCACACATACAACAAATGACAGTTTATTAAGGAAAATAATCAGGGGACTATGACATGAAGTCACCCAAAAAATCATGTCAGTGCTGAGAGTTATCACTTTAAGTCCCCACATTTTAAATAATGTTCATCGCAGCAGTCTTGATTTCCATACATCATGGCTTCTTAGTTGTTTCTGTGGTTACAGATAGCCAATAGAGCTGCTGCGCTTCCTTATTTGTCACTGCTGCCTTTTTCCATGTCATAAAAGGCACCTTTCCAAAGGTGTTACTGTTGTTCTCAAACAGACATCCCTTGAAGGGTTCTTTCCAAACTGACCTTTTAAATTCTGTTTGGAGTGCGGCTTACTGATGACAGAGCTGTGGATTAGCTGAAACAAGAAATGGTGAAGCAGCCGGTGAGTAAGAGGTGAACAGGAGCTGTCTCATCTGATTTGTCACTTGGGGGAAAAAAAGATAAAATTCAAATGAGAATGAGGAGGTATTTCAGCTAAATTGTGTGTTAAAGGGAAGCTGGTAGACTCAAAGTTTTCCCTCAGCGCCAGGATTTTTCTTTTTTAATTTGCTCTGACATCTTCAGGGAAAATAAAAATCTGAACTGCCTTATCTTATCTGGTGCTTTGATGAAAACGGATCTCGTGTGCCACTTTCAACTTTGACGTTTTGAGCCAACAGGCTAAATTACACACTATCCAAGGCCAGTGCGTGCTCCGTGAAGCGGGTGAATTCCGGGTCGCCAAATATCAGAATTCTGTTGACTGATGGAATAAATCAGGCTGTCTTCTTCACATGCACCCACGTCTTGAATCTAATTGACACTTTCAACAGATTGGTGGTCTGATTCCACGTTTGAGTCACAGGATGTCTAAACCCCCCCTGCTTGTTAATACACACACAATGACGCGCGCACTTACAAAAAGTGACAGGTTCCTAATCTGATAAAGGTGTCACAGAGTGATGTGAGAGTGTGATTAGAAGGTGACAAATACTTCAACTTCAGAAATAACAGCCCAAGTGTCACCGATCTACCAACTCAAACAGATGTGAGCCGATCACAGCAGCACACTGGAGGAGAATAAAAAGTGATTCGGATGATTACGATACCGCGCTTCATTTCCTAGCATTCACAGGAGCGTTTTTACTCTTCCCTTAAGTTATGTATCTCCTCATGGTGTCGTTTTCCATGCATTCTTATCTTTTCTCTCCCTTTCTGCCCATTAGAAAGCCTTTTCCCCCCACTGGGCATCCTTTCATACGCCTACAGCCTCTCACAACATTTCCACCCACACACTTTGTTTGAAAAACAACACACTTGCCAATGTCTAACTAGCTCAATAATTGTCAGAAAATTATAATTAAGCTCTGTCACCCAATGAACACCGAGCAAACCCTCTTTAAGGGTTAGCTAGAAGGCCTCAAAAATAAAAGATGCTATAGTTTTCCGTGATTTCTTCCATTGAACTGGAGTGAGCTGTCAGATCTCACTGATGTTATCATTTAACACAACAGCCCCGTTAAATCATACTCCACAGTGCCAGGTTGGATTGAAAAGTGAGACTGAACTCATTGACAGTGGTGGCACCTTGACAGATTACATTGTGAGGGTGACACTGAAATAAACAGGACTTGTGACCAACACTCTTTCAGCTTACCGTTTGTGCCATCAGCTGTCTCTGACAAGCACAGGTTTTGATTTCCTCATATGGGAGAAGCTCTCTCATTTGCAAATATGCAGTTATCACCGTGCCACTCAATTGGGACAGAGTAAGAGGCCAGGAGGAAGGAAGCGAGGAGAGACAGATGTATTTCTGTCTGCTGCTTTATATCTAATCATAGCTCAATTGTGGTAAAGCACAGCTTCTATTGGGTTTAACCAGCAGAAACCTACACATGTCACAGACTTGGCAAATAAGCCGGTTACTTTTGTTAAGATTGCTACACCTGTGAGCATCACGCCTGTAGATTGGGATCAGATGCAGTCATGTCAAGGAACCGGGTTGAAATCGCTCCTGAATAATAAAGACTACAGCCATGATAGTGCAATGCAGGGATAGAAAGATGGTATATGATGGGTAAAGTTAGGATATCATGTTCGTTGTTTCCAAGCTTACACAGGTGTGTGCTGCAAACGACTTTTGCAGCATGCACGCATGATGTGTTTAAAAAAAAACACGTCTGATCCACTGAGCAGAGGTTTTAAATAATTTGTAAATGTAAAAAAATTCTCTGAAAGCTTCTTCTCATCTCTAGGTAGCATAACTGGCAGCACTTCAAACTCTCAGCTCGGCAACAACCATCTTACCGTTCTTGACACTTGGAGACAGATTCATGACCACGATGAGCCCAGCGTTGGCAGGCAGGGCTCCGAACCAAAACAGCTGTTGCAATGGTACCTCCAGGCAACAACAGAAAACCCCTCCACCTCCCACAGCCCACAAGATAATTATCACTGCTGTCTCTGGCCAAGCCAGTGCACCCCATCTCCCCACCATTCATACTGCCACGTCCAAGTAACGCTTCAGTAGATTTTGGGAACATCGTGGTCCTGTGATTAAAATAAATGAGGTCTATGGGGATTGTGTGTTATTTGAAAACAAGCGTGTCTGTTATAAATTTGGTTATAATTTGCGCTGATCCGTGTAAACTCTTGTTCTTGCCGTCCTGGGAGCTCTCCGTGGTGCTGAAGAGGCACGCAGTACTTCACCCAAATAATGGTTTTGGTTACACGAGCAGAAAAGTCGCTCAGGAGACACAATCTCTATGGCTCAGTTTAACCAAACACAGAACAAAAGTTGGAATTATTATTTGATTTTATTCATTTTTTGTCTGGATATGCACAATATCATTGGCATAAAGGAAGGAATAATAAAAAGGTTAGGGTTATAACTCACTGAAGTTCTGTTAAAGGCTCTAATATACATTTTCTGATGAAATGATTCAAGTACTGAGCTTGTGGGCTCTCTCCAATCAGATGTTACGTCATTTGCTCAAAAAATTATTCTGCAATGTCTGAATCAAGACGACAATGGTAGAATTTTCCAACACCTACAGGGTCCTTTATGAGTTAGCTAGTTTCTCATTAGTAAACTCTTAATAAAATATCCATTCAATACTTATTTAATATTTAATAAAAGAACTTAAACTTAAAATAAACTTTCTAAGAAGTACCAACACAAAAAATAACATCATAAAAGCAGCAGTCTCAGATGCAGAAGAGGAATGGTCTGATATATGTAAAAGACTACATTTTTGCTCATATGACTCAACTTCTTTTACCTTTTTCCTATTTTATAAGATGATTCATCTACCATACATACTGCCAAGGGTTCTTGAGAAGCTTTGAAAGTGCATCTCTCTTTACATTGCTTGTTTCCATTATCAGTATCAAGGCTAGTTTGGGGGTCGATTGATCGACTGCTTGATCGACACGCTTGAATCCGGCCACATTCTCAGAGCAAGGTTGCTGTCATAAAGAGAAAAACTCCACTTCAAAGGCCTTCAAGGAATTTTTCTTTTTTGTATGTGAGCGGGGGTGATTACCTATGAAAAACGCCTCCATGTTTTCATAACATTGGACAGATCCACTTTATTTAAAGTTTCCATTTATCTGACTGATTTATATCAGGCGTAGGGGTTTATTAAATCGGCTTCCCAAAATTTCCAGTGCAAACCTATGCAAGAATTTCAAGGCAAACAACAGGACACCATCCACAGACAGCAAGCTACGGTGTCTATTTCTGCATATTCTCCCAGTGTTAATGCTTACAGCTTTTAAGCGTCGAGAAAGCTAACAAATCAGAACCGACATATTTCAATATGTTTGGTCTGAGATTGGTTTTAGGATGGCAGGTACATCCTGCAGAAGCTTCAACAGTGAGACAGAGGTGAATATGAACCTGTCGCTCTAATCAAAACAAAAAATGGGATCAAGAGATGGGAATTGTAAGATTTCATCAACAGTTGTTGGCCTGGATTTAACAGGTAATAATAACTGTATTATTCTGTTATTGACCCCCAGACTGCTTTCTTTGTGAAGCAACTATTTGGTTCTAACTATTCAAGACCATTTTCGATGGCTGACTGCAATGCTTTTGAGTACTTAACCAAATAATCTACAGCACTCAGTATATGTAGCTCAGGTCTCCTTGTACAGCACATTCAAATTAGCCAGTGTAAACCCCCTGAGGTGTATTCTGTTTTGAAGAAAGTTCTTCTACACAAAGCATTAAAATGAACTAACAATGAACGCAAATAAGAAATGATGAAAGAAAAACAATTAAAAATAAATGCACAATTAAATTAACTGGATTGTGATTGGGATTATATAGACTTGATTTGACTTTAATTAAAACATGGTATCTTCTCTGCTAAAACACAGCCAGTACTTGTTACTTTCACTTGAATTCTGAGCTTCATTTTTATCATTCACATTTCATGCAGCTGTCTTTCACTTCTTGGCTCCCACCAGCTCCGTTACGTGACACTTGAGATAATTTCGGCCTCAGAGGAAGTAATCTCCAATCTGTGTACTTTTCAGAGAACTGCATCTAACACACCACTGTGTCAGAGCGGATCAAGCACAGACCCGACACCCCATACACAACCAGTTTCACTCCAAGTCTTAATTCCAAGTGGGTCGCTGAAATCTCCCCCTATATAAACCTCTCTGTCATGGCTTCTTATGAGTCACTGAGTCTTCTGGCTTCAACGATCCCCGCCCCAATTATAGCCACTCCGTCAACACTTTTTTACAACAACAAAAAAAAGAAAAACAAAAAAACAAGCGAAAAGACACCACATGGATTCAAATGTGATGTTTGCTCATTCAGATGCAGAGCAAAAGCTTTCACGGATGACTAAAGCCGTGAGATGACTAACAGATGCTGCGAACACTTGAGCCTTTTGTCTACCTTTTCATATTCACAGCAGAACTAGCAGCCACACTGCAAAAGTCAACATGTTTTGATTAAAACGGGGAAATAAGAATAAAATTTTTAGCACACGATTATTAGTGTGTGCACAGTTTAACAGGAACGATGGTGACAAAATGCTTTTCCCATGTGCTTTAGCTCTCGGTACAAAACTGTGCCTACATCGGAGCTTCCTACACACGGACCAGTTGCTGTTCCCCTTCTCTAGAAATCCACTGCAAGCTGGTGACCACTTTAAGCAGAGCATGCACACACAGCTGAGCTGGTCATAAAGCCTGCAGTTCTATATAGCAGAGCTGGAGACTGTATAAGTATGTACTATTAAGTAATTTATGTTAAATAAAAACAAAACAAAACCCGGGTATGTGCACAGGCATGCTGCCCTCCCCCTTACTCAGTAAACTGAATGCATACCACTCAAGTGACTTTCATTGACTAGAATCCAGTAAATATAACATTTTACATTGTACTTGTGTAATATAATTAGATAGAAATGTGGTGTAATCAAGTTACTTTTGGTCATCTACAGCTATAAATATAACCTAATTCACCAGGAAACCACAATCACAACAGCAGTCACTTTGAGTTGCTTCATATTGTAAAGCAAAGACGCTACAACAGAAAACTCCAGCAATGAGGTGATCTCACATGAGTAGGTATTTAGCAACAGCGGGAAGGAAAAACTCCCTTTTAACAGGTAGAAACAGAAGCAGGGAGGGGCAGCCATCTGCCGTGACCATTCAGGAGGGGTGAGGGGAAAGAAAAAACTAAAAGGAACTGGGAGGGACTCGAGGAACCAAAGTAGACCTGCAATATGTTTAAATGTTTAACTTATTGGTGTATATAATAACCAATTTTCCCAGAAATACCACAATGGCACAATTGGTTACTATACAGCTTGTTTATGTGTTTATACTGCATGTTCTTAAACAATGACTGTGATACAACTGGAGTCATGACCCAGATATCAGCTGGTTAGACCGAAAGTCCTCAAATATTATCACTTATGGATTCCTGAAATCAGATGTTCTGTAAACATGAAATGTATTTCATATATGCTCACTCTGAAAGTGTGTTTCCTTTTCTCTCTTGTTCTTGCTGGGGTTACCTCAATCTTCTTTTCAACCTTTTACCCACAAATCACAAGAGATTTAAGACAGAAACATCTTTCGCAAGGTTGTAGGAATAATATAACAATTACTCTGCTCTGCATTATGAAAAGAGTAAGCAGTATTACGTTTCCTTTTCCTCTTTCTCTTGGATTTCACCTTTGGCAGGCAGGAGGGGAAAAGGTTCTGTCAATATTACTTCATTTAGTTGTAAACTTAAAGAGGAAAAAATGGATGAAAAACAAGATCAAACAAGATCATGAAGGTGTGTCTCCCGTGACGACTGTAAGACTCTAGAAATGTATTTCCTATTGATCCGAGGGCGATTTAACAGTTCAGTGATGAGGATGTTGGGCTGGAGCAGAGAGTGCCCCCTGAGGGATAAAAACAGAGCTGCAGACAGAGAATGGCACGACTGAGGGAGTGTAATGAAAACCTAAGGAAGGAGGAAGCCAGCACTGCTTTTTCTCTCCCGTGTTCAGGTCAGATCACACAAGGCTGACACTGGACTTGTTCTGAGGCAGAGGGCAGTACCGGGAAGTGGCTCGGTCAGTGAAACATGCCTCTGAGAGCAATTAGGAGGCCAATTACTTTCTTCTTATGGAGGATGGAATGTCAAGGCTTGCCAGCACCAGCGTGGAATCTTTTCTGACATCCCTCCCCAGCAGTAACCCGTCGTGATGCCTTTCACTTGCCCTATTCTGGCTAGAAAGCAGAGCGCCTCAGCGAGCCAATTGGATGAACTCAACACTTCATGATGAAGGGGTTTAGAGGGATGCTAATCTAAAATGTAAGGAACAAAAAAACTTTAAAGGGGCTAATATTATAATCGTTATACACTGAGTTTCAAATAGTTCTTTTTACTCTTGGCTCTGTATTATGGTATTTGGAGTAGATGTGTTTCATGTGGTCATTTTCAGGCGCAAAGCTTGGCCTGTAAGAGCTCGACCACCACTCACCTGCTGTTTGAGTCTTTTGTTTGTGAAGGGCTGCCAATTAGAGGAGAGTAAGCCTAAAGGAAGGGGGACTGGAGCTTATCTATTTAAACTGAGAACCAAGATAATACATATATAACTAAGTAAGGATTATTTTGCAGTGTGTGTGTATGTATCTTGCAAAGTTACTCCGGCACACTCCAAGAATAAAAATACAGAGCCAGAAATCAGCATCACAGGCCCTCTTTTGCTGTGTACCACCCTCTCTGTTATGCCCTGTCTTATTAAGAAAACTAGATTTTTTTTTGGATACTTAAATTAGCTATGCATGAGTGCCATTTGGTAATTTAAGTAAAGAGAAGTGACAACCTGTGCCCAGACAGAGCTGCTGTGATAATTCTTATTTTTGGTAAACAGCAGGAGATTTGAGAGGTGGAGCTGGATTGGAGGGACACGTTCCCAGCGAGACGTCTCAGGAGAGAGCCAGTTTGGCACGAACAGAATGCCAGTCGGCCTCCACCCGGCGCCGGCAAACAGTTGTGTCATTCAATTGCGGCCCAATCCGATCAGGCAGAGAAGAGGCCGACCGACTGCCGCCGCACAGAGCCAAACTCTCTAGTCCAGTTGAGGTCAAAGCACACAAAAGCAGGCTGTCCAAATCCTCACTGCTGTTCCCCATCTGACAGCACTAATGCTGCTACACAAGGGGCTGAGAAGAGCCGGCGTTTTAAAAAGATCTCATAAACACAGACCACTATGAATAAATCATAAAAATACTCACATAGAAATGTGACATTTGGGGAGCTACTCTCTTTTTTCTTTTTGTCTTGTTCAGAATCCACTGGCATATATATAAATTATGAAGTAACACCAGCTGCCAGTTTGCACAGCTGAGAACAGAGAGGTTCTTTTCCAAAGGTAACACGATCCAATTTTCTAGGTCTGGTAATTATTAAAGTTATACCAGACCTGGACATTTGCAGGGACTCTGAATCCAATCAAGTCATTAAATGAATACAGTGAGAACTTCTTTATAATAACACACATATGAAAGTCCCCAGAGTTTATTTAAATATCCCCAGAGTCTATTCTTCATGTTAAACACCCTAACTTGGAAGACTTTTGAAAACTGCAGTCAAGTCAGGCGATCATCAGGTTTGATGAAGAAAATCTATCTCAAGAGACTTTCATGTGCCATGTAGGTGTTCCAAGTGTACAATCCTGCTGCTTATAGACTATTTTATATACAACACTACTGCACTGTGTGCTTTAAAAAATGTCCATCTCACCTTGCCTTAGTTTCTTTGTTACACAAGCGATGGCATCATTTTCCTTGTGCATTATCTCTTATCTCATACAGCAGATATGCTTCTACTGGCTTGTGTTATCTAAAACCCTTTGAGGTTTACTGTGCTCTAAATCTACCACACTTGTTTGGATTCACTCAGGAGCGCCATCAGAGGAAGAAAATAACTCATCCAAATTTTCTGTGACAAAAATAATGAATATGTATTATGTTTACGGATGGTTACTGAGAATCAGTATTAAACAGTTTCAGGTTCCAGATTACACAAATTCAAACAAGCAACTAGTATTTGTGCATTAATTCTCTCGAACCTACTCAACAAACTCCTAACAACTCTCTATTAGCGATGAAGATGCTGGTGCTTAATCATCATTAGATAAGTCAGAACATTCAAAAGTGTGGCCTTGCTTTAAAAAAAGAAAACTATATTAAATGCAATATACTTAATGTAAAAATGTACTTCAGCAATCTATAAATCCCAAGCAGCGTGGTGTGTTTGATGTCTTGAGAGCAGCGTACCGGCTCTAACGCTGCTGGGGTTTGTTTTGAAAATAAGGCCACAGTTCAATTTTCTTAAAGATCAGTTTTGAGAAAATTATATAAAATGTTCCTAATTGGTGCTGATACTGCCTCAGCAGTGGAGAGCAGTCAGACAATAGCGTTTAATAGTGCTTTGGTGCAGGGATAGCTCAGTAGGTAGAGTGGTTGCCCCATGAGCGGAAGGTCAAGGGTTCAAATCCACTTAGGTACCCTGAGCAAGGTACTGTCCCTACACACTGCTCCCCGGACGCCTGCCCCCTGCTTCACTGGGTGAATGGGTCAAATGCAGAGAATGTAATTTCCCCACGGCGATCAATAAAGTATACATTATTATTAACATGGCAGATCGTTTTGCCCAGCAAACATGCCTGTGCAGGCCCATAGTGGGTAGCTGTGGGTGAAACCCCACGCTTAATCCACACTCACAGCAGTTTTGCCCTTTGGGGCCCTATATGGGTTTTTAAAAACCGGTGTGTGACCCATATACACTAGCTCATTGCAATTTTCCTCTTTTGGGCCTTAAAGAGGGAATTCTGTGGGCACTCCACAGTGTGGTACCCAGATGAGCCCTGTATTTCTCGTCGGTACTGAGGCTTACAGTGGGCTGCCAACTGTTTGCCTCTCCTAGCAACAAGAGTTCAGTTTTTCATTGTGTATATTTTCATGTGGCATTAGTCCAAGAAGGGGAAATGCATTCATGGCCTGATAAATGTTTATGATGCTTGGCCAAAAGCTGGCAGGGAGATATTATTGCATTGGGTCTGCTCCACTTGACAGCTCCCAAGGAGTACCCGATGTTGTCGATTTCAAGAGCTTTGCTGCATAACAGCTTTGTTGCATCTATGTGTTTACTGAGACATGGCTCTGTTTTGAATAACATGATCCAGCCTGAGGGACTATCACTGTAAAGCCAACAATCAAGCCAACACTAAACAAATCATGGTGCTAAGGCACTCTGGGTCTTCCCAGCTCCACTGGCCATATAGTGAAATCAATGAAGATGAGGTTCCTGGAAGTGAAGATTTGCACCCATAACTGCATCCTAGACTTCCTGATGCCAGTCGGTGCAAGCATCCACAATTCCTGCCCAATCCCACTGAGCAAAGGTTTACTTTAGGGCTGCGTTCTGAGTCTCTTGCTCTCCATCCTGCAGACAGTTGTGGGTCTCATCAGCCAAAGTGAATCATACGAGGGAGGTAAAGCAGCTAGCAGCATGGTGCAAAAAGCAAACTCTTCCTGAATGTGGCCAAAGGAGCACCACCATCTGCTGAACATGGGGGCAGGAGTCCAACTGCAGCACCACCCCCTCCAGAGGCTGAAGGAGTTCTCACTTACTGTACACGATGCCACACGGTCATTGCAAGATCATTGCTGACCTACTTCCATCAGTGCTGGAGATTTTCAACCAGCACTGAATCTACAGAGGATCCGGCATCATAGGGCCACTGCCACACTCTTCCCATGGACTGCTTAATTACTCCAATCTCTCTCTTTCCAACCCTGACAACTAGAAATAACTTGTTTATTATCATTCATAGTTGTTTCATTTACACCATGATTAACACCCTCATACCTGCTTAGTATAAATATGAGGTTACTCATTTCTCAGAAGTAACAAAAACTGTTATGTCCTGTTGTTTCTACCAAAATATGGCTGGAAGTATCAATAAGAGTGTCAGTTGGTTTAAGTAATAATATCAGCATCCACATTTGTTGCTTTTACTGTTATGTACCGATGGTGCTTACACACACACACACACACACACACACACACACACACACACACACACACACACACACACACACACACACACACACACACACACACACCACACCCCCTCCAAAAAAAGGTCCACTCTAACCATTAAAAACTCTATAAGTACACTGAAACTACCTTTAACTGCACCAAAACCATGCTGGAGGTTCACGAAATCAGTGAATCGTACCAATAAGAATAAAGAGCACTATTATGCTCCCGTGAAGCACACTTGTTATTAGAGCCTGGGTGAACATCTATTTTACACTATTTGTAGCCAAGCTATTTCTCAAAAACGAGGAAAAGAAAATCAAGGAAACAGCCCCCCTGCCATGGTCTGAATCCCAATCCTCTTCTGTCCTTCTCCTCCTTCTCCTCCTCTCTGTGTGCAGCCGGATGAAGCAGAGCTTATTACCTCAGCTGTCTCTGTGATTAGACCTGCCCTACTCCACCAGAGGGACCCAGATACTGTAAGCGTGGGCCCCAGCTAAGCCAGTGTGACCTTGGAGTGAGGTGCAGCTCCCAGGGAGCCCGCAGAATGAACAATATGAGGCGGGGCGGGAGCCGAGCATACAAACATTCCATTATCATCCATAATGTGGGCTCTCTGCTGTGCCTATCCAAAACCTTAGAGCTCTACCATCTTCTTTCATTTTATCCTGCTAGGGAGGGGGAATCACTCCCTGTGCAATTTGGCCTAAGAGGAAGAAACCAGAGTACACGAATAAAGGGACTGGTTTGCTCCAGGCACAGCTGAAATTGGTCTATTACACCGCTCCATTTGAAATCAATGTAGGAGGGAGTGGCAGGGCCAAGCGCTCAGGGTTTTCTCTTTTGGCTTTCTTCTGTCTCTCCTCTTTGTTGTCTGACATTTTGGGCAATATAGGTTACAGGAAATACTGTGATCTCCAGGTATAAAGTAAAAGTAAAAAAGAAACGTTTCCAGCTATAAAGGTAGAGAAATCAATCACAGTTGCCGGCAGGTCAGCTGGTCTCAGGGCCATCCCACTTCAGCTGACGTCTTTCTACACATCTAATCGGCAAATCTCATATATGGCACCCTATTTAAACTTCTTTATCAAGCACACAGCTGCTGCACAGCTGCAAACCCCTCTGTTCTATGGTTTGATCTTGCCGCCATCAAATAGCTTTTGACTGTAAGTAGTTCTGACGGGAAAAAGAACTTCAACTTCTGGATGAACCAGCATCACATCCTTGTTATTACAGCCTCTTTAAGAACTTCAAGATTGTTCCTTTCGACCATGTAGAACAAAATCACCAATCAGCTGTACGGCTATTCATTTCAACAAGTTAAGTGGAAACGTGAATGGTTTCTTATTAGTTCAAATTGAATATACGACACTGTAGCAGACATTACATTCAGTTCCTACCTAACCATGATTATAGAGATGGATCACCTCCTATGCTGAGCTAAAATACAATTTGTTATCACCTCATAAACACTGCAGCTGGTGTAGAAGAGCACTGATCTAGCACTTTTTTTTTTAAAACTTCTTTCCACTCGCTGAACCTCAATAGAGAAACTGTCATAATAGCAAATCAGAGACGTCAATCGACCTCTATCTAAGTGAACAAAATGGCACATAAGTGGACTGATTCGTGTCCCCTGTTTTCCATCAGTGATGCGTGAGTGGATAAGGTGAAGCAGGATTAGTTGCAGAATGGTTTTATACAAATAAATGCAGACTTTAAAGCATTATCTATACACAAAAGACTTTTGACTGATGAGACATAAGCAAGGCTCGGCACAAGCTATCTCTGTTAATGCTGAGGACCATACAATCAGGCAGCATTGTCGCTGGAGTGGGACCCTCTCCTGCATGATCATTAGGCAAATAGAGATGCAGGGTTGGAGAGCAGGCAGGCTTACTTCTCTTCATTGTACAGATTTAGAAGAAAAAAAAAGAGCGGCATGCTATATTATCTTTGCTGCTGTGTAATCATCTTTGAAACGCTCAGTTGCGCTCTCCCTTGAATTATTGAAATATATGTGAATGACAGTTCATGCTGCAGTAGGAGAAAAGTTGTATTAACCAAAAACCACAACAGGAAGGGCGAAACTAATAAATATTTTCCAGTTTCAAACTGCTTAAAGGCAGTAACCTTGAACAAAAAGAACAGTGCAAGATCGAGGTCAAAGCCCTAACTTCAAGAAGTTGTCTACTAAAATTATAGGGGCCATTCTCTATAATGACTGCTCCGAGGTAAACAGAATTAATCAAGATCACTGGACAGGATAGCTTGAAGGTGGCTCGCTGTAGGGAGACAGAAAGGCTGAGACTCAGCATTAGTCGTGAGCTTAGATAAATAGGTGATTTATAGGAGCCATTAATAGTGAGGGGCAGCCCACACATCTCATTACACAAGTTAGATTGTTTATAGCTGGTAAAGAAGCTGTGCCTTCACTGCTATGAAAGAAAATATTCAATCATAAGGTACACTTGATATAAAAAGGTCAAACTGACGCAAAACGCTTAAAATAATTCAAAGAGAAAATGAGGAAATCTTGCAAGAGGGGTGGGATTTCATCATCTTATGATTTGGCTTAAGGCGAACAGTCTCAAAATACCCACCCCCATGTTTGATCATGTTTATTGTATTCAGCCATCTGCAGCTGATAACCCTTGACTGAACAAGCTGTTAGTTATCCCACGAGGGAGTGTGGAGAAATAGCCACGCTTGTTTAGAAATGACTTTCCTGTAAGAAGCCAGTACTGCAGGCGATCTACAAAACTGCACGGGACAAGAGGGTGAAAGTCAAAAACCTGCTCAGATTCCAGACATGATATCTTTATTTCTTTTAATTAGATGTAGAAACAGCTTATGCGGTGACAAAGATCCCAAGGCACTGTTTCTCGCTGTCGCTTTGTTTTCCTGGCGGTGACATTTAAGGCACAGGAAAACAACGGCAAACCTACAATCTGAGCTAAATCTTACCTGCCTGACTCTATCCTGTGGAGAAAATATACAGTGCGAGCGCTAAGCTAAGTCATCGATTAAAAAAAGAAAGAAAAAAGAGAGAGAACACCCAAGAGGGAAACGGCACTACCATGTTTGTCGCTGCCGCCGCCGTTCAGCACCAGCCTGACGCATTCCTGTGACATTTAGGGGAATTAGGTGGTGTTAGGAAAAATGACAACCGCTTTGTCTCCTTTAAAGAGCTTAGTCGAGACAGAGTTTTGTTTAGCTCTCATAGATGCTTTGAAAACACAAAGGAGGTGGCACTTGAGTGCACCACTTGTCAAGGTGAAAATTTGTTGCCGTAACTCGGTGCTACAGAGTCTTTCAGTTTAGGGAAGTGACACTAGAATGAAAAGACAGACAGCGTGGCTTTGTTTTTACGTGACGCTAAAATCAAACTTCAGGAAACAATAGTGAAAATGTGGATGTTTTAATGAATATCCTGAGTTAATGAAACAAACATCTGAATATTATAAGCAGGGATTCTTTTAGAAACAGTGTACATATTCAGATATCTTGGTCACTGGATTGCAAGACCTGATTTCTTCAATTTCTGTCTAATTGGACCTCGTTCAGCATCCTCCAGTCTTCCAGATGTCTCACGGCTCCTCCATAAATCTCCTTCTAAATTGTCCTGATTTTTCATGCGAATGAGGGTGTGTGAGTGGGTGTTTGCCCCATTCTGACCTTCAGCTGTGGGCCAACAGTCCAGACCGATCATGCAAAGAGAAAACCAACTGCCAGCCCTGTTTGGGCTGCTGTCAGGTGTTGACAACCTGCATAAACATCGAGTGAGGAGCGTGGCTCACCTGAGGGGCAAAAGCCAGGATGAATGATCTGACGAGTCACTCAAATGAAAACAAGTTCACTTAGGCTAAATCTGTCCTATGAAGCAGGAAGTGTACGTCCACAGTGGTTCCACCAATGAGATAGAAGTGATGGGTAGTGCTGTGGGTGGGGCTAGATATTCTTATGGCTTCAAAATACACTAAACTACTCCTGTAGCTTATAAAACATTTGTGAGGTCTAGTTTTGTGTTATGCCACCTGTAATTTACATTTAAAGCTATCTGGTGGGTTTCTTCCATCTGCATTAATCTTAAGGATATTTGGCAGCACATCTTGGATATTTCTCCATCCTTCCATGTGCATGCATGCAAAGCCTGAGGCAGACCATGCTACAACAAACATGACATTGATCAAATCAGACACAATATCAAGAGGAGGAACTGGGGCAGAGACGGGTTGCAAAGCAGCTTGCAGAAGCAAGAACAATCATCAGCTGATAAAGGACGATATTAAAATCAAGTCTACTGGCTTAACTTGACTTCATGGCTTCAAGGTTTTTCACAACTTTCTGTGCTTCTAACTCATTAAAACAAAGCACCAAAGGAAAATCGACATCACTGATATAACCACTGTTTATTTCACTGATCTATCGTTATTGTCAGTTGTTTTCCATCGACGAGATTCGAAGTGATCCAATCAGAAGTATTCGCCTGGTGCAGTAAGGTTAGATGCACACATTTGATCTGCCCCTGGGTAACAGTAATCTTGGCCCCCTGCATTTATGTTTTATGTCAAGGAAAATAAGATGCTTTGTAGCTATTTGCAGCTTGAACCGATAAACACAAACCAAAATGTTACAATTTATATTTAAGTCAACTGAATTAACTTTACATTTAATCCGCCGTGATGATAAACATGATGATATTCAATCAACTAAAACTAGATTAAAAATAAAAGAATTTAGATGCTTAAACTTGAGTTGTTTTAGTCAAAGGAATATGACTGAAAGTAAATACAAATTTGCTGTCAAAATTGACCCTGGATGTAACAAGAAAGTGAAAAAAAAATGTCAAAAAATTAGGTAGCTACTTATGGCTGCTTACTTATTCAAAAGGGGTGCTCAAAGCAGGCACTTGGCTGAGATGCACTTCCTGACACAACCCCAAAATGATTTGTGTCTCCTCTCACAATCGAGGCAGGGATCTTTTGCTTGTTAAAAAAATGTCTAAACAATTACACTATGGAGCCACTTCTGTCAAACAAGGTAACACAAATTAGTTGCTTTTATATACGCGGTCCAGTGGTGCAAATGTGCACAGTCAACCGACTACAAAAAGCCCATCCTGTGTGCTTAATCTACCTATTTTATATGCTTGTTTATCACCTTGAGACTCCTCATATTTATTATGTGATGCCTCAAGGTTTCTTAAAGTAGTTAACATTCAGTCTATAATATGTGTGCTTTCCATAGAAAAACTTCCCTTTGTAACACTGTGAAAACGCTGACCTTCCTTCCATCCATTTTTATGTAAATCAATTGTATCCCCTGTAAAGAGAAAGCCTATTTCGGATGATTGACACAAATATGATTGGTCTATTACCCTATCAGTCATGCTATTAAGGTCTGCCATTATGAATCAGGCTTGATAGTTTGTGATTGGACACAAATGCACGTTGGGCTCATTAGATTTTACTGTCCCCAGCAGATCCAAATCAATGAACTCTGCTCTCTAAAAAGACTACGACTGATGTGCCCTTTGGGGGTCAGTGTGATCCCAACTTCCCCTTAAATTGCTCGCAATCGATTATTAACAGAGAAAGGCGAGTTTACCTGTTATTAAACAGTTTGGATCCTTACACACTTTCACTGCTTACTCACACAGCTGCAAGCATGAATTATTTAACAAGGCAAGCTATAGTGACCTGTAGATAATGTAGAGAGCTTCAGGGCTTTATGTACATAACCAAAGACAATGAATCCTGGGCGTCCTAGTCTATCGTGTAATTATGCATGCAGATGCTGATTTTCCTCAAGGGGGAACATTGTGTGCCTGGCCTCTCTCTCCTGCCCCCTTAGAGATATGACAACACAAGAGGAAAAGCCCACACACACCTACAGTGACACACAGTACACCAGAGAAGGACTGTTGCCCTCCAGGCATCTCTCTGTCAGTACACAGAAAAACTTCATTACGGTGAAACAAATGTACCCTCAGCAGCAAATCTCTTCTCTTTCACAAAGGTCTGGGCCGGATTGAATTATACAAAAAACGGACAATGCTGCTTAGTCCACCAGTGGTTCTGGATGAGACCCTTGATGTGTGTTGAAAGCCCAGACAAGCTCTAAAACTCATTTGGTCTGTAAAATGTGCTTTTGATGGTTTCCCTGAGAAACAGTGCACGGCTCGCAGAGCGGGTGTGTATTTTCTCAGAAGCGTTTTGCCATGCCTGACATGATCCTATTTTGAATGGTCCGCTGTGGTAATAAGGTCATTTGTCTTGTGCAAAGGAGAGAGGATCTATAGTTGTCATACCCTGAGCTGGAGATAAATGTGAAAGGGCTAATTCTGTGCCTGTGAAAAGAATTCATGCAGTAAGCCCTTTGTTCTCTCACTAACAGCGCGAGATGAAAAAAAGAAGAAACAACTCAGTGACTGGAAATAAGAAAGGATGCAATTAAAACCACACTGGATGTCTTTCATTCACTTACTTATTAATCACGTTAATAACAATACAAATCTTTTTCAATTTTCCTATTCTAAATTATAATCAAATATAAAGTCCACGTTCTTTTGTGTATTGTGTCATCCTGCCCTCTTCACATTGTCTGTTTTGTATTTGCTGTCATGATGCTGGTTTTTCTTCGTCTCCTTCTTAAAAAATGAGGCACATTTTAGGGTAGTTTCAAAACTAACCTATTGGTCATCACTAAGGGCGTATACACACTCACACTAGGCAATCCATAGAGTGCATTTGACTCCTAAAGTCCAGCTCAACTGCTTCCCCAATTTGCACACAAAATCCACAAGATCATTAATGTCACTGTGCTCTGCAAGAGAGCTTTTCAAAAGCTAGAGAAAGACAGCCAAGCATGAGCGAGGAAGTTAGATGGTGAGATAAAGTGACCCATGCCTAGGCCCAGATTGTTAAGTACAGTGTGAACGCAGGCCAGTAGAAGACTGGGAAAGGGAGGGAAGCAAAGTACGCTCTAAAGAGCCATTACCTGATTTACAAGCTCTTTTCAGTATGACTGGATTTTATCACAGATATCTAACTTGAGAAAGGTTAACACCTACAAAAACTACAAAATGTATAAACCCACTATGCACTTTGCTAGGTTTAAGTAGAATAAAAGTAGAACAGACAATAAATCAGGGTGTGCTTTACAGTGTGGCTCCTTCATTACTGACAGTTTGCTAATATGACAGCATCCAGGCAGCAGATCCACCTTTTGCTCTTAATGTGTTGCATTTTAACTACTATTTATTGACTATAAACACTGATTCTTCCATGAAAATCTATTCTGTATTGTATTGTTTGTCCTTGTTTATGGTTAAATCCATCTGTGAAATATCATCCACAGTTTTTAAACATATTAAAACTGCTAAAAAAGTTTATAAAATAATAAATAAGAAAAACGATTCCCTGCCATATGTGAACAAGGTTTGCTGTGATCGTGCAGGAAGTGTTAGTGTGTGCGTCTCCTCTCACTAGCAGGAATGTCCCACACAAAAAAAGAATCGTGCTGTGCAAGACACCAAGCTTTATGTTAAAATGGTGCGTGTTGCACCTCCGGGTGGACTCGTCCTGCTTCATCTTGTTTTAGTGATGGGATATGTGGTCGAGTACATGCTGTCCACACAAAGCACGCGACAAATGTGCTTCATCTCCTTCCACATCCTCCACTTTGAAAAGTGAAAGGCAGACGAGTCGATAACACTGTCCTTTTTACAAGTGCACGAGTTAGAAACAAAATAGGTAGTTCAGGCACTGCTTCTAATAAGTCCTCTATCATTCCCTTGCCATACTGTGGCTTTATGATCTACTCCGCTGCTGTAGTTATGAATAGATCCACCGAGGTCTGACCCTGCAGGCTGGCTCAGGTACAAAGCGTTTCTTCACGCCGCGTGTTTATCTCCAAACAGCCGAATTCCTCGGCGCGGTTTTCGTGTAATAATTTGCTTGGATCGAGCAGGAATGAGTGTTTTCACAGCTATAGTGGGAATCCGATTATCATACAGGGATCACGGTCGTCATGGAAACCAAGGATGGTGCACGGTGTTAAGCCGTCCCTTACACATCCGAGAACACTGGGAATTAGTGTGAAAATTCAGCTCCCTTAAAACAAAAGATGTGACAAATTCCGTCTTTCATAATAATAAGCGCATTCTCCGGCAGCTTAGCATTTTATTTGTGTTTATAGGCTCCATGTGTGGTAGGAGCACAATGTGCACTTTCTGGAGGCATTCCTCTGCCACCGTACGTCGCCACGATTTATGCATTCAATTAAACAAAGCATGAAATGTCAGAGCAGCATGTGTAAACTTTAAATTGGCTTCGAATGTGTTGAGGATAAAGGGCTGATACAGGTTATATACTCTTAACTTTCAGGTAACCACCTGACAGACTTGACAGTGCCATTAAAACCATTTGAAATGAGACGCTGAGACATTGAAACTTGCTGACTTGGTGCTTGATTTTGAACAAACTCAAGCTTTTTCTATCAAAATAAGGCCCGTCTAAGGCTAACCCTTTTTTTCACTCACGCCCTGTTATTTCCCTCAATCAGACTCTCTTAAGCCACATAAGAGTTTCAACAGTTGTGTCAGTTGTTCCAGAAACCTGGAGAAACAATAGCTACTAAAAAAATAAATCTTTCTCTGCTTTTTGTTCTTTCAGCTACTCCTGATCATCTGCCTCCATCACCCCCCATACTTAGCATCCTACATTGCCACGCCAATCCTCTGGATTCATTCATACAGTTACTTTGTTGAAATTGCCAGAAACCCAAACAAAACAAGCAATAAGAGGCTCTAATGTAAGTGTCCTGTTAATCTTCTTTCATTACACCCTTGAATCTTTTCTGTGGTCTCCCTTGTTTCCTCCTCCCTAGAAGTTCCAAATTCAGCATCCTCTGTCCAGTATATCCACTCTTCCGTGCCCCAAACCATCTCAGCCTTCCCTCTCTTGCCTATCTTTGTCTCCAATTTTTGGGGGAGCCCCAGAGAAGTAGTGGTTATGTATTGGGCCTCCCAGGAGAGAGAGAGCAAAGATGAAGCAAAGCAGTGAACTAAAGATAAGCAAACATATAAAAGAAATTTGTCCCACTACTCACATGACTTTGGAGTTTTTGTGTGCTATTAATTGTAACCCATAAAGGCTGGAGCCTGACATATTTAGTCCAAATGTCAGTTTTTAAAAACTTTTCAAACATCAAAAGCTCTGAGAGACTCAAAATTGAATCAGCAGCAAAAGCAGAAAGAAGCATTCTGCCATAATTCAATCAGTGGACATTGGTTGAGTAGATAAGGCCTGGAAAGTCTGACATTTTCATTATGCCGGATGAGGCAGATGAAGGCTGAAATCTTTTCTTTTTTTGTTTTTTGTGAGGGACATCATAAAGAGGGAGGGAGGAGGAGGGGGAGCGCAGGTGGATGGAGGGGCATCCAAAAAGATGGAGACAATGCTGTGAGGAGGAGATAAATGAAGCTGGAGTGGCTTGGCCACGTCAGGAGAGGACAGCCATCTGTGAGCTCATGCTGCAAAAAAAGCTTATCTTATTACCACCTCTCCTGAACAGTGAAAACTTCTCCCCCCCACCACCACCTCTCTCTCTCTGTCTCTCTCTTTGTCTTCCACTTTTCATGTCCTTGCCTTCTGCATTTCTGTGACAAAACAGTGTAATAATAATCCAGTGTGGCTTGAGACTTAATTAGAGCCTGTCATAGCTTTAATTTACACTAGTTTATAAATGCAGATGGCAGTCCTGTTCATTACCCTCTCAAGACATTCCTGGTTCATAAATTGAAATTAACAGCCTTTGCCTGGAAATGATCTAGTTTGGATTTCCACACTGTGCCATCAGAGGTTTTAATTATGACTTTGGTTAAAAAAAAATCAATTATGCATGCAGCCACCCATCAGCAGTAAGACAGAAAAATCACAACATGATGAGCGACTGAGAATGTCTGGGTCATCGTTACAGTGCGGCGCTGAGTGGTGTCGTGTGGCGCGCGACCGCAACTCAGGGTCGACCCTGAACTCTCAACCCCGCCGCCCGCCCCCGCATTTCTGCTTTGGGGTCACAAACAGTTCCCGACACACTCTCGGGTAAACACAACAACAAGCCACAATATACCCGCAACACACAACAAAAGACATGACTCCGAGCGCTGTCACCACTAATCACGCCGAGACAAAAGAGGATGCAGCTCAGATGCTGTGCGAGGGGTGTAATAATGTGTAGACAGACATGATAGGATATTTTCTGGGTGCCCGGGGACAAGAAGACAACGCCGTTAAAAGGGATCAATGCGGGGATCAATAAAGTTGTGCGTAGTGAGCATTAAAAGCAAAGAGGAGCTAGACAGTTTAAAAGCCAGATGACCTGACAAGGAAGGTCCTTGACCAGAAGAAGTGACGGGCCTCTCTTACAATCACAGAGCTGCTATCCTCTGCAGTGTTTCACTTCAGTGCTGAGCAGTTTACTTCCAATTCTGAGCAACGTTTCATGGGAGGACAGATGAAGGAAAGCTGAAATGTGTGGATATATATATATGCATATGAATTCGCCAGGACCACTCACAGCACTGCAAGGCTAGATTCCCTCCTTAGTGCCAGTCAAGCTTACTAGAGCGTGATGGGGGCTGGATTGATTGACGGACTAAAGGGGAAAAGGCAAAGAGAGCGTGCAGGAGAAAACCCGAGGTCAGACACTGTCACAGATCTGACTGGTGCATCCAGGAACAAAAGTGCCTGGAGGGCGTAATTCAGCTCACTAAAAGCTCTTAAAACTTCATCTCCAGCGTTTTCCAGCCCCAGTCCAGTCAGGGCAAACGTATTAAGAATAACGGGACTGACATTGCATTTGGTCTCCAATTACAAAGCCATTGTAAACATTGACCTCCACTTTTTTTTTTAAGTTGCCAGTGTCTCTGTTGTATTACTTTTTGACTGTATCATATTTTCAAAATAAATTTAAAGAATGTAGTTGAATGTAATCAGTACTGAGTACCTTGTAGCAATTTCCATTTAGTGGACTGACACCTTTGGACAGTAAACACAATCACAATTTGTGTTACTGTGACAGAAGAAAATGAATATTTAAACCTGTTACATACCAGTTACGCTATTAATACCTGGCAGAAATACCTTGGATTCCACTAAATAAACCACTGGTTTACCACCCTATGTTCGATAATGAAGGAGAAACAGTTTTCGGACAAAAACATACGGAGAAACTGTACAATATAAACATATGTGCATTTGATTCACACATATAAAAAACACTTCCGGTTTAAACTTGTGGCCCTGACATGTATGTCTGTAGAATTATATACATATATTTGAGCCTGTACTGACGTTGATGTTGGTGTTTTAGAGCTAATTGTCCTTTTCCTCCCCGAAAAGGTTTAAACAAGACCAAATATCAAGGGTAAAAGAAGCCATTTCTGCCACATGACCACAAACCAGAAACTTCAACCTTGCTGGGAGGATTTTTAGTGTGGGAATAATTTTTTTCTTTAATACAAATGCAAATATTTTATAAGTAATGCATGACTTAACATCTCCATTTTTAGGATCTATACCCCACTACTCTTGCTGCACATTAGCCAGCAGAATTATGTTGAAAGCACAGACAAACATCACCCAGGGACACTGGTACATACTGGTACATGCTACTGACTGCCCCATGTCAGCCTCTGACTGATATTACAGATATTCAATGCATGTAAGTAAACTGAAATGGAAACGGTGCACCACTGCATCGAATTATAAAAATAAATAAATAAACATATTTTTTAGCACTAAATAAAATCCCAGTGACTTTAAATAACATGACTGAATGGTCGAGATCCATGTCTCCAAATATATACAATAACCCACATAAAGCTGAATAGAAATGCTTTAAATAGCATGCTGTGGGATGATGCAACAAAATGCAAAATACCTGAATATGCAAAACACAGTTTGCGGTGACAGACAGTTACCAAATTATTAATATGCTTTACCCAAGTAAAACACGCTATCTTAGCCCCTGCACTCACTCCCTAAAGACATCTTGGTCCTGAGGGTGAACTCTGACCATGCCGTGACTATTGATGGGACAGTAAATTAGTGAGGAGTATTGACTGAATGTCACACTAAGGCCACCATAATCCAAGAGCTCATTCTCTGCATGAACTACGCTCTCACTGTGCATTCTGGGTAATTTTTTTTCTCCTCTTGGGGGTTGATCATATCAAGAGCCAGAGTGGTTATTTATACTGACAGTTATGACACAGAGAGAGACGGAGAGGGATGTCTGCGTTTGTTGGAGAGAGAAAGGCTCGAGTTACACAATCATTAGGATACTTTTTAAATGTGTGTTTCAGTGATGATAAAAAAAATATCTAATCTGTTTGACTGCTATTCAGTCCCAGGTGGTTTCAGGTAACAGACTTTAGTGTGGAGCGGTGGATTTTGTTGATCTGGCTTAAGATGTTTACAAGCACATGTTCCTCCCAAAAATTCAGTCACGACTTTTGGCAGCAGGTGAAAGTGATGACAGATGAATAACGCATAGGCTCATTGTGCTGTAGTTAATGACCGTGATCACACATTGCCATGTCACCTCTACCTTCTCAACTCATCTGAGAGCAGGTGATATGTGTGAAACTATTCTTGTCTAAGTTAAACATTTCACTTGTGTTTCTCTGATCCCAGAAATTCATAATGATGTGAACTGCGTGTGTGTGTGATGGTGGAGGGTGCGGTAGCTCTTCAGAGGAAGTCCAAAGCCACTGATTGCATTAGCTGCCTTTTCTGCCACTCCTCATCAAACGAATGCAAGAAAATGTGAATTTATACTCGCACAGGAGCCTCCTGCGTGAGCCACTTCTGTACTTCTCCCTGCCACAGAAAAGGAGAGGAGGAAAAAAAACCTCTGAAAGCTTTGAAATGCATCTGCAAGCTGCTTTTTTCCCTCCCTTGGCCTCGCAATCATGACCGCATGAATCAAAATTGTGCGCATGAATACAGTGTTCATTTGCGGCGGTGCGTATTCATGCCAGTGCGCTGCAACTGCAAGCACTGCAAGACACATCTGTAATGGGATCTGTTTCCTCCATAGTGGGCCTCCTCGATGGGCCAGCTGATAGTACATTTCCAGGCGGCTATCTAAGATCAATGATGACCCTCCATTTACCACAGCCTGCTCTCCTTCAGCCCCGATGCATTAAAGGACAGAGTCGGGAGGAAATGCCAGATGTGCAGATAACCCCCTCCTGGCTTTTCTCTTTCTGTGACAGCCTTTTAACATGATAGATCCACTAATTTCTGAAAAACAGGATTGACTGGAAGGTCAAAGAGAGAAGGTGACACTATTGACCTCAGAAGAGAGGCTAAATAGAAATCCAATTTTTTTTTGTCATTGTATTTTCACTGGCTTGCAGGTTAAGACTTGGATCAAAACTAATCAACATAAGCAAACTCTTCTTCCCTTTCTTCATAGTCACCAGGAAGGAAGCTCATTTTTACAGACATGATAGGGCAGTCACAGTCTGCAGTGCACGGTGTGATACTTCTTAAAGAGTAACAAAGCCAATATGCAGCGAAATCTAAATTAAAAATGATGCAAAAACTGAAAATAAAGAAATACAAAAAAGTAGAAATAAAATAAATACAGAAATAAGAGCAATCCAGCTATTAAGGACAGTAAAATAAATAAAGCTAAAGTTAAAAGCAGTGCAAGAATAAACATGAACACAATGCATAAAAGTAGATGCAATACAAATATGTCACAGAATCAACTGCATGCAGAATTTAATACAACTTAATATTAAATTGTGCCGTTTTTATACAAAAATAATTTCTTAATCACATTACAGAGTCAGACATGCTATATGTTGCTTTATTGACTAAAATACATATATGTTAAATACATAGACTATCGGGATACGCTGATGCAGCGACTAACATCACCTTTTTTGACTGATATCAGTCGATGTTAGTTACTGTGCTTGATGATCCTTTCAAAGTAAGGCTGATGAGGAGCTGAAAGACTTTAAAGCTCTTCAGTTATTTATGTACAGTGTTGGGGAGTAACAGAATACATGTACTGGCGTTAAGTATTTAGCATACAAAATATGAGTAACTGTATTCCGTTACAGTTACTGTTTAGAAAGGTGATAATTAGAATACAGTTACTTTGTTGAAATTGCCAGAAACCCAAACAAAACACGCAATAAGAGGCTCTAATGTAAGTGTCCTGTTAATGTTGGTGGCTTCAGTTACACAATGGACCGGAAGCCAGCACAACAGAGCCAGCACTGCACAGGCAGGAATACATTTCTTACTTGGAAATTCCGACACCACTTCATTTGCGCAAAATCTGACCTTCAATGCAAACTCTGTTTGCCACCGACCAAGCTGCTCTCAGTGTCAAAAGACTCCACCTCCAACCTAAAGAAACATCTGGAAGTAAATTCCTTTTTAAAAGCTAACGTTAGCCTACCGCAACTACCTTGTTTTAGTTGTGGTAGCTACCAGGGTTATGTGCCACTTCAGTATCTTCGATGTCGTATAGTTGTGTGATTTATTACTATTACCAAAGGTTATAGTTCATAGACTGCAGACTGTTAGACTTGATGGATAGAATTAACAACCTGCTAACTGCAAATAATCATGTGCAGTTCTGAACGTAGTCTATGAACTAACCTCAGCTAATGCCAGCTAACAATGTTAGCTCGGTGGCGAGTATCCTTCAGTAATAGTAATAAATCACACAGCAATAGTACATTCATGTAGTTGTAAAAAGCACGACAATATATTAAGTAATCCAAAGTATTCAGAATATGTTACTCACATTGAGTAACTTAACGGAATACATAACAAACTCCATTTTGGGCCATGGAATACAGTTTAAAAGTAACCTTCCCAACACTGTTTATTTATAACAGTTATCTTCGTTTCCTTGCCATGAAAAGAGGTTAACTAAACACAAAAAAAAAAGATCTGTATCAACACTGCCTTTCGGTCAAATTAATATTTCATGCATCAGTATCAGCGGCGGCCCAAAATCTCACAAATGTGCAAAAGCCCACAGTATTTACAAAGACTTTCTATGTACATGTTCATCCTTTGGACTTGGGCTGTTTATTTATAATTCAAAATAATCTATAAATCCTTCACATCTGACCACAGATGTAAGATTTACTCAGTCTATGCCCTATTTCTAATCCATTAATTCAGGCTTTTAAAAGTTTCCATCACTGATTCGAGTTCATATAAAACCACATGTTACATGTAAAAACCTTCCGTTTTCTTCTATTTACTAAAAGTAACAGTGAAAATACAGACATGTATTTTTTCTGTGTGAGCGATGGTCATAGAACTCATGGCTGTACACGCTCGCACAACGTTGCTTAAAAAGCTTCCCGACTATGACACAAAGATAGTGATGATTAACACAGCGAAGAAAAAAAATGTTTTCCCTCATTTCACATTCTGTCAAACACAAAACAAGCTCACGCTTAGTCCTTTAACTACTGAAAACCAGTGGATTGTTGCTATGCAACACTTAAATATGTTCGAGGTGCTACTCTCCCTTTACCTTTCACTAACCTGTACTCTGAGCGCTGAAAAAAAGAAAAAGAAAACTGCACTTTCTTTGTGCTGTCAGGCTTGGCCCTTTCCTCTCTGTAAATGCAGGTCTGTGGCGAATATGGAGCCTTCTGTGGAGTCAGAGATCTAGTGATAAAAAGCGGCTCCTTTTTTCCACTCAGCTCGTAGCAGACAGCATGCTGATTTACATAGTGCAGTGACAAGGACGACAGCTGCTGCCGTGTTCCGAGATGGAAAATATATCTCCGCTCCTTTCACATCACAACCCTTCCTTTTTCCCTTTCTTCACTTTAACCCCAGTTCACATCAGCTCTGTATTTATATCGCCCACTTCCTGTCATTGGTGTTTCTGTTGCTCGACACCACTGTTTCCAGGTTAACGGTGAGATTAACGGGAGAGCAACAAAACGACCCAAGCGCAGAAGAGAAGGGGGGGGGAACGAAAACATATGTGATACTGCATGAAAAGGAGGAACTGGGTTCCCAAGTGTCTTGCAGGATGTAGCAAATATGCAGCAGCTTAAACTGAATGCCCTGTTTGTCACTTTGCTAATAGAAGGTATAGAGGTGTATCAAGTGAAATGACACTATGCTTGATTTTCAAGTCACGATTTTGGCAGTTGATTATGAAAACAAGATAAAAAGATTTTTGCTCCACATTTGGCTTCATTTGGATGATTAGTTTAAAATGCCTGAGTTTATTATTAGCTTTCCCAATTAGTGAACATGACAATGATGGTTCAGAAGACAGGGTGGGAGTGGAGTGGCCGGTGCTTTGCTGTCCACTGGTGATAAAAACAGCCTTAGGTCAAAGACTGGGAGGCTTTTATTGTTTCTCTCAGGGGGAGTGTTGGTGATGGGTGCTGGCTATCGTCTGTTCTTGGAGGACATGCAGCAGTGCACATAATCAATGTCATGCTGAGCCAGTGTACGTGTATCGGTGCGGGCGTGAGCACATGTGGGAGCAAAATGCACGCCCTCTGATAAGCTAAGTCCACCGGCCTCTGTGGATCAGACGATTGAGTGCACTAAGATCCCATCTAACAGAAATAACTCATTTTCATGTCTGATTTCACACCCTCTCGCTGTGTTCACTGTTATCACACAGAAGATGTAAAACACGTTTAATTAATTCACGAAACTGTGTGATTTGCATTTTGCAGCGGCAGAATATGCAGCGCTGGTTATATTCAAAATATTATTATCAATGAATGTAATTAATTTTAGATTACACAATAAATCTAACTCGAGAAGCTGTGTTTTTAAAGTGCTTTGCATGCAGGTGTGTAAAACCATGCATTAAAAATCAATAAAACGGATCGATGAAGCCCTGACTGACTCATATATCACTTTTATTACAGCCGAAGCAGATTAATCAAATCAGTGTTTTATAAAGTGAAACGAAGCATTTTGCAGTGGGAGAGGGTATTTTTCCTGTGTATTTTACACTAGGTGTTAACCAGGAAGATCATTGTAATCATTTAAAGGAGATCCAGCAGAGAAATCAGCAACATAATCCAGCTGATTCAAATGTAGCTTTCTGTCAAATTTAGCACAATATACACTTTTTCCCCACTTTAACATAAATTTCTACTTTAAGACAACTTCTTTCTCTTTAAAAGAGTGATCAGGGAGTGCAAGGATATAAAATATCAATGGTTAATATTTAATGAATCGGTAAATATTTGTTAAATATAGCAAATGTGATAATAAATAATGTGTATATTGTATAACTGCCATGCTTTCATGAGGATAAACAGCCCATCACCTGCATCTCCTCAAAGCCAGTGTAGTAACTTTTGGATTCGCTCTGGATTTGAACCCTACTCTTCTAGGTGAAAACCCTGGAAGAGTTAAAGTTAAAAGGTGTGTCTAGAACCTGACCAATCAGTAGTCTGCCATTTACACTACAAGATCCTGAAGACATTGAAGCTATAGGAAAAAGCAAAGTATCCTCGACTCCAAGCAAACAGCGACTTGATACTTCTGTGATTTATAGTCAGTGTGGCAAAGAATCCAACACCCCATTTGTAAGCTTTGCCAGTGTTGCAGGACTTGTAATCGTTCAGCCAAACTACCTGGTTAAGTGCTAAGCACTGATGTTGATGGACTCCAGCGACAGTCGGTACTAGTTCGTTAACACAAATTAAGTCTAGTAAATACTCAAACACTGTTGTGTCTGCGCCTCGCCGACTGTTCCCCTGCAACCAAAACACTGAATCTGTCATTCCTCGCACTATATTATCTAATCACCACATGAATAATCTTTACAAACAAGGCAACGTCCTGCATAATTTCCCTGCTCTCACACTGTCAGCTTGCAGCATATCCCGTTTTTGGCCATCGCTCCGAAAGCTCCATTTTTCTCTGACTATTGGATCTGTCCACAGGAGGTGGTGCTGAAATTTCACCCTGCGCACAGGACCACTGTCCATGGTTCTGAATCAGCACCGCACGGCCTGAGCGCAGAGGCACAGGCTCCCACAGAGAGAAAAAAATAAGAATTTTGCTGGCTGGATGAACGGATGGAGCAGCTTGGACTTTGTCTCAGCTGGGACTGTCTGTAAGTGGCAAACAAGCCAGAGTCTCAGCAGGCAGGGAGCTCCACGCCCTGTTTGCTTCGGAGCTGTCACATGTGACAGCGTCATCTACAAAGAGATGGGGAGCTGGAGGTCTGAATACATCCCTTAGATAGACAGAAAAAAAGATTGTGGCTAGAGCTAGGTCGAACATTGCCTGCCTCAGTAGAATATCCTGAAAAAACAGCTGAATGTGTGACACAAAAGAAAGACAGCAGTTGCACTTTTTCAATGATCAAAAGCCTTTTCTGTTTTGTTTGGTTTTTTTACATCCTGCCTGTGTTTTAAAATTCAGGCCGACACATTGAGGATGCAATTCCAGTGGGACGTTGTGTGAAAAGAACGGCTGATCCCTGGTCATGAGAGGCCAACCCCACTCCATCCTGTCTTTCCCTGGAGTAGAAAAGCCAGCCAATCAGAGAGGACGAGGCAATGAGTCACGGAGGGAGCAGACCGCATCCAGTGGACCGAAAGGAGCTGTCTGACGCTCTGGGCAGCAAAAGCGGTAACGTCCATGGATGGAGCGATCCGCTCAGGTCTCCAACACACACAGACGTACAGGAGATACATGTGATTTACAGATAGGTTGGGATTTTTTTCCTCTAAATTTCAATTCATTTAATGTAAAAAGTAAAAAATTTCCCTCTTCCTTACCATAGTTTATGACTCTTGCTCTCTCTTTTATGAGATTTATGAGAGAGTTCATTACTCTCAGATATTACCAGCCCTCAATAACTCACGAAGCGCCCACTGTAACGTTGCAAGGTTGTGTGAAGGTCAGCATATTGCTTACTTCCACAACTCAGGCTGAGCTGTGTTAAAGCTTTGCAATACTATAGCACGGGGCCTGACATTCAAGGCTAAACGGCCGTTTAAATAAACAAAAACACAGTGAATAGGCCATGTGAACAAGCGCCTGAGACGCTCATTAACTATTGATGCGAAGGGAGCTCTCACAGTCAGATACGTAGCACACAGCACAGGCACCTACGTGCAACACACACAGTTGTGAAATCACATGACAATGCCAGCGGGTGTAATATTTTCCAAAAAAAAATGATTAAATTATTCTCAAAGTGAATTAATCTTATTAAATAGCTCCCATAAATTACTCATGATCTTACACATAAATCAAATGATAACAATGGAATGAATATGAGAGATGAGCAGGTTTTTCATGTCCTCTACTGGACGTACAAATCCATTTTCCAATGAGCCACAAAGGCGCTGCGGATGTGAAAAGAATTTATTGGACCTTGTAGGAGAATAAAGGATTTGGAAGGTGATGGGAAAATGGAGTAAAACCCAAATGTATTGGTTTTGAGCCTGAAAAGACTGGAGCTTTGTGCTGCCTTGTTCTAGCGCAAGACTGACAGACGGGCACTGTTTGAACCCCCACAATCTGCCAACTTTCACCTCTTTCATGTCTACTGTACCTCAGCTCGCGCGGATGGATGGGTGGAGGGAAGAATTCGAAGGAAGAGAGATCGACTAGTTCATTTCACTGGAATCCGGGATAATGAGGGCAGAGAGAGCGAGAGAGAGAGAGGAAGAGATAAGGCACGACAAAGGGGAAATGACAAACGGCGGGGTAGGCAGCACGGTGATTCGATTACAGCACAACTTCTCATTAAAGGACATAGAAAGCCAGCCCTGGGTCAGGAAGCCACAATACTAAATACGTAGTGGATACACCTGCTAAGAGCAGCATGTTTGTTCTCTTGGCTGTAGGGCAATAATGGTTTCCTCTGACTGTACTGCTGCCACCCTGAGACAGCCGTTGATCTGGAACTCGGGCTAACCCTCTGTGGGAGTCTGCTTACTCCCCCTCACCCCACCCCACTCCACCCCACCACCGTCACAACTTAAAAATGTTGAAGCACACCGAACAAACATTTTGAGCAGTACCACAAGAAAAACTGTGTAGAAAGTATTTACCGACCCACTATTAGAACCACGAGCACTTTCTCCAATATTAGTCTAATCTTGGAAATATGTTTTTTTGTTTTGTTTCCCTTTTTAGTAAATCCTGTCAATGTAAATCTGACGTCCTGTCATCCATCTGTCACCCTGGTTAAGCCCTTGTCAAAAAGAAACGGCACCTCCTACTCTTCCTCCTCCTCTTCTCTTCCTCTATATGACCTGACTCTTCCAATCACTATTACAGTACGGAGTCCTCAGAGCCATGTTTGCTGACACGCTCAAGCTCACACACACGCACACATCACAGGCAGCGTGTTCTCTGGATTTCAAGTGGGCATGTGGTATTTTTTAAAGCAGCAGAGCAAAGCGGAGCTCCCGTGCCTTTTTGACTGTAAAAACATGCCGTCTCCATCTCCACGCTGCGATTCTCCACTGTTACCTTTTTGTGAGGGGAGGAAACAAAATAAAAGACATCTCTTACCTGGCAGCACGCTGTCTACCCTGGGTCCTCTTCACAATCCCAGGAAGGGGTTCAAGTTTGCAGCGCGAGCTCGATGTGACACTTTGAAAAGAAGGGGGAAAAAAAGGAAAACCAAAATAAGTGGCTAAAAAGCAATGTCCCCCTTTATTCTTTCACACACGACGGCTCAAGAAGCACTCACGATCATACACTTGAACACCCAGTTGACAGCTCCGGCAGGCGAGCAGCTCACTGTTCCTTCCCTCCCTCTCCCTCTCTCTCCCTGTCCCTGACACTAGCCTCCTCTCTTCCCGCCCACCTACTCCAGCCCCCTCCCCCAGCTTCTCTCTTTTTCCATCGGTCTCCTCACTTGCTCTTCCTCTGTCAGACAAAATGCACACATCCCCTTATTCTCTCAGCTCACTATTTTTTTTTTTTTTTGACATTTCCCCCCACCCACTCACGCTCTCTGCTCCGTGAAAACAAATATCAGTCGGAGGTACTATTAGATGTGCATTTCCACATGCCATCTACAAACTTATTCTTCTTTGATGAACCATTTCAAAAGATATTTTCTCTAGGAATAAGACAAAGCCAGTCATGAAAGGCTAATAACATCAGATGGTGGGATTAATGAATAATGCTAATGAGGCGTTCATACTGTATACGATTTAGAGTCCCCACTGAGAGCCATCCCTTAATTCCCCCCCTCTCAACACTCGTTCCCCATCTTGCTGTCTCACTCCATCTATCCCTTTCTGTCTTCAGGTCTCACTAGCGTATCCGATGCTGCTCACGTCCCATTCTGCAGACAGCTAGTCAAGGGCATTCCCAGAGTAAGTGTATGCAAATGCTCTGCCTCGAGGAGCTGCCTCGTGTCCCCTCGACACTCAGCCGGACCAGATGTGGCACATGGCTCTTCCAAGGAGAGGGCAGCAGATGCAAAGGCAAAGGAGAGCCAGCAACAGCAATCTTCTCAGCAGTCGTGACCTCGCTTCAGTGGACACATTGAGGCCGACGGCACCTGAACTGATACTTTGAAATATACGAGAACCTAGGCTCACTTCCAGCTTTAGTTTGAGGGCAAAATAAGATAGAAAAGAGCCCTACACTGACTGAAATATCTGAGAATATTTCTGATTAATATAATATATAATACTAAAATGTTACATATTAAATGCTTTATCCATTTCCACTTTTATGGTCATTAATAATTCATTGTTTACTAAGTAGCTCGTCAAAATTACACATGTACAAGCTATGCTACATTCACTGCCCTGCCTCTTCGTCAAAGGTGTCAGTATTATGGTGGATAATGTTAGCTGAAGTAATCCTGGGACATGTTATATCAGACAAACTGTGCCAGTACATTTTATTGAATTGAGAAATGCGTGCCCGTGAAAAATCCTAAATCCTTACTCAGTATTTGGCAGTATGGCTCTGTTCTGAGGTGCCCCATTCTTCCATGTACATATTAACAGTAGAAAACTGACATAGCAGCAACCTTACCCCATACACAAAACAGAGCAAGAACTGAAAAGAGTGGGGTGCAAACCAGCTAGCATGGCAGGCAATTTGACTACCCTTAATTTTAGTTATAACATATTTTTTCAGTCATGACACTTGGCCACATCCAGTGATTTGGGCTGTTATGGCATGATGTCTACAGTTTTGTCATCTTTTTCTTTTGCTTCTACACAAAAGTGGCCCATAAATGGAGAAGCCATCTCAACCTAAGTGATCCCTCTATTTCATCATATGCCATACATCCCGTCACACCAGCCCTCTGCATGTCCTCCTTCACTACATCCATTAACCTTCTCTTTGGCTCTTTTACTTCTGCCCAGCAGCATTAAACATCTTTAGCCCAGTATATCCCTCCCTTCTCTCTTACTTTCTTCCTCCTCTCCTCTTCCTGTGTCCTCAGACTAGCACACTTTCCACCAGCACCCTGTTGCCTTACAGCACCGGAGGTGGCTGTTGTTAACCCGGGCCCCGACCAATCTGGTATGGAAATCTTACTAATGATCTCCATGCTTTTGCTGGGTTTCCTTCCTGATGCAACCCTCCCCCTGGTGCTTTGGACTGGAACTAGGAGTACACTGGCTTGTGACACTGCATTACTGTACAAGTAACATTACAACCCAGACATAAAAACCTCCTTTTCATGTGTTCACGTGTGGAATCAGTGACTAAGAGTTCCACGCCCCCCTGTTATGTTCATCTGCACTTCCATCCATAATCAGCCAGGCGCTCCTCTCCTTAACGGGTTATGTGTCATCCAATCATCCTCACTCAATGAAATCCTTGAATCCCTTTAGTGTTTCCTTGTTTTGTCTACAGATTAATAATAACACACGTGAACAGTATCCATTTTCTTCTCTGCAACAGATCTGCTACATGAGCTGGGAGAGCAAAGGAAGTCTGCAGCAAACTGTAACTCTGTGAGATACAGTATGTTTCTGCAGGCTTGAACAGATGTTACATGTGTGTGCAAGTGTGTCTGTGTGTGTCTGCATATGTCTATGGAGAGACCCAGTGTGTGAGTAAAGTGCACAGGCTGATAAAGCACAATGAGACACATGGCACTGCTGACAGCAGCCCACACACACACACACACACACACACGCATGAGAGCTAACAGACATATAGGAGGGACAGAGGCAAAGCAAACAGGGAGTATGTGTTAATGATTACCAGCTAACACCCTGCCTGGACTCAGGCACAGCTTCTCTGTACATAAGCTTTGGTTCACTGGTTCTGTGCGTTCTGCGTGCGTCTCTTGTATTGTGTAGCTGTGGGGGGATCGATTACTGGGTAAGGTGATGTGGCCGTCGCAGATTTGCGGCTCAGCAGTCTTATGGTTCGACCCTAATGAGAAGAAAGGGAAGTACATTCATGCTGAGCTGTGCAGGCCATCCTCTATGGAGAATATCTGTTGTGTAGCTCAACCTAGTGTCCTAAACACACAGCCCGGCACTTCAGAGGCCACTCACTATCGCAGCTAGGGGCTGGAAATTGTAAACCTGAAACACGTGTATGCTTATCTCCTTGCGAACGTAAACTGGCTGGAAGTACGATAATAGTTTTGGCCAAACAATTTTCCTGAGACAGAGAATAAACATTCGGGTAAGTTTATATAATGTGTATGCAGTATAATGAGTTGTTTTAAGATTACAAATGCCCTAAACGGGAAAAATGCAGGCAGCTGTGAAATCACTGCAGCTTAACTGAGAGTCCGGGTCCAGATTAAGGCCCTCTGTTAATGTCACTGAGCCCCAAAGGTACAGCAAGAACCACCCAGACACTGAAAGACCAAAAAAATTGAAGATTTGTAATGTCTGCACATCATATTCTGCAGAAAAGGAAAAGTATTCTGGTTGATTTGGTTTAACAGCGTCAGACGTCAACCTTGAGCCTTCAAGCTTGAAAAAGGAGGCCCAGACAAAGCCTTTGAAGTTTGACTGACATTTGGATTTGAGATTTATAAATAAATAATACGACAAATATAAGTGCCTGAGTTGAAGACGGAGCCAACGGTTTACCACTTACTCCTAGATCTGAAGAGGGCACCAATTTTAAATGTTCCTCACATGTTTAATCTTAATGTAATGAAACAATGGAAACTCAATTACCTAAAGACTGTTGTTCCTACATTAGCACTGGTGCTAATGTCAACATGTTCTCAGGCCAGGGCATAGTATGCTGCTGTTTTCTCAGAATATGAAGTTGGCAAGGTGGAGTAACTAACAATTTTGTGATTCAGGAGACCGTGATTCATGTCCAATTTGGATTTCAGTTTTTTTACATTTTGTTTTGCTGCATTTTCACTTCAGCCTTCACTTGCCAGGTATATTTAAGAATCAAAAACAGGCTTTGGTTTCTGAAAGTATTGTGGCTGGGACTAAATTATACCCCCTGAAAACAGTAACCCTGCATGCTGAAAATTTATGCTTACCCATTGGGTTTAAATGTGATGCCAAGGGGCCTTTACAAGCGTCCATATGTAAGTGCTTAGGAGCGAGAAACCTATTTCAATATTTCCATGACCCACTGCACCGCGGCACTGACGCCAAAGGACACAATGTGTTTATCTCAGGACAAAATGGCAGTGGAGCCGAGAACTGGCTCCAAACGGCCAGTCAGAATCCAGACTCAAAACTCGTACATGTAGGTTTTCAAATCATATGCAAGCCCTACACAGTTTCTGCACCATGTTCATACACAATATTAAAAATGAAATAAAACAAAAAAGTCAGGATCAGTGCTAGCCATTGACATTGAGATTTTATAAAAAAGGTCAACTCCCTCCAAGCCCAGTCTAAAACAAACATTGTGTCCTCCGCTCTCGAAAGAAACTTTCATTACCTCTGGTTTTGCACAGGTTGATGGAAGTCACCCACTTCAACATTTCAAAAGAAACGGGCAGGGAATATGAAGAGGAAAACTAAGAGTGAAAATCTTTCAGCCCAGGAACCCGTCAGTTCAACCGAGATTGAACATGAAAGGAAAAGCGAGGAACAGAGATCAACAGTGTGAAAGAGGAAGAAGAAGGGCGAAATGGCATTTAGAAGAAAAAGGCGGTGAAATAAAAGGAGATGGGTGAACAAAAAGGACAATTTCCTAAATGTCACGGGCATTTGAATGGTCACCTTTGGACGCAGCAAATTACGGGTCTTATTCAAGCGCTGGATGTGAAGCAGTTAGAAGTAGCTTTTGTAACTCATCTATACAAACCTTAATCACTAATTTGTTCTCTCTTCCACATAGCTGCCCTCAAATTTAATTGCAACGGAACAACAATGTGATGATTAAAAGTGAATACCATAAAAAATTATTCAATAATTCTTCATGTTTCACATTTTGATTGATATAATTAGAAAAATTGTTCTCCCACCAAACAACTGCAACTCTAGTTGTCTAGTAACTCTAGTTTTTGGGTGAATTGTGATCCCCAGGTTATTGTTTCAGTAGCTCAGTATCTTTGGAATAAATTAAATGCATGTAGGTATATCTGTGTATTTGTGATACATGTTTGTGGATGCATAGAGGCATTGGTACATTGCCATGATAAGAATCATGCGGTTACATTTTGGATGAAAAACAAGGTGACCGCTGGACTTTCAGCTTGCCCACAGCCATGAATTCAATTTAAAAATCATCATTGTCTGCCCTTGGCAGCATATGGTGCTTCTTCCAACTCCCAATTTAAAGTTTCATCACAGGAAACTTGCATTTCTGAACTTTATGAACTGATCATTCCTCTCTGGTCTATCGGCTCCAGTTAATCCTAATTCATCCAATCACTGCAGGCACTTATGTGTCTCGTCACATTCAAAAGGACTACTTTTCTTAATTGTCCGTCTTACTGATTTAACAATCACCTGCCTCCTCCCCCACAACTGCCCCAAGCACCAGACGATTCAGGATACAGGCAGAGGATCCCCTAAAGGGAGCTAAACCAGCCTCAGCCACACTGCTCAAGCAATTTGTGCCAAAAAACACTCTTACCACATCAAGTCATCGCGGCTGTTTTCTTGCATCCTCCGCATATTTTTTTATTCAAAGTTGAATTTTTGGTCAAATAAAGATTAGCATCAACAGATTAGCAAACTCATGTTTGTCTGGCCTTTGATGGCCCACCTGCACTGGCTCTGCACTGCTTTACTGGAACTGCATGCAAATGGTTTGGTTCATAACCATTTAGACAGGGTTTAAATTCCCCAGAAATCAGATTTCGCTTTGCCCAAGTGAGTGAAATTTGATAAGAACAAAAGGCAGATGTCATCAAGAATACAAAAAAAAGGAATCAACAAATGATTTTCTTCTTGAAATAATCATTGAATGTAATTTGGTACTAGCATGGATTTATTGAAGTGTAGCCTAAAAAAGATCTGTGGTAAAGGATCTGAAGGCCACTGATAACAAATTCTTTCATATCTAATCTCATTTTCGTGTGTACGTGGTCCATTATGCTAAGAAATGCTTAACGTTTCCCACAGTCACGATTTCTGTTCTGCACCTTAAATCACAAAAATGGCACCAGTGACTAACAATGACACCGACCTCTGCAGATATTAGACTCATTCTGAGGAACTGGCACAATCATATTTTTTCCCCCTTTAATGCATTCAAGTTGTACTGCTTTGACCCACCCAGACTATCCAGTGCTAATTCTCTCTGCTACTGAGGCATGCATTTCCAAATGGAGTAAAGTAGCCCTAATTACAGCTGATGCGCTCATTTAATCTCTCTCTCTTTCTCTGTCTTTCTCGGATTCTCTCCCTCCGCCCATCTCTCTCCACCGCGGGCAGGAAGCTGCCACGAATCACTTACAGCTTTATCGTCGGATAAGTGGCTGTTCAAATATGAAGCTATTCAGCTAACTCCTTTCAGTACACACAGGTGCTTCCTTTCACCGCCACCCGGCTTCTCTCGCTCACATGCGTGCGTCAGATACTGTACACAAACTCCCACCTACACACAGATGTACTCACGCAAACATACAGGGCACAACATTACACACAGAACACCTGCTAGGGTCAGGAGCACATGCCAGTGTCACTGAGGCCACGCAGATGTTTGGCTGCCATTTGAAGGTACAAGAGGTCCAGAGGAAAAATGACAAACTGCTGTTATCTACAAATTTTCTATTTTTAAATGTCAACTACTGCAGCGAGTCTTAATGTTAAAGGAGCCATC
Source organism: Perissodus microlepis (assembly GCF_051167445.1). Taxonomy (NCBI): domain Eukaryota; kingdom Metazoa; phylum Chordata; class Actinopteri; order Cichliformes; family Cichlidae; genus Perissodus; species Perissodus microlepis. The sequence continues at coordinate 15,977,338 of NC_140477.1, read as the reverse complement.
TTCTTATGTTTGCAATAATTAGCCACCAATTATATATACTTATTCCATTAACTGCCGTTCAGAGCAGCATATGAAGGACTCTTGATTTGTTTACAACTTTTTAGGCCAACACTGCTGTACTGTCCATTTATTTGGGGTTAAGAAAGTTTGTTTTTGCTCGTCTTCTTATTAAATTTCTAGTTATTATCCTGTCAAGTTAAATTGTGATGGTGTGAATTTGACGTATTGGAACATCTCTCCGGTGTCTAAAAGCCTTCTCTGAAAACAGGAACTCAGAGTATCTGTCAAAACTCCCTGCATCCTGTTATTGGAAAGTCAATCGCAATCCAAACAAACAAATCTTACGCATGGAGACATTACAATGTAAAATGTTCAAAACATTTTCAATATTCAAGTAACTGGCAAAATATAAAGTTTTCATACATATGAAAACTGCAATATGTTTAAAATTCTACTAAGAAATATTGCAGTATTAACTAGTAGTTCAAATCTAGAAGGTATGACACTAAAGCTGCAAAAATCAGGATTTAAAGTGAAAGAGAACTGTCCCTAATTAACGCAGTTTCTATTAATTCTGTGCATCTTCAGCGAGGATTTTAGCATTCTCCGCTAATGGTTTACACGCTAGTTTTTTGGGTCTCGCCAGCTTTGTTTCCAGATTCATGATCCGGCTATTTTTGATTTCACAAACCAGAGAGTGAACCCACTGTAGCTTTTAGCGACGCAACAGTAAACATTTAGTGGGTGAAGAGCAAGAAGTTTATCTTGACTTGTTAGACACCGAACCAGAGTCTCAGCATCCACTAAAGTGTTGCACTTGAAGGGAACTGGACTTCTTTTCTGTTTTGTAAAGACATTTCAACTTTCTTGTTCAGTTCTAGAAACTAATGGAGAGTCCCACGTATTGGCTGTCTTTGAAATTGGCTTAGAGTTATTGACCAACCCGGTAATCACACAACTCATTAAGGGTTACATGAGCCAAGGTGTTAATCAAGGGATTAATGTCACAGGCGCCAATGGTGCATTCCATCTGAAGTCAGAACTTCCTGTTCCCCACCTGAGATTTTGAACTGGAATGCCCCCTTAAGCCAGACAAAGTCAGAGTGCCCGACCGATCTTGACTTTACAATCCATGAAAGTATGTAATCTGTACAGCCACCATTGTGTATCTGGCTGAATAAGCCATTCGGATAACATTAAGCGCAAAACTACAAGTGTTGTGTAGCAGCGATTAAGTGAAACAAATCCTGGCATTCCTTACTTTTACAAATTTACTACTGGCATGCACTCAAATCGGGAATGACATTTCTGTTATGATGTTGGACAAGGTGTGAAACCTCCGTTATACACTGCCCTACCTCGGCAAAAGGTCACATGGGTCAAGATGCACTGGGGGGGTTGAATTGTTTGGGAAGAAATCTCTAGACTTCACTCTAAGGGGCTAATAGTTGGTGTCATAAGCCACAATCTCTGTTCAAGGCTCGTAGTTCACAGTCCACATAGACAGTCTCCTTTAATCCCCTCTCAAACCATCTGCCGTCTTAGTCAACATTAACATCCTTAAAAGAGTTTCCCTCCTTCAGGTCCAGATGTACCATGAGCACGAGCTCATCACGAGTCTTGTCACAATGAGCTGGCTGTTTTGTGTTGTGTATTGACCAATGGCTTTATTCGTACCTTGGTTCATGTGACCCTCAACGACTTACTTGATTACCTGGAGTTAAATACCTTCATCACTGAAGAGGCCTCTTGGATTAAAAGTGAAATGTCTTCACAGTCAAAAGGCAGCCTGGTCCCATTTAGAGCTGCTCGCATTTCACGTAAACAAATAAGGGGTACTTTGCCATAAATACAGCAACTGAGATACAGTAAGGTGACAGCGCTTTCTGCACCATCCTTTCAACATCCTTATACTGATCATCACTGTGTGTATGTGCTAAAAGAGAAATCAATTCCTTCTTTGTTACTAAAACCAGTTCTGAAGTATGATTTCACTAACTTGGAGGATTAAGCAACTGTGTTTTGGCTTTTTTCTTGAAATTCAATTACAATTTTAATCTTGAAATTTACACCTTATTCTCAAAATGATCGACAGTATTTGCCTCTTTGTAGTGTTTTGATTACAGCTGCTTTTATTGCCCTCAAGTAGTAAGTCTCGTTAATGGTATATCCATGTTTCTCTGAAGTGGATTGCTTTGATCTTTGTGCATCATACTGTAAAGGTAGATAACATGTATAAAATGGTCTTTATTTCTTTACCCCTTTGATTCTGAGCGTAGCGGTAACAGTATTAATATCTTTTCTTTGGTCTTAACAAAGAGCATGATGCACTTGAACCACTGCAGTAAGGAGCATGCTATTAATGACTTCATTGTCTGCTTTTTTTTCAACAAGCCTGTGGAGTCTCTGTCTATAAATCCACCTTCTTTCTCCAGAAAGTCCTGCTAGCATGCTCTTTAGCCTTTATCTCCTCTGTTTCTCTGCTAACTCCAGTCACCAGGCGCTGCTGCTCATGGAGGTCACATCCGATTCCTCCCAGCAGTAATAATTACGACATTCTTATGGAGAGATGAGTGGCCCTTTTGACCTGCGAGTCCCCTTGACACACACGTGAGGAGAAGAGCATCATGAGAAGAATTCACCAGGACTTATGACTAACAGACTTTAGACTGAAGACCAGTAACGCGTTACTGTAATCTGATTACTTTTTTCAAGTAACGAGTAAAGTAAGGGATTACTATTGCAAAAACTGTAATCAGATTACCGGTACTTTTCCGTAGAAACGCTGCGTTACTGCGTTACTAAAACCGTGATTTTTTTTGCAAGAATGTCTCATGACAGTGACGTAAGCGAGTGCGACGTTCCTGACAACAGCTGTGTGCGGATAATATATCGAGTGCGGGAGAGTATGAGCGTGCAGCGTTTAAAGCGTGGAAGTACTGACCTTATTTTGAGTTTGATTCCATAAAAAGTGACAAAAACATTAGCGTCCGTTGTGCGTGGGAAGAAAACTTCTTTTTACAGTTAAATCCCTAAACAAGCTCCGAGTGCGCAACGAGGTAATGGGAAATTCACAGAGAAACTCGCGGATTCTTCCACTGACCGCTGCGGCACACCTGCACCAGAGCACACCTCCGCCTACCCCACTCCTGCTTTACAGGTGAAAATAGAGCAAAACGACCGCTAGTCTTTGACATTATTTATTTTCTGCTGTGTTTTACTTGCATCTATTTGAAAGACTGAGTGTAAACACAAAAAATATTTTATGTGCTGAAATGTGCAGAAAATAGGTTTAAATGTTAAACAAATTTATTCAAATCAGAGAATGGTGCATATAATTTAATTTTTGCTTGATGCATAAAGTTAAAATATTAAAACTGATAAAACAAGTTTTAAAAAGAGACTTTTCCATTTGATTACATTTTGTATGATGGATTATGCAGAAAAAGTAGAACTGGGCTGAAAGATCTATCGCTTTATCACCTGTTCAGGTTGTAAATTGTGTTTTTAAAAAGTAACTAAGTAACTAAGTAATTAATTACTTTTGAAAATAGGTAATCAGTAAAGTAACGGGATTACTTTTTTGGGGAAGTAATCAGTAATTAGTTACTGATTACTTTTTTCAAGTAACTTGACCAACACTGCTGAAGACACACGAGACAGACAGACACACCAGTGAATGTAGTACATCTTGCATAAATAAGGACACTAAGGAGCATCTGTGTGCAGACGGAAACGGTGTGTTGGGTATTTTTTTGGGAGGGCCCCTGTCTGGGACGGGATTGAGGAGTCAGCACTGCCTGTTAGAGTGCCCCGGGCCGAGTCTGTGTAAGGGGACTCAGAAGGGGGATTAGTGGGGATTTAGAGAGCAGTAATTACCCTTGCCCACTGAGGGTTTGGTAATTAAATTACCTTAGCAACCCTGGTACTGCCCAGCCACACAGAACCTCCAAGGTCAGAGCGAATGAAATTTTACAATATGCAAAATTTACTTTCCATTGTCATCGCAAAATCATCTGCTGTTAAGAACTACAGCTAGTAATTGTTATGGAACCTGGTTTTCTCTATGTAGAAATAATATTTCAGGGACCTCAGCTGTAAAGCATAAAATATGCATTTATTATAAGAACACTTGGTGCTTCTAGGAGAAGAGAGTACGGTGACTCACTTCTGAGTTTAACCTTACACAGGAAACTTTCTTTGTACCCTCTCCTATGTCTGTGTCTATTCTCCCCTTTAGATAAAGGAACACAGCAAAATGCTACACTCTCCCCCAAATAGCCAACAAGCAGCTGGGCTGTCCTTTAAGCCTCTGCAGAAGCAAAACTGAAAATGCCAAACAGAAGACAGTCAGGTCATCACTCTACAAAAAGGCTCCACCGAGCCAGAACCTTCCCTTCCACGACTTCCCAAATAGACGACTCACCACAAATAAAGGCCCTCACACTCATGAACTAATAAATGATTTTCACATATACATCAAACATGCAAATAGAAACTAATGTTCATCAGAATTCATTATGCTCTTTTTCAGTGTGAGATTCCTATTGTGTAAATAGGCAGTGGCTGAGCTGTGTGTGTTTGTGTGCTTGGAGAGAAGGAATACATTATGTTAAAGTATACTGTTATTATGATTAACCACAGCCATAGCAATTTGAAAGCACTACAGCATTCAAGTGGTGTGATGCACGGTTGAACGTAAGCTTTTCAAACCTGAAACTTCCATCAAGAAGCAATTACATGGTTAACTTCTACAGATAGTTGTGACATCGAGTAGATTAGCGGTTAAGTGAGAAATGAGCTGAGGTTAAAGAGCAGTGGATTTGGAGTGAGACAAAAGAGAGGAAGAGAGGGAGAGAAGGGAGAGAGGAATGCGTGGGAGTAGCAGCATCTCCCACGCAGGCACGATCCACCACTGAGCAACTCGCTCTTCTCAAAGTGACATACAAACGCCAGCAACAACTCCTGAGCAGAAATGCAATCTCCCTCCACATACATGCCCATGACTCTAATATTCAGAAGCACTATATATGCTCTGCATTCAATTTACGTTAGCACATGAACCTTAGGGCTTGCTGCTGACTGTTACTTCAGTATTTTATTTCAAAATGTGCTCAATGCATGGGCCATAAAGCTCCTTCTTTATGGCTTCTATAGATCCAAAAAAGCTGCAGGCGCATGATAACGACCTAAACCTCCAGCCCGCACTTGCTGCATAAGCATTTGTGTATGAATGTGTACTCAAGCACATGCAAGCAACATGTACACATCAAACACAGACCTACATTCATCAAAAGGAACGGAAAAATCACTGAAATGTAACTCATTACCTGCCTTTCCCAACAGGAAACTTTGATTCTCTGTATTGAAAATGCGATCGCATGCTCTGTAATAGCTTTCTTCTGCACCTTCAAGCTTTATGATGGAGCGACCCTTATCTAAACACCCACCATTGTATTGGTAAACCAAAATAATGATCCGACTCCATTGCCAAGTGAAGGCGATAGATCAAAGTGACTGAACTAATTCAGTGACTCAGACAAAAGCTTCTGTGAAAATAAATTGCTTTGAGGAGCTGAGCTGGTTTATTCTCAGGTACATCAAACACATTAAACAAAGCGTGCACAAAAACTAATCACTGATGGATTGTTTTCAATAAGAAGACTTTTTGTTAGATTATTGTTTAAGATGTTAAATAAATATAAAATGCTGTCATTTTATATTCACATCATTTGGCCCCAATCAATTTGATAAGAACCAATCATTTGGCTATTAGTAGGAGGTGGAACCAAAAGGGCTACAGTTGTGACAAACTGGCCTTTAGGAAGTGATGAAAGGAGGCATGGTAAAGGATGCCAAGATGCCCTCGTCCTCTTTTGGAGGACACAGCCACTCTTTGTGTTACGTCTTGTCAACTAAATACTGAACTGTCAATGTTTCAAAGAACCACGGCTTAAGACCCAGCACTCCACAATGGTACGCGTTCTTGGACTGCTCACGCTTACCTTGTGGTAACTGTCCTTTCGATGACACCAAACACTTTTAAACAAACGTCAACAGATCATCATTGCGATGACACTGTTTTCCAATTACTGACATATTAAAATAACATTAGCGACGAGCGAGAAGAAAGTTCGGCGCCTTCAAAGTCATCAGTGTAATACTTATTATCTCCACGGGGATGCTTAGACGTTAATACATGATGTGGTTAATGGCTTAGAATAAATTTTTGATTACACTTTGAGGTCTGAAATAATGAAAAATGCAGTTCTGCTAGGGTTACATTAGCACAAACAAAACCCTCAACTGAGCACGACTGCTTCGTATAACCTCTCTCACTCCTTATATGCTAACTGGGTGTCATGCAATGCCTACTATACTGACAAAAGTTATTAGAGTAGATGTCTGTTCTGCCTTCACGCAGATAAAAGCAGTCTGGTTAGATCCGTGCCTTGTTCTGCACAATAGATAGTATAATACCCGGCATAACAACTGCTCATTAATCAGAATTGAATCTGTCTGTCAAGCACCTGTGTTTGGGATGAAAATGCAGCCTGCCATATGTCTGCTGGGACTGCAGAAGATATTGTACATTAGACATTCATAATCCTAGACATGACAAGAGGATTTCTCTCTCTCTCTTTTTTATGTACTAGTTCCCACAGTTGCGGGGGGAAAGCAAGGGGAAATGTGGGTATTGGCAGCTCTTCAGAAACCAGTCAATCAACACTCGTGTCACATAACAGTACCGTTACCTTCCACTGCAGCTTGCTGGAACATGTAAAGGACAGCTGGTGCCAGATATCCTGTATAGCTACTGATGGGTGTGATGCTATCAACTTGGCAGAATTAGACCGTCTCACAAGGCAATAATTACAACAAGAGATCTTAATCTCAACCTTGTGAATGAAAGGGACAAAAAATGAGTGTGTGTGTGTGTTCATCTGTGATGAAAATTGCCCACTGGCATAGGCTCTGTGGAGTCACAACCCCCTACCAGTGATCCCACCTACAGCAGTCACCTTGACAGCGCCCTTCACAGCCCTCGGTACATTGCATGTATTTACAGTGCAGAACCAGCAGTTCTGATTATTCAGTTCACAGTGTTGGGAAAGTTACAGATTACAGATTACATGCTCCAAAATGTATTTTGGAGCATGTAATCCATTACATTACTCAATGAGAGTAACATATTCTGAATACTTTGGATTACTTAATATATTGTCGTGCTTTTTACAACTACATGAATGTACTATTGCTGTGTGATTTATTACTATTAATGAAGGCTACTCGTCTTACCAATACCAACTAGATGTTTAAATAGTAACAGTAGGGTGGACATTAGGTAAGGCTTCACTTTTTGCAGAGATCTCGTTTAGAAAACTATTCCACACGTATATAAAACAGGTCCGCAGCTCTGAACCGCAGTAAAGGGACCTCTGGCTAATACGTCGGGTTCCCTGACAGGCTCGTAGCCGAAAACTAGCTTTACTTTGTTTTTGGGTCAACTTTGCTAGCGAGAGACAAAGAGAGGCGTTGAAAGGCTGCTCCAACGGAACTTATTGTTTCAGAGGAAAACACGAACACGGTGTACAGTCGAGTCTTAATAGCTTACTTACAACTGGGCTCGTCAGGCACTCTTTCTAGCTGCAGTGGTTATTATTATATTTACTTGCTTCCAGCTCCCGTTTCTGGTCGGTCATTTTTTGAATAATAATTTTTAAAAATATTTCTTCACGTCATTATGCGGCCGCAAGTAGAGGTGACATGGGCCGCGAGATTGAGACACAGGCATTAGAGCCTCTTAATGCGTTTGTTTGCGTTTCCACCAGCGTGGAATTATCAAAAATAGAGAGGGCATAGCCGAACATATGAAACAGGAAAAGACCGTCGTGTAATCCATTTATTTCAACAAAGTAACTGTATTCTGAATACCACCTTATTAAACGGTAACTGTAACAGAATACAGTTACTCATATTTTGTATTTTAAATACGTAACGGCGGTACATGTATTCCGTTACTCCCCAACACTGTCAGTTCATGATCTTATGACTGTGGGGCTGTTTCCTAAAATGTACATTCAGACATGTACCTTTCCCACAGCTGCTGCACATCTGCAATCCACATTGCAACCCACCCACAACCTAGCCCCTCCTTTTATGCTGTATCCAATTTAATGCCATACTATCTGACTAAATCAGTATAACATCTGAGAATAACTATTCCCTTTTGACTGCAATATTTTTCACACAGGACTAATATGACTAATATTTTATAGGACCCCATAAATCACTATTCTGCTGCTGTGTGAATTAGAGCAGTAAAATTAAGAGAGAGGAAAAACAAAAGTAATCACACCAAAAAGTAAAATCCGGCTGAAATTACTACCCTTGATTGGCACAATTTTTCATCAACACCGATCTTTCTTAATCAAAACACAGTAGACAATTTGCACTGGAATTATTTGACAAATTACGCACATGCTGTACAGACAAGGGGTTCTCGAGTGATTACGATGACAGATGGTTTCAACAAATATGACAAATCACTGGACATCAGTGGAGAAATTAGACCTGTGCAGTGAAAGCTGGTTTCTGAAAAAAACAATAGTGAAAGATGGAAGAAAAGGTGCATACTGTAACATTTAGTGTGTTTCACTCTATTCTCTGTTAGCTTCAGATCCATATTTATTCTCTGGCTAAATGACAAGCCTGGAGGCAGAACACTGGGACTTTCAGTTTAACCCTAATCTGCCCTAATGGACGCTGGTGAATTGTATTGTTTTAGCAATGAAAATTGAGGCCCTGCTTAGAATCACAAAAAGAGAGAGTGGAGAAGCACCCCTTTCAGTCCATCTGAACTACACGCTTCTCACTTTTTCTCCCTCTCGTTCTTCCTTTATCTCTCCATGGACTGCTCTCTGCCACTTTGGATATGTCATGGGCAATAAGGATGAAAAATTGTACCGCTCTTTGGGTCCGCGGCCGGCATGCCGGCTCCATCCTTCCACCTTCACATGCCTGGAGGAGGCTGAGCTCCACGCTCCCAAAACAAAATAGGATTTAACAAGGCCAGAATCACTCACAATGCCTCAGTAAATAGCCACTGAACCCTGCCTGAACCATCACTTGCAGCTGAATACAGACTTTAACATAGAAGTGTGGAGTAGGTGGATAGAGCTTGACAGTACACAGAGTAGAGCGGTGCTTTGAATCCACCATAAAATACAAATGTAACAGGTTTTATCAAAAATCATCCACCAAAGTCAGCATGAGTCAAGTCTGCTTTTCCCTAATGGAAGAACTCTGATAGTTCTTTTCCGTTCTCTTTCAACACACATTTCAATTAAAATCCATCTTTTTATTTTGTACTCCAACTTTTTATTTCACTCTGGACGATAATCACTCAGCCATTTATGTTAGAACAAAAGCAGGACTGCAAAATTATACACACTAAAATATAACCGCTTAATAATTGTAAAAACCCCAGAAGTTTAAATTACTGATTCAAAGCAATTTGTAATTAAAAACGCGTGGTTAAAATTTGTGTGTGGCAAATGAGGGGATTATTTTCTGTGCTGATATGGACTCATTACCAATTTGTGTGGAAACGTTTTTTGTTAGTTTCCACACTGCTCGCTATATCAATTCAGAGTCTGATTGCCAAAAATCTATTATTCAGACTGTTTATTGATGGAAAAAGTTCTTTACTTACAAATGAGTAAAAATAAAGCTGAAATATCTGGTATGCCTGGCAAACACTGGGTTAGAGCCCCTTTTACCTTTAGAACTGTAGCTTCAGTTTCCTGTTATTAGCCACGAGTGACACAGTGTGTTCTTCTGCTCCTGTAGCTCATCTGCTTCACAGTTTGACCTGCCGTGCATTTAGAGATGCTATTCTGCATGCCTTGGTTGTAACGATTAATTATTTGACTTACTGTCTCCTTCCTATGAGCTCAAAGCATTCACCTCTGACCTCTGGCACCATGCAAAGCATTTTCACCCAGAAACCTGTTGCGCACTGGATATTTTCTAATTTTTCAGGCCAAAATCTATAAACTCTGGAGATGGTTGTGTAGGAAGACCCCAGGAGATCAGCAGTTTCTGCAATATTCACACCACCAACAACCATGCCACATTCAAAACAGCTTAAATAACCTCTGTTTCCCATCCGGATACTCACTTTACAATTCAGCATGGCATCTTAACCATGTATACAAGCCTAAAAACACATAGTTGCTGACATAAGATTGGCTGGCTTGCTTTTAAACAGGTATACTTAAAAAAACAGTGGATTGTGAGTGCATGCTTACATCAATATAATTCATAATATCTATAATCCATACTGAAATGTCCTGCATTGTCTGATGGACAGTCCAAAATATTGGTGCCATTTTCCTGTTTAACGCTTCACCTGAATGATCTTAAACATTAAAACTGTCCCCAGATCAGCATGCTTGAAATAGTCATTAACAGCTCCAGGTGGCTAACTAGCATGAGGGACATGCACACATGGCTAATTAGCACATCATAACATAATGCCCAACTAATATTATTCATCCTATATTTACACACCAGCTGTTAACACCAACACAAAACATGGTCTGTATTGTAATTTGATGACAAAGCTTGGCTTTGGCTAATATATCAATAGTGTCCACGCAGTTAGCAACAGCAACGAAGGGATCCCCGTGTTTACCAGCCGCGGCTTCCACATAATCCTCCCCGTTTGTCTGTGTTTACATTCATACACTCGGTTGCTGTACTTAACTTTTACAAAAGATTTGACGGTCCTTTCATTTCTAATAATATCATATTGAGAGCTGAACAGTGCTGGAGGCAGATCAGACACAGTGATGGTATTTCACATACGGGAAGGCAGAACCTAGAGCATGGATGCTTGTGCTTTTAATTCAGTCTGTATTTATTAGTTTATTTATTTTTACATACACGCATATGCTAAAAAGAAGATACAAGCAGCCACATCTTGTTATTAAATAAAAAGATTAGTCCAAAGCTAATCTTTGAGCTCTATTTAGGATTAAACCGCTTTCTGAAAACAAAATGCTGAATTAGGTTGGAGACGTTACTGAAGTCATTTGGAAGAAAGTACTGAAATTCTTGAAATCCCTGCAGTTGCTGGGCAGTCATTTTGAAACATTATCCGAATTAACATTAATTTGAGTGTTAACCAGAAAACGCATGCATAAGATTAGAAAATTTAAATAAGGATAAAAAAAGATCATTTTTCCTCCTGGAAGTTGTACTTTGACAAGCGTCTTTGTTGTTGCAGAATTTTCCCTCAGTTCAGGATTTCTTTTAAGTGCAGAGCTTCTCTTAAAACACCTCGCTGTGCCTTTATAATCACACACTAATGAGGAATTAAATTACATCTTATTGAAAAACGAAAAAACTGAACAATCCAAGCATGTGGCTTTGACACATTTTCATATGAATGATGAAGTGGGTCTGTGTTTATGTGGAACAACAAAGTCTCACATTTTTCTCATGCATGCACAACGACGAGAAAGAATGAATCATTCTTTCTTTTGAGGATGTGGCTCGTACAGTGACAGGTGGATGTATATTGTTGTCCATTTGTGATCACACACCCCTCTGAAATCAATACGACGTATTCTGCCCATACGTACTAGACCCATAAATAATGCATTGTCGCAGTGTGAAGATATGTGGACGTCTACGCTTGGCAGAGAAAAATCTGCATAAGTGACAGCTCGCTGGTTCTTCCTTCACGGCATCAAAACAGTGGGTGCATCTATAAATTAGTCCTGCATGCAGCAGAGTGTCATCCAAGGTCATATTTCTATTCGTATATTCACAGCCTCTTTTTTTTTTTTAGTTTATGCTATACTTTCTGTTTTGGGAATGTTCCAGTCATATAAGTTTGAATCGAGTTGCTATTACAGGTAACTAAGCGGTTTAAGCGATCGTATTTGTAAATAACTTTCCAGACACATGCTGTTTTCTTTTTATCCAAGCAGATTGTGTTGACACATTGTTTTCCATCACCATGCCTACCATCTGAAGCATACATGTAATTATATTTATTCTAATATTCACAATTTCCCATTAAGCTGTCATTTCAATTGCTTTGTATTTAGAGCCCACCTAATAAAATTTAAGGTTGTAAGGCAGTGTAGCAAACATGTTAATGACTCTAAGGAAAAGAATGATATTCCCCAGGGGCCGATACATTTTATGGTTCATTAAATCTACTTAATGACATGTAAAACATGAGCAACATAATATTCACCATCCCAGAGCAATAACACAACAATAAAGCAGGTTCAAATCTATGTTAAGTGGCCACTGCGGGGAAGACCGACATGTTAAATTCATAAATATGAAATCAGATGAAAAGTGGCAAAATTACATTTCCAGGATTTTTGAAAATTGTGGTAACCTGTGGGGGATCAAGAACTAGTCAGAGAGAGACTATTTCTGTCAACTAAATATCATCCAATACAATTATCAATAAGCAATATAAACCCGGGGACGCACATATCACCTTTTTTTTAGTGTTCATACCTAAATAGTAAAACAGACACAGTTGATGCTCAACTTTAAAAGAACTCTGGGGTCTTTGCTGGTGTTGTGTTAGCATGCTATATGAGTCATGCGTTGGAGAGTGTGAACCTAAATAGAGACGTACTAAACAAAACACAACTTTTTATTCGAGCGGTTTGCAGTCCAAAGAAAGTGTAAAGCTCACAGGGAAAGAGCAAAACTACATTGAAAAACAAGCAGGGAAGAAGTCTATGAACCCCAAAGAAAACACATGAAGCACATGAAGGAAGGTAACAGACACTCTCACAAAGGACAAAGGGTAACAGAGGCTATAAACTCTCACAGACACAATGAGGACAAATCAAGGAAATGAGACACAGCTGAGGAACAAAGCATGGCTAAACTAACCAAGAAAATGAGACAAGGAAGTAAATATAAGGCACACAAGACTGATGGCTATCAAAATAAAACAGAAAGCTAACAGACTTAAACAGACACGCGGACTTGACAAGACACAGGAAATTAAAGGATGCTGGGGAACTAGAAAAGCTTAACCAAGTTGTTATAACAACTTGAAGACAACAAACACAAATGACAAAGGATCCTGGACAATATACACGAGGCATTAACATATAACAAAGAATGCCTAATGACAACAAAAATACAGACACTTAAAACATAAAACTCTATTCACAAACAGAAACAAGGTTACAGAAGAAGCAGTAACAAGAGAATCCCAAAATATAATCATAAGAAAAGCAACCGATAGCAAATAACACAAAACCCCCAAATCACTGACAACATCTGAGGTCCATGACAGTCAGAGCAAAGAGCCAGTGTTGTGTCAGTCTATTCTGGATACAGTCTGCACTTTACCGTTGTGCTCGTTTCCCTTTGTGCAATAAAAATAAACGCAATGTTCCCATCGCCACCTCTCAAAAGCTGTAGACCACTCCACCATTGTCCACCTCATACACATGAATCAAAATCAACTGACTGCAGTGCAAGTTCCCAAGGAGAAAAAGGCAACGCAGTATTTTTGTTTACTGCGCGGCGTGGAGCTCTTACTGTGTGACGTAAATGACTGTAACTGCAAACGTGATTACTGAATTTATCAGAGTAGCTCATTACATCACTGCATTGCTAAAGAATGTTACGTTTACACACAACACTCGTCATGTGTAACACAGACACATTATTTTTTGATATTTTTTATATATTTTCAGTAATGACTGAAACACTGCTGAGTGGTAGAAAAAAAATAAAGGCGTTAGGCAATGGTAGGTAGAAGAACAAAACATTAAGAAGCAATAATGAGGACAGCAGTGCATTTCCCAAAAGCTCAACAAAGTCTGGTAGAGAGTCTCTTTAAATTCCTTCACACTTTAAAGAAACTCAAAAGAAAGACCTGGTTTGACTGCAAAACAGTATTATGTATTTATATTTGCACTGTGGTGCTAACAGTTAGCCCAAGCTCCCACTACAGCACTTCCAGGAAGCCCACTGAAACGATATCTTCAATCATAATTTGTTGTTTGGCTTCATCATTGGCTATTGTGTAGCTTGTTGTTTGATAGGCTACAAGAGGCGATAAAATGTAAAAATTTTAATAAGTCCTGTTAGTTAGCCATGTTGGTACCTTTGCAAAAAATGAGACCGCTCTCTTCTAAAACAAACAAATAAACTGCAGGTACCAAGACAAACACAACGCACCTGCTTTGCATTGAAAACTTGCAATAATCCGACTTGACAATGGGCTCAGTGAAGCGTATCCTGAAACTACATGCAGATAAATAAGTCTTTCGTCTGCCTCTGTTTATTGTTTATCCAGCTGAGTCATCTGTGCACACGGATGTTGAGGTGACAGCTATTCGTTATCGACGGACCGTTTTCACACACAATTGGCCGTATTCAGCGAATGGCCAGTGGGGACGAGCGATGTGTTGGATAACCAGTACAGAGAGCAGCTGGGGATCTCCTCCCAGCAGATGCTGCCTGTTGCAGAGGTGTGGGAAGATTTCCAATACAGCCTTGGAGGGGGATAATGTCGAGGTCAGAATGTCATCTACACTCACTGTTGTACTTTTGTCTTGGGAGGCTAAAAACACAATTTTTTAAATGCGATACATTTAACCCATTTCAGTACTACAATAAATACTCATTTGATACATTTATTTATTATGAACTACTTTGATGTCATATAGTAAAAAGAAAATCAAAGAATAAACAGACAGATTGACATATTAAGTCCATAACTGGATCGAATTAGCCGATTTATCCCTTTATGTGATATATCAGGAATGAACCGATTTGAATGTTTCTTCAAGCAAACAACCGCTGAGTCACCACTGAGGGTTAAAATACAGTCCACATGATTTCATCCTCAACACAGTCATCACTACACACATTTTAACAAGTGTTAAAATCAGGTGCAGCGTCTACGCAGCCATGAAAAAGAGGATTTGTGAGTAAGTAAGCAGTAAGCTGGCTGGGTTGCTGACATCTAAAGATTACATGCCTTGTTCCATCTAAAGTGTTTCGAAATAATAATCTGGATCACAGATTTACAGCTAGAAGGTCCTGGGTTTAAATCCACCGTCTCGCTGGGGGCTTTCTGGGTGGAGTTTGCGTGTTCTTCCCTTGTCTGAGTGGGTTCTCTCTGGCTCTCTCCCACAGTCCAAAGACTTCCATGTAAGCCAACTGTAGACTGTAAATTTACAGGTGTGAATGTGAGTGAGGTTGGTTGTTTGTGTCTGTGTTAGCCCTGTAATAGACTGGGGACCTGTCCACGGTGTACCCTGCCTGTGACAGCTGGGATCTCTTTGACATTGTGCATCCAATGCAGTTTTCAGCCTTTGGACAGCCTTAAATCATATTGTCATTATTTCATAAATGGGGCATTTAGTCTGGACAGGGTGTTTAATTTTGAAAATGGACCTGATATGACTTCTGTCCAGCTTGATCCTGCTTTTATAAAAAACTAGAGAATGGACAGTTATTTCTGAGACTTCAGTGGTTGCAGCTGGAACAGGAAGCAGCCACTCCCATTACACTGCTCCAGGGAAACTGAAGCTGGGCTTTTTCATGTATCGTGATAAAGTAACCCCTAGTTACAGAACTATTGGTAGTCAAATATAAAAACTGAAGCTCTGACAATGTATTCAATGGGGTTAATTTGTTCTCAATGAAAGGATGCATTCACTGAGGTGAGCTCAGTCCCATCACATGACAGGAAGAAGACACAGAAAACTGACAAACATACAGTCATGACAGTGTCTGAAAAGGTACCAAAAATATAATAATTAATAATAATTAATATCCCGTTACCAAAAATTACTGAAATCCTAGCCGGCCAAACAGTGGCTCGCCTTTTCTGAGTGTCCAAGTTTTAAGAGCTTAGATAAAAGACACATCATCAGTGCTACTAAAGAGCTGCAGAGGGACAGAATGATAACCAAATGATTTTTTATGACTCATGCTTATTTAGGTAAGGATATCAGCACTGCAGCACATTAAAATGATGAGAGGCAGAAGCTTGGACCTAGAAACAGTCCAATCAGATGGTTAATTAACAAAGAGGTAACATAACCGTTAAATAATAATATAGTGATTCGTATCTCAAATTTGGTGTCATGGTTAAATTCCAAACCAAGCTAAGATTCCACATGTAATCCAGATGTGGCCGGGGAAATCAATCAGCATCCATGTTCTAAAGCCAGAAAACTAGCAGGAAAAATATTCATTGAGCACAGGAGGAGATGAGACTAACAGCATCACTCTGTACTGTAGTTGTGCGAATGTGGTATGACTGCTGATGATTGCCATTCATTCTCCCTCTCATACTGTGAAAAGTGTGTTTACCTGCCAACTGATGCACAGATTAAAAGCCATTACCTCTACTTGGCGAAAGTATAAAGGAAAGGTATTTCAGGGGACCTGGATTCATTCACATTTCAATGCACCTGTCAGGCCTCATCTGAATGCAATATGATGAAAGTAAAAAGGTAAATAAATGCTGTTTTGCATATAAAAGATATTCTAATTAAACAAGAGTGTGGTAAAAGTTCATAACAGATTAGACTATATTTCGATGTTAATAAGAGCGGCTCAGGAAGATTTAATGCAATAAAACAAATTGTCAGCAATGTGAAGGGAATTTTTTAAAAGAATTCTCATGTCACTGAATTTGAATTCACCAACCAGCTTGTTTTTTGTGCACGGGTTTTCCTGATCTGTTAGTTGTGGCGCTCTCACACGCTTTCCAGCTGTTCTCACATGTAAAACACATACAGAGCGAGCAGGCTGTGGTGAGAGCAAGTGTTATTACAGTCATGTGCACGAGTCAGTGATGCGTCATCACTTGAAATGCACCGCTAAATATGCATGGATAACAAATAGCACCATCAGAACACAATGAGCATGTCATGATGATATTAGCTGCTAGAAACTGAGTATTTGCCTTTGTGGCTTTCAGCAGCCATCTGCACAAGTTCTTTTGTGAAGCTTCGTAGAGCACAGCTCCCGGTTCCTGCTGGGTTTTCACATTTTCTCCTCCAATCCTTCTGCTCATCAGTTTTTTTGTTTGTTTTTTGAAAATAATAATAAATTCTGGGATTCATAATACGAAATGAGGAGATGTTTGCCTATATGTGACTATAGCTCTCATCGCCATCTTCCGCACATAAATCAGACATATTTCACAATTTTCATTCATTGCCTTTGTGTACCGATTTGAAAAGAACCATAGATAGGGAAGACCAACAAGTAAGTATGCAGCCACGTCCTATAACACATTCCCAAATAAGCAACTGATATCGTCAATAAAAACTTCATTTTCTTCTCTCACAGCATATATACAGTAGCAACAGTAAAATCTCAATGCTTAACATCCTGTGCAGTAGTTTACGTAGCAATATGATGAGAAGGCAAAGACAGAATCTTCAGATCTGAGTAGACTGAGAACCAGTCAAGGGGGGATAGGAGATACTCGACAGGAGAGATATTACCACAGTAATCTACACTGAGAGGGTGAGCTGTAGAGCAAGCTGACCTTGAAGAGGTTAACCTGCCAATCAAAAGAGTGTTTCTCCTCTCTGACAGGCAGTGAGGCAGAAAAGCAAAGACCCAGATATGTCAGCTGGGCCCAGATGTATAAATGATGTGGAGACAAAAAAAGATTGTGCGCCACTTTTCTGACTGAACTTGGTGTGATTTAAAACACTGGGGGAAGTGCTGCCACCTTTTTGTTTTACATATACCTGTGCACTAAACACAACTGAAGCAGATGGATTTGTTGCTTTAGTTTTAGAGGTACTTGGGCAAAAGTCAGAGCATTGTAGAAATAAGCTCTCATCAAAAACAATGTTTAAGAGAAAAGTTAAGGACTCAAGTAGGTAGAGTTGAAAGCACAGGCTGAACTCATTGTTGTGACACCTGTCTGTGAAATGTGCAATATGAATATACTTTTGCTTACTTTCACTTTACTGATGATGGCTCAGTAGCATTTAGTGTCAAAAAAGCACAAGCATAGGAAGTGGAATAGAGCCATAACTGAAAACCTATGCTGTCTCTTAAATCATATGCCTTTGTACATAAACCTGCTATTCTAAGTACAAACATCCTTTTACATCAACTCATGCGACTTAATGCACAGGAAAGAAAGTTTTTTAAAGGTATACAATTATTAATCAATTGTTGCCATTTGGGTACATAGTGGAAGAGGAGGGACCATTGCCAGATGGAAGAGGATACATCAACTTCACCAATGACAATGCCAGTAACAGTTTTTTTAGTAATATTGGTACATGGTTGCAACATTGCTTGGTGATTCTGGGTGGTAAATGATTGTGGCCCCGGCCTCAGTTGGGCAGTGGGGGTGTATGGCAGGGGTGTGGTCTCTGGCTCCCCTGCAGTGGAGGGGTGGTGCAGCGGGCTCGAGGGCAATGCAAGGGTGGCTGACAGGGCAGCTGCTGCCACACAGTAATCAAACTCTCCCTATTTCAGTGACATAGTGGCTCAAGAGAGGAGCTGAGTGTGGAGTGGAGAAGCAACTGAAAGGCTGACCATCCAACGTAAAGAAATAGAAATGACGTACTGTGCAAATGAAACACGACAAAACTGCTACCTGAGGCTGTGTGGGGTCCATTCATCTCACAATGATCTTCTTTAATGTAAAAGAAATTGGTAAAAGGCACATGGTCAGATGCTACCCTATTCAAGTGCAGTGTAGTGTACTTGAGGATGTATCAGAATTGAGGCAGAGTGCTGGGCTTTCCCTGCTCGGTCAACTCAAAATGTCTTGTTCATAAAAAGAGTTTATTTTTTATTGGATACTGAGAACCATCAATAACAAGTAAATTTCATTACCATACATACCATTAGTGGGATCACGTCAGGGCAAGCAAGGCTAGCAGTGCTTGTCTAGCAAAATATAAAAACAGTGTCTTTAAACAAACCATCTCGACTCTGATTACACTGGATGCTGCCATTGCTGCTGGATTTAAGCATCAAATATGAGAGGATTGGGACCACATAAACATGCTAGCCGCAAGAGCAACATTGACGTAGCATACAGAGAATTGACCTTGAAGCATGTATAATTCAGAGTATTTTATGTCTCATTAATGTGCCTGAAATCAATCATGCCCACTAGACTAGAACAGAATACATGAATACATGTACCACAAAACTGTACATGTATGAGATATTGAAATATCTTCAAAATTAGAATGACTTTCTTTGACTGAATGAGGGAGTTGTTTACTCCTCCAAAATGAAGGTCTTGGCAGCGATTCCCTAACATGTCTCACAGCAACCCTTCTCCACTGTGCATTACATCTACAGTACATAAGGCAATTCTCTATGTGCATGGGTCTCCACCAGGCTCACCATCTGCTCTAAAAGGCGCTGGTCAAATTTCACAGCTAATGTATAATATGTCTCAAAGTGTTGAAAAGCTGCTTTTACTGCGCATGAAATTTTAGCAATAATATAACAAAATATTTCTGAAGGCCAAATCTTTTCAGAGGAGTTTTTGCAGGTTGTGAGGAATAGACTGTTGTGAAATACAGTGTCTGACACTTATATGATCTCAAGCCTCTGCATGCTGTTCCATTTTATTTTCATTTCTTGAGATTCTTGTGCTTTCTCTTTGCCACATGTGGTCTTTCACCCTTTGCTGTCACCCAGAAGCATTGTTCTGCTGTCCGTAATAAGGTTTTAGTCTGCGATGCACTCGGTTTGCTGAAAAATATTGAGTGACAGTGAACTTTAAATCTTACGAGGTGTAGAGACTGAAACCAACAGTGGAACAAATGAGAAAAAAAGGACTCAGAGCAAAGTGGAAGCTTAGGACTGATCTGTATGTGTCTATGTTTTGTTTTCTATTATTATTTTTGCAGTTCCACTTTCCCCCCCAAAAAAACAACAAAACAAAACAAAAACAAAACACTGCTTCTATTCCCACAAGACTCTTACCCCTACCTGCTTTCATAACACATCACCCAGCGTTCATCACACCAAAGAGTTTCAATCAAGTCTTGGGTGGAGACATGCTGCATTTGGGTGAAATGCCTACTTGCAGCTGTGCTATTGTTGGATGAGGTACTGTGTTGTGACACAAATGCAGTTCTCTCCTGCTTTTGATGGCAGCTCACTGGGAGAGTAATTATGAACCACAGAGATCACATTGAATGGTAAACTCGTCTCATGTGGAGGCAATCATTTTAAAACAGTCAGAAGGTAGTTTTTACAGACAGGTAAGTAATAAGAGTACACTTCTGTTTAAACATCATCAGGCTAAAGGTCACTTTAAATCCATTCATCCATTTCTTCCACTTATCCAATTGAGAGCTATGGGGGGCTAGAGCCTGTGCCAGCTGTCACAGGGCGAGTGATTAAACATTTTTTAACACATATTCAAAAATAATTAGATGTTTTGTTTTTTTGTTGTGTTTGTTTGGTTTTTGTGGGGGGTTTTTTGCATTTGTGTTTTCAGATTCTCCCACAGTTTTTGTGATGCAGCTTTGTGGGTCACCTTTCATCTCCAGCAGCATCACACAGATTCTGTGTGCACACATGCCCAGCTGCAAGGCCCCCTCCAACCTGCCTCCTTTAAAAGACGTGGAAGCATGATCACAATACCTCCGGCACGGGCCTTTATCCCCGTGGCAGTGTGCTGTCCAGCACAGACACTGCCCTCTAAGCAAACAACATTTCCTTGATGAACAGAGGCAGGCTTGTTTACTCCTTGTCTCAAGGTACTTTCAGGGAGACTCTGTCAGTTAGGAGAAGGAAGTTTGAAGATGATATGTAGCTCTCAAGTATCTGATGTGAACAGAAGAACACTCTGATTCTGTAAACTCAGCTCTCAAATAATCACTGCTTCTCAGGTTCCTGTGAAGCGGTGGCGGGTTGAGGGGGGGTGACAAAAAGTTATTAAGAACTCTCTGTTCTTTTGTCATCTGTAATGTTATATATGTATTATTATCTCCAAATCACTGACTTTAAAAGACCTGAATCAGTTGGCCATATGCAGTCCATGAAGATGTCGTTCAGTGAAAGTCTATATCTTTCCTGTATCCTACAAATGCAGATGTAGTTATAACATTACTTTTTTAATTTCTATTGTCTGAAGTGGTACCAATAAAAGTCACAAGGAGGAGTTCAGGGTAGATGGTTGGGCACGACTACAGGGAAAAGGCTAACTTTCTTTATATGTTACATTATGCTTTTCTGTAGTGAACATCTATAAGCACAGCTGTTCAAACCTTCTGTTTACAAGAGGCAGCCAATTAGAAGAAAGCTTGCTTAAAGAAAGAGGAAGACAAAAAAAGCTTGCTTTAAGACAGCGAGTGAATGGAAGGGCTGCACCAAGCTCCAGTGTAAGATAAATAAGGATTATTTTTAGAAATGTGAGTCACACAAAGTCACTGTAGTATGGTCTAAAAAATACAGAGCTGAAAATGAGCATAATAGATCCTTTCTTAGCAGTAAACGCTAAAACCAACAATATTTTTCCTTGAGTGGCAATTGAATACTTTTCTGTACCCAGTCTGGTAAACTCAAGCACTGGGTTTCCACTGAAAATATGTAATAGTGTTTTGGTAGTCACAAATCTTTAGTTTCTCTTTTTTTTTTAAATAACACCACAACCCAGCTGGGAACTGTACTTTCAAGCAAACATTATTAAAATGTGAAGAAACAGTGGTTTCCAGGTACCCTTTCGCAGCATGGATTAATACATAACCCTGTGCGACATGATGGCTTTAATAATGTAGCAGCTTATCTGTGTGTCATTTGCAAAGAGAAATAAGTGCTTTCAGGCTTGTTTTTTTATGGATTAACTAATTGCATAGGTGACAAATTGCAGGGGGCAAATTAAAGAACAAAAACAACATATATTTTCTTATTAACGTGTTCGGACACCGTTCACCCGAGAGCAGCTTGATTTTTAATGTGTGGAACTCTAGCCATTTGAAGGATGTTCCCTCATTTGGTCTGTTGATGATGGTGGTGGCGAAATCTAATATTTAATTGGATAATTAGCAGCAATAGAGCCACATGTCAAACACAGACATTCTGCTGCTCCTCCACGCAATCTAGTCAAAGGTTCAAGTCGAGTTGCTTTTATTTAATACTGCAGTGTCATTCAACAATGTTTTTTCTCAACCCAGTGAATATTCCCATGTGTTAGCATCAAACTATGCTTGATGAAGCAATGTTTATTGTGTCACTACAGTTCTACTAATCACCCTGTATAGACGCTGCTTATGGACTAGACTAGTTCAGGTCACACGTGATCGTGATGGTTGTTGACATGTGTCTAGTCTGTTGTGTAATTGCTAGAGCAACAGATATAGTTGCGCACTTGGCCGCCATTTGGGAGTAGGCTCCATCTTGAAAAAGGATGAAAGATTCCTATCTCATTCTCTGTCATTCCCCACCCTCCTTTATCCAGATACTGGAGGCAATGTTCTTATAACTAGCTTAGCTGAGATGACTGTTACTCACACGGATGCTGAGGGTATCACACAGTGCCTCAGGTTTTATGTGATCTACTGTATCTTCCGTACTGTGGACAGACACGGAGATTCGGGATAAACAAGACTTGTGCCACTTCACTCAAGATATGCACCGGCTTTGCAGGGGTAGAGAAAACTCCTCATGACGCATCAAGAGATAAAGGCATGCCCTTATAAGAAGACCCAGCTGTGAGCTATGAAAACAAAAGAAAATCAGTTTTTGACCCAGTTTTTTGTTTTTGTTTGGAGGTTTTTTTGCATCTTTGAATGAATGAATGCAACTGGCAGAAATAAAATCAATCTGTTCCCTAGAGTATGTAATTATTTCACTTCTAAATTACTACTATATAGACGTGTTTTTTTACATCATAACATAAATATGTAAAAAAAGATGCTTGTTATTCCCATCAAAGGTGAAACGTGTTGCCCTGTGAAGCTCACTGTCTCAACTAATGGATTTCTCTTAAAAGTAAGAAAGTAAAACTGTTTTAACATATATTTTATTTAAACTGTTTTTAAAAAACTATCATGCTTTAAGTCACAGTCTGCTTTGATAGGTAGATGCAAACTCAGACATCTACCTACCTAGGTAGTAGCTGTCTGCTGTGCCCCGCCTCTAATTCTCTAACCAATTGTTATGATCCATAATCATACATGTTGTTTGTTATACATGGGTGTGTGCAGCTCTCTCTCCTCTGAGGTGTGTGTGTGTGTGTGCGTGTGTGTGCATGTGTGGAAGTGCTGATTGGCTGGTTTGAAGAAGTGTGCAGACTGGATGGATAGCAGCCTGTTAACCTCCAGCTGACAGCCACCTCGCCCCCAAAGAGCCAGATCAGGATCACCTCTTACTGGGGTATATTGCCATGGTAACTTCTGCTGCAAAACTAACTTCCTCCAGAGCAGGTTATTAGAGACCAACAGGTAGGAAATCACCAACCAGCTTTCTGGAAAATAGTGTCAGTAGTAGGAGGGTCTGAAGTTTTTTTTAATGTGTTCTCTAATGAGCACCAGTATTTAATATAGCTTCTTATATGCTACTTTTTTCTTGATTTTATGGTTTTTCCTGTTGGCTGCTAATAATTTTTCCGATTTCATTATATATGCCTTAATATATGATCGTAAGATGAACTGTTGTGCTCATAAACTTTATACCAAATTTCCATGTAGAGTAAGCGAACTGTTGAACTGTTTTTACATGTATTCTTTACTCTCAGACAAATAAACACAGCAAGCTGAAAGAACAACAATGAAACTGTCTTTTAATCATTAATTTAATAAAATATTTGGTTATATTCTTTCAGATTCATGTCTCAGTGATAGCTTTTTGGTTTTTAATGGAATGAACAGTGGCACCTCATGTTACGTCTAGGTTACACCCAGTCTGGCACGGACCACTATCTCTAACCTTGTTTGTGGCCTTGGTGTTTTTCACTGGAATTATTTTAAACATCTAATTAACTGTAGTGCTGTTAATTGCATTAGCAGACTATCCAAGAAGTGTTACTTAGTCCTAAGTAGCAGCATTAGCTTGCTAATGTTAACTGATGGCATCAAATTATGGTCATTTCTGGCTTAAAAGAAAACATGTTGGCAGTCAAAAGCCATATGTTTAAGGTTCAAACACAAACCAACAGGTGATGCCGTTGTGGCTACAACCATCTTTTATATCCAGTCTATAGTTACAATTCTTAGGAGGAAATTGAGGACATGTGCAGACAGAATGCAGAGCAGAGAGGGCGTGCACCTACAAAACAATCAGAATGAATTGTTTACATGTTTGACATTTTTTAAAAATATATATATTCCACCCCTTTGAACTGGTTAAATTTCAACTGGCTGACAGGTGACTGGGGTGATTACATTACACATATTTATTCTATCTGGGCTTTCAAAATGATTACAATAGGAATACTAGGCCTGTGATATCTAAAAATCTAATGTTTGCTGCCCTTATATATGTATTCTAGTGCCAGTGGATTAAATGTACTGTAGATGTGATGATCATTTCTTATTTGACCCTAATAAATGTCCCTATATGGAAGTAACGTCCAAACCATGTCTAATCTAATTCTCTTTAGGTCTGTCATAGCAGAATGTAAATCCTAACGTGTGAGCAGGTGCTCACTGTATGAACTGCGTTCATGTTTATGTGCCAGGGAGGGCAGGCAAGCTAAACTAGGCCAGAGGGGGGTCGTCTCCATGGTGACAACAGCAGCAGTAGAGCTACATGCACCTGTGTAATGCCAGCTACTAGCAGGGTTTTTGCAGTGTTATGAGAAAACGAATGGTTAAATTCATTTGAGCATGTATTACAAAAATGCTGTGTTCATTCGTCCTCCTTTCCTGACATTTTCTTTCAAAATGTGTAAAAGGTGGTAATCTTTGCCTTATTTCTAAAAACCACCTTCAGAATAGGAAAAGAAAGCACACCACTATTGCAGAGCATCTCTCATTTTCTGTGTGGGTAGTTATTATCATTATATTTGATATGTTTGCTGTGCTTGTAATCATATCAAATTATACAAACAGCTGGATGACCTTCTTTATAAGTGAGAATGATCTTGGCAGATGGTCCTTGGAAGAGAAAAAAATCTCAGTTAAATGACTGGAGCTATTTTAGTAGAAGAACTAAAGATCCCATGTGTTTTGTTTCTTAAATATCAAAAAAAGCTCATTTTCCAATGAATTAGCTCATTCATAGGACATAAAAGACTAAACTCACCACTGCACTTTATTTCTATTCTTCAGTCCTTGGGGAGGTTTAGTGGGAGATCATGGTTTGGGTGCATTTAAATGTGACATGTGAAGCACACTGCCATAACCCAGAGAGGGCACCTTGTACATAAGGCAGTCTTTGAATCACTGCAAATGAGATCAGACCGATAGTCAAAGTATATCCTTAAGAGGTTATAATGGTGCCTTTCTGGTGGATTCAGATTACATTCATGTATTCATTCCTGGCCACAAAATGATGCCTAATGCATGACATCATAAAAAGCTTGCCACCATAGTTTCTTTAATGCATCTCTCCAGCATGGGCTTTCTAGTACATGATCAAAGCTTGTCCAGGTCTTTAAAAAGCTTGATTCCAAGTCCAGATGCAACCATTGACTTCAGCACTACTCCCTTGCCGTTAAGAACCCAACTGCCCTTTCATTTGGTACTGCCGGCTCACGGCTATTTACTAAGAACAGATGCCCTGAAACACGCCTGCTGCTTTTTCATCTGTAAATGCAAGTGGCCTAGGTGTGCACAAAAAGCTGAAAAAATTATAAATGCTGTACTTTTCCTTATTTTTGAGGCCATTTGAAAACAGGAACAGTTCAGTGGGGTAAAGAAAAAAAAAGTTTGGTGATCCAGAGAGCGCACCAGCCTGAAAGGGAAAGAATACAGCATCGAGCTGACCCCTGCTGTGACAATTACTCCAATGGGACACATGGATGCTGTGGCGCTTTTATGCTGTGGACTTAAAAGCTCTCTGGAATTTGTTTTGCTTCTTCCTAAGATGCTCTCATGTGTAAGGTTTACATCATTTTGAACCTGTCTGTACAACAATTACGGTGCATCTGTCACAATTTTTTTGAACTACTGCATTTACTGAAATGCAATTTCTGGGTGCACTTTCATTCTTTTCTGACATTTCTGTGGTTGGCAAACATAATCTACGTGATATTTGAGATTTAATAAAACTTCTTCCGTTTTTCAAATAATAACATAATGCATTTTTGGGTTTAGAGTTACAAAATTCCTCAGCTTATTTGTCTAACAAAGCAGCTTGTGAGGCAGAGCGCTTATTCTTGGAGGTGTGAAAAACCTGACGTAGTTTTCAGAAATAACTGCGGTCTTAGGAGGCGTTTTGTTACCTAGCAACGTGACTGCAAACCTACTTTGACGCAGCGCTAATGATTAAGTTACACATTAAACAGAATTTGAAACGTACTACCAACAGACTCGCAGCCGAGGACAGAGCAACACAACTTTAATGGAGAAAAAAATGGTGTCTGTTTCGTCTTCGATGGGAAGAACAATCGCCTAAGGTACCGCTTGTTGCCCTCCCTGAAACATGGGAGGGAGGAATTAAAAAACCTCTCTGTGGAAGTGTTAATGAAGTCATGCAGGCAGAAGGTTCACCGGTGTTTGAACACAACAAACAGACACCCAGAATTATACTCCAATGTTCAATTTATAGCCGACTGTGAGCCAGCGCAGCATTAAACAAGCATCTGGGTGTTTTGGCTCATGCTGCCGTGGGCTAGGCGGAGAAATCCCTCTTCCTTTGCGAGGCTCAGCAGAAATGCAACCACATCTGAGGCCACCTCATCGAATGTGAAAAGGAAAAATAAGTAAAGTCTAATTGTGTTCTAATAGTTCTAATGTGCTGGGGGGGGAGGGTTTCAGGTTCTCCTACTCCAGCAGTAAGAACAGGCCTCATCAACCTGAATAAAAGGTTTCTTGGATTGTGGAGAGTGCAAAGACTCATGGGAAATTTACACTTACTTTGGTACAGTTGTTTAACTAACACAAATATCTAAACAGCAACTCAATGCATTTAGGCTTACAGACATGGCCAAGATGACTTGCTGGAAGTCAAACTGAACATCAGGAAGGGAAAGAAAGGTGATTTGTGTGACTTCTAATGCGGCATGGTTGTTGATGCCAGATGGGTTGGTCTGACTATTTTAGAAACTGCTGATCTACTGGGATTTTGTACTCCAACACACTCCACAGTCACCACAAGTAAACAGAGCAACTCTAGACGAAAGCTGAAAGGGAGATTCTGATCATAGATGTGCAGCCGATGAATCTGCACCACCAATTTCCAGCACCTCGTTGAATCTGAATAAAAGGTTTCAGCAGTTCCGAAGGTAAAGGGTACCAACCCAGTACTAGCACAGTGTACCTAGTAAAACTGGTGAGCATACATTCAAGCTCAAACCTATTTAGACTCAAGTGTCAGCTGAAAGCATTTTCATGTGGTTTGGAGTGTTTGTGTGGCCAGAAAGAGTCTTAAGATTTAGCTGAGTGCTAAGGTTTTAGTGCCACCTCTCTTCTAACCACATGAAATAAGGGATTGGGTAATACATACATGGCCGATGATCAGAAAATATTCTGCATGGAAAAAAATGTGTTTTTATAGGATTTTTATTCTTTATTTTGAATTTATTGCCAGTAATTAATGTTTGAATAGCATCATCAAAGAGAATCTGTACTTTAGGGTGAAATTAATAAAAAAAAAAAATGCCATCCAGCAGTACCAAACTACCAAATTAATTTGCATCCTATCTGATACTCCTTATGATACTGTAAGAAAGTGAAGGAACTTAAGTCAGACCATGTGGTTTGCAGAGAACATGGAGAATATGAAAAAGTGTCAGCCAAAATTACAAATCCATGTCTAAGGCAAACATGCTGCAAACATTGATTGTCACTAGTCTTACTAATCCATCTGAGAGTTTGTGGCCACAGGCTCTAATAAGCAAAGTCACGAGCTGAACAGGCATCATCAGTGTGATTGAGTTCACCCCTGTGGTCTGTTTAAATATTTCCCTGCCAGATTAAGTTTGCTAAAGTAAACACAATTACGTTAGCCTCTGCATATGTCATTATTGGAGGTGAGGCACAGGGATGGGCATGGGCCACAGTGGCACTGAGAGGCTACTAAATTGCTCCTGAGTCAGGCTATTAATCCACTGGATGTTCAATTCAAAGAAGCCTGCAGGCAGACCAACTGAGAAGGCCAAATGTCTGCTTTGCTTAAAGTCCAGATGCACTCCTTTGGCTTAAACCGAGCAGAGTGAAAGAACAGAGAGCAAACTTAAAAGTAAAAAACAAACACCAAGTAAGCAAATGAAAAGATGCATAAAAATGATAATTAGATCAGGAACACCACAACAAACAAAAATAATATGCATTTATCTTGGGTTTTGATACCATTTTAAACCTGAAACTGGCGCATTTCCTCATATATTGGATTAGGTTCACTCTTCAAACTTATATTACACTGACGCGATCGCAGCACAGAGTAGCAGGTGGAAACACGTACTATAAGTGTTTGTTTCTCAGGGAAACAGTTGTGAGTGGGAGAATCTGAATGAACTTTACTGAAAGTCTGATGCATTTTAGTACATATAGGAAAACTCAGTGAGAATGAACTGTGAGGAAATCTATTTGCATTATGCTGCATCTCCCGTGTATTCTGTCTGATTTCATATGGGTTGGGAAAGACTCCAGCCTTTCATGGAGTTGCACCTCAATGAAAAACAAATTGGAAACCACACCATGTTTAAGGGCTTCATTTGGGCTCGTTTGTTACAAATGTGCAGCAGGAACCGCATTTTGCTACTCTTTGAATATCTACCAAGCAGTAGCTTAATCCCTGAGCTGAAAAGCAGCTCTACCCACACTCCCCGAGGAGTGGAGTGATGGATTAAACCCACAGACCGTACCTCACACCTACACCGGCCCACTCAATCTGTTTTACATTTCCCCCAGTTTCAGATGTTTCGGCGTCCCTGTGGTGTTAACACAAAAACAAATGTTGCTTAATATTGACATCCACTCAGTTTGGAAGTGCCTCGGGCTCAGGCATCGTGATGAGTCACCAGAAGCTGATCTCAGAGCAGTTTGAGAAGCTTACCTGCCCTAGATATTTCACATATCTGAGGAACAAATTCGAATGCAGCAGCTTTGATCTTGTTAATATGATGCTCGCCGTGGTTTCTGCCACTTTTAGTGCTGGAGTCAATTTCCCTCTTCCTGCCAGCAATCAGTGG
This sequence comes from Perissodus microlepis, assembly GCF_051167445.1. Lineage (NCBI taxonomy): Eukaryota > Metazoa > Chordata > Actinopteri > Cichliformes > Cichlidae > Perissodus > Perissodus microlepis. The sequence goes on along the minus strand of NC_140477.1, from coordinate 15,948,015 downwards.
ACTGGGCCGGGACAATGGCTCCTTCTGTCTCTTTCCTTCTCTCTTTGTTTCTTCACAGTTTCAATCATCAAGTAATAATATCATATTCATAGCTAGGTTTGGTGTTTTTGCAAGTGCAGAACATTTACTTTAGAAACTATCAACAGTTTGTCATAGCAGGAGGGTTTACTCTGTCAAACTTTTGCGTTTTGTTCCATATGAGCCATTTAGGGCTAGTAAACAACTTACGAGCCGCTTGTTAGCTTGTTTTGTGCTACAGTCACTCTTGGCAAAACAGTGTTTGGAGTCGATGGCATGACTTTGAAATGGTCACTTCAAAGATGAGGACCAGGTCTGCGACTTCCTCCACTCAGTTACTGTCTTCAAAGCAACTTTGAACTTTACTTTAAAATCTGGGCATGGAAGCACAGAAGTGTGCCCAAGCACTTTTTCATCTTTGCTTGTTGCAGATGATGTTATTCTGTTGGCTTCATCAGGCGCTTCTCAGCCGAGCATGTAGCATAAGAATCAGCACCTCCAAGTCCGAGACAATGATTCTCGTCCGGAAAAGGTTGGAGTGCCTACTATGAGTCAGGGACAAGTTACTTTTCGAGGTGGAGAATTTTAATTATCTCAGAGTCTTGTTCACAAGTGAGGGGAGAGAGAAGACTGACAGACAGGTCGGTTTGTAACCGAAAAAACGAGGTCACAGACATCAAGTGGTGGAAATGAGTTTTGTTTATAGTTTAGCTGGCCTCCCTAAGAGATAGGGTGAGGAGCTTGATCATTCAAGAAGGAGTCTTAGTAGAACCGCTGCTCCTCTACATCAAAATTAACCGTTGAGGTAGTTCAGGCCTCTGACTAGGATGCCTCCTGAACACCTTCTGGGTGAGATATTCCAGATATCTCCTGATAGGAGGAACCCCCAGGACAGACCCAGGACAACCTGGAGAAAGTACTGTATATCTCTTGCCTGCCTTGGGAACCTCCCTTGTCCCCCCAGATGAGTTGGAAGAGATGGCTGGAACGAGGGAATGCTGGGATTCTCTGGTCAGACTGCTGCCCTAGCGACCCGAACTGTAGAAAATGGCTGGACGGACAGGCGGACAGACTTTGGTGAAGATAAAGAGGTATGTTTATGTCATCAGTGTACCTGTTGTGATCTGGAGCACAGACACAGATTTCTTGAACACAAGTTCAAATCAAAAACAATGTGAATCTGATGGCAGTGGTGTGTCACTGTGTGTGTTAGCCTTCCTATATTTGGTCCCTGCGAGTTATCTGACACCACGAAGCTATCTTTCATGAGACAAACTCAAGGCGTAAGAAAACCTTCCTTCAATTTCGCACACACTGGGAGTTGGCGGTGCCCTTTCACACTGTTGCATTTCTATTCCTGTACAGACTTGAGGAGAAAATTTAGAAGTTGAAGTTTTCCAACACACCTGTGCAAACCGGGGGTGGTAGACTCAATCTGTCCTCCAACCGGTGATATGCCCACTATGTTAGCGTCACCAAAGCTAATGTCAGTTTCAGTAGTGGATTATTTATACGTTATCTGTACTTTATCTAAGTACTTCAATCAATTTGGCTTAAAAAATAACCAAATTAATCCAATCAAATGTTCCACTTTAAATATATTCGATTTTAAATAACTTAATTTAATTCAATTACGAAAAGTATTTTACCCTCCTGTTCAGTTAAGTCAGCACAGCAGTTAAATGTCTTATCACATTTTTCCTATTTTAGTGGTTCCCATTATCAAAGCAAAGACTTGCTGCACTGCAAGGCCTGTGAGCAACTGAAATTCATCCAGTTTTATTAGAGTGCAGCTGGGCTTCTTACTGCTAAACATGTATGCAAATTTTCTGAAACTTAACTAATGAATTTGACAGCCATCCAAAGAAACCAGAAGTGCCTTCAACAGCTCAGCTCACACACTATCAATGAGCCACACGTTCCTCTCTCAAGGGGGAGAAGAGGAAGCAGGGTCGGTCTTTTGTATTTGTCATATCTCCTCCAGCCCATGGTGACCGCAATGTGTCTCAAACGCTTTGGCTCACAAAGGACAGATCGACACCAAGGAGCCAGGGGAATGGGAGCATTGTGGGAAATGGCTTCCCTGTGGCCATTTTGAACATGCCAGGCCATCTTTCCACATGTGCTGTCTTCTCTTAAGCTTATCCAAGGGGGATTTGTCCCCCCCTCTCTCCCCAAATAAGGATCATAGAGCTGCATTGACAAGCCATCCTATCTGATGGTTACTAAAAACACTATGTGGCACCCTCAAGCCACTGAAGAACACAAAAAGCACATTTCTTTAAAGAATATATGTAATCTTTATGGGCCATGTGAAAATATAGTTGAAATATATGAAAGGGGACATGCTATACTAATTTTCAGCTCCATATTTGTATTCTTGGACTGTATAGAGTAGGCAGTTTGCCTCCCACCAGGGGGGAAGCAACCTGCAGGGTCAATGCAAGGCAAATGCTACACATTCACCTTGCTGTAAAAGGTCCGGAGGTTGACGGTGATGAAGGCTCATCCTCTGAGCAACCAGCTGATTGTGAAATGAGAAAAAAATTTCATGCAATCACAAAAACAAAAAGAAGGTTGCCCATCTATTTTCACTTTAGTGTGACTGAGCAATATCAACTGTCTTCTGATTGGCTGACACTAGAAAACAGAAGGTCTAAACAACAGGTGGGTGGGGCTGTGCACTCAGAGGTAGAGCTGTGTGCCTGAGACGATCACATTAATAACATACAGCCTGGTTCTTTTCTTTTTCCTGTATCGAAAAGATTATGCTGCAATTTATGGCAATGTTAAATGTTGTTAGTGGGTGTTGTTCTCTTTAATGCACCTTTTTTAACAACAGTTATTACACATAGCATCAGTTACAAAACTACGGCTTTGTTGTGTTGAATATTCCCAGTTCTGGATGTTACCTGAAACTCAGCTATTTGATAATGATGCTGACTCAAATTTGATTCAATGAGCAAGGCAGGAAATGAAATAGCAGCAAGATTAAAATGGAGAACAAGGACTTGCTGTCTGCCCCTCTGAAAAGAAAACACTGCTGAATACTAAGCTTGACAGTGGAGAAGAAGGATTGAATTTTGTGCCGGCAATGACAAGTTTAAAAAGTGAATGAGAATGTGACTGATAGAGGTTTAGTCTGGGAAATATCACACACTTACAAAGCTAGCAATAGTTAGAAATTGTTATTGAGACAAGCTTCAACTCTTTTTCCCTTTAAGTTCAATATCATCCCAATTGTTCCTCATTTGTTTGTACTTGGTTTGAACTATAGTGTAAGTTTTAAAAAATCATGTTGCTACCAAAAAAGGATTAGTTTTCAATGATGCTTCACATTTTTAATGGGCAACCTATCTGCCAGCTTATCTTTGGATCTTTCTTTAACAAATAAGGTTAAACCTAAATGAGATTTCCCAAGAGATTACCATTATCTTTATCACCATCTTTATAATCAAGCCAGTACCATGCACATCACTTTAATATGGTGGGATATGCAAAAAGCAATTATGTCAGCCTCGGTGTTATTAAGATTCCATTTTAATCTCAGTAACAGGAGTAATAGTGTCTGCAACCATGCTAGCAGTTCTAAGTGCTGCTTTGAGCTAAATGCTCACTTCAGCATGTTAACAAGTTCACAACTGATATTTGCTGATATTTATGAAGTACTATATTTACTGTGCTCACTATACTTACTAGTTAAAAACAAAAAATAACAACTGAGGTCAAGGAAATGTCATAACATTCCCCCCCCAAAACTAACAGCGTTTTCTTACCAATTTGAAAATGTGGTAGATGTGTCTCCAGTGGATTTGATTAAATCTGCAGTAGGCCATTATCTACAAAAGTCTTGGCGTATGAACGCGCTTCACATATTTTTTTTAATATTTAGGCTACGTTCACACTGCAGGCGAAAGCGCATCAAATCCGACTTTTTTGACCCTATGCGACCCATATCCGATGATGGTATGACAGTGTGAACGGCACAAATCCGATATTTTCAAATCCAATCTGGGTCCCTTTCATATGTGGTACTGACTCCGATACATATCTGATGTTTTAGAAAGCGACTGCTGTTTGAACTGTCATGTCGCATTAAATCCGTCTTTTACGTCACTGACACAAGACAGACGCCAATTATCAGCGCCGGAGAAGATATCGTGAACGCTTCCTGGCCATCCCGTGTAGATAGTGAAACTGTTGGGAAGACAACGTTGGAGAAACGTGAACATTTTATTTGTACTGTATCTGCAGATTCTGACAGAAATCTGCAACTATCCTTTGAAGCACCGCTCCTCTCTAAAACAGCAATAAGGATAATTATTAGGCCATATGTAAATAACTAAATAACTTTATAACTTAAAGCAAAATTGGGAAACGTAAACTCCGAAACAAGTCTTTATATTAACGGCCATCAGTCAAACAATACTGTTTGGTCTGAGTCTAAACAGAGTGTGTTGTGTGTGACGTCTTCTTTTGCGCATGCGGGCCGCTTTGAGGGTTCACGCTAGAGCACGTTTGCTGTCACACTTTATTTGTAGTGTGAACAAGCAGACAAGAAAAATTGGATTTGATCAAAAAATCGGAATTGAGCATTAAGACCTGCAGTGTGAACGCAGCCTTAGTAGCCGACTTCAGATTTCACACAGTACTCAATCACCGCTCTCCAAAATCAAATTCCTCTGCTTAACTAATTGTAAAGACTTTTTTCCCCCTCTTCGTGCTACTTCATACACCTTAACTGATGCAGTCAGAGACCTGTGATTGGATTGGTCAGTCTATTATCACAGGTTAGACTTTCTAAAGTGCACAGAAGAAGAAGAATTGAATTCATTTTCACTGAGACTGGACAACTGAACTAGTCTATGTCGATTGTCACCTTTTCAACTGCATAATTTTTGTGGTTTTAATTTGCAAATGTCAGTAGTTTACCTCCTTAACTTCAACTAAATCAAAGAGAAGAATGATCAGCTGACTTGGGATACCTCTTGTTTCTTTGGTGCACTGATTTTAATACACTTGCCAATGCTAGTTCAGAGATTGCTTGAAATAAATTGCTGAAAGGAAGATGAATGTTTTGTCCAGCAATATCATAAACATGCTGACTACTCGAGCTTTAAGTCATTTAGTTTACTACAATATAAATATGTCCTTAGTAGGGACATTCCAAGCAATTAATTTACAGACTGATCTGACTTTTTGAACAAATAGTTCAAAACGTTAGACAACAGCCAGTCAAAATAGATTGTTAAAGACCGTCTATTGATCCTGAAAACAAACCAACTCAAACCCCAGTAAAATATGCAGAACTTAACTGGACGTAGCGTTTTCAGTGGAGAAACGTTTCGTCACTCATCCAAGTGACTTCTTCAGTCTCAGCTGACTGCAGGTTTCCCCACCCTTATAAACAGTACAGCTTCATGACTGAAACTAACACCACTGGATAACAATGGGCGGCGAGGTCAGTTTTTTGATCATCAACATTCAAATTGTCATGACCATTGACCAAAGTCCACTGATCAATGGCACCATTCATAGAGGGTTGGGGAATGGCTGCAATCACAGCATTGTAAGATCCTGAAAGATGTACCCTTAGGCCCCCTCCTCGATTCAGAGATGGTCGTTCCCTTTTCACGTAAATGGCCTCCTTGACTCCGCGCTCCATCCAGATCAACAGAATCAGCTTTTTGAGATTTCCCTAAATGGATGATTGAGCATGCATCAAGACTTGACTGAGAAAGTTCAGGTTGTGTTCTGTCACATATAAACTTTTAAGCTTGTTAGAATTCTATTGTATTTACGTGTATGTAAATCAGTAAATCATTGCACCCATTTTATATTTTCCTAGTGAAATATAAAGAGTTGAGTGGTGACTCGAGACTTTTGCACAGTACTGTAAGTGCATCCGCAAACTGTAAATAAAAACAACTGCAAATTACATAAATGTGACTCGTCTTTGGCTTACATGATTACCGTGCATCTACAAAGTGCTTCTGCTATTTTCCAAAACATCGCACTTTTAGCAGTTAGATGAGGGGAGGTGAACACATCAGCCACTTATTAGTTGTTAAAGTAATGTGAAATTTAAAATGGCTCAGCACACTGTTCTCTGCTTTCTGCGCACTGAAAATGCCAGGAGGTTATACAGCCTTCTCGGTCAAACACTATAAAATATCTGCAAAATACTACACCAACAAAAACTGCTGTGAAAACACCACCAAATTACTAAATGGAAAAAAACTTTGTTCACTTTAAGCGAAGAAACAATGAATCACCTTTATCTTTGGAAGCCATTAAGGCTCGTCTTTCGTCATATGGGTAATTTGTCGAACACATTTCTGGTCATGTTGTTTTTATTTTGAAGCACAGTGAACCTGTGTGCTAGCCGTACTCTTTTTTTTCAGTGGCTGACGAACATTAAATGAGTTTAAAAGGGGAATAAGTGCGCTCCTCTTTCTGTTGCCCTCCGACAAAACATAGAGCCTGGGTAGACTAGGATTTAACCCAATCATATGGCATGAAGGATGATTACTATGCTTGCTAATGTGAGACGGCTTAAACATCTCTGGATGTGAGATCAGGTAAACAGCAGTGAACACCGGCAACTGGAGGTGGGAAGTGCACAGTCCATCAATCATGGTTGACAGCTGGGACAGACGCAGGAACTATCATCATCATCATCAGATAGGAGTGGGTGCTACACTGCTTCAAATCACAGTGCTAATAAGTGCTATCTGCAAATGTACACTTATGTATAGAGAAACTCAAGAGAATTATTCTGAATTATTCTGCATTAACTAATGTTTAGCAAGTCCAGATAAACTGTTTTACACTTCTTTTGAGCTCAATACTGAGCACAGAACTCCTTTTAATTTGCTACAGTTAGAACTGATGCTTTCATAGTGGAGGTAATGTAACGTCTTGAGTGGCTACTAGCAACAAAGCAGGAATGATGACCGACTTCAAACCAAAAAGCCAAAAGCAGAGACAGTAGTCAGGACTATCTATTAATATACAGTAGTACTCTCTCAAGGTTTACTGTCCTCTACTAACAGGTATGAGAAGATAGCAGAAAAAGTAATAAACCCTCACCACTCAAATTATGAATGTCCTTGATTATTCAGATTATTCCAGCCTCAGCAGGAGACCAGCCTCCACTTCATGAAAGCCACACAATTTGAACTAGAACAGATTACCACATGCCTTTTCCTAATTGGAGGCATACACCGTGTGTACTGGGCTACCTACACATCAAACCTACAGGAGCTGCCATAGAAGCCCAAGCCATGAAGCTCCCAGCACACAGTTTTTGTGCTGATGTTTTGAATTTCACAGCTACTGAGTTTTACACCAGGCTTATTATAGTTGAGGAAAATTAAACTACAAACTAAAACTGGATGAGAAAAAACATTGAAGTTTACTAAAATAAAAATAAAAACAAATGAACCCTAACTACAATGTTTTTGCCAACTTGGAAAACTAACAAAATAAAAACAGAGGAAATATCATTAGATTGGAAGAAATGTCAGCCAAGTCACCTGATGCACTCTTTAAAGTGACCCATTCTTTCACAGATATGTGTAAAGGCACACTGCAAGGCTATCTGCTTGATTTTACACACCTGAGGTAAGGTGGCTGAAAAAACAGAAACTGAGAGATTAAAAGGTGTGACCCAATACTTTTTTCCATATGGTATCCATATAGTATGTTGGCATTTGTGTAATTAATCTCACTGTCTGGAGGAAAGATAAACTTCAGTTTTTGGCCTGCTGTCATAGCAACATGAAGTAGTCACAAAAAAACCCACTATTTCTTTGTGTTTATAGAGATAATTTTGCACCACAACTTTTGAAGTAGTGTATTTCATAAGAAAGCACATTTCAGGTCTGCAGCAGATATTCAGTACAGACCGAGCAGAGAAACACAATAGTGTTATTGCCTAAACCTAAAAAAGTATTTTCTGTTTAAACCTAACAAATGAGTTTCTATATTCTAATCATAACTAGGTCATTTTAAATGTCACCAAGTAAAGTATTTTTTTAGTTATTGACATATTGAAAAACAATACAAATGTGTGATGTTTAGGACTTGAACTTGGGAGCAGCAAAATTATTCACTCCGCAAAAAATAGCACTTGAAAATCTAGTGTCCGGAGGCACAAACCAGTCGATTACAGTCGTGACTATTTTCAAACTGTTGGGAGACTGTGTTGTTATTTTAAGTGCAATAAGCAATTCTCTCTGCACTGTTCATGTCTGCTATTCATAGACAGACTTTATGTACCTTTGTTGACCCCAGTGTGTCGGTTTCTAAGATTCAATCCCAAAGCAGTTCTGCTTGATTGAATTGCTTGAAATATTTATCCAAACATTCAAGTAAAAGTCCGGCCTACTAAATAACGAATAAACAGAAAACACAAAAGCCAGTGGCGCTCATCCACCTGACTGGATGGCCACTCCGGTCCTTCTGATCACAGCTGACTTCACTTCATTGAATTAACACACAGCTTTCTGGGCTACAGGCTCAGGGGCCATGTTGGAGCCTCACTGGTGAATATTAGATTGCACGCCTCCAGATCTCATTAAAGGAGGCAACAGGACAATGTCTGCATCTCAAACGAGACCAGAGGCCATCAAGCATTCTGGCTCCCTGTTGGATTTACTGATTTGATTGATACTGTGTGTGTGCATCAGAGAATAACAGAGGGCAAGATGTCATTTTCAGTAAATATAATTAAGGCATTTTTATAAACTACACAATTGGTGGAAAATTGGAATTTGGGAGTGTATAGCATGGGGTAAAGGGCGTACACCTGTCCATTTTCCATACAGGTCAAATGACAGATCTGATGAAAAGCCTATTGGCCTGACACTTACAGTATCTTCAGTCAAAGACGTTCCTTCCTGTCTTCCTCTTCCAGCTCACTGAAAAACAAATTTCACAGTGTCATTATAAAACAAAAATCTGCACTAACAGGAGATATGTAATCTGTGCTGACAAATACAGGGTAAGAGTAAAACCAATGTTTTTTAAATGGCTTGGGTAATCCCACCAGTGGTTTTCTTAAATGTAATGAAATGGGCCAAATGAAGGCATACAACTGAGGCTTTCCTGAAAATTAAATTAGTGGGTCACTGTAGGATTTTTTTAATAAAGATGTCCAGTATTAGCCACAGACTAGTTTTAAATAAAAACTACTTGTGCCCGAAGGCGGAGGTTTTATGGTGGTTAATTGCTAGTAGCCGCTAATTAATGTAGTTCATACTGTTAAATCTTTCAGTGTCCACTATTAACTTCAGTGAATAAGCTTAGAGGTGGTATGTTATGTCAGGCAATACGAGGAAATTAAAATACATGCTTTCAAATCCATCCTAACCACACTGTAGGACAAAGACAAGCTTTTTCCTCTTTCACTAAATGTTGTATATGTATAAGCATAACAAACACACCTTTTTGTCAAACAGTATTTATATTTAAATTAATAGAAAGACATAACAGCTGCAGATGACTCAACAAAATTTAGTAAACATGGCTTGTAAACTTTCATTTTTATCAGATTAGACCAGAGCTTATCCTGAATACGATGCTTTTAAATTATTATTATAATACCTCTAATTTCCTCCTACAGCAGTTTCCATTCTAAAATAAATGTATTTTTTTTTCATCCCAATTCTCATTTTGTCCTTCAGTTCCATAAGAAATAATTGGGTTTACCCTAATTTTAAACTCAATTAGAAACATTTTTTCCCCAAATATTGTGAAACTGATTTGTATCTTAACCTCAAACCTCTGTTTTAAAATGTTGATACATCTTACAATAATTGGTGACAGGCATCGGTCTCATTTACAGGAAGCAGATGGCACATTGTGTAGCAGTGCAGCAGTAGCAAACAACACATGCTGGTACCCTTAAATAGGTTCAAAGGACAAACAAGCAATAGAAATCGTAACAAAAAGAAACCATAACTATTCATACCTGTCTCTACACAGTTCTCAAAAATGAGAGTCTGACTACACTGGATACTCGTCACTGGATCTTTGAGGCTCATAATAAAAAGAGATGAGAGGAACATGTTTATACAACAGGTGCTCGTGTTTGATCCAGCCAAACATGCAAAACCAACACGGTATGTCAAACAAGAGGATAACTTGAGATTGTAGGAGGTACTTCCATGTGATATGCAGCCACTTGGTTATGTAGGTGGTCTCAATTTAATCCTTTTAATTTCATTTTCCAGAACCCCCACAAGCCCAGAACGTACAAGATCAAAGCTGTACGCTGGCGTCATAGTGCTTCCTAACTGGCCCTGCAAGGATGGTGCTATTAAAGAGAAACTTGGGGATTGGTTTTTTTTTTTCAGTCAGGGAGCAGCGACCCTTAAGAAAGTTGAAGCATTGCCTAAAGGAAACATTCGTTTTGTACAAGGGTGGCAATATTGCACCATATCCAAAGGTGTAAAAACTCCATGCCATTAACAGGACTGGTAGAAAAAAATAACAGCCTGGTCTGGTGGCAAAATGTGGAAGCACCTTCAGCATTTCTTGCATTTTCTTCCTTTGGCTTTTTTTTCAATTTGGAAATAGACATGTCTAATAAAGCAAATCTACAGGTTGAATGTTATCACCTTCAGAAACTTGTGAGAGATTATGTTGAATGTAATGAAGTAATCTTTGTGAATGTAAAACAAGCTGCCAAATATATCTGAGTTAAGTAACTGGTACATATCAGCCACTAATTAGCAGCTGATATTTACCAGTAGACAGCAGGAGGGCTTTGAAAGCCAACTCTGTGCTTTTACTGAAAAGGTGTTTCATGAATGTGTAACAGACATGTGGGCTTGAAAAACACCTCACCATGTACCCACTGGGATACTTGGTCCCAAAATAGACTTCAAATGCCTGGGGAAACCAGTCAGCCTCACTGGCATTAGCATCCAGTAATCTAGGTGGAGAGGGCCTAAAGAAATGTCTATTTTTTTTATATAGTGGAGAGGTCAAGAATAGGCCCTTTACAGTGAGTAATGTGCCTGAGGGTTCTGCTGCCAAATGTTAACAAAGAATGCGTAATTAATATCACTTAAATCATATCCTATCAAGTCAATGTCCTAATAATAAACATAGACAACTGCAGTTACAATCATTACCACAAAAGAAACTGATACAACAGAAATAAACAAATGTAGCAGATAAGCTATGAATCAAGAAGACTTGATACACGTCACCAAAATGATTGGCTGAGTTTCTAAAGTACAGCGAGTAATGGCAGCCCTCTTGAAGCTAAAACACATTTGGCATGATGGGACCTTTCATGTTTCATTATCCTAAAGGAAAAAAACCCCTAAAACTTCAGATCTGTGTGTTTTAGTCTATTTCACAGCTTTCAAAGCTATTGCACCATCACAGCTAACCCAACTTTCATTCTGTGCTCTCTATTCAAAGGACCCATCTCACGTTGTCCTGCTGCCACACTAATATCCACAGCAAACACCCATCGTGGGAGTCTGCTGGAGGGGAGTTCAAACATTTTTATCATGGCAGTTTCACTGCTTGTCTGTGGGCCAAAGCCTTGTGTCAAAGTGTCAGTGTCTTCATGTTACGTATATCCTCAACATTGGCAAAAAACAATGCTGTCCGAAGAGTGTAGGAGCCCATTTAGAGTATATAGATGGTATTCTTCAGAAATTGCTCATGTTGGTGTCAGTTTCAGTAAACATCAGTGTTATTAGAACTGGAGACAAATGCTGACATTTTCAAGCAAATTTATGCTAATTTCCTGGGGTTTTCCCCACACAGCTGGATCTGGAGTTTACAGAAAAACAGGAAAATATCCAGTGGGCGCACATTTCTCTGGGTGAAAATGCCTTGTTGATCCATGACTAGACTGATGGAGACTACATAGGAAGCTGATAAGAGAGCAAAAGCAGCTCAAATGAGCAAGCCAAGGTATGCAGAAGACGATCTCTGAAAGCACAACATCCTGGACCTTGAAACAGATAGTCTACAGCAGCAGAAGACCACACTGGGTGCCACTTCTGTCAGCTGAAATTGAGGCATTTGTCACGGTGGGGATCGCTGGTGTGCTTGAGGTGTGGACCAAAAATGCAGACACGGGAGAAAAACAAAGTATAGCAGAAAGCGAGCCGTTTATTTGGGCTGATGTCAAAAAAAAAAAAACAAGGCAAGGCAAACTGGAGAAAAACTAACCCGAAACCTAAACTGGCCAAAACTAAAACATGTTACATGAACATGGCCTCAACAGGAACATGAAAAACTATAACATGACATACACAGAAAATGAATGTGAACAGGCGCTTGAGGAGAGCTAAAACTCACTGAAACATGCAGCCAGACAAACAGGCAACCCAACACTGAATAAAGGACTTAAATACACAGAAGGCTAATGAGAGGATGGGGAACAGGTGGGAATACAGCTGGGAAAAATCAGACCTAACAAGACAAGGGGAAGCAAAACGAGACCCACTGCACACAGGACAGGGCCTTTCACAATAAAACAGGAAACGGCATTGAACGTAGACATGACAACACAAGCTTGACATAGAGACATGAAATACCTGAGGAGACATGGAACACATGTAGAGACTAAAGCACTGGCATAACAGAAAGTAAAACACAGAGGACAAGACAGACTATACAGAGGACAGGAAAAGACTCATAAATCTCAGAGACATGGATGAGACAAAACCTAGAATAAAACTTCAAGAACTTCTAACATAAGAAAATACAAAATACAAAACAAACCCAAAATGCCGCGTCACAGACCCAGCCCCTGACAGCTTTTTTTTTATTGCGACATTCGGATGGTAGGTTCATACTTTGTTAGAAACAACATGAAAGCATGGCTCCACACCATCACACCACCAATCAACTGATTGGTGGTGTGATGGTGATGTCTATCCCTTTATGACCAGTGTATAACCATTTCCTGATGGTTGTTTCCTGCTTGATAACAAACCATGTCACTAAACTCAAATAATATCAACATGGTTTCTTGAACGTGACAATGAGTTCAGTGTAGCTAAATGGCTTCCATAGATCTGTACCATGGATGTAAATCCGCAACAACTGTGTGATGCTATCACATCTATATGGACCAGAATCACTAAGCATAGTTTCCAGGACCTAGTTGAATTTAAGCACCAAAAAGTAAAGCAGTTTTGATGTCAAGCTGGAGTCTGACCTGGTTTTAATGAATTGGGTGATGAGTGTATATTTACGAGTGTATTCTAGACCACAGAATAATGTAAAACTGAACCAGGGATGACCTGAAACCATCCAAATATCCTAAATAAAGAGACAGACCTCTTAAGTTAAATACCTTTAATCTAACTCGAGTAATTTAACAATGCTATTCCTCAAAGTGAGCGAGCAATGCAGGCCCTCTGGATGTAAGCTAGTTTTCATAGCTACTAAAATAAATACATAAACCAACCAGAAACTCTTAGGACTAGTCTAACCGCACAGATGAATATTGGAAATAAAATGTGTTTCCTGTGTTCCTCAATTTAGGGAACCTGCATTTTTTTTTTTTTTTTTTTGCAGAAATAGAATGAATCATTTCAAGCCTTCATACCCAACCACTACCAACCCATACAACAATGCATTTGATTCATAAAGTATTCTGATTACTCCACTTTCTGCTAAACTGTGGTCAGTGTGTTCCATTTAAAAATCTCAATATATATTTTCATCATTTTTGCCAGTGTAGACTTGATAACTACAATGACCAAATGAAAATATGCCGCCTTACATTTTTCAAGACGTATTAAAAATGTTGAAATTTACACACGAAAAAGAATTTATTCTGTCAATGATGTGAAACTTCAAACATTCAGACCTTTGAGCCTCGTTTCTTCCCTGGCAGCAATTACAGCTCAGAGGAACTTTATCGAATTCTTCCCAGCAGACCCTCTCAAGCTCCATCAGATTGGATATAAACCGTATGTCAACTGCGATTCTTCAGGCCTCTCCACAGATGTCCTATGGGGTTTAACTCTGGGCTTTTTATGGGGTTACTCAAGGACAGTCAGAGACTTGTCTTCCAGCTACATTGTTGAGGAGAAAGGCATCTTGCCCTAAGCTGAGACTTTACACACTATGGATAAGTCTGGCCTTTTCTTCAAGGGTGTTTCTATTTTGACTGCAGTGATCCTTCCTAGTTGTCTTCCACACTTATGCTTCCCAGTAGGGATGGTATTAGCCAGATGAACAGTGCCTGATGTAGGCTAGACACAGAGCTTGGAGTTCTGTCCAGAGAATTACATCTTTGTCTCTTCAGATGATAGACCAGAGTCCCTTAAAAGTAATTTGACAAATTCAAAGTAGGCTTTAATATGCCTTTTACTCAAAAGTGGCTTCTATCTACCTGCTCTTATGTGCAAATTCCATGAAATTTGGCACAGGTTCCAGAAACATTACGGCTAATTAAAGCACACACAGTGCGGCGCACATGATTATAACTAGGAAACCCACTGCAAAAGAGGTAAATACTTCCACAAATGAGGACTTTTTCCATTTAAATATATTTGCAGATCTTTGTAAAGCCTCATTTTCACTTAGTCATTATGGATTTGTTAAGAAGGGCAATTCATCTATTTAAAGGGAAACAACATTTTTCTTGGTAAAACATACACATGGCTTTCATTATTAACAGTTAAGACTATCTGGTGTCCATATAGTAGGGGAGTTCAAAGTACAGTACAATGCCAGGCAAGAGGCATCATCACCGAATTATTTTGCATGACTACTACATCCAGGTCTTCTGAGATTCAAACATCTGTAGTTGAGATCAACAGCTGGCCATCCCACTGCACATTTATCTGGTTACTCTGGACAACACATTAAATATTTCTCAGTGCAACACCAGAGAATACTTCAATATCCCTATGCAATAGGAGCAGCAGTCTCATAAAAAACACACACACACACACACACACACAATCACACCATATTAAATCTAGGCTCATATTAGTGTTTAGATCTGAACATCTATTTAATAAGAAACCGGACGGACAAATGCTTAAGGAACAATGCCTACTTCTTTGTTTAGCTGAAGGGACACAAAGCCAATATCCTGTATGGAGATATTACTCCTGAGAAACAGGAGGCTTTGCCATTCTCCAAATCAAGCTCTCTGTGCAGTTTGAAGGATGGATGGAGCAGGTTCGATTGTTTCTCTGAAGTTGGTCGTTTCCTTCCCACTAGACTGGCAGCCTTGAGAACAACCAGCTTTGAGGCCCACTTGAATTTGGCTCAAAGAATCTGGCAGACGTGCAGCAATGAGGCTGTTAGCAAGCAGTGAAAAGATGAATACACTTCTATCTTGCCAAAACCTTTGCACGGGGGCACTTGTATTTTTACGGGATGTAATGGGACCGCCGTATGACTCTGTCTGGTACACCCCGGTTTTTCAGCTGTTTGCATACTGATGCCTTGTTTTCTGTTTAGAGTGGCATCTGGAGTTTACACCTCCTCTCTCTTCTCCAGTAAGATTAATTATGCAAACTAGGACAAAATGTTTTTGTTTGTGGTGATGTTCTTGTTATGGATAGTGAGGTAAAAAGCACAATTTTGCCAACATGCAATGTGGGTACGCAAAGATATCTACAACGGCCATAGATTATCCTGGATTATCCTATAATACAGGCTTTTGGTGCCTTTTACAAGCAGAATGGAGATTACTGTGAAATAAATAAAAAAAACAGGATTTTTTAGTGTTAATGAACAGACACACAATTGTAGCTGTCACTAAAGTATTCATCAATTAAGGCTGAAAACAGATATCTCGAGCAGTGAAGGTCACTGCACTCAGCTGCTGCTGGATATTATTATGTGTATGATTTTAATGGATTTTCATAAACAGGAATCTGAAAAAGCAAATTAGCATATTCAATTAATCTTTGCATTCCTATCAAGGCTTTTTTCACTCTGTGGTGTTAGTGTTTATGTTTCGTCTCTTTTGACACTCAAAAAGGGCCCCGTCAGGCTCACTGCCGCACATCCATTCTACTCCGCCTGTGTCTGTTGATGCTGTGGAAGAATAATTAAATGTTTTGTTTGCTTTGTTTTCTTTCCTTTTTTGTGTAAAGGAGAAAGGATGGGTCTCTGCTGTCAGTTATTGTATGATCTGGTGCTCCAGCCAGGCCGGGCCTGTCAGTCAACATTTCTCTCTCTTGACATGAAAACATTTGATAATCATGCCGCTACAGATGCCAGAGAGGAGTATAAAATTTTTAAATAACCTGGTATGCCTTGCCTGCTAATTACACTGCCTGAGATTTCTCTTTGTCATCACGCTAAATCGCATGACATCTAACAATGAATTGCATTTTTGCCAATTTACGAAGATGGAAAAAAAAAACAACAAAGAAAAAATAACAGTGAAAACTAAACTAAAAGTACAGTCTGTATGCTAGAAAAACATGAATATGTGATTGGATTATATATGCAACAGGCGTGCCTAGTGTAGCCCATCTGTGGCTCTGGTGTGATTGTGTTAAAAGGAGAACATAAGCTGATGAAACAAGACTTGCTGCTTTGATTATAGAAATAAATTAAACATATGTTTACACTTTGAACCACTACAGGCTTGTTAATGCTCAGTTGTAGGTGTAGGTGGAACACTGTCAATATAGAAAACTCTAAATCTCCAAGTAGCCAAACCTCAAGTGCTATTTGATCCTCTTTGATCAGTAAAACAAAACAGACTTACTTAGCAGCACTATTATATATAAAAAGTTTCCCCCAAGACATCAGAGCCAGCAAACAGCTGTAACCTTGGAGCCAACAGACAGCCTCCGGACTGGACATTGTTAAAATGTGAGCACTCAGAAGTACACTTATTAAGGACTGGGTAAATAAAGGGAAATATTTTTGTCTTGCATTAATGAAATGATAGTCTGGTTGAGTGCCACAAAGAACTTCAGTACCTGGGCAGAAAATGCCCTTGAAGCTGGCACTCAAATCAGACAGCATAATAACATTCAGATGGTCTCCCTGCATGATGATGACACAGCACTTGCAATCCCTGCGTCTCCTGTGCTTTGCCCTTGAATGATTAAGTCCTTACCCTTTGCATTTGCATCATGTTTTTCCACATTATATAAAGGGATGGGGGTTCAGCCACCTGATACACCTGACTCTTTCCCAGTACACGAGTTGAAATGAGTTGAGAGGTAAGCAGACTTTGCATAAGTTGATGTGTTATTAGAGGAGACAACCATGACCATTTTGTGGCATGCTGCCAGCCTCACTGGTAACCTCTCTTCTAAGAATGGACCCAGTTTGAGGCACACATCCATCAAACGCTGTTTTATTTGGAGCAGAACCTCTTCGGCCAAGCCGTTCGAGGCAATGCTCTTAGGATTAAACCTAGATGAATAACAAAATTCTGTAAGAGACGACTTGTCTTTGTGCATTGGAAAGATGCATTACTGTCTGAGATACACAATCTTAAGAGACAAACCGGTTTGCCAACGCACAGTTTTATAGGTTCACAGAAAACGAGCCAATCTAGAAAGTAAATCAGACTCTCTCTGAAATCCCCCTCCTGTCTGCTTACAGTTGATCAGGACTCAATCCTCTCATGTAACACACTGAATGACAGCACGCCGTCTGCACTCTGGATGATACTACAATCAAACTGCATTATCTGGCTTCTACAGGTGTGAAGCAAATGTGGATTATTTGCCAATAAGGCTAATTTGAGTCATATTTGGCTCATCTCACAGATCTCTGTGGCGATCATGATGATAGGGTCTCCTTCACTTTTCAATCTTTGTTAAAAGGGATAATATAAGGTATAATTTCAGTCATTACAATTCTGGGAAGAATACCAGTGTCACATATTTTAATTATAAATACATACAACCAACTATTGTGTCCACCCCTTAGGACACCATCACCTGGTGTGAGTGCACATGCACAGTCATTACAGGGTGAAAAAAAACACAGTTCTGTCCAGGATATATTTATATCAGTGTATTATTGTTGCAGGCAAAGACACGTGGGGTGAGGTATTGCATGTATAGGTATGTGTGTATATTGTCAGCTTCATGTCCAGCATGAGTTCTTCCCATCATCCATGTTACTGCATCAAAGACATGGCACTGGGGCTTCAAGATGGTGGCTAATTTAGAATGCAACATAATTAAATCTTGGCAGAGGAGAACAAGCTTTCTGATGTTAATGTGAAAACGGGCATTGTTAGTGCATGCAGATGGCACATGAATAGCTTGTTGAGAAGAAAAGAAAAAGATCTCAGCGAGTAGCAGTCTTTTTGCCAATGCTGACTTTACTAGCCCTGTTTTAACTGTTGCTAGGAAACACTCATTAGCGTGCTCGACTGATGGAGTCGAAGAGAGGGACGGGACGTATGAACTCAAAGTTAGACTTTAGCTAAGAGGCAATTATCTCTCTTCAGGCACAGCATAGAAATGATTGCTAAAGGCTGACATAAAACACTGATAACACAAACTTTAGATCAGATGTTTAATGCAGCAATCATGCTGATGTAATATGATATTATATGCACTACATACACTTTTTACAGTGTATGTATATTCTGTTTAAGTCATATTAAAACATTTTAAGTCATAATTTAAATGAACTTGAATCTCAGCTACAAGAGTCTTTTATCTAAAGCAGCCCTTTATTATGGCCATGTTTTTATTTCTAATTACCTCTGCCAGATATAAGCAGTCGTGTTATTAAGTATCATCCTGATGCACCCCCCCATCTTTGCTTTAAAACTATACTAAGATGACCATTGACTCACGATAAATCAAAAAATTAGGGAAATTTGTAACAATTGTTCAACATGTAACAATCCTTATTTAAAGAGAGCATCAATGGAAATGCAGCTACCCACTGCACCCATGGTGTCACAGCTTTGCTAAGCTAACACAAAATATATGAACAAAATTACTTGGTCACACCTGTTAATCTTTTAATTTGGGTATTTTCAGTCCCATTGCAGTATCCCATTGTGTGGTACTTCGATAGGATTCCACTATTACAACAAGTTAGTTTGCGAAATTTCTTCCCCTGCAGATATTACATGTAAGCGGTATTATTGCAGTAGAGTCACATCAACTCGTGGCAGACGAGTGTCGCTGAGTGATGAAGTGCATAGTGCATAAACGTTGCCAGTGCCCTGATAACTGTAGACCTCCAAACATCCTCTGCATTAAGTTCAGAACAGGAACAGGAGCTTCACAGAATCGGCAGGTTCATTGTTTTTCTGTGGCTGAGCAGCATTGTAATGCGCAGGTAGCCCCGTACTTTTGTCCAATATAGAGCAAAATGTAAATGAAACAGAACAAGGACAAATGGGTGATAAACATGCAAGAACATAAGTTCTAATCATGGCATTACTATCAATACAGTATCTTTCTCCACCAATGAAAACATATTCAATGCTGATTTTAACAGAGACACCAGTTATACATTTACTGTAGAGAAGCAGACTGCTATAATACAAAACCTTTTTTCCAGTAAAGCAAAGGTAAAAGTCTAGGCCTCTGACTTAAACCTTACCATGCATTTTAGCTCCATAGCTTCATTCTGGTCAATCTATTTCTAGTTAGAAGTAAAATCTTTGCCTGTGCTTTAAATGCTGACTGTCAAAGAAAATTCCAGAGTTAGAAAAAAAAAGGCTTCACACCATTGACACCAAAACCTGGATTCTTCCTTCCGAGGTTTCAGATTGCTTAAAGATGTTTCTGCCTTCACACTCTTGTAGCTGTTCAAAATGCCTTGATGCGATCTGAGACGGGCAATATCAAAATGATAACGAACAATATAAAAGATCCAGATAAATGGATCCAGATAAGATCACTAAGAGGAAAAAAAACTAAGGGACATAAAAACTATGGAATTAGCATGCACTAAAATTGCTTTATTGGGCCATAAACTGGTGTTTTTGTCTTTAGATAACAACTACAGCTACTTTACTCCTTCAGAGCCATTTCATTACCAACAAGAAGAAACCACCAACTGGGAGTTTATGATAAGCACATCTCATTCTCACTCAAAATAGACTAACACACATGCACTAGATCTTATTTAAATATAATACACTTGCAGTGATGCTTAGATATTCTTTCATTTTGAGAGCAGAGGGAAGAAAATAGCCAATAATCCTTAAAGCGTATGTTTGCCCTTGCTACTGTGGGTGCATGTGTTTGATCTCAGACACATATCCAGGGCCAGTTCATTAGTTTCACATTGAGTGGTAGGTATTCTGCAGTTAAGAGAGTAGAAGAAATCCAATTTTGTGCTGGACCTTCTCACCAATTCTTTCTTTAGGAATCTTTGAGGTGGGGCATCTAATGTGCTTCCATGAAATTTGTTTCCACACCAGACAATATGCCTCAACATTGATCTCACCTCTCCGTCATGCACATGCCTGAAAAGCTGTTGAAAACTGCTCAGTACAACTTTTCTTCCTTTAACTAAAAAAAATAACACACACAAAGGAATATGTACTCCATATTTTATATGCATTTTCCATCAATGCCATATTGTGTGGATGTCAAGCGTATCAAATCCACTCTTTCCTCCTGCTAAAGTTGATTAACTGAACACTTGAAAGTGAATAATGCAAAACAGACTGTTGAGCTTTTCATACTAAAACAGCAACATGTTTTCCGAGTCACAGACTGCAGGCTTATTGTCACTGAGGTCGATCTCTGTGGCCCTGAGTAACCTACATGCTTTTTTGGCCCTCTGTCAGAATTTAAATGGATAAACAAAGGTCCTTTTGCATGTCAGGACATTGGGACAAAACCACACAGCCACACACACGCACATAAACTGCATCATCCAGCAGCCACATAGACTTTTTTTAATCAAGTTTGTTTGATGAGAGCATGCTTTGACTGGGACATAAAGCTGGCAGCAAAGGACGGGAGAATTGAATTAGTCTCGCTGTAGACAATACAGTAAACCTCTGCAGAGATTTGTTCCTCAGAAAGCACTGACCATTTTCCATCCTGAGCATTGTAGGTGGAGATTAAAGTTTACAGTTGTGAGCAAAATATGGGACTTTTCAAAATAAAATCAACTGTCAGTGTACATATACACAGAAAAAAATATCGTAAGAGGTTGTCCTTATATAATTTAGAGTAAAAAAAAAGAGAGAGAGACAGCAACTGATTTGGTGCTGCCTGGCAGTTACACTGATTACCATCTCCACCTCACCCAAGTCATTCAGAGCGCCATCCAACCTGCAAATCAATGTAAATCAATTTGCATTTGCCCTTAACGACTGCATAACCGTTTCACTGCATTACTGCATATGTTATAAAACACAGTTTTCACCATCACCTAAAAACAAAGAGCTAGATGTCTGCAAGAAAGCATACAGACTGGCTGGGATTATTTCTTGGGTGAAGACTATAGTAAAGACAACATAAGCGATTCTTATTTTCACAGCAGGGACATTGAAATGATGAAAAGGGCAAACACTCGCCACACTATGACCATATTTTAGACTTTTGTGTAGTGTTTCTTCAAGCGTAATAGCAGTTAAATGTGACAAACCTATTTCCTTTTCCATATGGAGATCCGGGTGAAACCAGCGGGGTGCATTCAGATTCTGGCTGTGGCCATCACAAAGGCAAACTCAGTATTCTGTGAGTCAAGCTATTTGGACCTTTTATGACCTTTTATGTTTCATCAAGAACCAGAGCACAATGCTGGGCAGATCAAAATGGACAAAATGGTAAGGGTTCCTGACAGCTTCATCCATACACATTTTTTTTAAAGAAAGATAAAAATGGCCACGCAAATACAGTTATAGTTTAATGGGACACAATCACAGTTAGCACAGCATAGTTTTAGAAGTTTTAAAAGATCAGTTCTGTGAGCTTGCAGGTCACCAGCCTTTCTCGAGCTGATGAAAATGGCACACTCCCACAAAAAATTCAATGTATATATGTACACTACTGCTTAATAAGTAGTGTCACTCTGAATTGTTCATGCTTTTAAAAGAAAAGTGATTTTATTAGTTTTGTCAATTTTAGAATTATACAAATATCTCTGACTGTGTGGTTGTTTCTTAAATTGAAACCTCCTACGCAACCGAACTTGAACAAGGCGCTTGGCACACTGGTACTTAGCTTCAGATATGATGATACTACACATTATGATGTCATTATGCTGCTCAGTAATCATGTAGCAATGAGCTAAAATGACCTGTTTTAATGGCTATAATGTCTAATTTATATCCACAAAACTTCAGTTACAGTATGCATGATGTACTGTATCAAGACACCGTCAGGTTGCCTAGCTACCACCTAGCACCAACCAAAAAGGGCCTGTTTGTAGTATGTATGGACCTACAACATCATATAAAAGCATGGCATTGTTTTCATTTCATCACTTTTCAACAGCACGAACAGGACAAACATTACTATGCCACGGGGATGGACATGTAATATTAATGGTAGGAGAGGAAACACATTTGGCTAGCTGACTGTCTTTAGCATCAGTCCCCATTGATTTGAGCTGATATAAAACAACATTTCTACAGAGACCTCTCTCTACGTTTGCTCAAAGAAATGAAGGCTTTCCTACAAGCATGTGCACATATACTAACTACTCTCTAAAAGTGAAAGTTTTTTCCCATTTTCTTTTAGAAAATTCCTGTAAATACCCCTCATTTCTCAGCACAAGAATGCTTTTTTTCTGAGAAGGGTATTTCTGAATGCAGGCTTATATCCACCTGCTTGGATTTGCCAATTCATAAAAGACCTATAATTAATTATTCAGTTTTTCACTAATTGTGCTTTAGAAAACTTCTGCTCAATTTCATGTTATATCATGTGTAAATAAGGACTTTTCCAGATACTAATCTTTCTAAAAGTACGTTTGAGAGTAGTGTGGTTACAGCCGGAACAATCAATCATCTGACGCACCAAAATAACAAAGTAAAGAGAAAGGTGCAGTACGTCTGATGACCGAAGCCCTCTTCGTCTCTCTATGACGCAGCTCAGGTCTTCCTAATCAGTTGTTTTTATTCTGGCAGAAGGGACTGTACCTCCCCTGCTTGTGTCCATTATCCATAATTAGCAGAGAAGAGGGCTGCAGATGAGACAGAGAGGCTACATTAGTGCAGCTTCTCTGTTTTAATTTGAGCAGACTTGAATAAGTATTAAGTAACAAACCTTTCGATTTTTTTAAGCATCGACATTTATGAGGGCTGTGAATTATGAGCCACATGCTGCTTTTGCTACAAATTAAATGCTAATTTGACCTATAGATTTGATCAAGAATGTATTATCGCAGTGCCTCTGAATGCAACAGATTCTGAACTTTGCAAAACAACATTGCAGATAATCAAACCAGTAAAATAAAGAGGAGAGTATCCAGCACAGTTAAGTTCAACCTCTGACGGCACACTAATTAGCTACTGAGCCGATAGTTTTGCTAAACATCAATAGTCTTATTGTGGATAGTGACATCCAGAGACATCAAATCAGCTGTGTGGTTCCTGCAAGCTTTAACAGCTTGAATATGCTTCACTCAGGGGTGTGGACTCTGGAAGAGCTGAACTGTTTTTCATTATAAACTCACAAAGGGTTTCAGGCTTCGATATGAATTTGAGCTTCAAGTTGCAGCAAGCTAGGGCAGTGTAGAATCTATTTTTCAAGAGGGACACTGAGTGTAAGTGATTGCTTTAGAGGAATACTCCAGCAGTTCTTACAGAGAGAGATGAGTAGATTCATGTCATCTTTGTGTATTCTGCACATTCATAGTAGAGGTCTACACAAGCCTGAATCCAGGATTGAATTGCTATCATGTCTATTCACATTACTGCAGGTGAAAAATGTGTTTAGAAAGATGCATACCAAGAACTGTGAAGTGGAGAGAGGAAAAAAACATTTGCATCACTCCCTCTATCACTTTATCATTAATGTATCATGCTTCTGCCACAGTCTGCCACAAGCCAGAATTTAAAGCCACACCTGTACACATATCTGCAGAAATAAGCCTTGAAGCCATTCCAGATGACAGAAAAGACCATTTAGACTGGTAATGACTAAAAGAATAAGACTGTGGTGGAAATGAGCTTCTTCTAAAAGGTGACCGGATTCTTACTGGAGGAAATGGAGGAGTTTAGTGTAGAACTCCACATTGATGAGATGGTTCGGACATCTGCTTAGGATGCTTCTCAGATTCCTGTAAGATAAGAAGGTAGCATGTACTCGGGGGCAAAACCAGGAGACGACAGAAGGATTATCTCTCTCAGCTGGGTTGGAAATGCCTTAGTGTTCCCCCAGATGAGCTGGAGAACGTAGCGGGGGAGAGAGAGGGGTCTGGGCCTCTTTGCTTAGACTGCTGCTCCCTAATCCTGAACCCAGAAAGCAGCAGAAAAATGTGTGCGGATGATCATAACACCTACACTTCTATCTTTGCAAAAAGCTCCACTACCTTCTAACTTCCACACCTTTATCAGGCACAGGCTGTCTATGGCTCCTGCATTATTTCACAGTAGGAAACTGAACACATGATAGAAGCTGTGCAAGCTTTTTTCTTTAGGTACTAGCTTTGTGTCATTTTTTTCCTCTGTAGTAATTTTAAATTTCATTCATTACTTTTTATGCAGTCACACTAATATTTGCTTGTTACAAATTTCCAAAGTACTTGCCTCAGAGGACACAATCGGGACACTATACACAATTTTCCTTCTGTGTTTGTTTTAACCAGTGAGAACCTTCTGTTGTCAGTTCTGAGACAACATTAACCTAGTTTGGTTAAAGAAGTTCTCAAAAATCCAGCAACTGCCTTTTTAATGATGTTGATACAAATGCAGGACTTCTAAGATCGTGTGTGTGGTCAGTAAGATCATCTAATCAATTTCTAATCTATTTGATCATATGCAGGTTTAAATTCATAATGCGACATTTTAAAAATGACTTAAGCATGCTTAAGGGTCAAAGTCAGTCACTAATCTGTCTAGTACATCTCTATCTGGAGTGCTAAGGCTGATCTTGTTCTGAAAACTCTTGGCTGCCGTGGTCTTTGCAGCCACCTTTGATTTCTCCTCCTTTGTGCCTTTGAGTCCAGCGTTTAGTCCAGTGATTCTGTATGAGGTACCGAGTCTCCTCAGGAACACCGTGACAGTAACACTTCACTCACATAACAAAGGGTATAAAGTAAATCTTTACTTCTTGGTTTGTTAACACAGATTTCTTTCAATGTTCTCAGAATATATAGTTTTCAATGATAACTGTAATAAATATACCACAGTATCATATTTATGCAGACAAATGCAGTCTTTAATAGAGACCATATACATTTAAATTGAGTTGGCCAACCGAAAGACTATATGAGAAGATTTTCGTGGATAAATATATACATCTTCATTTTTAAATCAACATTGCTTTTATTTTTGTAGGTTCAACTTTAGCTTTTATCGTGCATATAATGAATGTCCGCCGTTATTTTATTCCTGGATGTCCATTTTCTCCTTTTAATTAAAAAATAATGTCCAAATGAAATGCCAAAATGAGGACTGTAATTTCCTAGCGCCACACTACATTCATTATCAGTGCTTGGTAAACAAAGCCTTCCATTGTTGCCATGCTCAGCCTCAGCCCACAACTTGAGAACTGATCCTATTCTATTTGCATTTCAGCATATTATGAGAAGCAATTACCAACACTATAACAGCCCTCTCTCGTAAAATTATGTATTGATTACTAATTAGTGCCTAATGAAAATGCAACCAGCCATTGTTCAGGAAGTTAAATTACTATTCTGATTATGTGTTCTGCATATGTATTTAGACAATCTTACTTTGAAAGGTGGTAAACTCTCTGGGAATGGGAAGGGGAGCGCTTACGATTGGCTCTGGTGGTTTTCTGCTCCAGTTCCAGGGGAGATGAGTGTTATATAAGGTGGTCTGTTGCATCATGTGAACAAGTCTGTGCTGGACAGAACTGCTGCCAGACCATAAAAGGGTGGCATTCATAGAGACTGTATAGGACATATAAGGGCGATTTTCCTGATGTTGACACACATATTTTACATAAATCTCTGCTGTCTGAAAGCATTTCTCTGAAACACAGTCTCCCAGGGAATTATGCTCCATTTACGCAATTCGATTACAGGCTGCATCTCATATTTTCTGATTGAAATTAATTATACACACACACCTACACACAGCAACACACAGTATATTATGTATATTTATTACACTAATATTGTAACTTTTTTCTTTAAAAAAAAAAAAAAACCCACACACAAAACCCTAAAAGAACAATTACACCCATAAAAATTTCCATTGAGTTCAAATAATTTGTTTATAATTTACAGCAGGATTGTTCCATTTGTTGTAGCTGGATGTGCTTCATGATAAAATGGATCTGATAGGTAAACAAATAAAATAACATTAATCTCTCTGGTAATTCAAGTCCAAACAAGGCAACATTAAATGAATGAGGATTAAAAAAAACAAAAAACTCAGAGGAAGCCCTCCTGAGAAGCATTTTGAGTCAAGAGAGGACCTGCTACCCCTGCATGGCAGCTCCTACTGAGCTAGTGTTCCCCTTCAAATCGCATGCAAATCCAATTTATGTTGGCCACATCAAGTTCGCACCAACCTCCCAGGATATTTGCTTCTCAAGATTGCGCTATTACACCAGTGTGAAGGGGGACGGAAGGTGGTGGATGTGAGGAGATGACTGCAAAGGAGCAGCATGTGCCCAGATTAATATTCATCAGCTTATTCTGGAAACTTTGTGGAAAATCACAAATCACAATTTTTTAGGTACTATGCATGCTATATGCTAAATGCTATATACGTGACGTGGGCAAAAATGCCACAAAATACTTCATCTTGGACATAAATTTAAATTACACCTGCAGTTGCATGCATTTATAAAGTAATTAAACTTTTTTTAATGGCTGTTTAGGTGCTACAGTCAATGTAGACTTACACATGCCTAACTTATACCTGAAAATGGTTTTTGAACACACATTTTATTTCCTGTTACTGCCTGTTAACAGTTAACAATTAGTCCAGTTTGACCCTGGACTAATTGATTAGATGCAACGAAAGGACAAATCTGACCAAGCACAAAATAAGCCTTAGAAAAACCAACCAAACAGGATCAGTCCAGAGGAGACTGCTTAGCTTTCATAATCTAAAAAGCAAGTAAAGGATTTAAAGATTCTACAAGATGTATAACAATAACATTTTAACGTTCAAAAAAACAAAACTCTTTGCTGTTCAAAGACTGAGTCATCAGATGAAAGTGAAGTCACACTCCCTGGATGTGTGTTGCACTCCAAGCCTCTCTGTTCTGTGTGTCCCTACCTTTAATACTGTTGCCCGTCCTTAAGAGAACAGGCTGCGTTCACACTGCAAACTTCATGGCCCAAATCTGATTCATTGCTCAGGTGGCGGCCAAGGGGCTGTGTTGTCTGTTTGACCGCACGAAAGAACAACAATAAAGATATCACGTGTATTATGACGTTGTACTGAAGTGAACACAGTTAACTTTTCAGTCTGGCTTTTTGTGAAATGGTCCGTTTGGTCACATAGGCCACTCCTAGGTTAGGTTTTAATAAAAAAAAAGTTGCTGCACTTCTTATTTAACAAAACTTTTTCCAGGTGTCAAGTTTGTGGTCAGCATTTTGAAATGTCTGCCTGTATTGGGGTGAAAAAAGACCTCAACCACAGAGTACAAGGCAGTCAAGGACTCAATTATACAACAACAACAATAAAGGAGCCAGATTTCCATTTGTATTCTGATAATAATCTAACAAAATGGACAAAATGAAGTAAATCTTATCAAAACTATCTTTTCTATTATCCTACTTTTCGACATGAAGGAGAGGGGCGTGTTGTGCTGAAGTGTGATAAATGGTGACAACAAAAAAGCAGAAAATTAAAAAAAATGTCCAAGGTTGAAACAATGACCATTGAGGCATTGCTGGTGGAGTTGAGATGATCGATACTGTGACAAAGCTGGAAGTCAGACCAACAGGCTAGACTGAAATACGTTCAAAAGAGTGTTGCCATGGGCTTCTGTCGAACCAATCACACAGGAGAAGCCTGTACTGGATGTTCTGCCAAGCTCTCAAAGAGGTTGTTGAAATAGTTTTGAAAGCTAAACCATAAACTATTCCTAAATGTTGCTGTTGCTTTGGCTGTTAGTTAGAGGGCTCAGCTCTTCAGTAACGTCCCCTCACTGCCACTGGGATCTAATTCCAACAACAGTCATATGAGAATAGAGATTCTGCGACAAAGATCTTTATTTAACAGTGAGCATTCATCTTAGCATGCCTGGATGCTACCTTCATTCACATAACTAGCTGGACTGGAGTAGTAACTGACAATGTTTCATAGGTTTCCTTTCAGACTGTCAATGCACTGGCTTCAAAGCAGCCTCATAAGGGAACCTTTCTTTTTTTAGTGCAGTTGGCTTGAACAGATGGATTGCAAGGTAAGAAGAGAAAAGGGTCAGAGACTGTTTGCAAGTTAATCTGATATAGTGATTAACAACAAAATATATGTACGATAAAGGCTTACTTCAGGGTTGCTAACAAGCTTAAATTCCACTTAAAAGTTTGAGCTTGGTAGCATGGTTTGATCATGATTTCTTTTAGAGACTCTGATCAGCTGGTTGCCTTGCACACTGCTAAATCAAGCGATGGTTTATGTACAGTGTGCCAAACAACAACTATCATAAAACCTTCTTTTTAAAATCTACTAATTGTTTTTTATTCACAACTAGGTTTATATGTAGACTTATATTACCTTTCACAGTTGCTGATGCAGACTTTCATCCACACCTCTGCTAACCTTGAAACCACACCTGAGGTGCAAAATGATTAAAATGATATATTTCTCCTTTGGTGCCTTTACAACACTTGTTGTCAGAGGCCACAGACGCACCAAGCTCAGGGGACACCGTAGACAGGCAGAAAGAGAAAGAGACCAGTACGAAGAGAAAGCGAGGAAGAGAGAGAGAAGGAGAAAGGCGATGGGGCAGAGCCAAGATTCATCCTGCCTTTGCAGCCGCCAGATGAGCACCCACCTGATCACCACTCCTGGGGGGTCACCGAGCAACTCGTAACAGCTGGCACTGCCACGTTTATTACCTATACATTAATCCTAGGCAACAGGAATTATCATCCATCCACTGACAGGTGGTAGAATACTGTAACACTGTTACAGTAAGGAACAGGGTGGAAGAAAAACAGAAAACAATGCCAATGGAGGAAAGAGGACCTGTCACACTTAGTAAAGAACCACTGAAGGTATGCCGCCATCTTGAGTCAGTGTAAGTGCCATGGCTTGCTATGAGTCACGTTTATATTTAGATTGGGGAGGAAGAGGAGCAACCAGGCGAATAATGCACATCACCTTCCCCGGTGGAAGCATTTGGCTGTGTGGGAGCGAGAAAGGGAATATTTGTCTGTGTGAGTGTGCGCATGTGATCCACTGTCTGACCTAGAAAAGCAATTGCACCAATCAGAAGATTCATGGCAGTTGGGCAACACATTCCACAGTATAAATAACTTGCCGTGTGCCAGTTGCATGCATAATTACAAAGCAGCGGAGCAGAAGCAAGCAGCCTAAAAATATTAAGCCATGGTGCGCTCTCTCTCTCTCTCTCTCCTGCCTCTCGCTCGTTATCTTAAACATTGCTTGGACATTGTATGCTCCTGTACAGCAGGGGGGGCTACAGTATCTTTGTCGTCATTTAACACATATTGAGCTACAATTATGGCTGAAGATTAAGGGACTCTAATTAACTGCATAGGCAAGGATGGTAGATATGGTGTTTTTCTCCAAAAACTCAAGGGGAGTTTGCAACCATCAGTACCAAAACAGCCTATCTGCACTGCAAAATCTGCTGATGTGCGTCATCAGCATCAGCTATAGTTTCTTATTAGATGTATGTGATTATATTTTTTACAGTTCATTCTATTTAGGGATAATAAAAGCATCAACAAATTTGATGATTCTGAATTTTTTAAAGCAAACAGACGTTCTCCTTAACTAAATAACAATGCTCCTGATTCTAGGTCTAAATAACTGACCCACTGGATTTTGACAACGTACAGTAGATACGAGCATCACATTGAGATAGAGCCTAAAGAGAACAGGGTGAGTGCTAATGAAAACAGGGCACTGTAAGACAATCACGTCAGAGGTAATTCATCTGTTTTCTGTGGTCCTGTAATAGTGTATATTCACCCAGAGGGATGTAATAGCTGTTTCAAACAGAAAACTAATAAATGAAGCATGGGTGTCCCATATAATTCTAAGGTAGTGATCAATGCATAGATATATTTAAAATATATGTTTAATTTGAATAAGTTCTGCTGAGTTCAGGAGGTAGAGAGAGAACATGACTGGAGGTCAATGGGGATTTTTTGGGAGAAGATAAACAGGTAATATGGCAGGCAGCATAGGTTTCTTTGACCTTTTACTGCTTGTTTCTGGAGCCAAAAGAGGGGCAGGGGGCTGGGTGGAGGAAGCTCCTGCCTGTAGTGAACTGGAAACACTTCAGAGCTGTGTCATCTCCACCCCCTGTGCCAAACATCCCCTCTTTCTCACAGGAGTCATACAGACGTCACAGAACACTGTAAGGGTTATAAGATGCTGACAGGTCTGGACAGCCAACGTGACAATTACTAGTGACTACTCAACCCTCCCCATTATGAAAGTCCCTGTGCTGGGACCTGGCATAGCCTTTAGTTTAGCATTTTGGCATCGACATTTTGGGGTTTTTTGCAACCAGACAATAAGACCGTTTTGACAAGAGGTGGAAGATACTAAGGAATTAGTATTATTAGGGTAGCATGGCTTCCCCATTGGCTGTAATGAGTGCATCTCACAGACACAGATACTGATAAGTATCAATTAACAAGTAAAAATGGAATAAAGTTGTAGAACTTCACTCATTAAAACTGGAGCGCATCGTCTTGGGCGGCATCAGCACTGATGCAGACACTGGTCTGTTGTGGTGCAAAGAGAGCTCGGTGTGAAAAGTGAAACTGTCAATCTACCCTTCGATCTATGTTCCTACCCTCACCTGTGGTCGTGAGCTTTGGGTAGTGAGCAAAAGAATAAGATCACAGATACAAGCGGCGGAAATTAGTTTCCTACGAAGGGTGGCTGGGCTCAGCTTTAGAGATAGAGTGAGGACATCAGCCAACAAGGAAGGGCTCAGAAAGGAGCTGCTACTCCCCTCCACATTGAAATATCTCAGTTGAGGTGGTGTGGGCACCAGACCAGAGCTCCTGGCCATCTGCTAAGTGAGCTACTAGGTGATGCATGTCCCACCAAGAGGAATCCTGGGATACACTGAAGAGAGAATGTCTCTTGCTGGCCTGGGAACAACTTGGTGTACCCCTGCAAGTGCTAGAGGCAAATGATTGATAGATAACTGTCAAATAACTGTACTACAGTGGTCCCTCGCTATAACGTGGTCCTTCACTTTTCGCGACCTCGCTGTTTCGCGGATTTCTTTGTGTGCAATTTTACATGTGGGTTTTTTTTTGTTTTTTGTTTTTTTTACAGCACATTGTGTTCTGCGTCCTGATCGGCTGTAGACCACTGTCAATCAATCTCCTCCACGCCGTGTCTCCTGTACAGTACAGAATTCAGCTGAAGCTGAACGCAGGCTAGCAGTGTGACTCTCAAGTGTTGTCGTAAGTAAGTAAAATTTTATTTGTATAGCACCTTTCAAGATAAAAATCACAACACGCTTCACAGAAAAGCTAAAACATAAAAACAGAAGTCAACCAAAAGCAAGTTTAAAAAGATGAGTTTTTAGCTGTTTTTTAAATGAAACCACTGAGTCCACAGATCTCAGGGTCAAAGGAAGGGAGTTCCAGAGTCCGGGGGCTACAGTTACAAACGCTCTCTTTCATTTTCAGTCTCGTATGATAGACAACCAAGAAGCCCTGATCACATGACCTCGGGGACCTGCTGGGGATGTAAGGATGTAAAAGATCTCTGATATAGGTTGGTGCTTGTCCATGCAGAGCCCTGAATGTCAAAGTCAAAATCTTAAAGTATTCTGAATTTTATGGGGAGCCAGTGCAACTGCATCAGCAGAGGTGTAACGTGAGAGGATTAAGACGACTGCAGCAGCTTTCTGAACAACTTGCAGATGATCCACAGAGGCTTTGCATAAACAAGTGAACAAAGAACGAGATGAGACAAATGCATGGATGACCATTTCTAATTCTGAGCATGATACAATGGGACTCAGCTTAGCAATATTTTTTAAATGCTAAAAACAGGAGCGAACCAATGATTTAACATTAGCGTCCAAAGTCAGAGCTGAGTCAAAAGTTATACCAAGGTTCCTAAAAGAAGGTTTGGCAAATGTAGCGAGAGGGCCTACGTTTTCCATAACCACAGGTACCATATTTTTAGGAGCACAAATGAGGACTTCAGTTTTCTCCTCATTTAGTTGAAGAAAGTTATCAGCCATCCAACCTCTAATGGAATCCATGCACCTATGTAAAACGTGTAGTTTGGAAACATCTTGGGACTTAAAAGAGATATGTAACTGAATATCATCAGTGAGAGGGAGTACTGTATGTTTGTAAGTTTTCTCCCCAACAAACACAACAATGTCGACGAAACGTTATGCACCATTTTTCTTGCTTCCTCCACTTCCGTGCCATTGAGTCATTAATGTTGAATTCTCTCGCAGCTGCTCTATTCCCATGTTCTGGACCTGAAAACAGGGTTTGATCTTTGGTTTCATTCTGTAATACCGGACTTATTTTTCTACAAAGGTTTGAACTTTGAGAGTGTTTAAACAAGAGAGAAAAGTGTGAAAATGTTCATCCAAAGTGTGTAGTGAGGGGCTTTACAGCCTTAAAATATCTATAATAATTGTAAAAAATAAAGTTGGCTACTTCGCAGATTTCACCTATCGTGGGTTATTTTTAGAACGTAACTCCTGCGATAAACGAGGGACTGCTGTACTTCTTACTTTTAGTTTTCGATTTAATCATTCGAGCTCTGCCCGACTTTCAGATTAGCTTGTTGTGTTCATTGCGTTTCAAACATGTGTTGCCAACAGGGGATCTAGAGGTAACAAACACTCATATTATAGTTGAAGAAGGGTGTTTCTCATGTCTCTTACTTTTTAAATTTTAATTTATCAGCAAATATCCAATATAGTTGCCACTGAAGACTAGACTGTATCAGTCATGGTACATTCACATAAATAGCTGTCTAGTATAAGCAAAATGTATTTAACATTTTTTGTGCTTCACTGCCATTCCATTAAATTGGGAGGACATCCAGTTGATCAATTTTAGAATCGGTTAAGTAATACAACTAACAAAATGTCATTGTTATACAGCTATAACTTACTCTGTGTTTACAGTTTTGACTTCCCAGAAGTTAATAACAGTCACATGTGCTGGCAACTTTCAGATTCACACTGAGATTTGTTGTACTCAAAGTATCTCCTTTGGGGCCCAGCACAGAAGTTTTCAGATGTCACTGACTAAATGTTGACATGACTTTTTCTGTTCCTCACAAAACATGTCAAATTTCTTTCTATGTCCCATCTGTTTATTAATTATTATAATGCATCTAAGCCTGCCCTTATATTTGCATTGACACCTGTGCCCTTTTCAATTATTAATAGTCTGGATATCCATGAGTTTGTCAGCGGTATGCAGTCTGGTGAATATTATATTATGTGTCAAGGGGTCTAGTTATAACACAATAAACAAACCACGACTGCAGCTTTTGCCAGTTAGATATGAAAATGGGTTGTGTTAAATATCTAATCCCACCACTTAGGAATTGCAGCATTTTAAGTGTTTATGTTCTATTAAAGTCTAAAACCTCACATATTTTCTAGTATTCTGCTATAAAAACTACGGCTGCAAACTCAAAGAGGGTTACAAAGATGAAAGCATGACTGTCTTTGGTGCTCATTAAGGTTTTTGAAACACTCAAATAGACTTGAACACTGGAAGAATTATGTTTTCATCTTTTCTGCTAAAAGCCTGAGTTAAGAGACTGCATAGTTTTCTTGTCCAAGGACTGTCTGAGTAAAATTGGGAATACATTTAGACAAATTAGCTAGGTAGTGAAGTCTGCGCTGAAGCTTTTTAATAGAATTTTACACCAATAATAAAGCACAAATTTCTGAATTTTGTGAAGCTTTCAACATAATGAAAGCCTATGAACAGTGAAGGCATCTTGTCATAAGGAGGCTGGAAGCCAAAAAGCAATCCATTATATAGCAAAGTTATGAGGAGTACATTACGAACTATGAGGTATTTTAAAACTAGCAGACACACATCTAAACATTATTTGCATACCTTATAAATACAAGGAAGCATCAGGCACTGCTATAAAAGAGTTTCAGGACAGTTTCTGTGGAGCTGTTGGTAGGCTAGCAAATACTCTAGCTGTATGTGGTCAGTGTGCACTGACTCGTAAAAACATACATGCTCTGGTTGCAAAGTTTAATGAGGCAGATAAGCCCAAATCTGATGTTTTATCCAGTTCAATAGCAGACTTTTGAGTTGGCAGCATTACTGCTTTGCACATCCATTAGACAGGCTGATAGGTGACTTTCAGCACCAGAACCTAATCTGTGATGAAACTACAGGTGTTATCAGGATGAGTAAAAGCCACAATAGAAGAAAAAAAAACCCATAAATGATTGGTGGGATGAACCCATATTGATGCGAGTCTGTCACTGTTTCACTAAATGTTAAGCTTTGCTTAAAGGCCACAGACAATGGAGTGGATAGTAATGTAGCTGCCAGTTTAGTTGGAGTAAACACTTGAATGCAGTTTAAAAGCTCCCTGCAATGATCGCTGTTCAAAAAACATTGCCTGTTTGGCCAGAGAGGTTCTTGAAATGACGATTATGGCCCCCGTTTTTTAAAACAGACGCACATCAACAGATTCATGTCTTGCAAATATCCTGATCTCTTTCAATCTGCTGTTAACTTGCTTTAAATTTCTGTTGTTATTAAAATAATAGGAGGTTAATGCTCCCTTCATATATGTGTCTGGGCTTCAAGCTTTGTAAATAGTATCAATCCATATCCATTTTAGCAGCATATAAGCCCTCTGGTTTCCCATCCCATATATTGATGAGAGGAGATGAGGTCTGCACATTGACTTTCATCAAGGCCGATTAGCCCAACAGTTTCAGACACTCTGGATGTACTGGTTCCCATTCTAGGAATACTAAGCTATATTAGGCATGGTTATTTAGCCCTGGCTTCTGTTTGCGAGCACGCCTGCTTGTTGCTCAATACAGGGTATTAGCTCTAAGTGAAGGAAATGGATGCTGACAGACTGCACACACACAGGGTGGAGTGTTGTTCTGCCATATTGATACATTTCCAAAACCACACTGTTTCGCTGTCCTTTGTGATTTCAGCTCTTTAGAGTAACACAAACAAGGAGCAAAACACACAAATAGTTGGTTATCACCTACAGCAAAAGCAAGCAAACCCCTTTACTGCACAGTTCACTGTGTGATTGTAAATACACTGAACAGACAAAACTAAAGTTAAGCTTCACTTTTGTAAGTGTTGAGAGATGTAAGTTTGCAAAATATGACAAATCTTATAAAAACTCTGAGATTGTGAACATAATTAACATGTATAAAACAGTAATTAGGGGGTTTAGACGCGTTTTTGACTGAATTGGCATTTCAATGAGTCTTCGTTTACAAAAAAAGTCTTTTAAGCTGAAAATGCACTAAAACTGTTTCAAGAGGATTTTTCTGGTAAGTTAACAAAGTCATGTTTATGTTGAAGTTTCTTTAAAACTGAAAGTATTTTTTCAAATTTCGGTCAGAACACATCAAGTGCATCTTTGTTTGGAGGTATTAAAAGCACAGCCACAATGTTGGAAACCCTGGAAATATACTCCTTCACTTTTAAGACCTGGAAGCTAATGTGGAAGTGCTTTAAATATGCATTGTTCCTAATTCGAGCACCATGGTTACAAAAAGATCTTTGGATATGAAGAACAGCCAGGAGAAAACAGCCCACAAACTCTTGAACTGTGAACTAAGAAAACAATTTCCTCATGATTTTGTAAATTACGGCCCCAATTACATTCAAAAAGAAGGCTTAAGTGCATTTTATGGCTGTATCCCAATTCAGGGTCTGCAGCCTTAAAGTACGCAGTCTCAACGATCCTCGAAGGCCGCGTACTCAAAGACCGCTAAGGCCGGAAGTGCGAGGCTTGTGAAATGGGACGGTCTAGCCTCCGTTGCGCTGCCCAGGTTGCCTAGCAACCATGATACTAACAGCTAGAAACGTTTCATACAGCTTTGTTTGACAGAGATGAAGGAGAAAATCATTTGTTCATTTGTTTGTTTGTTTCTACATGAGCTTTGATCATTCTCTGTAAGATTAAGCTCAGCTATTGAACGGCGTATATTTTAAAGTAAAGGCTTTAAAACCAAGCTAGTACAAACGTCACTAATGTCACATAACTTTGCCAACATGTGGCCAACAGTAATGTTTTAATGGTCTTCGTTATTAAACATTTGCACATAAATAAGTGACATAATATTCAGTAGTTACTTAAAGTTTACTCTTCAGGCGCCCCTCATCCGCTGTTTTTTTTTCGGCAAAATTATCCACACCCACCGCCGCGCTATGCATTCTGGGATATGTTGGGCCACGAAGTCTACACCGCCACGTCCTTAAAATTCAGGGAAATGAAGGACGCATTTAAGGGCAGCATTTTGAGCAGCCTTTGAATTGGGACAGCCTTCGTCGCGTCGATGTGACGTAATCGGCCTTAAAATGCGGCCTTTAAGGCTGCAGACCCTGAATTGGGATACAGCCAATGTATGACTGGCATGAGTGGGCAGTGTCCCTCATTTCTCCTTATTTCCACCACTTTGATCATCACATCTAGTTACACCAGCCAGTGGGAGATATCACAATCTTTTATATGAAATCTGCGAGTTAAAGTCTACGGATGGATGATGGATGGAAACTATTATTTTTCATGTTTTTTCTCATCACCTTTTAAAAGACCACTGTTTTCAAGTAGTAAGTTATGTGCTTTGGCCAAGTCATGCTGTGTCTAAGACACTAGAGAGTTAAGGCCTTCTATGAGGATAATACAGGAATTGTCCATTATTAAGTTTTAAATCCACAGGGACTTCTTTGCAACAATTCTCTTCCTTAGCTTGTTATTCATGTGTGATTACCTTTCAGCTATTTCTGGCACAGTGTAAATAAGCATTAGATCTTCTCCCCTCAATATGCTTCTGTTTCCAGCAACGTATACTCTAACCTGCTTGAAGTCGGCATCTCTTTACATATGAGAGGCTCTTTTTTTTTCACTTCCTTTAAGGTGACCTTGAACGCTTAAGAACATGTGCAGCATGGGTTGAGTGCTTCCCTTCATGAACATGAAAGGACTGAATGTAAGAGATTAATGATATCTTATTGTATTTATTTTGGGATTATTATCACATCATGACTCTAAACTCCCAAGAATCTCGCACACTCACTCCAGGTCAGCAAACTGGCTCCAGACTCAACTTTCCACTCAAAGACAATATTCAAAAGGGAGAAATTTCATTTCACCAAAGCAAAATGTACCTGCTGTGATAGCATTTTGTGCCGAGCAGCTACCTTAAAATAACTTCTGATTCAAGGGACAAGTGACACTACCAGGGAGAGGAGAATGCTGTTAAATTCATGTTGAGACAGTAGCCTTTGCTGCTCATCTTTCTGTGGCACAGCACACTCCAGCCAAGTATGCACCATCCAAATAAACAACAGCACGTCAGCTCTCTGCAGCCCATCAGTCTCTGTTCATCCCCGAGAGTCCCGTGAGCAGATAAAAAGCTAATCAAACCCTCCACCATGTAATTTATCACTGGCTGTTCATAAACACTCCATCTTCCATTCCTTCCCTTTGTCCCTTTTGGCAGCACCTCCATTTCTCTGACAAGTGAGGCCTAATGGTGGTGACAGGCCAACAAATCAAGTTTATCTCTAAAAAGTTATTGGCCCCATTAAGATATTGAAATCCATATAGTATTTTAATGTCAAAAGATGTTGGATTTGCAGTTCTTGACTGCCACGTGTAGTAAAATTTATAATCAATTAAATAATAGCAATTCCCATTCCTTGTGTTTTCACTATTTTCAACCGAACGCCATCATTAGGCCCATTTTCACAGAGCTGCTGTCTCTAAATGAGGAGGAACTGCACAGAGACACGATAAAAATCACTCACTCCCTCGTGAGCTGCTGTCCCACTTCAGTGAGTCTGTCAACAATCTGCCAAATTTGTCTTTTTCTAATACCTGCTATACATCTTTGCGCACAATCCCTC
The DNA here is from genome assembly GCF_051167445.1 of Perissodus microlepis. Taxonomy (NCBI): domain Eukaryota; kingdom Metazoa; phylum Chordata; class Actinopteri; order Cichliformes; family Cichlidae; genus Perissodus; species Perissodus microlepis. The sequence goes on along the minus strand of NC_140477.1, from coordinate 15,909,636 downwards.
CACCTTCCCTGGAGAATCCTCAGAGGATTAAAAAAGCCTATAATAAGTTCAACTTTGAAATGAAGTTTACATCAGGAGATCTAAAGCATTTGTGATAACTAAAAGGTCGAATAAAGGTTGATTATAAGTCAGTATATGGATGTCCAGATGTAATGATGAATGCCTCAATCTGTTTTATGATTCCTTTATATTTTTTTGACCATCCAAGAAAAGAACTTGAAAGTCACTTATTTTGAAAGATCAGTTGGTGCTAACCAGTCCCCCACAAATTAACCCAAGAAATTCAAGACCTTTTCAAAGCTCTGTATCACACAACAAGCAATTATTATTATTTTTAAGTTATTATCTTTTAATTTAGCTCAAGTTATTTAGAGGTATTTTAACCTATGTATGAACTATGTATGAAAAACCAAACGTGTACTGCTGATTTCATCTAACCAAGAGCAAACCCCCTGCTGATGGTTATATTCCTGTTTATCAACTAACTGATTAAACTATTAATTATGGCAGAGATGTTTGAGAAACCCAACCCCATCTAAAGGTGTTAAATACTACCACTCTTTCACATATCTTCTAATTTTTCAAAAACTGTCCTTTGATGCACTCACCATGGCAATATTGTACACCTAGCATTACTGGTCCCGTTTTCAGGAGCTTTGAACGCCATGTTGGTAGACGGGAGAGTTCACAGAGTAAATCAGAAGTCCGTCAAGCTAGAAGACCGCCATAGGAAAACTGTGCTTTGAACCTTTAGTTTCTTTGTTTTCACTTGCCTTTTGCTTGACAATATTAACCCCGCATGTCGGCAAATGATGCCTACCCAGTTAGGTTAAATGTGATTGTAATAAGGAACTGAAGGCTTGTCTTACTATTTTTAGCAGCTTTGACTAAATGACAGTGTTTCATGTCCTGTCAATGAGAATGGGTTGGTTTTAAGTTAGTTGATATCTATAAAACTTTTTTTTATTATGGAATTGCGACAGAATTCAGAAATGCCCTTAAGTAACATTTGCTAAGCCAAAGTTTGCTAAACCCCTGCTGTTCTGTCAGATGCTACTAGTTTCTACAAACTAATCTGGACCCATATACCTTGGATCCATGAACTCAATTCATCCTTAGACTGCTCTTGTTCTCGTATATACCAGGTGAACTGTACAACCTCACTGTCTGGATGCATGCAACACATAAAGCCTAGCTAATACTGAGAAATATGTTAGAGGCAAGAATTCCAAAGAACAAGGCGTAACACTATTTTTACATTTTGATGAAAAAGAAATCATTACTATTGATGTAAGTGCAGCGCATGCTGAGGATAAAAGGGTCCAGTCCATTATTGCAGTTGCCTTTATTGAAGGTTGCCACTACAAGAGTGGCGAGAGCCCATTACTGCAACTGAATGAATTACGAATATGCCACGCATTCAAATTGATAGGGCAAAAGGTGGCTGATGCCAGTGAGTCACTCTGATTTTGTATTTACGCCTAATGAATATTTGCGGAACCATGGCTGCTAACCCATGAGTAGACTCAATAAAGGGGGGGAGGAAAATCATTTTATGGCGAATTAAAGGAAGACGGGACACTTTATGTTTTGGCCATAGCAGAGTGCTTGCCTGATGCGATGGCATTTCATGGTGTGTTGTCTTTGCTCAATTTTCAAATCCTCCGACGCCCTCCAAAAGAACTCATCACTGCAGCGGAAGCTTTTGATCTTTTGTCAGGACCATCTCTTGGATTTTCAAACTTTTATCTGCAGGCCTGTTATAGAAATACAATTACTTTATGGAACAAAGAGTTTTTTAACTAAGCAGCGCTTTCTTTGGTCTCTACACTGTATTCTGTGTTGGAAATTTAATTAATTTTCAAACAGCAGTGTCATTTCATTGAAAGGTGTAATTCATCCTTTGTGGTTAGATCAAGTCACACTAATCTACATATACTGGCTGCCTAAATCCCCTCTGTGAGCACAACCTGCTTATTTGTGGCAAACATGGGGGGCCTCATATCCACAGACTACCATCTAGATGCTAGTCCTGCAAAATTTAGGAGACCTTTTGACATTCATTCATGAATGAAAGCTGAAGATGTCTACTTGTGGTGGAACAGTCCAATATGTTTATTGTTTTTGCTTCATCGGCTTCCTTCACTCTGCTGAGATCTTCAATAAGTGAAAAAGGCAGTGAACAGATAGTGACAGGGTTGTCTTTCTCTGGGGGGATACACTTCAAACACATGCCATGAAATTCTGCCAGTGTCTGTCCGTCTGTGTGTGACAACATGGAAATTTTGACATTTCTGAGCCCTTAGAATTCAGCATTAAGCTACGGGGCCTTTGAGACACATCCTCTATGAAGGGGAATTGATCTTTATATTTGCCACCTCTTCAAAGAATTAGAAGACCGTTATAAAGATATTTTTAACAAAATATGACTATATTCTAAAAATGCCAGCTGTAGAATATCCACAGCCACAACTGGTATATTAGTTAGATTTGGTAGTAAGAATTTATACTGCTGAGGTTGCTTTAGGTCTAAGGCTTGTTTTAGAGGCTAGTTCTTCATGTGGATATCAAAAATATTAAGCAAAGGCATAAAAAGTGAATAAATGAAGCAAGTAAAAGCTAGAAGGCAACATACACAAGCTGTGCATGAAATTTGTCAAAAAGCATGTCCTCGTGTTCCTGTAGCATAGATAGTGTAGACAGATTTTTATTAACTTCTAAAGGATAATTACTCATTTTCTCCAGAAAAATCAACCGTTTTAAATCACAGGATTGAGGCTTTCTGGTTTAATGCCACTGATAACAGTTTGCTACAGAAACTAATGAAATTAAAAATCTGGTTTACTGAATTGGAGGAAAAAAAATCCTAGTTTCAGGTACTCTGGTGTCCATTTTTGTAAGATTTTTGTGAGAAAAGTTTGGGTGGTCTGTAATAACGTTAGCTGAATTTTTAAATAACCTTACCTTATGCATATGTATGAATGAATGAATCATTTTTCATTTTACAATGGGCAACGCCCTGTAGCATCAATCATCCACTTGTCCTTCTTTATTCCTCTGCTGCTGCTATGAGGAGAAATGGTTCTAGAGGTCTCAAAGTCAAAGTCAATAAGAACTACAATTCAACATATATGATACAGAGATAATTATTAAAGAGTTGGGACTTATTTGTAGCTTGTTCAAAGCTATAATTAGCGAGCAAGTCATACCAGCTCTGGGTGATAAGGCTGCATCAGGTTGATTCTGCTCTGTCAGTAATGATGAGCTGATATTCCATTATTGGATTAGCAACAATAATTAAATTTTCTTCTATACTTCAGTAATATAGCGGTCATCAATGTGCTGGGTCTCGGTATAGAAAAAAACAATGCTCATGATGATATTTGATAGACAGTAAAATCAATCAACTGAGGAAATAATCTGCATATTATTCAATATTGTTGTAGTCCTAATTAATTATGAAACATATGGCACGTCTGCCTCACCTCTGCCATAAAGATGATAAAGGCTAACAAAACTAGCCAAAAATGGGCCGTGTTGATGGCAGCTTTGGAATATCAACCTTAGTAGCTGTATTATTCTTATCCCTTTTGTTTCCCCACACACTGCAGGCATTACATCGTATTTTATTACAATAAACCACAAAGTGGGCTTCAATTTCAGATATATCTCACGATGTCCCTCATCTCACAGACCAAGCTGTGTGACTTTTTGAATAAACTTTGCATTACACACACAGACCCCAAAACACTCATCAATTTCAAATCATTCTGTTCCGCCATTTAAACAACGCCATGTCTTTGATCTTGGTGCAATTTCCCCCTGGTCTAAAACTTTCTGGTCCTTTCATCTGAGCAGAGCCTGAACGAGGAACGCTGTCTGGAAACAGGTGTTCTGGCTGTTTGATGTTAGCCTGCGGTGGTCCAGCAGGTTTGGAAACATGAAGCAATCATGACCCCATTCTGGAGACCCACAACACAGTCGCCGTCCCCTCCCACCTCCTTTCTGATGAAGCAGCCAGGTGCCAAAAATACACACAGCTGTGCTGAATAAAACATCTGACACACTGACTCCCTGACTGATGGTGGGACAGAAGGAGCTACCCTGGGGACGGAAAGGTCTGGGACTTACCGCACCTACGCACTCAACTCGTTACACAAGTTAACAGGAAAGTTTCTGTGAAGTTGGCTGCTGAGACAAGGAAAAGGCTTAACTGCTACTCCAGCTGAGGGTGGGAGCTGTCCTGCAGGATGTGGTACTGAATCTGGCTGCTTCTGCCAGGAGAATCAGATATTTATAACACAGCAATGTACACTAGATGAGCAGGAAAGTGTCTTGTTTGCCTAACGGCAGAAATGTGACACAGGCGCCTAAACATATAAAGTACAATTCTTTAAAAGGTAATATTGAAGAATGAGTTTAAGCACAGGTTTGTTGAAAAAAGTTCTTGGAAGCATCTAAATTTCCCCCCAATGTTCAGTGGATTTCAGTTTTTGGATGGTCCACTTGAGGACAATCAGACACTTGTCCTGAAGGCATCCAGGTAATTGCGCTATAGATTAGGTCATCGCTGTACTGAAGATGACCCGACAGCCCCAGTTTTAGGTCCACTCTACAGATAAGAGTCTTTAAGGTTTTTTTGGCATACTCTAAGCGAGCTGAGACCTATTTAACACAAAAATCATACAAGAATTAATCTGGTCATTCAGTGTGAATTCAGGCATCTGAGTAATTCCAAGGAAAAAGCAAAGTCTGGTGATATGATAGCAGATACTCCTGTACAGTAACCAGGCTGTGGCCGAGATGGACATTGCCTTCTCACATTACTTTTTCAGCTTTGTGCAGATACCCGACTAGAATTCATAATTCTCTCAGATTTCTATTCAGAATTCCTTTATTTCCCATGTCTACTCATATAACGTCCGTGGTGTAGAACTCGACATTTGCCCCTTACACAAGTGCGGCTTCCATCCAGTCACTATCATAAAAGTGTGCTGAGTGCTTCTGAAGTGGTCGTTCTTCTGGAAAAGTCTATTTCTGTAGAAAATTTTGTTACTGTAACAACAACTCAGACAATCACTGCAGTCACAGAAGACAGCTCCACACTTCCTTCAATTCACAATGACTCAAAATGTGCTAATGGGACAACTTGAAGTGTAAGGTTATTTTTCAACCATGCCCCAATACAAACCTTTGCACAGTTTTAATGTGAAGGCCTGCAATTTCACTTCATTGCTTGCAGTTCGTCTTGACACGCACAGATGTGCATCTTTCTTTACTATGTCTAACCAATTCAATTTGCCACAGGTGGCCTCCAATCAAGCTCTGGATACATCTCGTTGATAATTAAAGCAGACAGGATGCACCTGAGCACAATCTGGAGACTCAAGGCAAAGGGTGTGAGAGACTGTAGCAAGTGATTTCTTTAGAGATTTCTAAAACTTCTAAAGCATTTTATCATCACCTTCCTCTTTCACTCATAGATGATAAATGAATGCTGGGAGGGGGAGCTCAATCATGTAATTTTGAAGGCTCTATATCGCCAATAGCATCATCCCACCATGTCATTAATGAGCAGCAAACCACATACTTGTGACACGCACTTCCTCTTAGTGACAGATACAATTTCTGGACTTGCGGAGGTCAGCCTCGTAGGAGGTGAGAAACCGGCGTGTTTCCTAAAAGGCTCAAACGGAACAACAAACAACTACACACAGATGCCCTAAGCATCCAGATATTTTTATCAACAGTCAAGCAGCCATTTTGATCCACATGCTGGCACAGCACCAAAGACCAAGAGTGTTTAGCTACGTATCGACTGAACATTTAAAAGACTAGTTTACTGGCTGTATCAGATTACGAGAGCCGCTGCCCCTTTAAGCCTCTGAACAGCAACAAATCCTTTTTTAAAAAAAAATACCATCACAAGAGAAGTGTGAAGGATTTGAAACAAGCGTTGGAAAAGCATTATCGGGATTCAAATCTCATGCGTAATCAGGCAGAACCAGAGTTGATCCAACTTCTTTCGTTTCCGTCATTAAAGAAAGTCTTCGGTGCTCGTTAGGCATGGCATCAAGCTCGCAAACTATTAAATGAAGGTGAAATGATTGTTGATTAAAGCAGGTCAGTGCAGAGAACAGTTCAGCCTCTGTGGAAGAATTTTAAAATGATGTTAAATGAATAAACGCATGCTTTGGGGGAAGATGATCTAACAAACCTCTTTGTGTACGCCTCTAGAGAAAGGATTACACACAGAGAGAGACTGATGGGCAGAGTAAGAGGTAACACGGAGACGATAGGAAGATAGGAGGTGAACAGAGGGTAAACAGTGAGGCAGTCAGTGTGTAGTGACCCTAAAGCTTGAGATGGAGTCGTGAGTCACAGACTGTTTACCGTACACAAAGAGAGACAATGAGACAACACAGTGGGACAGCATTATTTACTGGCACACTTGGGAGACGGAGTCCATCAGAAGCTGCTGATTTCCAGTAAGGAGGACAGAAAAAAGAGGATATCTAAAGAGGGACATATTTTTCTGGGAGTACAGCAAACAGCTTTGATCACAGTGCACTGCTGAGAGGACACGATGGTGTGCAGGCAATTAAGCCAATCAGTAACTTAACAGCCAGCTTGACAGGATGCAATTCTTGGATTTTAAGCTTCCTCAAATGTGATCGGTGCCATTTCCAATTAATTTTTAACTGCTTGACTAGCCAGGAGTGATTTGCTAATCAAAGTGCAGTATCTTGATTTTTCTTTTTTTTTTAAATTAGAACACAATTTGTGTTAGCGAAATTGAAATCCAAGCGCACCAGTGTGGAACTGAGTCCAATTAAGAGATATTACGAGGTCTTTAGAGATAAATGCACCAACTGCAGTGCAGGTTTTACTTGTGAGATAGTTAATCAATGCTTAAACTTTCAGTAATAGGACAGTGAGGGAGGTCAGGGTTCATGAGCATGTTTCAGAATTTTCTCACTTGCTTGTTTATTTGGTTCTTGGGCATTTACAGATGAACAGATGAAAGCATTGTTGTGAGACTGTTACGCAACGCTGACTTGGCGCTCGGTGGTCACTCAACATCATGTCTGATTCTCCAGAGGGACGGCCAGATTTCAGGTTACAGCAGTATCTAGTGGCTGTGACGCCTCATTGCACTTGTTACTCCCAAATCTGAATAGCAAACAGTCGGCTGATCACAATGGCCTTAGCAGCTCCAGCTTACTCACGCAGTAGTGTTTATGGTTCCATGAAACTAAGTTTTCTATTGATTGAAAGCGAGCACACATGGAAACAACAGGCACACTGCCTGTGCAAGAAAATATGCCCGTTCTTGTCTGGTGCTCAAGCCCCATAGGGGCTCTTAGAAGGGCTGGTCAGGCAGAGGAGGAGGATGGGCTCCGGTGTTATTGATTGAAGCTTCTCATAATCTGTGAACAGGTCCAGAGTTTCTGCAGCGCTGAGCTCGGCAAGGATGTCAGTGATGCTCCGAGTCTGACATTGAATTTGCCCTTCCTGCTGCCACCGAGTGGGTTTAGCACCTTTTCAGAGAAACCATTACATTACTAAAACAGCTCATAATGGTTCGAAAAATAATAATTTGTGCAAGTATTCCAAAAGTAGTAACGTATGTCTTAAAAATAGTCCACAGTATTGACCAGCATGGCTGAAAACAGCACTACAAGTAAAAACACTTGATCTTTCTACAGATAGAAATGGAGCTAAATTGTTGGGTTTTTTTTTTTACAAATTCCACATTAATTTTCAAGCTTTTCCTTTTCCAGTTCAGTCTTTTTGCTACTCAGTGCTTGTATGTTATCAGATCTTCTCAAAGAAAGTCAGCATGCTGAGCTTGTTAAAAGACCATTGCGCTATTTTTTTTCTTTCAGCCAAAATTCTTACTACTATCCTGCAACTGATGCCTTTGCTCTAATGGTGTTTTTGATTTTCTTGGGTTACAGCAGGCGTCTCTTTAATCTTTTGCATTCCTACTGGCATCGAGTATACAGTCCAGTCCATAACACCGTGTCCACACAGAGCGGGCAGCGTGTTTGCAGAGCCTCAGTTGCTCCAGCACTCCATCTGTGTCTACACAGGATGTGTTCAGACACAGTATTACACTGTAGGTCGCCCACACTGTAAAAGCGCATAGAGTTTAGCACACAGTCACTATTATGCACGAATCGCTCAAAAACAGTAGACATGCCAAACCCATGACAGATGAGCTGGTATGCTTTGGGTCATAAGTTTTCCTTTTTTTCAGTGTTCTCTAAAGATGATGTCCAATATTGAATATATAGAAGAAAATGTAAACATAATTATAGGAAATATCCCCTAGGCCTGTTGTACGTACTTGATTTACGTTTTTCAGTCTGGATATTCTTGCCTTATTTTCAGCTTTATCACTTGAATGCTCACCTCTTTAACCATCATATCAACTGACAACACCATGTCAGTCTTAAAGCCATCTCACAATTCTCTCAAGTCTGAGCCACATGTCAGCTGAACCATCACTGAAAAAAAATCCTTAACTTTTTCCGATTCAACGCAATGAAGGTGAAACAAATTACATTTTTGCTGTTTAATGCAAACGATTAATTAGCATGTTTTCAATAATATGATTTAAAACCTCAATACATCTATTATTTTTATTTTTACTGATCTATTTTTTGTAATTAAGCAACATTTAGGCTGAAAATATTAAGCTGGGGCACATGTCCATGATCTATCCCACATCCGCCTTGAGAAAAATACCTCCACTGATTGGGCTTCTAACTGGAATACTTGTTGTTAATGGTCGCAGTCTTGCACAGTTTGTTTTGCAATGCACAATGCATGCATAATCCACATTTGGAAGTGGCTGCCTCTTCATTAACAACGTTTAAGAAATGAATGTGAGGAAATCCATCATTATCGCAACTCGCAATCACCAAACCCTACAGCGGGTGCAAACTCATAATCTCAGGCAATTTGCATATGCAATTAGCGTAAGCTTCAAGGAAAGGATGTGATTGACAGCATGGCAATGTTTTGCCTAGTTGATCTGATTGAACCCAATTTCAAGAGTAACCATGGTCTCCTGTTTTGCACCGTTGTGTCTCCCTGGCCATTTTAAGATACTACAGCAGATGAAAGGTTACAGTGGAGTTTGAAAGCATTACAACTTGGACCTTTTTGCAACAACGGTGTCCAAGAGACAGAGTACATTCACTATTTTACCTTAAGTTGTGCTTCAGTTGTATGCCTGTTTTTAGGACAGCTTTGAAGGTTTAATGCAATGCTAAAAAACAAAATAAAATCCTTCTGCCAGCTTGATATAATTTTAAGTGGAGGCGTAGACAGACAGAAAGAGGAAGCCTTCTGTTTTCCCTCTCCCTTTTTTTACCACCCTCCTCAACATTATTAATCTGGCTCCAGGGTCAAAATCAGTGGCAAGAATATAACTGAAAGGTAAAGGTTTGCGCTGAATCTCTCACTATGCATATGGGACATGATGGGACAGCCATGTTTCATTATAAATTCAAGGCCAGTCTGTTCCTAGGGAGGGAAAGCAGGATGTCAAGGTAATGAGTTAATTTAGGAGATAAGGAACAGCAAATGTAATCTCTGAAATATCACCAGCAGCAAAATAGCTCCTTGGGCCTTGAGTCCATCGTATCAAACAGGGGGTAAAAAATGTTACTAATTATCATGATAGTCTTTGCTCAAGGTACTCTACGGAACTGTAAATAAGGATAATCAGCCTAACAGTATATGGTGACGTTACCCTGAGGACTCACTGTGAAGATCCCATTTAACACTGATCTGAATAATGGAGTAGGTTTTCTTTCAAAGTAGCATCTCACAATGGCTTGTCACCATGCTCTCCGCTCCCCAGATGCTGTTTTCATTGAATGCAATCACTGAAGACTTCACTTTTATTTAGTTTCTAACAGCAACAGACCTGTAGCTGTTAGGACATCTATGCTCTAAACCTCTACATGAACAAACAGGTGAGGTTAACATATGCGACTAAGGAATTAGGGCAAACAAATTAGTCTTTAACATTCTAATCTAACAAACTGCAAGCGAAAGCATAAAGGTAGGTATTTGATCCCCAAGAAAAGCAAGACAGTTAAATGTTTCTTGTAGTTGGTCACCAGGTTTTGCACGTTTCTTCTGAGGCCCATTTTGGCCCATTCCTCTATGGAAACTCTTTAAATCCTTCAAGTTTCTTAGTTGCTGCTTGGCAACTTGATGCCAAGTCCTGTCCTGTACTGTACCGCCCCAAAGCACAATGTGTCCACCTCCATGCTTGACTGTGGGGATGGTGTTCTTTGGGTCATACTCAGCATTTCTCTTCCTCCAAACACCGCGGGTCAAATTGTCAAAGGTTGATTTTGGTTTCATCTGACCACAGAACTTTCTCCTAAGCCTTCTTTGAATCCTTTAGATGTTCACTAGCAAACATAAGACATGCATGTACATGTGCAGGGGGCCCTTGTGGGTGCTGCGAGCTCAATTCGCCCCCTTTCTTATTATCATTCGCGTCGCATTAGGCAAGATCTTAATTGGAGCTCAATACTATGGGTGACTGGCTTGAAAATTAAAAACTGGATACAAGCGACGCTGTAAGCATAAAAACAGCCTTATGTCTCTCAATGATATGCAAATCTATTTATAACTTTTATGTATGCATTTTTTTCTGGATTATTGGTTGATATTTTGTCTCTCTCCACAAAAATGAACCCTAAAAATTTTAGACTGTTCATCTATTTGTAAGTAAGCAAACTTGCAAACTGAATGAAAACACACTGAGCAACAACGTATAATATGCTACAACAAAAGTGCACACATTGAATGCTTTGCTGGTTAAATATTCATGAATTCTCAAGTAGGCAGCCCATTAAATTAGCAAAATAAACAACCAGCAATGGACCCTGCCAATCACTGATAGCTGATATATTAACCCAATCAGCCATCCCTATTTTTAAATGCCTCCATTTAAGCAGCAAAGTACGGGAGTCAAACAGCTTAAGAGAGAATACAATCTTTTCAGCTACTATCACAGACCCCAGACTACCCAGTACAACAACATTATATCAGATTTAACTAGATGCCTAGTTATTATCCCCAAGTGGGCCGGACTGGCCCCATGGTGCTGTGTTAATGAGTGTTTTTTCGTCTGACTGGGTGGACATGTTTGGAAGAAAGGCCTTCGTCTCGCCCCGAGACACTTGGCTCCGACAGTGAACTCTGCACAGAACGGACCTATAGGCCTCTACAGTGCCTCATCCTTCATGGGATCTCCAAACATGCTAGACTGCTCCATTTTTCAAGGATGAGGGGATTGGTAGCTGGTAGGGTAAACAAGGGGGGTTTGAAATTGAAACCATTTACTGTTATATCTCTCAATCTTTTGCACTAGTCTTTTGCTGGTGGTGTTATTATTCTGCCAGCTGACTCTAGCTGTGCCTGTTTGTGGCAAACTCAAGCAAAACCATTCTTGTAGTTGAGGGTTAAATTGTATGTGATATGATATTTGAAGAGTTGCTAAAAAGGGGGCCACTTCACCCTGGAGCAGGGACAGCGGTGCAGACGAGAGCACCTTATGACGATAAGACGGATCGCAGAACAATGTACGACTCTCGCACATGTCAGCTACAGTACGGTGCTAATCGAAGAGGAAGAGCACGGGGGAGGCGGCTGGCATGACAATCTACAGCAGGCAGGAGACTTGGTTGCCATGGTGACAAACAAGGATGTTTGCATCAGAGGCAAATCTCAGCAGTCAGCAGCGGAGGGCACACATACCATTCGACTAACAGTAATGGAGACTCATCGGGGCCAGGGATGAGAAAAGGTGGGGTGAAAGGGAGGACTGCCTTTTCCTTATCACTTGGTGTTCCCTCTCAATTTCTTTTCCACAGCGGGTCGGATCCACACACACATGCACATCCACACTGCAGGAGGGGGGTCCCTCTCTAACGGAGAACCAGGGAGTCACCGGTTCAACAGCTAATGACATCCACTGCATTGCTGTGTTAGAGAGACGAATGAAATCATCTTCACAGCTGGGTCACTTGACAAAATTAAGGCTGTAAAGTTGATTATGTGCCTGTGCATTTATTCGGTTTAATCCATCCACGGTGAATTTAATGAGCATGCAATGACCTTGATTGGTAGCAAAACAATACAGCAATGTGACTCACTCCAGCGGGCGGCTCTGGAGTGCAAATATACACTCAGCTCACAGAGCGATGGAAGAGGTAATAAGTTGAATATGAGTGACAACTACGCATACTTCCAAACAGATGTTGAAATTATTGTGACACATTTTAAACCCACCAAGGTCATTTGTGTCACAGGCAAGGCGGTGCGGGGTGACACTGATTTTAATTGCTTGCTTGCTTTATCCCATCACGCCACTGTGTTTTACACACACTGTTGGGTGTCATATTGCTTTATGACTAATGCATCCTCCAAGGGCGCCCAGAAGCAGCGAGTTAACTGTAGCAGAGGCAGGAGGCAACTTACTGGGATATAATTTGATCTGCTTCCCCTCGTCTATCTGACATATTCCGAGGACACCGACAGAGGCTGGAGAATTGCGAGCTTGTACAAGCTGTAAAAACACAATTAACCTTTTCTGCCTTATACAAGACTCAGTTTGTGTTGATGCCTGATTTGTAAATGTGTCATTTTGCTCAAATTGATGCATTTGCCTTTGTAATACTCAGTTCACGTTACTTAATTTCCCTCCCTGAAAAAAGCAGCTGTTTTACTGCTGTAAACTCATGAATGGAAGATGGACTGAAGAATGGACACTGGTAATTTGAATTCTAGGCTCGTCTCTCCGTTGATGGGTAACTCTTGATATAGAGTGGCTAAATCATCCCAAGAGATAACTGGAACACCTCTAATCTGATCATTTTATGCCAAAAAAATGGAACAATGAGAGCCAAAAAGTTACACAATGAATAGCAGCTGGTTTGGTTATTACTGACATAAACCTTGAGGTGGGGTAGCACTCCTTCTTTAGGGTTTGGTGTGAATGTGCATTTCATATAAGCACAGGACAGATTGGTTTTTAAAAGAATGCCTTATTACATTTATGCAACATTCAACATGTGCTCCAGGGCCTCTTTTTATGCCGCGTGCCCTTCAGTAATAATTCAAATATGCTTTCACCGGGCACAGGGGATGTTTCGTCTACTATGTACAGGGGCTCAGGAGGACTGACATGGAGCACACAGGGCAAGGCTCGTGTCCCTCAGCAGTCCCACACACCCACATGGTATTAATCTCTAATAACTTCCCCACACAGCACCTTCGGGCAGTGGCAGGAGAAATGCTACGGGAAGATGATGCGTTCACCAGCGCTAAGTATGAATCAGGATATTAAAAAGTTGTAGGAGGGCAAAAGCAATTTCCTCCTAAAGGGGATTTTAAAATTACAGCGCTGAGACTGGAGGTAAGTCCTACCACCAAATCATTCTCTTTTTCTTGCCCCTCCCCTCCATCACCATCGCCACACATGTGCACCAAAGATAACGTCTGTCAATGAATAGCTTTCTAACAGACAGTCATGACAAAGCCATGAAATACAGCCTTCATAAATGCACGGTTGTTAATTCAAGGGCACGACTGGCTGTGACGGATGTACATGAGCAGTCCCGGCATTATGGGCAGTGACGTCCCCATGCCCCATCGGATGAGTTACTGATATAGTGTCATGAAATTTGCTAATGATTGAGATAAAAGTCAGTAACACACAAGCTCAAGCTAATGATTTGGCTAACAGCATCTTTAGCAATAGAAGTGACTTTTTACGCTCCATTGTAGAATTTTAGATTCTAGTGGATTTCTACGTTTGGGTTTCTGTCCAAGCTCGCTTTGCATTTTTGGATGTTTGCTTATTTTCAGAAGGAAACGCCATTGTGTTGTGGTCAATACTTTCCCTTAAAATCTGAAAACGACACACAAATCTCCGGAAAGGTTGCATCTGGTGTAAATGTGTTACACCTGCCAAATGTGGTGACCACTTGTGAATCAGAGAGCAACCCAAAGAAGCTTTATTCTTGCTTATTTTTCAGGTGCTCTGATGACTCTCATGATGACTGCTTGCTTATTTCATATGTTTTAATTTGCTAATTTTCCAGAGCCTCCTGGTTGTGATTTAATTCTAATTAATAGCTATAATATTAAAATCCTTTTAGTCGCCTCAGTGTATCCCCCCCTTTACCCAGTTCCCTGCCCTTGTTCTTATGTGTAAAAATTGTTGTCTTCTTTGTAACATTTGTCAGATCTTCTATTGTTTCTCCCAATGTTCACCTTGCTAGTTTGTGAAACTTTGCTCCAGCTTTTTTGATATCTGGCTCAGAACTTGATTTTTTAGAGACTGGCATTTATCCTGATGTTTCTTAAGTGGATAGACATGCAAGTCAAACCATATACTGACTTACAGCTGAAAAGCGGTCTTTCATGAACTTATGCAGCTGTAGTTTTAAAACATGAGATCAGTTAAATATTGCAAAAAGGAATTTTAAGTGTCCTTGAATTTGTTATATTATCTTCAAAGGTAATGTAACGGCTTATTGAGACTATATATGGAACTGCTTCTTGCGGTACCATCTTTAATGTCAATTAAATAGGCTTCCTATAGTGTATCTCAGTTTATAACCTTTGTTTTATAGCAAATGCAACTGTGAATATATGTGGAAGTCTCTGTTATAAAAACAGAAATGTGAAACAATCCAAATCATAGTCAGAGACCCTGGTGCAGTGAGCCTCGTCACACTCTGGCGCAAACAAACCTGACAGAGATCCTGTAATTTTTTTAAATTCGTTTAATTTATTGTATTTACCCAAGGTTTTCCTTGGTGAAACAAAACTGAATGAAGTCATTGTGACATTAGTGCATTTCAGCTTCTCCGAAGTCATTCACTTAGTGTATTTAATTAAGTGCATTCTGCAAACTGAGGCAGCAATATCCAAAACAGACCTTTTTTTCAAACTGGCTTCATTAGACACTATTCAGGCTGTGGTGTTCATCCTTTCTAATTTACTGCAATTCAGTTCCAATTGTCTTGACTGTGTTACAGTTGATTATTATAAATTTAAATGCCAAATACAGCTGGAAGATTGGAGGCATTGCTCTGGATTGCGCACAAGTGAGAAGAGTTTTACTAGCTTTCTTTTGGGAGGAAAGTAGGTATTCAATCATGGTAATTTAGCAGCTTTACACAATGTGACATACACTATCAAATCAGCAACAAGTTATAAAAAAATCTACTTTATGACAAAGAGAAGAAGATCTCTTGTGATTCTTGTTTAAGTGTGTCATTGTACCCCAAAACAAAGTTCCAGTAATTAGGAAGCACCTAGCTGTGAGGGTTCACATGGACAGCAGACACATAAATTAGAGCTGGAGGCTGATGGTCATGATGACACGGGGCTTAAAATTGTGATGGCTAAAATTGGCACAACTCAAAAGAACCAAAAGATTCTCATTTAGCACAGCTTGAAACATCATGTAGTTCAGTCTGTGTGTGCTTTTTAAGCACAATGTTGATGCTACGGATTGTAACTGGATTGTGTTTTTAAGCATACATATGAGTCTGTTTAGCTCTGTCAATAAAATGTGTATGAGTATGTGTGTGTTTGTGAGACCGTGTGTGGATTGATCCTGTAATCTGAGTCTTATCTCGGTGGGTCCACAGAGATCAAGCAGTCCTGAGTCCTCTACACTCTGTCAAACACAGAGCTTCAAATGAGGACTTAAGACCAAGCTAATTAGCCTATTAGTGTCAGGTCTTTACAGCGATGCTGATACCAGTTAGGCAAGCAAGAGAAACTATGACAATGACCTTTAGTCTCTCATTACTATACACACAACACAATTCAGGGTTGTATTCAAAAAACATCTTGTAAAGTGACAAACTCAGGGAGCTGATGTTGATGAACTTACAGGATAACTCAAGCATTTAACACTTAGATGTGACGTCCTGATTTGTCTCCATCAGGTTCACTCAAACTAAAACACTGCTTTACCGCTTTGATTTAAATCCGACTTGTTTTGGCTTGAACGCCTGCAGGGAAATATCGGTGCTGAAAAATGCAGCAAAAAAGAAAACCATTGAAAAGCATTGCTCTGTCATGAACTGCTAAATGTGCAATAAATTATCATTTTTAACAGACTTTTACACCAGCAGGTACCTAAAATTATCAGCAGAATGTGATGAAATAGCAGCAAACACCTATGTATAGTGTTGCAAGGTCACAATACTTCAATCTACACACCGTTTTGTAAAGTCACTTTGTCGCTGAAGAGAGGAAAGCAGTCTAAGTCTGCCTCAGTCCATCTTGTGGGGGTGATGTTGTACTGCTCACACATTGTGGTTTTGTGGGCACTTGACCTCTAACCAGGTGGATTTAACTTCTACGCCATTTGGGATATCTGACAAACCAGGATCAAATAAATGAGCAAGCACTCCACAGTCACCCAGGATAGTGGTTACAACAGATTGATGGCAGTCGCTGTAAAGTTGATCAACTGCACAGTTACACAGGTCTACAGACTGGTTTGTGACCCCCTGGCAACCACAGGCCGCTAGAGAAAAATGTGTTTTCACTGATTGGTTGGCAAAAACATCCATGATAGCTTTGGTCACTAGCAGATTGTTGCATAGTTTGAAAAGAACATACCAATTCGTCTGCAAATTCCTATTGCTAGTGAAACTGAAAAGTAGGAAACAAAATGGACACAAAGACCTGTTGCCTTCAAAGTAAAAGTTGCACTTAAAAACATGTTGGTTGCAATGCCGTGGCACATCTTTGACTTTAACTTTGAGATAAGTCAGCACCTTCCATTCAAACTACAGACGACTGCGCCAATCTGCTATAGCAACCAAAACAAGGAAGAAGGAAGGTTTTGGTCTAGCATCCTCTCTGCAACCACATTCAGAAACCTCCAGGAAACATTCCTCAACCATTCAGGAAATACATGTTTTTCCTTTAGAATTAGTGGTTGCATCACGTCCAATATAGTGGAAAACACTCGAGTAACGTATGCATGATGGCACAAAGGAAGTCTCTTAGCAGGTGTGATGAATTCAGTTCTGCTCAATGTTTATAATCTTATTGTTGTGGCCATCCACAACAGTCCCAGTTTCTCAATTAATTGCTCACCGCTGCTCTATACGATAAAGTCCTATCTCTTGTCTACAGCACAAAAATCAAATAACAACCAACCTGCCTGACAATCTGTTGAAGAAACAGGCTTACATAAATTTGAAGAAGGAAGTTACCATTAATATGCATGAACTGAAAACATGGTTAATTTGCAAAGCAACAGAGAAAAAAATATTTTGAACAGTGATGCCACACTGTGATACTAACAGGTGGTGCTTTGCACTTTAGTTTCACGAAGAGAACAAATGCTGCAGAAAACTGTGTGTTTGTTGGGTTTTATACTTGATGGCAGAAGTAGGATTTAGAAATGATGCAGCTGAACTTTGTTAAAATTCGTAGACTGATTTCTCTCAGGCTGAATATACTAAGAACTGTTGAACTTCATTATCCATCATCTTAAATAAGAACCAATATAGAGCTGTTTTATCAGTTTTGTAGCAGGGGCACTGTAAAGGAGATGGGACTAGATTGCGATGAATAGTCAATCAATAATCAGCTCCAAAGAATGTAAAAAAAGTGCAATACATTACCAGACTTTTTTCCCCTAAGATATCTGGTATCAGTGATGGTGATGAATGTGATCAAAGGATGATTATAGGGATGTCCTTGGAGAGTGGGAACACTACTTATGAGGCATCCACCAGCATGACTCAGTCTCTGTGGTGACACTGTCACTGTTCTGTGCACATCCCAGTTCATAGGCACCCAAACCAAATGGCCACACAAGGTCAAATCCTAAGTGATATTCAATTTATATTTTCCATTTTGTGTTGTTCCAAACATAAACGAACAAATAGCTTCACTGTACTGTCCTCGTGGCTCTACTTCCTTTCCATACAACTTCTAATAACCTTATGAGTGAGAGCCACTGTCCACGTGCAAAGTAATGCTGGCAGATGCCCTTCCATCCTGACAGTTTCTGGCTTTTGAAAAGTTCACTCCAGATAACTCAGCCAAGACAAAAGGTTAGAGCTGCTTGGACATCAGGCTTGGGACTTTGGGTCTGTACTTCTCATTAATAGCCCCTTAACAAGCCTGATAAAGCATGACAACGCCTCAGGCTACAGATAACTGGCCACTTGATTAGATTCTAAAGCCAAAAGGAGAGGAATTCATGACTATACCCTGCTTGTGACTTAAATTCATATGGCAGCGCTTCCAAAAAGTTTTGGCTCCAGATTCTTAAAGGCCAAGGTTTTGCAAAAAAGCTACCCTGAGCTATCAGTCCACACAGCATCCATTAGTGCATGGCTTCAGCCTGTCTGATTCAGTTAGTAATTATGAAATGGAGCATCTGCAGAAGCTCCCTGAGAGTATGTAAACATAGGCTCTTCCTTGGGGAATTAGATCAGGGGTCATTTAGATTTAGGTGAGAAAAGCAAAGAGTGCTGTTTCACTCGCGCTTTTCCCGTCACCTGGTAACAGTTTGACACACGGGAGCTACCTAGTGTATATGCCCAAACCAGTACAGCTAAACAGCAACAGCTGAGCAACCCCTCTTCTCTCTCCCTCTTCTTCCTCTCCCATGCCTCTGGCTGATTATGCCCCCTGAGATATTAGGTAATCTGGGAGCAGGCAAGAGGTGACAGGCCACTTCTTTTTTAATGACTTGTCAGCGAAGGCGCGCTAACACTCACCATGGATATGGTTGACATGTTTGCTGAGCGACAGCAGCCGTCCATTACATGTGCACTGTGCGGTAGCCAATCGGCACTCTATCAGTAAACCCGTGGGAGGTGATAAGCCTTCTTTACAGCAACGGGGGTTCCCACTAATAATGATACCAGATAAGGACAATATCGACGAGGAACTGGAATGACATTTTCAAATTGTATCTGTTCACTAAATAGACTCTTAAGCTAAAAAGACTGCAACTTTTAACAGCTATTTATTGCCACAAGTTTATAGGATAAATTATCAGCAGGAAGTGTAGTCAGGACCAAATCGAAGTATTCGTAAAGTCAAGCTGAAGCGCTTGTCTTGTTCCATATTCAAATGGCATTACAGCTCATTTCTGAATCAATACCCTGCCTGTCTTTATTTCTGCTCAAGATAAATCTATCATGACTCAAAGATGGAGAATAGTGAAGTAAAAAAATTTAATGATAGGGCACCAGGGCTGCAGCCTGCCTATTTTATCTGATGGAGCGAGGTGAACAAACGGAGGGATTAGCTTCCATGGGATGAAAGCAGCTGCTCGTCTTCGGTCTCCATTCCCCTCCCCTCCTTTCCTCTCCTCTCCATCTGCCCACACATCCACGCTGTGGTCTCCCCTCGCAACAAAAGACGTGTTCTATATGTTGCTATCACTAGCTGCACTCCACCCTGCACCTACAGCAGTTTCCGAGCAAGCACAAAAAGCCTTTCAGTGCACATGGCAACGAAAGACGCGCCAAAAACGGTGTTAATAAGAAGGCTTGGGAGTGAAGTGTACTTCCTCTGTGACACCCTTAAAACACCCACCCTTCCTGATTATGTCACCTAGAAACAGATACATCACACACATCCACCCCACTATGAGAAGACACTACAAAACAAACAAGAGACGCCCCGATTCTTTGCAACTTCTGAGGTAGCCCAAAGCAGAAACGTGCTCTCTTACCTGGCAACAACAACACACCTTCAGCTCCAAATCTGCTCGCCCTGTCGAGGAGGCGCTCATCTGTAGTAGGAGTAGGAGGTCTTGAAGAAAAAGTGTGTGTGCTGTGTGTGTGTTTGTGTGAGTGTGATGCTGGAAGAGAGGAAGAGGGAGAGAGGGAAAGTGAGAGGTGGAGCCTAGCTGAGAGGAGAGAAAGAGGGCTGGATGATGACTCCGTCTGCCGTCTACATAGCCAGTCTTGTGGGAGCAGTGTGGATGGCGCTAGAATGTCTTCTGTTCAAACACAACAGGCAGATGCACTTAATTCACGGCTTGGAGAAAAAGCCTGGGGCAGAGAGCGGAGGGTGGGAGGAGGTGTGAGAAGACAGGAGAGACTCTGGGCTGTTTAAGCCAGCATCATCACACGGTGGTTCCTAGGAATCCCTCCAGTAAGAAGGACACTGCATCACTGAGTCCTTGGCTGTGATTGGTTGGGTGGTGGGGAGACGTCAAGTATGGTGGGCAATGCTGCGTAACCTTAGCTGACCCTTTCAACACATATTAACATGTCTTGTCTGTGTTTTTCACCATTCGGGGCATATGTCACGTCCAAGGTCACTTACAAAAAAAGAAAGAAAGAAAAGAAAAAGACTCCCCTAGGATCTTGGGAATGTTGGGAGACCGTCTATGTGTATACGTGTGTTTGTCAGTACACAGTAAGTCATGACCTGCCCTTGCACATGAGCAAACGCACACACAAATACACACATCCAACGAGAACTTGAAAGGAGGATGATTTCCCCAGAGGAAGGCTGAGCCTTTCAGGAGAAGAGCCACACAAACACCTGCAAGGACAATCTTTCATTAGAGTGATTGAACATGTTGTCAATCCAACCTCAAAAGCAATGAAGAGGTAAGATTAGACCGATCTTTTAACCTGACAACAAGTTACATCATAATGTATTTTTTTCCTCATTGTTACAGGTAATTAAACTTTGTGTTGTTTACCAATAATAAATTTAATATATTATTAATATGATGTATAAATTGTCTATTTTCAAAATTGTAAACGTAAACGTGCATCAGATTGTTTTTACACTTCAAAAATAAATGCTAATCTATAACAATTATTTGGATGGCTATTATAAAGCAGGTTAGACAATGATCACTTGCAGTCGGTTTCTGTTTTCTAAGCGACTTTGATCTGCCAATTCAACAACAAAACGACAGTATGGTGGATTCAGTCTGCTATCAGTGTCCTAATGGTTTGTGATTCAATATGGGGAAAACTGGCAATTATATGCAATATTGTTGTGATAATATAGCGATTAACCGTGATAAATTTGTCAGATTCACAAATCAGTTCCATATATACTCTATATACACAGAAATTCACATTAACTATTCAGTTCAACTCAGTTGTATTTATATAGCACCAAACCACAACAACAGCTGCCTCAAGGTGCTTTATAGTGTAAGGTAAAGATAATACAGGAAAAAACAACAACAATCAAACAACCCCCTATGAGCAAGCAGTTGGCAAAAGTGGGAAGGGAAAACTCCCTTTTAACATCAAGCAACCTCCAGAAGAACCAGGCTGAGTGAGAGGCAGCCATTTATTGCAACTGGAGGTCAAAGAAGGAAGACAGAACAAAGGATATAACTTATTACCTTCTTATACTTACTTATTATAAGGGAACTGCGATTGTTTGGATGGGGTTGCCTTCCATGAGGCAAACTTTGCAATCATCTTGTGATGGAAAAGTGGTCAACCACAGAGTGTTGCATGCTCAACCTCTTGATGACTAGATAATCACTAAACCTACTTGCAATCAGTCGCGCATAGAAAAAAAATTCACCAGCCAGCAACCAATTTTTTACTAGTCACAAAGAGGCTGCTGACCTACTTTTACTGTGACTGAACCATAATGGAACATCAGTTTCAAAATCACAATCCATTATGTGGATTATTAACAAACACATAATTACAAATTTTATGTGTACCAGTATAGTCAAAATATCATGTAAGTATGTATCTACATAATACATTTTATAAAATTCATTAAATGTGTGCAATTTTTAATAGATGGACTATTGACAAACAGAAATTTAACAGTCAATCGAAAAATAACTATTTACCTATGTTTAATTAACTATTAATTTACCATTTTTCAATAACTGTTGTTTTTTTTAAGTGTTACCAAATTTAAATTAGAAATCTTGCAACTATTAATATTAAAATAAACAGTCATTCAACACTAAGCGCTTCATAAAAGCTTCAAATTCAAAAGGGAAAATGCATGTGTTGTGACATACTAGCAAAATAAATCATGACTATGGAAAGGGGCTGATAACAACATTTTTGGCTGCCTCAGGCAGAAAATGAGGTTTTCCATCAGATGCAAGCCTTGAATAAAAGCAGTGTCCACCTGCACTCAAAGATTAGACAGAAACTGATGCTGCAGAATGAATAGAGCTCTCTGTCTTATGGTTTCCAGTAAAAATATAAAACCAGTCCAAAGGTGGTGCTTAGATAGAGCAATAAGTGCTCTTATGTACATAACATATTGTAAAAACATCTCAGACGTGAATTAAGCTGTCATCAGCTGGGACCTTTGTGATATACTCTGATTACACAGGTTCAATTTACTGGAAATTGTTTTTATATGTGTGAGTGTTTAAGTTGTTCAGGTGGCTGCATGATTCTTCAAGTACTAAACGCAAGTTCATCTGAAGTCCTCGTACCGTAGGCGCAACGATGACTGAAAGATTGTCAGCTCCTCACAGGGCTTTACATAGCAGGTGACCTGACCCAGATTATTCCACACCCTCGCCTGATATCAGCTTAGATAGACTACAAAGGATAAGTCAATACAGATAAAGGATGCATGGATGGATGGAAGAGAAAATGATTTTCTAAAAATAGAATTTAAAATGAGCAAGATGTCAGTCCAGCACTGGAAAAAACAAATTACAAAGCATGAGTTCACTTAGTTTAACTACTTAATCTGTGTATTTGAAACTGCTATGACAGTCCGGTCATATATGATTATGATCATATTAACACATAGCAAATTAACGCTAAATCTACGATCGATTTTCATCTGATGTAACTGTTCTCAAAGACATAAAATTATGCAAAAGACAAATGCAAAGCACGACCACTTTGTTAGATGAATACTTCAAGCTCATAAGAAGGGGACAGCGGCAGTGGTTATTTTATGTTTTTCTTTGACATGCTTGACAATCAAAAATAATTTTGGATATATATCAGTCAAACAGCATTAATTCAGTGTCTGAATGAAATATGATCACAAAGTTGTTCTGTGCTCCAAAATTATAGCCAAAAGGTTGTTTGTTTCTTTAGCAGGGCACTATGATCTCACAGTGCTCAAAGACTGATAATTCAATGTTATCACTCAAACATTTTATCTTGCTAAATGTTTTAGTGAAAGTTTGTCAGACTTTGTGGAGTCTTTTTTGTTCCAGTGAGCTTGAACTTTGACCACCAGTGTGAAATCAGTTCGTTCCTACATGAACACTCATGCCAAGTAACCAGAAATCCACTGAATGTGTTCCTGGATATCGTGTTCAGAAGTTGAGTCACGACCCCCCCAAAAAAAGAGGAAAGAAAAGAGGAAAAAAGGTGTTTTGTAAGATCCCAGTGACCTT
The DNA here is from genome assembly GCF_051167445.1 of Perissodus microlepis. Taxonomy (NCBI): domain Eukaryota; kingdom Metazoa; phylum Chordata; class Actinopteri; order Cichliformes; family Cichlidae; genus Perissodus; species Perissodus microlepis. The sequence goes on along the minus strand of NC_140477.1, from coordinate 15,886,214 downwards.
GTCACCAAATTTTTAATCAGTTAACTTTTTAGTCCCAGTAAACATTTGAGCAAAATCTGAACAAATTCTCCCGTAGCTTTATTCATGGTCTTGAATAGATTTCACATTTTTTGGTGTATTGGTATGCAGTTTGGATTCTGGAATCTAAATTATACAAAAAAAACCCATAACTATTGTCACTTGGCTGCTTTTAGGGTTCTCGGCTGTGGAAAGACTTGCTCAAGAATGTCACGCATGCTTCCTTTGTGTTTGTGTGTGATTCTTTATTTTGTTTGGGTTTTTTTTTTTTACATCTCTGTTAAAAACTCATTTATAGGGCTTTTTGAAGTTCAAAGGGTTTAGAGTCAAATTTTTTTTATTTTATTTGTATCTTTATCTTTATCTATTATTACTAATACTACTAAAATTGTCTGGTGAATGATTTCTCCAGGGGAACAAATTCATGTTATGAGCAATTAAGAGCTTTTTAGTGACAGGAATATGTGGTTCTTTAGTCTTACACCCCCATCCCCACCCCAACCGGTAAAGTCTCCTGTCCTTGTATTTTCCTAGACAAGGCTCTGGCCGTGAGATGTGCTGTGATTACTGGTTTTAATGGCAGTTTGTCTTGAAATGAAGGAGCTTATTGGTTCTGGGGGGGCTCTACTGGCACACTTACATTGTCAACAGCAGGAACACCAGCTGCATCCTCCCTGGTCCTGTTCAGAAATAGCCTGGCCCCAGTTGTAGCCCTGGCCTTGTACCAGCCAACAGCCCCCACTAGACAGGCGGCAGGCCCCGCTCCAGCAGTGTGGCTCAGAGTCTTCCTATTCTAGAGGACAGAGGTGTCTCTGAGGCCCGGAAACAAGAGGGCAGCAAACATTTCCGACTCTTTGCTCTACAAGCAGTGTCCTCTGTCACAAAGCGTTTCATCTAATGGGCTCAGAGCAAAATCAAAGTGACAATATTAATCATGTGATGCGGAAAATAATTAGAGGGGCTATAAAGGACTGAGTTAGTCCTTTCCCCCATGTCCCAACATACAGCAGATAAGTCATTAACGCTTGGCTCAGTGAGTGTTGAAGGGGGTACAGGATGCATTTTGTAATGTGGTCATTAGGAGCTAATTACTTTACAGAAATCTGACATTTATCAACAATTACAACACAGGTGTCTCAAAACACATCCTTAGCCTTACTTTATTACTTCATCTTCTCTCTAACTTGTAGAAACTGTTAACACACTTCAAAAGGGGTTATTTAATCAACATTTTTAAGTGTCAGTGCTCCTCAGTAAAATACTAAAAAAAAAATGTCTGGAGATACCCATGCTTATTATTAAGTGCCAAAAAACACTGAAGCAGAAAAAGTCCTGTTGTCAGTTTCTCCCAGTCCATCTTATTCCCATATTAAAAAAATGTGACAACGCTAGTGATTGTTTTCATTCTCCCGACACGGCCGGTTGTTGATATGCAGTAGTCTTCAGAGGCATTAGTCATCCACACCTGGCTGTGTTGATCAAAACCCTGCTATGGTCAAATCAGCTCTCTATCAGTGTGTGATTCATATAGGAGAGGCTTGCCCTGCCCCGTCTGTCTGCATGCTAGCATGGCACCCCAGGAAGCCTGGTGTTTCTCTTGTTTACAGATCGACAGCATCTCTGGGAGAAGCCGGGCGACAGCCTGTGACAGACTGATGGATGAGGAGACACTCATGCGCCACTGTGTCATCCCTGCACTTTCCACCCACTCTCCACTCACACTCGCCTACCAGAGGCGAGGATAGAGGAGTGCATTTGTTAATGCATGCAGATCGAGATTAAAGTTGCACCTTTTCCACCAAACCATGCAGAGAGGGGCATGATGGGTAAATAGTGGGCGGCTGTCAGGTTGCCTGATTGTTAACAGCCACATGACAGGGATAGATCCACTGCAAATGACAATGCTTGGGAATAGAGAGGCCAGATGAAATGGGTGACAAGCAGAGGTGACAGGACACAAGGGCACCCAATGAATCTGCATAGAAATGAGAAAGCTCCTCCAGAAATTACATCTCAAAATCTCCTTGCAAAAAAAAAGAAAGAAAGAAAAAAATAAAAGTTGAGTTGCTATTCAGAGACGAGAAAGCTGATTTTCAAGTGTGGCAGTGCAGGTACTAGGGCTGTTCGATATAACGATATATATCGGATTCAGATGACGATATAAAAACGTCTATCGTTTCATTTGACGCTATCGTTTGTTTCGTGGTGTCGCAAAATAAACTGTTTACGGCAATATTTTTTCATCGTTTTGATGGTCACTGTAGTGGCTATATTAATTTCTTAAAGTTCTCTCTTTCTCTTATATTTAATATAACCACACTACGGACGGACAAGCGCCTGTTTTTATGCGTTGTTGTTAGCAACAACGACGGTAACAGCATCGCGGGCAGCTGAAAACACTTCAGCTGCCCGAGATTCACAGAATTTACAGAAAATGTTAAATTTTTGTGATTTGTATCGTTATCGGGACGATAGATGTTTTATATCGGGATATGAGATTTTGGTCATATCGCACAGCCCTAGCAGGTACTGTACATATTTTAACCGATTCCTTTAGATCTAGCCCTCATTATGTGGGAAATTCCTGCACGCAATTACAGCAATCTAATCATATTCATCCCAAGTTTCAGCAGCCCAGAATGATGGGCCATAAGCATTTCCAACATCATCCGACCTAAAGAAAACCCTTGCTATGTTCTCTCTTCGTCTTTTCTGCAAGACTTCATAAAGTCTTGCTAGCATGCACAGAGAAGTTCAAACAAAGCCCCCAACAATCAGACAAACGACTATGAGCAAGCAACAGTGGCAATAGTGGGAAGGAAAGAACTCCTTTGTAACAGGAAGAAGCCTCGTGCGGAACTAGGATCAGGGATGGACAGCCATGGGAACAATTACTAACAATTACTAACGATTAAATGCAAAAGTGGTGTATAAACACACTAACAGTTAAAAAAAAAAAAAGAGGTGAGTGAAGAAGAAAAGTGCATCACGGCAGCACTGAGTCTATTGCAGCTTAATTTAGGGATGTTTCAGGGTCAGCTGATCCAATCTGGGAGCTGGTCGCATAGGAGAGGAACCTGATAGCCAAAGGCTCCCTAGGCTGGCAAAGCAATAGTCCAAAACACAAGCTCAAACTTACAGTGCAGTTTGTAAAATACAGAATCCTGATGTAGATGTGAAAACAGTCAGGAAAAGAGCAAAGTGGAAAGGAAAAGAAGTGAAAGCAATGGCACTAAAAGAAGAAGAGCAGAAATTACAGCAATTTTGCATTTGTGGGAGAATGACAGTTCATTTAAGTTAGTAGCAGTACATCGTAGGCTGTGAAATCTGAAATCCAAGCCCTGACGAATAATGGTCATCGACTCACCAATTGCTGAAGCATAATAAGCCACTAAATACCAAGATGATTACAGGATAATCTTTGCCTAAAAAATAAAGAGACCACTGAGAACACTTGAATAAACAAACTAATTAAGATGTTTCTTAACAGTGTTATGTTCAATATTTAATTAGAATTTTACTTGCTATTGAATAATTTGGACTTAACTGGACTTAATATACTTTCGGAGAAGACAGGCAGCGTAATAAGCCTGTTGAAATTCAAATAAATTAAACTCTCAGACACGACTGCCAATTTCTCAGATCTGTAAAGCAAATAAACAGCTTTAAGTGATGTTTTGTATGCTGTTGGTTGAACTAATCCTGTTTATATTTTTATCTACCCTTCCATTACTTAAAACCTCAAACCTTATATTGAGAGAAACTGTGGCAATTAGAGGTCCACTGACTCATGTTCAATACGGGAAAACAAGTAAGGCTTTCAATCACGCCTTCAATGATTCTCAATCACTGCCACAGTTTTCTCCATGGTGTGGAACCAGCTATATTGACGTTTACTTTCAGAATTTTGCATTTTGGAGACACACATGAAAGGATGCTGGAGGTTTGTTATTTGAGGAAACATAAAACCAACAGGTGCTGCCAACCAACTTTGCAATTATGTACTCTCTCACTTGCAAATCATAGGTCATTAGCTTCTTCAATACTGGAGAAAAAAACAAAAAACAAAATGCAGATTTTGGCAAGTTGTTGAGATTTCTGCTGGTATTAGCTGTTGTTTGTTGGTCCATTTTCACAAGAACTGAGAACTGAAACCAATTCCAAATTGTCCAGTCTATTACAATCATATGCCTTCAAGTTCATCTAGTCCTTTAATCACTGCTGGTATGGTTTTCTGACATTTCAAAAGAGTCACATCAAACTCGAGGCAATGAAGACCCGAATTACAATTAAGCTTTTTTACTGCTTCTACACTGTGTTCAGCCTTAGAGATCATAAAACAGTAACACTGATACGAAAAAGCTGTCTAGAGCCAAATTGTTTCCCAACAGAAAATTGACTGAGTGTCAATAAGGGAATGAATAAAGAACTGGACCTACAAGCAGAATGGATGATTCAAGATTCAAGATTCAAAGCGTTTATTGTCATATGTACAAAGAGAAAAAGCATTTGTCTGTGCAATGAAATTCTTTCTTTGCTGCCACACACAAATGCTGGTTAGGTAAAGGGTTGACAAAAAGTATGTCTATATACAAATAAGATAAAATAACAAATAATACAAATAAATAAGTGAAGATAACATTTAAGTGTGAGGTAGATGTATGTGCAAAGGAGCTATGAGCTTAATATGCAAGATGACCTGATATGCAAAACATACTGTTAAGATAGGTCAGCTGTTCAGGAGTCTGATAGCAGTGTGGAAGAAGGAGTTGTTGAGTCGGGATGTTCTAGATTCACATTGCTGAGCATTCGTCCTGAGGGCAGAAGAGTGAGTCTATGTTGGCGGTGTGTGGAGTTTTTGAGGATGGAGGCAGCTCTCCTTTGGACTGATGATGGCAGTGGTATCAACAAAATCTTGTCAATATCCATCGATATTTAAAGTCACGTAGAAGTTATCGCCAGGGCATGATTCACATCAAGTATTTCTTAGCTGAGTAGACTTTATTAATAATTAAAGACACTTGCATTCACTAGATGTAATGAGCGTGATGTGGATTTGACTGTGAAACCAAAGAATATTACACAATACATTGAGCACACCAGGTTTATCCACATTTTTAATCTGACCGAAACAAAAGTTTACAAAACTGACATCAAGTTTTATTCAGTGACACTGCAAAGTAGCTGCTGAGACTATAATCTCATCAGGGAAGTCTCTGGTGAGTGTTGTGGATCAAGGGTCTTTTTGTCCTTCTGATAGCTAAGACTACTGAGAAAAAATCTTAAGCTATCAAGAGGAAAATGGGAAATAGATGCTGTGATTTATTTAAACATCTGCAAAAATACATGGAAATACAGAATATAAGGCAAAATAGAGTTTGTAAAATTCAATATTTAATATGGCTTCTTGAAGGACATTCAACGCTCTTCTTTGGATGTTGGCTGCCTTTGTTTGATTCTCTGTTAAGCTGATCTCACACTGCGTGAGTAATGTTGAGATCTAAGCTCTGGTAAATCCAATCTCAGAGTGATTGTTTTCCATTGTGTTTTCTTCTATCCAGGCATGCTTTTACTGCACTGTGCAGTGTGTTTGGGATCACTGTCACTGAAACTGCAAGGTGGCTCAAAATGTGATGGTAATTTTCTGCATTTTGACAAGATCTCCAACACCACTGGCTGAAACGCAAACCATGACTAAACCCCCACCGTGTTTTACAGATGGCTGTAGACACTGACTGTTGTGCCTCTACCCTGACCTTCCCCACATATGTTGATGACAATTTGAACCAAAAATGTCAAATTTTGATTTGTTCCTCAACAACCGTTCTCTTTTATTTACGCTATGCTGTTTGGCATACCTCAATTCATTATGACAGGCTTCTTGACAACCACTCAGGTTGTCAAGAAGCCTGTCAGGAATTTGTTTAGGCTTGCCACCCGTCCCTTTGGCAACAAGCTGTGTAGACACAACACTGGTCTGCCTGTTTTATATTTGAATGATTCATGGGTCAGTGCTAAGTGGCTTAAGAAAACATTCCTCTGAAAACTGACTACAATGACTGCCAAAGCAGCTAATGTCTAAAGAAAAAAGACTTTAAAAGACATTCAGAAAGTTTAATGAACTGTTAGTCGAGTTCACTTGTCTCCTTGGAAATCAAACATAAAGAAACGAGGGGTGGTTCTAGACATGTATAGTACTATACACTATATGAGTAACAAAGATATCCTTTGTTGTCTTACAACTACAACAGCACTTTTGTTACTCAATAATCAACAAACAATCCTACAGTGTTTCCCACCTCTGAATCTCCTATCGCTTTCTATTGTTGTGGTAAAATTGAGTTCTGTTCGACAAGCTTGAAGCGGAGACATGGTGAGGCAATTCTCCAAATACAATGAGCACATCAGTGACTAAATGGAAAGCAGTGATAGGATCTAGGCTGTTACGTAAACACAGAGCAGCAAATATCCTTACAAGACACTATATTCTATGGCACTGCCGTGCATACGCTCTGTCACAAGCATATTCCAACTAGTTTTAAAAGATAGTCTTCCAAGTTTTAAATATAAAAATGTTTATCGGTGAAATCAGTTAATTGTATACAGCTATTGGAGAAATGTCCTTCATTTCATCCTTCACTGCAGCAACTTTGATCGTCTCTGGAGTTAGGTGAGCTTCCTCCTTTTATCAGTGCACCCAGGCCTCCAACCAGTGTTATCACCCAACTTGCCCTAAAGATGCTTAAGCCAGTCATGCATCAACACCTCCACAGCAACATATGATAACACCTGTGACTGCACGATCATACATCAAGCAGTCTGTCAGCTCGGTCATTTTCAGGTGTTTGATAAATGATACATGCCTGCCTGAGAGCACCGAGTCTTCTTGTAGCAGCCGAGATGGCTGCGTGCCTACCTCCCTGTGAGAGGGCAGCCAGCCATATGGCGCCTAAAGGTAATGTATAAAATGACTGTTACACTGCAATGCTGTGCTGTGCTAAGGTTCAGTCCCATGTGAAGTGACTCTTCATGCATCTTTGCACACCCAAGAGCTACATGTTATGCATGTTGCATAGCTAACACTGTTCAAACTACAGCAATTTGTGGTATATCTGTGATACACAAGGTGATCAAGATCTACACTGCACATGATCCTTTGGTAAAGCATAAAAGGAAGTTGATAGATCAATCTTAGATATTGCTCAGTGTAAACACAGATGCAGAGTCTAGACAATAAAACATATTTTTATGTAATAATCTATTTTGCTTTACTTATTGTTAATCGAGGGGTGTTGTTAGAACTGTAATAACAAAAAGGTTAAAATTACCTTCATGAACTTAGAATTAAATACCGTCCTCTGTCCAGTTCTATCTGATTACACTTAATCGTCAGTTTCCATGAAATTCAAGCTTTTCTTTCCCATTTTTTCCCCACTGAGAATGCATAACTAACTCCTAAGCATACGCAACTTAAAAAACAAAAAAATATATTTTTGCAGAAAACAAAATTTGGAATCACAAAGGGTCAGTGCATATTTCTGCAAATTTCAGAAGACACACTGCCCACAAGCTGTGCCCACAAATTTACTACCAACGCCTATATTATCCAAGCAAAGGACTGGGAAAGCAAAAATACTGCAAAATACAGAATACAGACAAGCACCACTGTGCCAGTCCCAGATCCCTTATTACTGCAGAGATTTCATGTTTATTTGCTCAACCTCAGGCCACATTACACCGTCGCTTCTCCACATAACACAATATTCAGGTGACCAACTCTCGAACCTCCCTTCATTCTTCCAGGTCAGTGCACCACACTGTCCTGGTGAATTCACAACATGGTTGCATGCATCCAACTCTACAAAGAGACAAACAGCTCTTTACCTCCAGGTCAAGGTCCTGCTCTTATCCAAGCATCTGTCTCCCTCCTGCTACCCTATCAAAAAATATCTTAAATGTACTCTGCTCGACTCGAGTTCATCTAGCTGCAGAGTGAACCAGGCTCCCCTACACCTCTGAATCCTCAAATTTACAACCAATCCTTTCTAAAGCCAGTTGATTAGGTGACCTACAGGCAGTTTGCTTCGGGATCAGATTTTGTAGAAAATGATTTTTTTTTTCAGTTTTTTTCAGTTTTTAAGTTCTCAAAACAGTTATTTGCATTTCCAACACCTGCTTACTTAAACTGCTAAAAAAGAAATAAATCTGTCATTACTTTTTCATGCAGATAGCTTTTAACTTAAACATGTTTTTGTTCGTCAAATGGTCGGTTAAGTCGTTTTTTTTTATTTTTAGCCAATGAAAGCAGGACTTAAAAGTCTATTTACTGCTTTTGTCTTCTATCTGTCCTTTCCCAAGTCAATTAGCAGAGAAATCTGCCAGTAGGAGCGGATGCAGAGCCATGCATACCTGACAGATACCAAGCAGTGGCTGTGCTGAGCAAATTATACTGTCAGGAGCTTCACTGATATTGCGTAGTTTCAAGGCCAAGTTATTAAATCCTCCTCTCTGTTGCACTGCAGCTATTGCTTCACTGGTGATTTACTATCATGTCGTTTCTCTCCAGTAGGCCTATTCTTAGTCTGGGTATCATCCACATCACGCGTGGAGAGAGGGTTATTTTTAGCAAGGCAGTCACATGATGTGAGTGCAAGTGGAGTCTCACAGCTGTAGGCTACTGGTACAACATGCTATGCATCCACAGATCCCTGCTTGGAACAAATGAATCCCATCCTGTGGATCTCAAGAAGTTTTAATATTAATGTTAACTTTAATGTTGCTCTGAACAAAAAACAAAGAGGCTGTATAGTCATGACTTCAGCGGAAAAAAAAACAGTTTTTTAAAATGCATTCAAACAATGCCTGAGTTTTACATTTGATATTATTTATTTTCCAGATAACCTGAATGCCAAAATATTAGACACAGTTTAACCTTGTGCTTATTGTAAGCAAATATCATATACATAATAACAAGTAGATGTAATGTACCTTATGTACCTTATGTGTCAGAATTTGTCAAAAATAAGATGAAAGCATGTATCCAGCCTGCCTTGAAACAACACTTTAGGGTGCTGGTGTTATTGGAGTACGGGATATATTCTTAGCATATTTGGGCCACTTAGTACCATTTGAGCATCATTTAAACAACACAGCCTTCCTGAGTATTGTTGCTAACCATTACATTGCTTTATGATCAAGGTGTACTCATCTTCCGATCACTGTTCCCAGCAGGATAATGGTAAAGTTCAAATCATTTTAAAGTGGTCCCTTGAACATGGTATCATTTGAAAGAGCTGCTATAGTCATCTGCAACTACGTGACGATATCGTGTAAATATCGTCCAAAATCTCTGAAGAATATTTCCAGCATTTTGTTGAATCTATGGCACAAAGAATGGGCAGTATGCTTATGTTATGTTATGTTGTAGATTATATTGAAAAAAGAAAACCCACAGTAGTCAGTCACAATATTATGCAGCCATACAGTCCACAGACCTCATTGTGCTCAGTAACTTTAATTGTGGAACAACCCACACGCTTGCTTGAGAGTCATTGTGAAATAACCGCAAAGAAAAAAAGGTTAATGTAATTACAGATTCTTCAAAAGTAAGAGGAAACCTTCTGGTTCAGAACTATAAGCCCTTCTGTAAATTATGAATTAGCACAGTCTGTAAGCTTGTAGATCACTTGAAGGTGGTTGAATAATTCATTCATTCATACTGCCATTTAAGCACCAAATGTATGCAATAGTAGAGTAGCAGGTGAAAAGTGCACTGAAACGAAATACTTTGGCCTGAGCAACAGTTTTCCTGAGTATACTTCATTTTACTGAGAAACTTTAAAAAAAGAGTAGCTGTTTGTTGTCATGTTATTATGAAGTATCAGTCTACATGTAATGTCATAGTTCACATAAAGATTAGAGAGCTTTATTACAAAGCAGCTCCATCCACACCAGTAGGGGTCAGAGTTGATCTCAAGCCCAGAACAATTAATCACAGGATGGGTAAGAAGAAATGACAGGAGAGACTGACACCCTGTGATTTTCTAGAGCCGTATTATCTATAATTTAGCTCATTACATAACAAAGAGACTTCTATCATCACTGAGACGTACTCATTTAGCCACATTTTCTGCCACTTTCTGAAGTAAAGGAAGGTTTGTCATGCATTCACACTTGATACAGCTGGTGCTTCTGCACTGTAATTTTCTTCTCTGATCGTCAACAGTTATCAGTCTTGGTCAACAGAGATCGCTCATCCTAACTCCCACACCTCAGAGAAAATAGTCTGGCTCAATATTTCAGAGAGCTGCAGTGAATCAAAAGAGGTGGACACGCAAACACGGGCTAGGCTTAGAGAAAGAGTCATCATCCAGCTGAAAGGCTGTAATCAAAAACTTTTAGAAAAAGATTTCTGGCAAAATACAGCAACAGCAGCCAGGTGCAAACAAATAGGAGGTCTGGTGTTGTGAGAATCAAACTTCAATAAATGCTGTAGTCGATGTACTCAGATGTTTATGCAAATATTTCTTAAAAGACCGATCTCTCTGACTTCTTTATTATAAAAAATTATATAGCAAATGCTTGTTTTATATGATTTACTCATAAAAGTCACAACTTTTGCATTTTTCTCACACAACATAATTGTAAGAATTTAACTCAACAAGCAAACATGGGGTGCTCTCGAGTAAATCATAGTGTGAAACACACAAGTCCTTTGTAACATATTTTTTTGGCCTATTTCTTTTATATATGTGGTCACTTATGACTGGATGCTCACCGATATAAGACACTTAAGACTAATATCAATGCAAATATTTGGCACATATATCTACCCCACCAATTTCAGACAGCTGCACGCTCCTTTTGTCATTTTTATAGCTCTGTTTTCTGCAGTCTTACCCAATTAATGGCATTAATTCAACCACAAGAGAAGCTACAGTACCTATTTTCTTAGAAACTTCAGCACAAATTGCAGGCTGCCATCATGACAAAATTATCTGTGACAGACTGGCTGGTTCAACTGCAGGTCTGAAGACTCTGAGGTTAGTGTAAGGGAAGTTGGTGAGATTGCTCTGGGAGTTCTGGTAGTGTTGTGGTATTTCTGATGTCTCCTGGCAGCAGGGTGCCTCAAGAAGGTTTCATAGGGATGGCCATAAGGGGGCCACTAAAAATATGTAAATATTAAAACCTAATGAGATACTGAAATCCATAATAATCAGTTTTAATTGATTAATTGACTGAGTGGAAGTCTCAACTATCACTGGTTCTTCCTCTCTCTTGTGCTCACGTTTACTAAAGTTATTACCAAAATAGGACCGTCTTGCCAGGGCGGTGGCAAAGAAACTGTGAAGGAGTAAAAAACATAAACAGAGAAACACAATGAAAAACATTATATAATGTATTAGTAGAAGCAGAATGTGTTCATCAAGTTTAATGACACATTCTTTCTAGTATATTAACTGACGAGTCAAAGTGTCCACGAGAGTTTGCCAGATGTGCAGGTACTAGAATAATTTTCTGCTACACTAAACACAGATACATGAGTGAACAACTTAACATCATAAACAGTGCATAAGATATCGATGTCACTGTGATATATGGATATTTACAATGTGCATATTTACAACTGTATATATGTGGTACACACAGAGAGAATTGTAGCCGCTGTTATAAAAGTGTGCAAATACCCGTCTTATAATGCAGAGGCAAAGCATGAGACAAACAGGAGAGACATTATCCTCAAATCCAGAACTGGAGCAATAAACTCACCACACAGCAGAATAGTTGACTGTGAGCTCAGAATATGCTCAACATATTTCCATTACTTTTGCAATTTTCAATAAGGGTCTCACTTTAAAACTAGCTGCGCAAAACTGACTCTTGACCAGTTATGCTGGTTATCACGCCTGCTGCAGAACTAAACTACTGGGAACAGAAACTAAGCTTGCACTCCAATAACAACAAACAATGTAGATGTTTACATCAAATTATATGAATTTGTGTAACTTATAGCTGAAGTATATCAGTAGAATTCAGCTGAGGGGGCACACTGACTTTGTTGGGTTTGCCTGGACCACATCGACGCTGTTACATAACTTGAAGCCTTAATTCAGTTTAAGCAGGTGACTTATATAAAACTTCACTATAGCATAGCTCTGAGGGGGGAAATTAACTATACAAACCAAAACCATTTGCAGGGGTAGCTGTGGCTCAGGAGGCAGAGCAGGTCACCTACCAATCGACAGGTTGGTGGTTTGATTGCCGTCTGCTCCAGTCTGCATGCCAAATATACTTTGGCAAGATACAACTTAAGTTTTGGGTTTTTTGTTTTGTTTTGTTTTGTTTTACACCCACTATGGCCTAGAGACTGCTGGGCAACCATCGGGGAAAAAATGTATAGGAAAATTTTTATTCCTTGAGCAGTTACAAGTGGCTGTCACTGTCAGTGAAACAGGCCTAAATATCAGCCAATGACTTCCTGGCAATAGACGGTCACTGGGGAAAAGTGTGTATTCCAGGACTTGAGTCTGCCAGGGGGTCACTGACAGGTTTACAACATATAATCATAAGTCTAATGTGGTGCATAGAATAGTGCTCTATTCTTAAAACCCATGACACGCAAAAGCCTACATTAACAACATGCACCATTAAACTCAGTTTTCTATTAGGAAACAATTTCTCCTCATGCTTTAGATGGGAAGGGACATTACCAGACCTTTTTCATTTCGGACATTATGTGTTAGGCTTTTTGGAGAACAGCCTCAGCTCTCCAACTCATTTACTACTGTAATAAAACACATCGCATTTTAGTCAATTTTCAATGGATAGACCCTGAACCATTACTTTCAAAACTTACAGTCATACAAAAAGGAAATTAGAGTTTAGCAAAGCCACAAGGTGAATGGGAAATTGCTGTAAAATGAACTCTGAAGCTCTCAGGTTACGAAATGTCTTTACTTAAGGAAACAAGGATGTGTTATTTAGACAACCATTTAAAAAGGTGGAAATTACAGCCTTCAAATGGTGCCGAGCAAGCATGTTTAATTCTTATTCGCACAAAGAAGACGAAACCATCTGGGGGCCACCCTTAAACATTACGTTAGATTTAAATTAAACTATTAAATCCGTTGGTGAACAATCATTAAAAGGAGAGGCTAGGAGAAAGACATTATGTGTCACTGTCTTACACTGCTAACAGCAACAGCTAATGTTGGTGTCCTTACTTCATTTAAGCTGGAGCTTTTTATTACATTTATGCATATTTTTCAATTTTTCTTACTTATATCTAGCTACAAGCATTTTTGCCCACACAGGTAGGAGCAGTGGCATGTGGGAAGTTTTGACAGTCCCGCCCCATTCTTATTCCCCTGCACCACACCTGGTGGCCAAGGTGTTGTATGTATCAGTTGAATGCAATAATTAGTGCCTATTTATTTCTAAAGATAGAACAATTAGAAATTCATGGGAATTTGTGTTTATATCCTTAATAAATAAATGACACGTTGTTTTTAGAGACTGATTCTTGTAGTTGTGTGATTCATTTCCTGTTTATTTGGCTAAGAACTGTGCAAACCAATAAGTCTAAGACTCCTGGTTCTTTTCCTCAGTTGTTGGTCAAATGATAACAAAACGGGTGGTTTTGGCCATTCAAAGTTTATGTATTATAAAAGTTACAGAATTACGGTTTTAAGGTGCCTCTAAGTTCAAATAAAGCAAGTGGTTTTACTTTTATTATAATAACTGCATGCAACACATCCTCTTCGCATTATGTAAACAAGCAAATTATAACTGACTCCTATTAAGACATTTTTTACAGCTTTGAGGTTGAAACTATTATGATGGTTTACATCAAATGTCAGGAACAAGTGTGCAACAATTCTCTGTGTTTTTCACCTAAATACATTCGCATAGACAGTTGCCAACAAAATCCAAACAAGTGTTTTAAAACCAAGAGAAAAATTTACATTCTCAGTTTTAGCTGTAAGTAGCCTAGTCTGACTATTCCTCCGACATAAATCACCAATCATTGCCACAGTATGGTCCAGTCAGAGTAGGAGGGCTGATTGCAGCTCATCAGCCTGTCAGCTGGAAGCGCAGCCTGAACAGAGCAAATGGTCGAGTGGCTTTCCCCGCTGCCACATTTTCCTCACTTGACTGCAAATCAAACGGCTGTTGTTTTAGCCTTGAGATCAGTTAAGTTGTAGAATAGATGAGAAAAGGTGGATTGTTCAGCACATCTCCCTCTGTTTATATCCTCCATTCAGATGTGGGGAGAGAAGCTAAGAGAGGCTTCTCATTTAAAAAGCAGCTGAGGCAAATGTGATCTGTGAGGACCAACTGTGGCGCATCACATCCACTTCTATCCTGCTATCCTGGAGATGAGCTTATCATACAGATTTCATGTCTGAGAACACTACAGATGCATCTTTCAGCATCCTCTACAATCCTCTGACTGCTCAAAGTAGTCTCTCAATTAAATCTACAGAAAAAAAGGCGCTCTACTCCTTTATCCAGGTAAATACTTTTTCTCTGAGTATTGAGTTAAATGAATATCCTGTTTGTGACTGCACTAGCTGTAAAGGTGGGAATAAATTCAGAGAACTGACATTTATTAGTAACATGAAAAAGCTTTCAAAGAACGCTATTCTATTTACATTTTAAAGATGATAAGAGTCGTTAGACCCGACGTGGGTTTAAAATTTCACAAGCTTTGTTCCACATTCATACACCCCTACCCCCCACGCCAGTTCTTAACCAGCAGTTAACCAAATATCACATTATGTCTCTCGTTTTAATTAGGGGACAGTAAATTTGTTTTGAGAAGGCACAGATGCACATCAGTTCCAAATGTTTCCTAGTTCTTTTCATTGCTTGCCTTGCTGGCTTAATAAAAACCAGCTCAAGCAGACTGCCTCCCACGCGAGTCTGTATCATTTTAAAGGCACTTCTGAAGCAGCGATTTTGAAAATGACAGTGTTTGCGAGTCTGGTGAGAAGCAATTGGTGAGACGTACTTGGGGGAATGTTAAACCTAAACTGAGAGAGAAAATAGAAGGAAAGAAAGCGAAAGCACACAGATGATATGAGGTCATCTGTGTTTGTGTGCATTATTTTTTTTTTAAAAAAAGCTATTGAAAGAAAGTTAAGAAAGAAACCAAAAAGCGAAGCACAGTTAGATTGTTACAATTCACACCCAGAAGGTTATAGACTGGCAAACAACAGAGACACGGATTATTTAAAGCAAAACTAGAAAATCCATTCTTTTTCTGGCTATTTCAGGTTGTGGAAGGACTGGAGTTCCTCACAGCGCTAACACACAGAGACACGTACTCACATTTCTACCTATGGTCAATTTAGAATCACCACTTAACCTAACAAGCATGTCTTTATGTTGTGGGAGGAAACCCAGGCAAGAACAGGGAGAACATAGAATCACACATACATTTACAGAAAAGCCTTAGCCTACCAGGAGGCTTCAGCGAGGCTCACTCATGCTTTGAGAATATGTAGATGTATATGCAGAAATGACACCAGGCAAACACCAAGCTCTGAGCAACACTGATGTGACAATAAACAGAACCCCTGGGGTAGAGCACAGAATACTATATGAAAAGCTAGAACTGAGCAGGCATCAGCACTAACTATGTACTCATAGCATTACAAATGTATGTTTCATCTGCTCTGAGGATGAGAGGAGTACCTGTGAATGTGTAGTGGGTCTAATGCATTGTGTAACAGGAAAGACGCTTACTGGGAGCACTTTTGCCTGTTGGTTTTTTTTCCGTCACCAACACATGCCAATTTTGGTTCACTGTTTGAAAGTGACTTTTTCATTTTATATTAAAACCAAGAAAAACATTCCGTTCTTAAACATGTTCTGTCAAAACATGGGCTGATTTTATATATTTATATTCCAGGTCTCCAAAAAACCCAGTTTGAAAATACATAAAAAGCTCAAGGTTGTGTTTTGTTGTTTTTGTGCTCAGAATTTAGCAACTTGATGAGGATTCATCTCATAAATTATGGCATGCTACTCTCCACTTCATAAACTGTCTTTGATAAAAGTATTGGTATCGAGACTGGCAATACTGGTCCTGTATTTACTTGGCATTGTATTGCAAACATTGCAGTGTTGCACACCATTAGTTAATGCAGACAGACAGCCTTTTTAGTGAGCAACAAAGTCTGCATTTGGAGGCTGGAGATGTTCTCTGTGTAGTAAGTTAGAATTTCATCACTCACCAAAGGAGCATAAAGAAGCATCAACCAGAAAAAAATGTTATGTTACTGTATTTAATTAATGACCAATAAAAACAGCTAGGTAAGTTAGGTAACCTCATAGCTTTTAAATATTGACCAAGCCCAGAATGTCAGATTTAAATAAATTCATCGTATGCAAATTAATAGAATGAGCAAAAGCAGCAAATTCTTACCTCAGTGGGGAGAAGCAGCAAATCTTTTACCAGCTCCGGGCCTGAATTTCCGAGCTAACTTATTATCTTGTTAGGTAATTAGCATATTGTTTTGTTATCTTAGTTTCTGATTTTAGCTGCAGCAGAAAACTTTCAGTAATAAAATCATACCTCCACTAGCTAGTCCTTAGGCTAAGCTAATCTTGTTAAGCTAGTCCTTAGCGGCAACAAAAAAAACAGCAAATACATTCTTATTTTTCATGAAGCCACGTCAAAGTAACATTCATAGGCAAACATGCTAGCTAAATGCCGCATACAGTTAATAATACCTAGTAGGCTGAGTAGTGCCAGAATGGGAAAGAGAGGTTATTTAAGTGACTAAGTTGCATGGTTATTGCTGCTGATATGCTGGGATTTTCCTGCACAACCCTCTCTAGAATTCACAAAGAAAAAAGAAAGAAAGAAAGAAAAGAAAATGTCCAATGAGCAGCAGTTTTCTGGGTGGGAATGGGTGAGAATCTTTAAGCTGATAGGAAAGTAACAGTAATTCCAAAAACCCAAACAAAAAAGAGCACTCACTTACAAGCAAGATATGCACAACAGCATCTCTTAACACGCAAAGTATCAACTTTTGAAGTAGACCGACTTCCTCAACAGAAGACCTCACTAGATGTCACTTCTGTAGACTAAGACACTACAGTTAGCGCAGGACACCAAAACAAGATAACAGAAGACTGAAATTTTTCCTATTCAGCTGAGTCTTGATTTCTCTTGCAACATATGGATGGTATATTCTGAATTTGCTATAAACAACATGAAACCATCAATTCACCCTGCCTTGAATCAATAGTTCAGGCAGCTAGTGATGGCAAAAGGGCGTAGTGGATATTTTCTTGAAAAAGTTGGGGCCTTTATTATCAACTGAGCATTGCTTAAAGACCAGAGCCTTCCTGAGTATGGTTGCTGATCACATCAATCCCTTTATGACAACAGAGTACCCAAGTTTTGTTGCCTGCCTCTAGCAGGATATGTGCCAAAGCTCAGATTATCTCAGACTGGTTTCTTGAACACAACAATAATTTCCACTGTATTCAACTAGCCTCCACAGTCGCCAGTTCTCAGTCCAATAGGGCACCTTCGGGATGGAGTGGAATGAGAGATTCACATCATCCATGTGTAGCCAACAAATCTGCAGCAACTTTGCGATGCTGTCATGCCAATATGGACAAAATCTCTGAGAAATGTTTCCTGCACCTTGCTGACTCTCTGCCACAAAGAATTAAGGCAAAACGGGGTCCAATCCTAGCCAAGTGTTTACAAGGTATTTGCAGTGATTTTTAACAAAAGAAAAAAACAGGTGTAGTTAATTATTTGGCAGATCTCCACCAACAAAAATATATATATTTTCCAATTACTGCAACTGACAGTGCAATAAGTTCTTTAATTGACACAACTGATATAAAAGACAATGAAATCATGCTTAAGTTTGTTACAACTTGCTAGAGACATTTTCTCTTTCTCAAATTATTATTATCTCTGTGATGAAAGCCTTGTTAAATCTTATATCTGCTCCTATACTTTAATTTTATCTAAAAGGGTCGGCATTGGATTTTGACTAATTATATGAGACCAGAGGCACGTCTAAAGCTCTGATTAGCAATTTTCTGGTCAGTCAGATCTGGAAATGCTACAAGTCCCTGAACTGAGCTCAGACCTCACACCATCCCAGCACGTATTATTCAACTTCACATTTCTTACCAATAACCACTGATCAAAGCCAACAGGTGCAATGCAGGTGGTGAAGTGGTTGAGTGGTGATGTAGTGCGTGTTACAACTAAATAATGTCCACAACAAAGGCCTTGTGGGGCTCTCGCTGTCTTTTATCTGGCAGAGGCGAGATATAAAGAGAGAGAACATGTGGGAGAGCATCATTACAAGTCCATCTACACTCTTTATCTAATCACTAATGGCTTTGGAGAGGAGTTTCAAAACCATCAGCACTGCTGTTTCACAATGTGTCCCACAGTATCTCCCTTACTGCCGGCCATTATGTAAATTACAACACAAAATATGCTATTCCCGTCCATTCTTGCGCCGTCTCTGAGCCTTACTTTCCATATGTCACAGTTGCCACAGTCAAGATGACCTTTTTTTCTGGTGATGGATGCCAACGTTACAGTCATCTCTTGTGGACTGGCAGAGATATTAACATCTGATGTGACAGCCAGATTTCCAGGTTATTCAGAAAACATCAAGAGTCTGTCAAGGTGATCCCCCCAATATCTGAAAAAAAAAAAAAAAAAACAATGTTAATGCCCAAACCGTCACACAATAAAACAGACAGCAGCGAGATGATAACATTGGCAAAATTACTGAGCAGACTGCCGTGTTTCTTTGTGAATTAAAGGTCAATACTTCAGGCTTTCCTGAGGGTCACTTCCCACCAGCCAGTTACAGCATTTCCCGCATTTAAACCATCGTGCTCCAAGTGGATGATTCCTGCCATTGTACCATCATGGGTAACTCCACGTGGAGAATGACCTTTTCAGCCATGTGTCACCTGCCCGTGATGCTTTCGGTGGCCCTCTCAGCATAGCGTGCCTGAATGTCAGTGTCGTAATGCTCCGTTGAAGCAACTAGAGCTCAGAAAATGCAGGAAAAATGGAATAGGGATCATAGCAAAACATCAGACTCATGCACTCACGCACACAGTCTGAGATACACGTTTGAATATTTTGTTCGTTGGATGTTGGCAGGTGGTTAAAGAAGGCATTTAAACAGTTGGTATTGAAGCTGTGTAAGGAAAGAGTTGGCAGCACTGAATGGAAGCAAGAGTTGTGAAAAGCTTCAGCAGCCGTAACACATTGTATTGTATTGTATTGTATCTTTATTTCAGACATATACAGAAAAAAATAATATATACACAAGTACACATACTTGCATTTACAAATACGAATATATATGTAAATACACACACGTATGTGCTCAGATAAAACAAAAAAAGAAAATAAATAAAATAAAACAAAGTCTAAATGACATGAAATGACAATTATTAGGTCTGAAATGGAGTAGGAAGAAGTATAACATACTTATTAATCCCTACTCCATGCTCAACATTCTATTGAATCCCACTATTCACCTAATTCCCATCATCACTTACCCCACACAATAAACAAGGAGAACATGTATAAACATAGCTACAGTGATAGATATAATTTAGATACAATTTAGTATAGTTATATATACAATGGGTGATCAACTTTATCAGTTTCATATTCTTCCAAAAGCAGTTTTCGAAACATCTTTATGAACTGACTAATGCTTGAACATTGCCGTAGGTCCACAGTAAAACTGTTCCACAGTTTTACCCCATAAATAGTAACACAAAAGGTTTTAACCTTTGTCCGTGCTTTAGGAGTCTTCAGATTTAATTTTCCCCTCAATTCATAGTCCCCTTCTCTGTCAAAAAACATCCTCTGTACATTTCCTGGTAACATATTGTATCTGGCTTTGTACATAATTTTTGCAGTTTTATATTTTATAAGATCCATAAACTTCAGAATTTTTAATTTCAAGAACATGATGTTAGTATGGTCTCTAAATCCTGCTTTAGTAATCATCCTGATTGCTTTTTTCTGAATTTTACATAGTGGTTGAAGTGAAGTTTTGTATGTATTTCCCCAGATTTCCACACAGTATTCCAAATATGGCAATATAAGTGAACAGTAAAGTACCTGGAGTGATTTGGAAAGCAAAAAATGTTTAACTTTACTCAGTACAGAGATGCTTCTTGACAGTTTAGCTTGTATATGCTTTATATGAGGTTTCCAGCAGATTTTGTTATCTATTATCACACCCAGAAATTTTATATCAGAAACTTGCTCTACTTCAACATTGTTTATTAACAATTTTGCTCCGGCATCTTTTTTACAATTTCCAAATAACATAAATGTAGTTTTTTTCAAATTTAGTGATAACTTGTTTCTGTCAAACCATGTTTTCAGTTTAATCATTTCTTGTGTGACAATTTCCAAAAGCTGCTGTGAATTCTCTCCAGCACAAAAAATATTTGTATCATCTGCAAATAAAATAAACTGTAATATATCAGATGTTTTACATATATCATTGATGTAGAGGATAAACAGCTTTGGTCCCAATACTGACCCCTGTGGAACTCCGCAAACAATGTCCAGACACTCTGATTGATATTCACCTATCTTCACAAATTGTTGCCTGTCTCTCAAATAATTCCTGACCCACTCTAGCACCACTCCTCTAATGCCATAGTACTCCAGTTTATCAAGTAATATTTCATGATTAATTGTGTCAAAAGCTTTTTTTAGGTCAATGAAAACACTAACTATGCATTGTCTTTGATCTATATTGTTGGTGATATTTTCAATTAGTTCCATTAATGCCATAGATGTTGATCTATTTGGTCTGAAACCATACTGACTGTCCATTATTATTTTGTGTTTATCTATAAATTTGTCAAGTCTATTAATGAAAACTTTTTCCAGTATTTTTGAAAATTGTGAAAGTAGAGAAACAGGCCTATAATTTGTGAATTGGTGTCTATCTCCATTTTTAAACAGTGGTATTACTTTAGCTGTTTTCATTTGTGTTGGGAATGCACCAGTTTGTAGAGACAAATTGCAAATGTGTGTTAAGGGTTTGGAGATGCCATCTATCACTTTCTTAACGATTTCCATATCAATGTCATCAGAGTCTGTAGAATTTTTTGTTTGTGATTTCCCAACAATATCAATGATTTCCTTTTCTTCTACCACCGTTAAAAACATTGAATGAGGATTACAGTCAATGAATTTAGTTTCTTTCTCTGCAGAATCTGTTATATCAGGAATTGTATCAGCCAAGTCTGGCCCAACACTTACAAAGAATTTATTGAACTCATTAACCACATCACTCATGTTAGTAATATTTCTATCATTATTAGCGAAATACGAAGGATAATTTGACTGCCTAGAACCATTTTTAATGATGGTATTTAATGTTTTCCAAATCCCTTTAATATTATTTTTATTCATATTTAATAATTTCTCATAATATTCCTTTTTACATGACCTCAAAATACTAGTTATTTTATTTTTATATTTCTTGTATTTATTTTCAGCTTCTGTACTTCTGTTCGTTATAAATTCTCTATATAAGGTATTTTTCTTTTTACATGCATTTTGTAATCCTTTTGTGATCCATGGGCACTCTGCATATTTTTGTTTTTTACTATATTTCTTTACTGGGCAACGACTATCATATAACAGTTTAAATTTTCCTAAAAAAATCTCATAAGCTTTATCAATATTTTTTCCTTATACAGCATCTCCCATTCTTGCTTAAGTAAATCACTTTTAAATGCATTTATGGACTCCTCTGTTCTCACTCGTTTGTATTTTGTTGTATTTTCCTGTTTGACCTTCCTGTAATTGCTGTTATACACTACAAAAACAGGTAGATGATCACTGATGTCATTAATTAGGAGACCACTTATAGGTCTGTTTTCTATTTCATTAGTAAATATATTGTCTATTAAGGTTGCCGACTGTGCTGTAATCCTGCTGGGTTTAGTGATCACTGGACAGAGTCCCATGCTATACATTGTATTAATAAACTCATCTGTCATACTATGTTTGTTTGGATTTAATAGGTCTATGTTGAAATCCCCACAAATGAACATAACTTTTTGATTTGTCCTAATAAATGTTTTATCTACCCACTCCTTAAATATTTCAATATTAGAACCTGGTGTTCTATATATACAACTTACAATGACATTTTTCTTTTTTTCCATACTAATTTCTATTGTTACACACTCTAATATGTTATCCACCACCACCGTCATTTTTTCCACCACCCTGTATTTTAAATTTTTGTCCACAAACAAAGCCACACCCCCACCATTCTTATTCTTTCTGTTCATAAAATTTAATTCATATCCGTCTATTTCAAAGTCCACTCCTTTCTCCATATTAATCCACGTCTCAGATACTGCAATCACACTGAATGGATGTGCAAATTTGCTTAAATATTCTCTTATTTTGTGAAAATTGGCATATAAACTTCTACTACTAAAGTGGATTATGGACATTTTGCAGTCAGCCTTGACAGTTTTATTGAATTGTTCTTCAGTATAATAGCAGCAGGTGTTTCTGATGTTAAAAAAGTTAAATTCTGGATCAATGTCCTGCTCTGTGAAGTGTGTATTGTATTCCGTGTTTTGTGGTGAATTTAACTCCTGATTAGCAATCCTCTGTGATAGCAGTGTATAATTCCCAGATGTTAAATTAGTTGATTGTTTCATGATTTAATATGTTGTGCTTTAGCTTCCGTTGTTATCTTCTATTACCTGCTTTGATGAATGTAGATTGTTTGTTCAGCTCCTTGCATTTGTAGTCATGTGACTTGTTAATATTTTTCCAGATCCTGGATGCATTTGATGACCAGCACTTTGGCTTCCTCCGGTGTGCCGTTGAGTTTAATAAATATTTTACAGTTTGCAGTCCAGGTATTTTGAATTTTACCCAGTTTCTTTAGGTGTCGTGCTTTCTTAGCCATGTCAGCGTTGTATTTGGTTAGATGGTCATTCATGTAGACGTTCAATCCCTTTAGTTTTCTCCCCTGCTTCAGCAGTGCATTCTTGTGTTTCCTGTTTACAAATCTTATGATGACAGCTGGTTTATCACTAGCGTTTCTCCTGGGCAAAGGGTGGCATGCCTCGATGTTATTACAGTCCAGGTCGATCCCTTTTGAGTGCAAGAAACCAGCTACCTGTTGCTCTGCAGAGCTAACATCCAGTTCTCCATGCTCCTCTTTGCTGTCAGCAGTCACAGCCCGAGCATATGACCGGGGTTTTATGTGTAGCCCTGTGATGACCCTGCTCTCCAGATAGACAATCCGTTTCTCCTTCTCTGCATTCTGATTGCGAAGCGACCTTATCTCCTCGACAATGTCCAGGATATATTTCTGCTGTAGCTTGATAGCTGATGTTTCTTCAGTTAAAAAGTCCAGTGACTTTTTGATGTCCTCAATTTCCTCAGCGGTCGGTGTTCTCTTAGGCCCCATTTAGTTTGCTGTCTCGCTCGCTCCGTTCACCGTTGTGAACACATGACATCAGCAAGCTGCACAGTGTTTGTTTATCAAATGATAGAGCATTTTTGAGCTTATATTAATATCACTTTGAGTCATGGAAGAAGCATCAACTCTCAGTTATGTGAGGGTGGAATCAAAATAACAAATTTTGTATTTCTATATATACATTTCCATAAATACAAGGGACAGTTTACCTCAAAATCAAATGTACATTTGATTACTGTATTTTCCGCACTATACTGTGCACTTAAAATCCTTCCATTTTCTCAAAAATCGACAGTGCGCCTTATGTATGAATTCTGGTTGTGTTTACTGACCTCGAACCAATCTTATGTGGTACACGGTGCTCAAAAATCTCTCAAAAAACATTTTAGTATGACTTTGGTAAGCTACGAAGCCGCACCGCTTGATGGATTGTCAGAGCATTACGGCTACCGTAGTCAGGAGCCTCGGGGAGTAATCTGTACGCTTCAGGTCCCAAAGTCAAACGAACACTGCGGCATCAATGAGGGTTAAAAACTGTCTAAATTCTTTCATTTTTAATAAAATGATCAGCATTGCTGCTTTACCAGGTGTAACAATTAAGTTTACAGAATTTATTAAATTTAATGGAGGTAGAAGTTAGCAGGAAGTTAGCTCGCTAGTTTCCACCTAAACATGATATACCATGTTCTGACTGAGAGATTTCTAAAAAAAAATTAAAACGTACACTTCCAACATAAATGAAGACAGAAACCTAACAGCAGTGACTTTTGTAGGGTTACTGAAGTTGGGCTACCTGGTATATAATGATGTGCTACGTGATCGCTAGCGACACAGCTATGGTTAGCATAACATAAACACAGTAGAGGATGAACGCTAACTTTTTACCACTCCATGAAAGTTAATGGAAGGGTTCGCGATGGTTAGGGACAAGGTTGCTGTAAACGGATCACACTTAGGTCAGGAGAACAACTGAGATAATCCATCCACAATATGAGGTTAGTCATTAATATACTGCAACATTAATGAATCAATGGTATGGAAGTGGAGGAAGCAAGAAGAATGAGTTGAGTAAAGTTTGACTTATCTGACTGTTTTGTTTCTCCTAATGCGCCTTATAATGTGGTGCGCCTTATGGTCTGAAAAATACGGTACATTTTGTAATGCCACTGTATATCTATCCATGTAGATTGGTGCACAGTGTAATATGTCCTGTTATAGACTGCATTCAAGACAATTTTAGAACCTAGTAACAATCAAATGACTTTTATGGTTTTTAATGTCCTGATACAGAAAACCTTCAAATTGAAAAGCAGTCATGTTTAGTTTGGGGTAGTTGGACTAAAAGAAACGTGTTCGAAATGAAGACAAATCTTTGAGCAACAAGTCATCTGGGAATGTTTGTAGGCACAGAAGGTTTAAACGCTCCAGCACAGAGTGCCTTTTGCTAGAGACAAATGAAACCTAACTTAGATAATTGCCTTGTTAAGACTTCCTGTGAAGTCGCCTCCCTAGTGAGCTGCCATGGGAATGGTCATGCATACTGTATGAACCTTGCACTCCTCCTACTCAGAGATACACCACCTGTGAGCTGTCTGTCTCTGCATGTATTCCATATATATATATATATCAAGCTGTGAGCAGTGATAGCTTATGGGTGAATGGAAGGACAAAGATGATGGCTACATTTTAATGGTTGAGAGTAAGTGTAGATGACAGATGGGTGATTAGTGTATGTGTCTGTCTAATCCATCTGCACAGAGTCAATTCATTCTCTGTTTACATATTGCAAGATGGCACGGAGGTGAAACTCCGGTTACTTTGGCTTCTACGCAGTGATTGGAAAGATTCTTTTTGATTCTCAGACAACTCAGTTAATGACACTCATGTGCGTGTTTGTGTGTCTTTCCCTGGGGAGAGCTCAGAAAGAGACTCTGCTCAGGGCTGAACATGCACCTCTGCCTCTCCCCTGCTGACTTGGTAGTGCTGATTATGAGGGGGGAGAGGAGGGGATGAGCATGTTTGTGCGTGCACTGTTGTTTTTGCACGCATCCCAAGGCGGGTCCCCCTCCCCTTAAATCACGCAACCAACACGAGCAGAACTTCTCAGAGGGAGGCCAGTGCTGTCATGGTAACAGCGTAGAGTGACCTTCAGAGGCTGTTGATGCTCCCCAGAGCCGCCTCCTATTCTGCTTGGCACGGACTTTGTGAGTCATCAGCAACATTCAAATTCACATGCTCTCCGTCTCTCTGGAGGTTTGGGCTTATTAAAATGGATGAGCAAATGGGGGAAAATGATGGAAATGGCAACAACTAAACTAATGGCAGTTTAAAGTTGTGCTACCCGATGACCAAAAACAAGTCTACCAAAACAAAGATCTGTCAAAAATGAGATGGTAGCACATTTGAGATTAAAGGATGTTAAGCTCTGCCAGTTATCCAGCAGTATTTACATACATTAACAGGCTGCTGTGTAACTTCAATTACATTTCTGTTATTATTTATTAGGAAGGAACTCATAGTCTCAAAGGTGGAGATTACACTTTTCCACCTTAAGGGTTCGGTGCAGGATTCCCACACTAACCTCTTCCAAGCCAATATATTCAAAAGGTGTTCCACCAGGAGGGCCAGTCACCACTGAGCACATAAGCCTTTAGAAAAGCACACAAGACAGCCATGATAGGCTGCCTTCCTATATCACACATTGGCTGGGAACACTGCCACCCACTGGAGGAGAACAAGAAGTGAGGCATGATGGAAGACTATCTTCTGGATGGCTGATTTGGCTTCAGGAGGCTGTTTTTTTTTTATTGTGTAGTTCATATAAAAGATGCATTCAAATAATAAAGCGTTGATAATGGTTCTAAGAACCATTAAGGAGCGTGTGGGTGGCAAATGTAGAGCAGCACTTTATATAGTAATTTATCTGGAAGTTACTACATTGGCATTTCGTGCTCAGTGTGATGGTTTATCTTATTTCTATGTGGATGTTAGTTTTCAGGACCAGGAGGTGTGCTTGTGGGTCAAAGAGAGACAGAGATCTTCACAGGATTTCTTTAAGAAGGTTGTGACAACCACAAAAAAAAAGGAAATGGAAAAGAAAGAAAAAAAACTTGAATAGGCAATACACATGTCATATCCCGTTGCTATGGCAACCCCCGTGGCCAGGAAGATATCCCTGAAGCCGATGACTTAATTCCCAAAGGAGAAATAAGCCACTCAAGTCATTCTCAGCCTCTGCTCAGAGCGGTCTCGTCACTTCACGTTTTAGTAAGTGTTTATGCATCTGCTGGAAGGTGCCCGTGCTAATCAGCTTGATATCTGGGAAACTAAATTTTCTCTCTTTTTTCTTTTTTCTCTGCCTCTATGTGCTGAAGGCTCAAGGTGATAATGTGATTTATTTCCCCTCGGACCAAGGAAAAAAGAATTTGGTGTTCTTTATGTAAATTGTTCACTCTTTTACTTCTGATTGCAGCACACATGGATGGAAACTGTTTAGCCTGTGGAAATGTTCCATCGTTTAAAAGCCAGTACAATTACCAACAGCTTTTAGTTCAGCAGGTCACATAATTTGGAAAGTTCAAATATGTAAAACGCAATAACATCACTCCCTTTATGGTGACACACATAAAAAGAAACTTTCAATGTGACAACCGGAGACCATGTGTCAACGAAATGTGGCAGCTTGCAATAGTCACAGGAGCTGACAAAGCAGACTTTAGTTAAACCAGAGACTTTATGAGACAAAGATATGGGACTGAAGGAATTCTTAACTGGCATCTATGAAAGAATTCAGCAACAGTCAAATTAGTAGTAAAAGTATATCCCGGCTTTATAAAAACCTGATTCTGGGGCAAAGTCAGTTAACTTTTTTAGCATTTTTCCATAAGACTAGGCAGATAACTCCATACATGATGTTTTTAAGTCACCAATTAATTAGCATTGCTTTGGACATGGGCTTCAAAATAAGTGCCCAGATAAATTACCAAGAGAGCTGCCAAGTAGTGAGGCTTGCTTTCAAATGGACTTGAAACTTTAAGGTTGAAATTAGTTTAATCTCAGCCTCTGTCTCCATCTCAGCCTATACCTAGCATCCTCTTCTGTCAGACTAATCACTACATCAATATATCCACTATCCATCCTCCTCACATGTGTAAACCCCTGTTAAATTACCTTTCTATCTCTAGGAAACATAGAAGACGGTTGCTGCACAACCAGAGCAACCAGCTGTCTGCTACTAACAGATGGACAATGAATGAAATGCCTCATATATGGATGGGGAAAATTTCTCCTGAGGTTCACCCATGCTTACTTTAAAGTATTCGCTACAAAACAGGCTGCCTGGGTGCAAGTTTATCTCACTGGTTGACCAGGCAACTATATGCCAAAATGCCAGTCTGATCTGTGGTTGTTTGCTGTGTGTCTTCCCCTCTTTCCTTCCTACCCTTCACTGCTTCACTCAACTACCAAATAACGTCAAAAAGTCGAAAATAAATCTTACATAAGTTATGTATCATGACTATCCACACATCAGTGACCAGAAGTATGTACTATAAGAAATATACATATAAATTACTACTCTGTTAATCAGAACTTACATTTAATCGCTTGGGGCTTTGCTAATGTATCCATGGTTAGTAGCTGTGGACTAAAAGAAAGATGGATGATACATACACCAATCATCGTGGCAGGTCAACTGATATCAGATATTCGATAACAAGTAAGTTGTAGTTAACTATATTCAGATTACTTTGTTCCATAAAGACAGTAGTTCAGGAAGAAACACCAATGTTAAAGCCAACTGAACAGCGCTGCACTGATGTATAAGGAGAGAAGTGTAGGACAGAAGATGAGACAAAATTATAGAAGGCAAACCAACTGAAATGTAAGCTGAGAGAGCAAAGGACAGGGCAGAATATGGGTTTGTAGTGCCATCTCAAAAAGACATCTGTTTTTAGGATAATGGGCTTTGAGGGGTAGACAGAAGTCATTTTGGTAAGAGACTGATTTAGATGACGGCTGCAGTGATAAAATAGGCTGAACGGATTGGGTTGGACAGTGTTCAGATATGCTTTATAGCAGCTGATAATGTAATTGGTGCCGGAAAAAGTAAAAATAATTTGTCAAAATGTAATACAACGACCTGAATATAGAATATAGCTATTCAATAGTAATATAGCTGATAATATATTGCATTATCATAATAGTGTTATATAATTATTTCACGCTAATAACATAATCATTTTCTTAATTTCTGATTACTCTAATTGCCCCACATTATTCAGCTGGGCCCACTCTATTGGTTGAAAAAAATCTATTATGGTGACTCATCGACAGAAAAAAAAAAAGTCTAATTTGTCCTCTACTAGGACAACATTTCCTCAGATAATTAAAGACTAAAATAAAACATCCAAAGTAATGTAATTTTTCAAGGCCTGATGAGCTAAATTATGCCATTTGGTAAATGTCATGCCTTTGGACTGTCATTAGTTGATTTCTTTGCATTTGTGAACTGTGTTTGTATCTCATTGACTTTTTACAGGGCATTTCAACAAAGGGCATCTCCACATGCACTCCAGGTATTAGGAGACGTGCATGCGAGGCGTCTGAATTTTAGTTCTTGCAGTTTTCCTGCTATTTGCCGTGCCGCGTGACTTCAAAGACGCGCTTTCACAGAGGCGTGATGGTGAAACCGGCTTGAAAAGGGGCAGTGAGAGACTGTGCCTTCAGCTGGAAGTGCAGACTGACGTTAGATTTGGACGGACAGTCTGGATGCAATAATTTCAACAAGGACACTTCAATTTCAATACTGGCTTTAAGGTGTCACATCAGACATCACTTAGTTTGGAGATAATGAGGTGTAAAAGGTGCATGGGTAGGCACAAGTCATTTTCAGGCTGCTGGTTGAGAAAATGGGCTGCTGTGATAAAGCGGACTAGGAGGAATAGCAAGAGGAAATTGCAAAAATATGTCCTGTATCATTTTATCCGTCCGTTCTCACTTTTTTCTGGCATCCTGACCCCTGCCATCCTCTGTGCGGATGAGTGCTTCCTTACACTGTGGACCCTGGAGATTGAGGAGATTGGCCAGAGAACCCAGAGCATGAAACCAACTGATAATGAAATATGGCTGGGTTTCTTCAAGAACAAGATAAGGCCTGCTTCTCATCTCTGTCCCCGCTATCAGCCTCTCAGGATCTAATGCGATCCGTGGAAGAGGACGTGCCTATTCAAAGCCGTACATACAATACAAGCACATGAACGTATGATTATTAACATGATACGTGGAAAGTTGCATCCAAAGTTGTGAATCTAAAAACATACACAATTCAAACCAGCTGTCATTTCAACAATGTGAATCATTGTCTTTTGGTTGATTAACCTGTAACTTATGTCAGTGCTACCATTCCAACGCCCTTAAAAAGACTTTATGCATCTTTAAAATAAAAGTGGTACCTTTTGTGGCCAGTGTTGCAGCAGATACATTTTGCTTAACAGTGTGAGTCATGCAGCATCTGACCAAATGGCAGTATATACTGCACTGGAATGAAGAACATGTTCCATAACCAATAGAGCTGGGGTTCCCATAGTTTCTATGACCATGGGTGGATTTAGAAAGCTGGCAATGGTCATTTCTGGACATTAGAGTCAAAACTGATAATGCATTTCTCTATTTGAATGATATAAACTCTATATCTTCTTCATCTTTCCTTGAAATGCTTGTAGGTTGTATGAAATGTTACACCCTGGCCACAGAACAAGCACTTATGTGGAATCACATAAAGAAGTAGCGCAGTCCATCATACTTTTAAAAACTGCACCAACCAGAGGAGAAAACTGAGGGCTGAAACACTATTTGTTTTGAGCATGGCTTCTATGTCAGAGAATGCCATGTTTAGCTAGCTTGATTGTTAGTTATGCGTTAGCAAGCTACTGTAGTGAGGTAAGGCATTTAAAACAATACAGCGTTAACATATAGGCAATATAAACACTATATTTTTTGGTGTCTGTTTTAGCTAACTTCCATATTCAAATGTCAGTTATAGGCTTGACCATTTTTTAAAATGGTGACCAAAAGTGCAGTAATAGCATCCTGCAGATGCTATACTAGCTCATGCATTATTGTCTGTATCCACTTTTGTTCTTAAAGACTCTGTTCAGCAGCTTGCAGAAGTGTACTACAGAGTTTTTGCTATGCTCAACTTATTCCCCATGTTATAGAAAAGGAGACACCTGGATAGGATTCAATGCAATTAAAAAGCAGTGTTTCCCTTAAAATGTGCACTGTATTTTTTCAGTAGGCTGGGAAGTGAGTTGTTGCTCTAACATCACCGATTTTCTCATACCTCAGGCACTATTAAGTGATGAAGGCAAAAGCTGGAGCGCATTTTGATAAGTCTTTAAATGTTGTTTTGAATATACTGTTATTTACCTTCTTTAATGCCAGGAAAGCAATATGGCCAGAACTTAATACCTAGAGTTACCTGGTTACTACAGTAGGTTTGTATAATAGCAACATCCCAGGCATTTATTCATTTTTAGCCATTCTACAAGATAGCCACATTGCCTTTCTCCAAATGTTGCTGACGTAACAACATTTCCTTGCAAAACTCCAAAACAAAAAACAAGATCTATACAAAGACCTGCTGACAAGCCATTTTTCCCCCACACAGTGTAATTTACTGAGTGACAATAAGACAGAAAGGATTCTGATGCTGTCTGAACTTTAGTGGAGGTCTGACAGTACTGCTGAGAGCAGACTAAAAGCTTATTGTGACAAACCAAAGGCAGTTATGAATTGTCTGTGCCCTCTGTGACTATTCCAAATGACAAACCCTAAAAGTTTCCATAAAAATGCTAATATGGATTATAAAGAGAGCCTCCAGTACTTTCCGTCAGCTGAAAGAGGCTATTATCTGGAAATTTAGTTGACATTAGTCCTAATATGGTTCCTGTATAGATTTTTTTTTTTCCCCTCTTAAACTGTCAGTAGGTGAGGGAATTTCAACGGTAACAGCGTTTCAACAGTATAAGTTGTGTGTGGTTGATGGCGGTTTTCGTGTTCCAGCCACATCCAGGTTGATGATTGGCATGTTGAATCATCATCAGCCGTGTGTGTGTGTGTGTGTGTGCGCGTGCGCTAAAAGCTAAGCAGAGGAACTGAACTCCCCGCCACCGTCACATTGCATTACCGACTCAGTGGCACGGTATCATCACATCAAATTAGTCTTAATGAACACAAGCGAGTCGACTGAGGAGAGAGATAATCAAACTTTTATTAAATGACTTAATCTTCTGTACATGCATAATGCAGTGGAAAGAGAGATGGGTCTGTGGTGTCTGTCTACGTGGGGATGATCTTTACCCCAAAACATGTCAATGTATGTGGAAGCAGTGAGCCTAAAGATCATTTGCCACAGCGCATGAGATCACCGTGCACCTCCTCGCTGGGAGAGGAGCGGCTAAATAAAATAAGAAAGTAAAATTCTGCTACCATCAAAGCCTGTTCCCTTGAGTAAACAAAAGAGATGCATTTCAAACAGTATGTTCCTTCAGTTCATTTGGTTATCATACAAAAAGAAAATGCACTATAACTCACTCCATGCATTCTAGAAGGCAGAAAAACAGAAGTAAAATATGGAGTTACTTCTGTGTCATTAAACAGCAGGTTTACAATAAAGAAACTGTAGATATTAGACCTAAAAATAGTTTAGGTGCAAGTAAAATTTATCATTTAAAATATTATTCCAAATGTGCTGTTTACAAAAGCAGAAGCTTTGCTTACCGTTGACCTGAATCTCACGGGTCGGAGCTACAAAGAAGTATGTAAGACACTTTCAAAGTGAAAGTTGTGCCTTATTGCCGAAATCGACATGTTTCAAAAGGCTTAACTTTTATTTTAAGGCAAATGGTCTCCATTTCCGGTTTGTTTCACAACCGCTTTGCAAGTAGCTAGCAAATATTTGCAGATAACTCCTCTTCCAAGCAAACTACAGGGAACTACAGGATTCTGCTAGTGACTGAAGCAATTGCAAGGTTTTTTTTTTTAGTGCAGCAACATAATTCCTTGTGACAAATTTCACCAAGAGACCTAACAGGCAACCTCCCATAACCACTTGCCAACCAGTCAGGAAATACCAATTTTTCCCTAGTTACTAGCCGTTCATCGACTGGTCTCTAGGCCTTTGTGACTGGGGCCTAAATAATGCTGCCCTGCTAAGTGGCAACCAAAATATATGAGAGAGCCTATTTTTTCCCCCACATTTTATTAATGTACAGTGCCAGCCAATCGTTGCGTCTAAAAAGGTTACACACCCGGTCAGCATTCACATATAGCAGCAACCCTCTTCGTCTCTATGACAGGAAGTTGTAAAGAGTAAGGTGGAAAATAAGATCTCGATCTCACTGCATTAATCACGCAGTACTTGGACCTAGAAAATTAATGGTTTTACATCCACTCTATCAGATGAAAGTGACACATAGCCAGAACATTACTTGGCTATATTCATTTAGACAGGTTTGTGGACTTTAAAGGAGAAACGATTGCTGGTGCTAGCTTTAGCCACACTCAGCTAACTGATCTAATATGTTGAAGTCAAGCCAGAAAAGTGTTACATTTAACACATTTTTAAAATATAGTCAGATTGCTGAAGAATATAAAGATTTTCAAATGCATCTTCAAATACTTTATTATTCTGATTTTTCCCCCCTCATATTTAAGTGACGAGTAAAATTAGATGCCGGGAAAATCCCTGGTA
Organism: Perissodus microlepis; assembly: GCF_051167445.1. Lineage (NCBI taxonomy): Eukaryota > Metazoa > Chordata > Actinopteri > Cichliformes > Cichlidae > Perissodus > Perissodus microlepis. Next base: position 15,852,938 of record NC_140477.1, on the reverse strand, counting down.
AAGAGCACTGATACTCTGTTTTCCAAAAAATAGAAAATCAGTGAACATTTGTATCGTCCCAACTTCAGTACTTCAATCTTAGCATTCAATATCAATTGCTGCCAATTCATACAGCTCATAAAACAGCAGTCTACATGGAACAGGTCAGATGTAGCATCTTTGCTATGAAACTTTTGAATAAGCAAAACTTTTGAATTCATAAACAACTTTTAGATTTCCAAAAACGTTGGATTTACAAAGATGTTTTTCTTGCAAGAAAACATTTTAAGCACAGTGTCTTCAGTTTTGCTCTCACAATTTTCAAACTGCCAATTATTTCTGTTTAAACCGCATATTAAAGGTCTAGAACACTCCGTACTAAACATCTATTAAATATCAAAGGCTGAACTTGTAAACAAGAGCAAAATATCTTTTAAGAAAATGAATCCACATATATGATAGACAAGGATTTTACCCAAAGATGTTTCATAAGTGTCAGCTATAATACTCAAGATGTTGACATTGAAATGAGTAAAGCATTTTATTGATATTATTTTTAAACTGATTGTTTAAATGGGATATATTCAAAATGCAAATTTTTTTCAGATTAGCCCTTGTGGGATTAAGATGTACCAAAAAGTTATTGGAAGAAAGTAAATCTGGCACCAGTGTCCATTAATAAAGCACCAGGCTTTAACCATTTAAAAAAAAAAAAAAAAAAAAAAAATCTCACATGCATTGCAAGGCACTATGCCCACTTTGGCTGCTGATACTGTAGCAATAATTATACTGGATTTGGTCCTAAACAGCAGCACTGCAGTGGCTTCAGACACAATTCAAACATTGCAACAATGGAAATCGTTTTCAGTTTACCTGTGTGAGTGTTGGGTGTAGTTTGTGGAGATGTTTGAAAAGACTTTGTGTGCGCTTGTTTTTGTAGCACATACATTCAATGTATTTTAGCATCCTTTTTTTTTTAAAGACCTTATCAGAAATCAAAAAAAAAATTAACAATCTAAATGGCCTATATACAATACATTTACATATAATATGTATAGGATAACCGAAAATCCCCACCACTCAGTTCAGCTTTCACAACAATTGGAATAATCCTCCTCAGATAGGAGGGATGCATTTTAAGGCTGTGCGCCTCAGATGACAGCTGATTTACAGTCTCACTCTAACAGACAAAAAACACAGATTCAAACACATAAAAGGTGACCCTGCTGGACTTGACCCAGAGCAGGAGGCTGGTTTGGAGAAGGGAGACGACAGAGTTGCTGGGTTGTCGTGCCGGATCTGGTTCTACCTCGTCAGCTGGCCTACCACTTTCAGCAGAGTCTTGTTCTCTTGTTTGAGTTGCTCGTTCTCATCTTCGATGTCATCCAGGTCCTGTGAAAAGGGCACAACACACACATATCTCTCTGTTTAGTTCCATCAGGACTCATTTAACCACATAAATATTCAAGACCCTGCCTCTATACCGCTGAGAGGCCTGATCAGGTTGTGGAGTGTTCGTCTGAGAGTTAAAATGAGCATTGCTTGCTGCCAGGTTCCCCCCCCCCCTCCCCTCCCCTCCCCTTCCATTTGGGCTGCCTTGATAGCAACAAATTAGACATTAACAGCTTCAATTAGTTGCAAATGAGAGAAGCTCTAAGTTGCCACAGCGCTGTCTCATCAAAGTGACACTCCTCATTTTCGGTTTCTTCCATCACCGGCCATGATTGCATGACTGTTGGGAATGAGCTGAACAACACTTGGAGGGACTTAAAAAGTCAAATTAAGCAGGTCACAGGTTTACAACACAGCTTGCTGTCTCTGCGGCAAAAAAGGGACATAAAGACTAACGTAAGGTGAGACACTAACAAGAGAGAGGTGGGGTTTGGTTCCCTTCTTTTGCACCAAGATGCAGATAACTTGATCTGCCGCTCACAAACGGGGTGGGAGGGGTGACTGTTGCTGTGAATTGGCGCCACATAGATACAGTTGATTTAAATTTTATTAGCAAATTTAAGACATTTGAAGACTTTAAAGACTCAAAAACATGATAGCTGTCACCTGTCTGACAGATGCCTGTAACACGTAGCTGCTTCCAGAGAAAAATCTTCAAAAGTTTAATGTAGACACTACAATCACCTAAAGCAGCGGTCCCCAACCTTTTTTGCGCCACGGACCGGTTTATGCCCGACAATATTTTCACAGACCGGCCTTTAAGGTGTCGCGGATAAATACAACAAAATAAAACTAGTACCGGTACCGAAAAAAAGAAGATTTATTCATAACACACGTGAAAAGACCCAGGAAAACCGAGTTAACGATAAAAAACGATAACAAAATAACGCTGAAAACCGCTAAAAACCCTGAAAACCATACATTTCACACCTGAGCCTCAACTCTCGCGGCCCGGTACCAAACGACTCACGGACCGGTACCGGTCCGAGGCCCGGGGGTTGGGAACCGCTGACCTAAAGAATCTAGTGTTGCATTAAGTAACTCTACTCTATACTGAGTAATAGTGATAAGCAAGTAAAAAGCTGTTTGCTAAGAATATTATATCAACTTAGAAAAAGAAAAAAAGGACAATTATTGCAGATTTAACCTTTAGGAAATATAAAAGCTCTTTTTCTTTCTCATTAGATGAGCCCATCAGTATTTACTGTGTAAGCTTTCACTGAACACTCTGCAAGACTCTCATTTCAAAGCATATCAGTGGGAAGAAAGACGTCCAGCAGTTGAGCTTTATCTTTTCTTTCTCTCCCAAATAAACTTCTACAGTGACTGAGGGTTCAATTTTACTCTGCAGAGACGCCGACTGGATCAACTCTTATCTCCTGCTATAACATCAGGCCCTGCAGGAGCCTCTCTCAGGGACGTTTCTGATGGCTCGCTCCCTGCATTAACCATCCTTGGATAAATCACTTCTCTTATGGCCAACCTCTCCTATATGTGATGCCATCAGTATGATGCTTCCTGTATATTGTGCTCTTTTTGGGGTTTGCAGTGAGTTTTGCAGTGTGTTTGATAATGACAAAAGCATTTAGATAATAAGCAAGCAAGAAAAATGTACACCATTTTCCACCCACCAGACTCGTGATCCAGAAAACACAGTAAAAAGCTGCAAGTACAGAAGGTTTGGAGAGGTTTCACTACGGATATAAAGCCATCAGCCAACATGTTTCTCACCCTGCGTGCAGCGTGAGGTGAACGAAGGGGGAGAGAAAAAAACAAAAAACACACTCCAACCCATCAAGCCAAATGTGAAAGCACACCTGACCCCTGCTATTGGGTTCACTTTAGTGTGAAATGATCAGACTGTGATAGTTACGAGATCTGTCAAAAGCTCTTCTCACGATAATTGCAGCAGCAGCACTTATTATCGCTCGTCTTGCCATTCTCATGTCTTAACTGATCTTCCTGAGGGAGAACTGTTTAGTTCCTTTTTTCAGTGAGAAATGGGTGTTTTTTTTTGTCTTTGTAAACACTCAATATTATCACCTCATCTACAAATGTGTTTTAACCCGATTTGAATCTCCTCTTAATAACCGCTCAGCCTATATAAGAGTTCATATTTTATTGACTTTGATTATTTTTGCCATGAAGATTTTACCAAAAACAGCATGCATCTCTTCATTGTTATTTCGAAATAGGCCTTAGTTTATGAAGTTACAATGAAATTCTTTTAACTAAATAACTCTCATTCATAGTCATTCAAATACTACCACTTTGTCAATGCTACTGGGATTTCTGATGTAACCATAATGCATCTTGGCAATGACACCATGACACACACATGTACGCTACAGCAATATTAGTCTCCGTAAGCAAATATTCTGACAAAACATAAGACCATTTCCGAGTTTGTTAACATGTGACATCAAAATGCTCCATGAAGGAAGACCAAGCTTCCAAATCTGAAAAGTTGGGAGTGAAAGTAGTAGTCATTATTATTTCTTCTGCTTTGCTCGTCACACAGTGTTGCAGCTAAAGAAGAGTGATTCCATAGAGTGTACATCGGATATAGTAAGATCACCCGCTGGATCTTATTCTTATGAACTCTCAAAGTTAATAGACAGTCACTGCTATGCTGTTTATTTTTTAGAGCCAGATGTTACCTTAATGAGATGAGAAGCTGTGGATTGCCTAAGGTTACTAAAGTTAGTGAGCTTAGTTAGCAAGCTACCTTTGTAAACTGCCTAGATGCAATACATCTACTAATAAGGTCAAAGTAAGAGTGAAATAAAATACTAGAAGTGTATTTGGAAAGATTGTACCAAACAACTAAACAGCATGCCATAATATTAATTATATTATCAACCAATGGACTGTTATCCAAACATAATTAAGCCTTATACATTCCTATGTGGTGTCTATGTAGTAGACTGGTTATCAAGCAACATGAAAAGCAACTCAATAATTAAGATAAATCTGTAATCAACAAAGTTAACCCAGAGGTGTAAGGTGAACTTCAATTTCATTTTTGAATGTGGAGCCCAACTGTGAAAGTCACTTTATAATAAATGGTTGCTGATTGTAATACCTCAGTGATTGGCTGAAATTGGCTAGGTTGTAATTTGCTGTTCATCTAGTTTGGCCCATGCTGCATTTTACTGTTTTGATTTGACTGTTAAATGACACAGTACAAAAATTCACTTTGAAAGTTTCAATTCAAAGGGGTTTGAACTGTAAAGGCCCAGTTCAGACTCGTTCTCCAGAAAGGTCCAAAAACCCCATGATGCAGATAAAAAGCGTGAACACAGCTGTTAAAAGTAATTTTCAGTGGACTTCATCATTTCTTTCTTTTTTGCTGTATTCAACAAAAACTACTTGCATAAACCGAATGAAAGAAGCCAAAGAGGACTGTTTACCCTTCACTGTTCATCCAAGACGACTCAAATTTAGGCTGACAAAAAACAGCTCAGTGGTGACACCATGATTGACGAATCAGTTACATATGAACATACCTGCCACACGGAGCAACAAATTTTAATACTTTCAACTACTTGTGTTTCAGAGTGTTTAAATTGCAAATTACAGTAAGTTTTCCCCCATTGTGTTTCAAGTTATATAAATTCAAAACTAAAAAAGTATGTTTATGTCCAGCTTCTGATAGACTGCAAGAATAATCAGTGTAGAAAAACACATAGCTATTACACACAAGGCCAGTAAAATGCCAGATGATGATTACAGCCCCCACAAGACGCCCACACATGCAAACACAAAGAAACACTCAAAATATCAGACATCAGAGCAGAAAATTATGTAGGCTGTGCTCACTTGGTTCAGCAAGTCGATTTCCTCCTTCAGCTTCTCAATGAGATCATCTTTGTCCTGGTAGGCTTTCAGCAACCTGGCGTTCTCCTGACGCTCTCTGGCCAGCTCCTGAAAATGCACACAGATTGCACACATAGTTACATGAAAGGCAAATATTTTCACAAAGAAACAGTGCGTGGAATCTGCATTGAGGTGTACCAGGAAATCTGCCCTGTAATTAGTTTAGCTACACAAGATTTGGAATTTCATACATCGAAACAGTTGCCCTGGAGCATTGCTGTCTGAAGGGGAAAATAAAATGAAGTTAATCAAGATAAATACAACCCGAATCCAGTAAATTGGGAAAGATTGCAATGATGCAAATCTCTAAACTCATATTTATTCACAGTAGAACATAGAAAACATATCAAGTGATTAAAAACGAGACATTTTAGTGTTTCCAGAAATATATTAGATCATTTTGATGATGGAAATCTTAAAAAGTTAGGACAGGGGCAACAAAAGGCTGGAAAAATAAGGGTTGCTAAAATGAAACTGCTTTCTTTTGGTGCAGTGGGGACCTAGGTTCACTAACATAGGTTTTCATAGGTGATTCTGAGCCCATGCAGCGATTTTGCATGGCTATTTTTAAAGCACCTGCGGACTCACAGTTTATGGCCAATGCATACAGAGATTACTCTGGATTCTTAGACTCAGACTTTAATGATATTATGAAACTCTCTTAGCACCCTTTGCATGTTCTCCCTGCACCTGGGTGAGTTCTCTCTGGGTATTCAAGCTTACCCTCACACTCCAAAGGTATACTTGTTAGGTTAATTAGTGATTCTAAATTGGGTGTCGGGAGCGAATGAGAGTACGAATGATTGTCTCTCTGTCAGCTCTGGCTACCAGCCAGATTGCACCATGCCTCTTGCCCTGTCATACAGCTTGGATCGGGCTCCAGCACACCTGCAATCCTGAACTGCACGGGCAAAGAATAAAACAGAGGGGTGGATTTTTTTAAAGTTGCTGAACTATTTCATCAGAGCCACTCATAAAACTGTGAATTCCTTCCACTCATGAAAAACTCCTAATCACATTACTAATTAACTTTATTTGTTGCCAGATGTTGCACAGCTCTCAGCTTTTTTTTCTATTTTTAAAATCAGTTTCTGAAAAACATGCGACTGCTTTTTATTTGGATCTTACAAAGGCAAAAGTGTAGAGTAAAAGTAAAAGTGAAGCAGCTACATTTACCAGTTATAAAAAACGGAAACGAAACAAGCCTCTGCACTGGTCTACTGAAAGAGATTACTTTATTGAAACCATATTTTTACTAGCAGAAACACTTGGTATTAAAAAGGCGTCAAGAACAGTCAACTGCATTGACTTTTTGTAAGATGACATTTTTCCAATAATGTATGTAATTTTCTATTTCCCACTTCCACAGACTCTTCAAAAACCCACAATAATAAATCCACGCAGACTGTCAGTGAACAATGCATTAATAGTTTCTTTTATATAGTACTTTTGTGTTATTTTCAAATTGTACTTAAAAGCCAGTGTGTTCTTGTCCGCCTCCTCTAACAGCCACAGTGAAATAATGGATTTTGTGCCTTCCTGAGAGAGACAACGATTGTATGCACATCATAAACCGAAAGTTAATGTGCACACATTTTCAAACTGCTGCTATTTTATCATGGAAATGAAGATTAAACCAGGACTTTGTAGTTTCACTTTCTGGCTCTTCCAGATAATCATGAAATTGCTTAAATAAAAAAAAAAGTATTATGCAGCTACAGTAGATGGCAATAGTCAAAGCTGGCATAATATGACTTTTAAAGCTACCATAGATAAGTGCAGCATTGTATCTCCTCTCAAAGACACCTGAACAAACATTTGTCTTATCTCTTTCATAAAATACAACAATACCAGCTGAAATTCCTTTTCTTTTATTCTGAATGTCTGTCATCTGACAATAACAGCGTTTGGGAATACTGTCCATTGTGCAAACATTAAAAAACATACTGCACAAAATACACTGTGCCCCAGAACATTGTAAAGTATGGGTATCAACAAATCTGTAAATATGGGTTGAATATGGAATTTTCATTGTATTTTCACTTCCCCAGGATGTTTCTTGCTTGCTAATATTACATCTGCTCAAAGCATTATGGGGACCAAAAAGGATGATGTTGGTTCTGCTTTCTAAGTTGCTCATTTTTATGTAAGAATCATTCAGTGAATTATTTAAAGTGGACAATAATGTTTTTTCTATTTTCTAGGGCAGCATATATAAATAATCCTAAAATGAGAGTGGTTGTCCTTAATCATCAAAGTTCTAACCCGAACCCTAAGCATCTTAGACTGCAGCTGATTAATACAATCATCTTCGTCAGCTCGGGTTGTGAGTAGAATGATGGGAAAAAGGACTTCCAAAATCTGGAATGACTCCCATGACTTAGCATTCAATACCTTTTCATTGTTTTTAAAGGAGACATGTACATACTTTCAGCTTTTTCTGTGAAAGATATATACAGTCTTTAACAAACATCTCTTATTTTTAAGCAAGGACCTGCGATCTAATGACCAACCCCTTTAGGGCCTGTTTGCAGCCACTGTGGGCAGACCCACATGGCCTACAGTAGGCCTTGCACCAGAGTAAAATGTGGCACATCTGGGCCCCGGACTGTGGGGCAGTCCATAGTATGAGCTGACTGTGGGCTGTCCAGACTAAGCAGAGAGGGGCCCTAAAAGGAGGCACCTACTTTAGGCCCACTGTATATCAACACTCTAGGCTTTGGCTGCCCTAGTGGTGCCCCATCCAGGGCCCACATGTGCCCCATGGTACATTACTGCCACCAACTGGTAGGAAGCGTTGACCAGAATGTTCTTCAAAAATCAACAAAAACAAAACAAAAAAGAGCCACTTAGACCAAAAAGCTACCACAGCAGGTACATACACTAGTTGCCCAAAGAAAATTTTTATGGTGACCCCAAATGGGCCCCACATGGGTTATCAGTGGGCTACCTACAGTGGGTTACCCACACTGAATTCCCTCTTGGGAGCCAAAAAGGCAAAATTGCTATGGGCTCCACAATAACAAGCCTAAATAGTGCCCGCATGGGATTTCTGTGAGTAAACCCACTGTGGAATGGTTCATTGAATACTCATTTTGGGCCCTAAAGGGCAAAACAGCTGTAGGCCCTTTGTGGGGTAAGTGTCTGCGTGCCCTGCCCACACAGCCCCACAGTTCACCCGCAGCTACCCACTGAGAGCTTGAAGTCTCAGTGAAGTCTGAGATTTAGGTGCAGCTGTCTTATATAAGCAGACCTGCATCTGGAATGAAAAGTGAAATAAACAACAATGACAAAAATATGTGTGAAATATGATTTCTGGACATTTGACAAAACCGCTTCATGCTGAAGTCACAGAAGGTATGACTTTTCATAAGGCCACCCAAGTGACATTTGATTCCAAGTTGAGTTTCTACAGTGGGAGCAGAGAGAGGCTGAGTGGCTGATAGGAGCTGTGCAGGAAGAAAAGACATATCTGTACTGAGAAAGGTCATCTATTCAACAACACTGAGGAGAATTTCTGTAAGTGCAGAGCCACAGTTTCCAGCCAGAAAATGTAGAACCTGGGCAGCTGCACAAAGGACTCAAAGTGGAATTTCATCTTAACAAAGTGCTACTGATAGAGGCTTTCAAGTTGGCCAAAAGATACAGCCTTGACTCACGGTTCACTGAGACGCTATAGAATTTTGATAGATGTCAATAACTGATGTTACCTCAGCAATTTTAGATCTCCATGGTGTTCTGTGGGGATGAACGTAGTTTTAGTAACACCCAGAAAAGTCTAGAAGCTCAGCTTTACTCTCAATCGCCGATCTTTGATCTTTTTTTTTTTTTTTTTTTTTTAAACAAACAATTACAAGTCCTGTTGTAATACATCTAACCTGTGCATCAACTTTTGTGTTAGACCAATCCAGCTTTAAACAGCTGCATTTCCAAATATAATTTGGACATCACACTTAGGCTTCCTGGCCATCTTCAGGCTTTGAAACTACTTGGCAACCATCTGGTAAAGCCCTAGCCATGTAAGCCTAAAGATTGGTCAATAACCACCTGGCAACCAACCATGACCACAAGCAAGTTTACTTCCCCCCCCCCCCAAAGGTTGGGAAAAGTGAATTTGAACTATGAGATCAGATAGTCAACAATATCCTGGGATATCTGAGGATGGCAACTTGCCAATGCTAACCCAATCTCCACTCACCACCCTCCTCTGCTCGCATATCTGACAGTTAAACTTCATTAAAATTAAATCTACAAATCTCTGAGGAGATGATATTGACTTCTATATGTTCTATAATATGGAGACAGGAATTAAATCTACAATAAGAAGAAATAAAATGAAGGACTGAAAAAACTAACTAAAACTAATTTTAAAAAAAAGTTTTTTTAAATACTCAAGAATTAGATCAACTCTAGTAATCCACAGCAAAAAAAATCAGCAGATTGTCAGTAAATATTAAGCTCATTTGATAGGTAAGGACTGCCAAGAACAACAGGTGTTGACCTTATCACTGCAGGGAAGCTATACCCATATGGAAAAGATATATATATATATATAAAAGATATATTGTATCTGTCTTGTGTGAAACTTGTATGAAAAGCATATAAGAGTGAAAACAGATATAAGATCCCTTGAAAAATTATATAATGAAACTTGTATGTTTTGGATACTTACTAAAACAATATATGAAAGTAATGAGAAAGTGGCCACTTTCATGAGTAAATCATGTAAGCCTTATATGATTTACTCATGAAAGTGGCTACTTTCATGAGTAATCACATATAAGTTTTTACTATTTCTTTTCCATATGGGTAAAATCTGCCAACACATGTATTCTGACTCATCTGAATCAGAGCAGACGCTTACATTTACTCACCTTTGTGTCTTTAAGAAATAAAAACATCTAAGCTTTAAGGCAAATGTTAACTTTTTTTTTTTTTCCAAAGTCAACTCCAATAATTTTAATTAAATGATAATATTATTTGGGTTATGTTTATGTGGACGAGGTTCGGCTAGTAATATGACTTGATATAAGGTCAGTCTATTTACCCTCTCCAGGTCTTCTATCCTTTTCTCCAGACTTCCAGGTGCTGAAGCTCCTCCATCTCGGCCGTGGCGGTTGTGTCGCTGTCGGCTGTTCCCGCCTGTGTCCTCCTCCAACCCCATTTGTGGAAAGCTGTTAGTAACAAACACAATATTGCTGAGCCTGTAAGTTGAATGCATCGAAATATTTTATACTTCACATTATACACGGCCACACTTCAAAAGAAAAGGAAAGTTAGAAAAAGAGTACCATTTGAGCTTGATTTCTACTTTTCAAAGTGTCCAGTAGTGTATTCACACTGAGGCCGTTTGAAGGTATGAATCATACCCACATTGTAAAACTTCAATAGGGATGACACAGCCATCATCAAAAGAGCAGGTGGGGAATATCTTCTGCGTGTTTGCTCTTTCAATTAGGCATGCATTATTAAAGCCCCTTTGGTATAAAAAGGATTCTGATTAAGAAACAATTTACATATTACAACTTCAAATAGGCCCAGGAATGGCAGTGGCAACTTGTGCGTCCCTGCTGTTAAGCTGGTGGTGGTGGTGGTGGGGGGGGGGGGTGTTGAAGTTTTGTATGCAGCTCAAACAGAACATTAAACTTATCTAGTTTTCATTTTTTTCAGTGCTTAGAGACAGAGTCTGGGGCGGCTGGGAATAGAATATTCATGTGCAGTCAATTTCCTTACTGACCTTAATCCAATAATTATTGATGTGGAAACTGGGAATGAAATGCTGGCTCTATACCTCATAACTACAACTACTCCCACTCCCCAGTAGCAAGAGACTATGACAGGTTTATATAATCTCCCTGGAAATAAAATTACTTAGATTGTAGGATTCAGTGTGTTGTCTGAAGGGGCTGGTTGGCAGATTTCTACAGCTGAAACAGACAGGAAAGCTGCTGGCAGGACACAGGACAAATACCTCCTTTGTACCATCTGTACTCTTTAAGACCTGCCAGATATGAAGTCCACATGATTAGACAACTTTAACAAGTACTTTTAACTCTGAAATCGTAGAAGCAGCAGTGGAAACTCTCTCAAATTTGTTTATTTTTCTCCAGTGCTCAGTTTCATGGAATGCCAATATTTAAAAAAAATAATAGTAACCAGACAAGATTGGCTTTCTTGTTTTTGTTTTTCCTTTTGGCATGTTTAGTACATATCTGAAAGTAATAAGGCTGTAGTCTCAGTGCTGACTGGCTGGCGGGTCTAAAAACAGCAGTGTTGAGTTTTCTGTATAAGGATGTCCTCCCAACTTTTCCTACAATGTTCTTGTTTTTGAGTCTAAACATATCAAAACATATCAAACATATCATATCAAAGCACAGCAAAGAGGGACTCATCCAGACTGGAGAAACTAATCAGGAAGGCTGGCTCTGTGGTCGGCATGAAGCTGGACACTCTGGTGACAGTGGCAGAGAAGAGGACCTTAAAGAAACTGATGGACATTATGAACAATGCCGGGCATCCTCTGCACACGGTCGTAAACAATCAGAGGAGCCTATTCAGCGACAGGTTGCTTCTCCCCAAGTCAAAAACCAACAGACTTAAAAACTCCTTTGTCCCACACGCCATCAGACTGTTTAACTCCTCACTGGAGGGGAGAGGGAGGAGAAACAGGGGGACAAGGGAGGGCGGGAACAACTGAGCTGTAGGTGCTTTTCTACACTGTGCAATATTTGCAATATTTGTTTTTTTGTTTTGTCTTTTTTCTTATATTTGACTGTGCAATAACCACTGTGCAATATACTCACTCAAATGAGCAATCCTATTTATCCATATTGTATATTCTGTATCTATATATGTGTATATGTGTATATATGGTGTATTTATGCTTATATCCTTACTCTCATTCCCCTTAATGTATCTGTAACATGCAACTTCTTTCGGTGCTTTGCTACTGGAAACTGAATTTCCCGGAGGAACCCACCCGAGGGATTAATAAAGTTTCATCTAATCTAATATCAGAATAATTCCACTATGTTTGGTCCAATTGTTTCATAGGTACCAGTGCATCCAGCAACATGATATTGCTGGATGATATTGGGAGATTTATTTCTCAGGATATGAGGCTTTTTAGCATTTTCTTTAAATAGTTCTTGTGCTGAGGCCGGCAGTTGATATAGTTCCATCTAAATGAAAAAAATAAAAAGAGGGTGACACAACATCTGCTACAAGGGTAGCAGATGTTTCTGACTGCAAAGCCTTTCTTGCAAGGGCAACTGCTGACCTGCCTCCATTGCTACCAGGCTGCATTTTGCAGACTGGCGTGAAGTGATGTCCAGGGAGCAGTTGAACTGATTTCCTCAGGAGATCTCCACAATAGCCACGGTGTAAGCAAAAGAGATATGGACCAAATAAACCAAAGTCTACCCTACATAATCCTCTCCCAGTTCACCAAGAAGTCCTTGAGGGTTTTACTTCCTCTAGATAGATCAAAGATTATTTTGGCATGAACTGGAACTGAATAAAGGTACAACAAAAACAGGTCTCATGACATAAATGGCTTAAAATCCTGCTCATACATATAAATTCTTCTTTCCTCTATTGAAGCGGCAGTGCCATTTCTCATACACACGCACAGGCAGTATTTTTGTGTACCTTGACATTTACAGAACAAGCATCTTATTTTCCTTCATTCTCCCAGAGCCAACATTGCCGCGGCCAGCGCTTTTGATCAAGAGGAGTCCTTGAAATGCTCTTGTTGACGCTCGTCTGCAAGATAAAGGTGACTTCATTTGTCTCTCTCATTGTGGCTCTTCAAGGCAACTTTATCAGCGTGAGTGCACACAAGCACACAGGCGCGTATATTGTGCAATTCGTGCCTTTGCTATGATGTCCCGAAAAAAAGATCCACGAGAGTCACACACAAACATCGCAAATACACGGACTCCCCAAGATGCACAGTGGGTGTTGAATCCAAGCCTAAACATCCAAAGCCCCGTCACTAAATATCACACCATGGCACTTTAGCACCCCACAGGCTGAGGTCTGGGGGAGTTAGAGAGAGAGGCTAAGCCAATCGCACATTCTTGTGAGCCTCAGCAGGTGGGAAGGAGAAAGCACAGACAAGAGCACCAATAACAGCAACAGTCACAGGTATAATAACATCTCCGCACAAACAAAAGTGTCAATGTGTGGAATGAGTTAAAACTTCACTGGAGGCAACAGCACACTGGATTCAGTCGTCTGTTTAATGCTCTCATTACTTTAAAGCAAGACAGTATAAAGCTAGCTTCCATGCAGAGCTGCTTTGAGCTGCTAGTTTACAGACGCAGTCACTCCTCAGTCATCTCAGTGGCTGCTGGGATTACAGGCAGGCAGAGGCAGCTTGGTTGTGCTTTGGTTTCGAAATCTTCAATCTTTCAGGTCCCCTGCTTATGTAGTTTCATTCTTTTCCCCCCTTTGGAAAGACGGCACTTTAGACAGTGAAAATTTGTCACCACCAGAGTACTGCCCCTCATTCATAACACACAGCACCTGGAGCAGACCTGCCCTGCTAGACAGGATGTTTGTCAGTTTATGAAACGCAAGTCAAAAGCATGGTCCCAACTGACCTGAATCATCGTCTTCTGTGGAGATTTTTCCACTGAAAACTCTTAGTGACTGATAGTGTTTTTAGTTTTGCAACTCAAAAAAAGTTACTTAGTTTTTCTCTTTTATGCTTAAATGTAAACACATTTCCATTTTTCTTTTAGTCGCACCCAAATAAAATAAAACCCCTGGTGCATTCAGACTGCTCTGTGTTTCTCTCTGACTTCTCAGCAGGTGGGTGCATACCAGAGGGAGGCATTTGTGTCACTGCACAAGTTAATTTTAGCAAACACAGCCTTGACCTGGTGGCTGTTTCTCACATTATTTTCATAGATGTGTGTCAGCTGCAAAAGGGCTCCGATTCAAATTTGGAAGAAGCATCTGGAAGCTCCAAAAACACTGACGAGGAAAGATAATGCTGGTTTTTGGATTTTAGACAGTAAAATCAGTAAAATCATTACATTTAAAATGTAGATGCATAGTAGGTTAGAATGCTCTGACGTGCAATTTTTGTTATATTGTTTTTCTTAGTAGGCAAATTAATATGATAAATGAGATGCAGCTGATTGGATTGCAAATCAGATTTGAATTTAGTGTCATGTTACTATGAGTTTTTAAAAAGGAAAAACCAAATGGTCTGAAAGGGAAGTAAATCAGAGCGCCACATGTGTTTTTAAATTGTTCATTCAGCCATCTTGTGTTGCCCAGCCCACCTGGTGGGTTATCCGTAGCGGAACAGCAGAGTGTCCAAGTGAGGCTAACCCAGCTGATGAGAGCAGCAGCCATAATTACACGGCCAGATTGAATGTCAGCTGGTGAACCTGACTGTCAGGGTTGGCCACAACCGCTCACTTTAGTTGCAAATAATGCAAAATAAATGCACGGCGGACTCACGCTGAGGGACGTCAACTCTAAATGATACAAACAATTTTCTGTGATGTACTTCATTATCATGGAAAATGAAGGGAAAATGCATCGTTTCAAGAGCCCCTCCCTTAAAAGAATACTAATTTTCATGACCTGTTTAGAAAGAACAGCAAAAACCAGTAAATGAAAACTCAAAGTAGAGCTATTCCCAGGAGGTTTCAGTCCAAACTGAAACTGAAAGAGTTTTTTTAGGCTGTTTGAGAAGGAAAGGTTGAAAGCCATTTATCAAATGCCAAAGCAAACTTGACCAAACAGCACCTCTCATTTTAGAACCAAAACCTTTCAAAGCAAATCATTTACTCTGAGCACTCCCTGCCAGCCACAGCAGGGAAGTGATGGCCCGGACAAAGTGTCCAGGGTCCAGATGGTGTCCTGTCAACCAGAGTTCAAACGCATCATCTTTCTTGAACCATAATAGCAAGACAGTAGCAGCACTGAAGAGTGAAAAAACAAACAAACAACAAAAACAGTGACACATGAGGAAAAAGGCCCTCGGAGTATTTCGGAGGAAATCTGCTCTCGTAATTAATTACTCAAACTGCTCTTTCTCATCCTGGCCTTTGGTGCTTCCCTTGACATATTACTAGTGATGTTATGGCAGATAAACTCCACTCTCAGTCGGGGTTAGAAAATATGAGCCTCACCTCTTGTAGCGGCCGCTTCCAGATCTTGGAGTCTCCTGAAACAAACAAACAAAGGAAAGATAAATGCTGCTAGTCCAAAAACTATAACTCAAGAGTTGCTTTAAGAAAAGAAGTTGACTTTTCTACAGTAATAATGATTTCAGAGAGAAACGGCAAGACATCTGGGTGATTTTGGTGTCATCATTATGCTTTGTTCATCTGCCTTTGGGTTGTATTGGTTCACCAAAAGAAAAAAAGTCATCTACAGGATGAGAGAAATTTATCAGGGGCGGCATTTATAGAAAGCCTTTAGGTTGTCTGTGAACCTTTGTGAATTGCAACTGCAGAGCTGATATATAGATAGGCTTTGTTGCATTTAATAGTTCAGGAGGAGCCCCATAGCCCCAA
This sequence comes from Perissodus microlepis, assembly GCF_051167445.1. Taxonomy (NCBI): domain Eukaryota; kingdom Metazoa; phylum Chordata; class Actinopteri; order Cichliformes; family Cichlidae; genus Perissodus; species Perissodus microlepis. The sequence continues at coordinate 15,837,087 of NC_140477.1, read as the reverse complement.
GAGGTGGAAGGCAATCTCATTTTTGGAACATGTAGTTGTATATTTATCCTTTTGCTTCCATTATTGTGTGATCTAAAGGTTGTTTAGATCTTTGCAGCAGTGATGCTCCCCATAAAAAACGCTTTCGGTAAAGAAGCGATTCCCTGGAAAAAATGAAGTGTGTGTGAGATGAATACACATCTCCTCTTTCCTAAGGTCCTGTGCAGTGAAGGGTCCCGTATTTGATTGAGGAGCCTTGGCTTTACTGCAATCTATCAGTCAGAGCTCGGCTTTTGTCTGACTCTCAGCATACAGCAGCCTCTGTGCCTCACTGACAAATCATCCATTACCTGTGGATGAAATCCCTCCCCTTATCTCTTCCCTGGATCGATTTACAAAGATAGAAAAGAGTAAGAGGGCAAAATGTAGCAACAATTGGCCTTTAACTAAACAACAGCGCATCTTAGCATGAGGCCTGGTTGAAGTGGCACCTGGAATTAAGAGAAAATTAAAATAGAAGGTTGTCTTTTTGTAGGACTGTGTGTAAGCCAACAGCAGCCACAGCTGCTCCTAAAAGGCCAAGTCTACAGTAGCTGTTTGATCTTCTTCCTTCTTCATTAATAGTTGACTCTAAGGCAGACAGATGCTATTCTACTGCTGTACTTTTTAACTATAATACACAAGCCTCAGAAAACAGTGTTATAGAAAGTTTAGTTTAACTTCATTTTTTATACATCTGTTCAATCTGAATATGGTCAGAAGACAAATTATCCATCGCTGTTTATGGAGCTATAATCGCCATTATTCTTTACTTTAACTCTGGAAAAACCATTTATTTTTCTGTCAGTCAAGAACACACACACACACACACACACACACACACACACACACACACACACACACACACACACACACACACACACACCTACCTGTCTAAATGTAAATGTGAGTTTACGCTCTGACTTCCAAACTCTAGATGTCCAGAATATGCAACCCTCCTAGAAACAGTTTGATGGTGTCCAACGAATGTTGATTTTAGTAAAGAACATTTGCTTTTACATTTTCCTAGAAATTCAGCTCATCCAATCCGGCGATGCTCCTCGAGTTTCATACATCAGGTCTGCTGGCTTACAAATAAACTCTACACTGTAAAACTCTACAGTACCAGGGCACATCTGGGTTAGAGAAAAAAGCGAGACCATGTGACATCACTCCTGCAGTTTGTTGAAGAGCAGCAAACACACAGGGTAATGCAGTCTCAGGTGTGGCTTTTCAAAACTCGATGCAGGTGACACCCTCTGTAACTTTGTAGTGATTAATGCAAAGCATGCCAAAGCAACACCTTATTGAATGGCCCGAGTAAAGAAAAAATAAAAGAAATTGTGGCAGCTGCCAATGGTATCGCTCAGACTCCTCAGACACACCTATGGCATCAGTTTCAAAATCCTACGTCACCTTGTTCTCGAGTTATCGCACTCACAAAATTTCAGAAAATTTGACCTCTGACCTCAAGGTTAAGGTCAGTGAGAGTCGAACTCGTCCAAATGTTTTTTAGTAGATATGTCTATGGTATCAATTTAAGGCTCCTACGTGGCCTCCTTCTCAAGTTATCCCATTCACAAGCTTAGGCGTGTACGAGAAGATGAACCCAGGGATGATGACACTTTTAGTGAGACCCCGCGAGCCTTATCAGTATGAGTATGAGGTTTGAATTTCCTTTTGTGCAGAGAGCTATAGGTTATAAATATATTAAACTGTTTTGCTTGTTGCTTTTTTTAGATCATTTGCTCTTTTGTCAGAACCTTGCACTGCTTCGCGATCCTGCACCACAGTCTAAGTACTCCAGACAGCTTTAGTCAGTAACACAGAGGGAACAAGTTATTTATTTCTACCAATATTCTTCTTTATGCCTGCTATAGTAGAAAATAAATATCTTCCGTCTTTTTGGTGGATGATCAACAAGTTTGGTAAACATATTCAATTTAAATGTCACCATTAATTATCTGCAAGAATATGAATATTTAATGAGTAATCACAGCAGTGCGGGAGATGATCAGATTAAAATAACAGTACATTACAATAACACGAGTCCAGGACCTTTAATACTGTTGGTAAGTTTTACTCTGTGATGTTGGAATAAAGGGTTGCTTTTAAAATTAAACTTTAATCATGTTTAGTATTTCTGCACTGATGCAGTATTTGAAACTAATATTGGTGTAATCTTGATGCAGAAAGCTGGACTGTATCGATGACAACCGGCCTGTCTGTTCAGTTGAATACAGGTATTTCTAACAGTTAATGGTCAGCAGTTTAGAGTTATATCACAGTTTTTCTTTGCACTTTTGCAATTGTCTTTGACTTTACCGCAACTGTTGTCAAGTAACCACACTGAGCATTGTGAACCACCTGCTTGGGATACGAGTCTGCAAGACAGTGTAAATGTACAACTACTTCACTGCGCACAACACAAGCCTGTGTAACTTTATTTAGAATGTTCAAGCACCAGCGACAGCTCCTACAACCCACATCGCAGCGCTCATTTACTAAGAATACACCGAGACAAACATCTACAGTAGAAATGAGCATTTTATCACTAAAATCGAGCACTCTACTTATTTCTGTGCTTTTGTAACCTGCTCCTTCTCCACAACACTCAACACCAGTTGGAATTTGTGATGAAACGCATTCAAAAGTCTTGGTTTGGACATTTATGAGCTGCTGTGGTCACAGATTTATGTTTTGGCAGCTCATTAAATTGAAAAAAAGAAAAAAAAAGAAAAAAAAAAGAAAGAAAATCAGAACATTTCTCAAGGATCAGCATCTCTGCCCTTGAAAAGCTGATCTCTGGCATTCCAGCCAGTCGCCAAACAGCGCAGGGCTCAATCGGTTTCTCTGCACAAAGCTGATAAAAATCACAATTTTACTTGGGGCATTCAATAAATCTGACAGACAGAGAGAGAGAGAGGGGGAGAGAGACGCTCAAATAAGATGCATGATTGGCATTTTAAGGGATCCTGAGTAAACAGCAGCAAGTACTCAATGTGTTGAGATATTTGCAGGTTCTGGCTGCAATTACAAGCTAACATTTTTTATCTTACCGCTCTATTGTTATACTCAAGCTGTTTTGCAGTCCTCTCACACATTTTATTAAGATGCTAACCACACCTGGCTGTCTGGGTCTTTGATGCCAGCTGAAGAAATAGATGTCAAAATGCCAACCTGGAACATAAATCGAAGGCTGGAGATGAAAACAAGGCTAACCTATAAGCAGCGCTGTAAACAGTAGCAGAAAGTCATGTTAACCTCTTGTCCTCCCTTTCAGATTCCTAAAAGACCTTTTCTTACCCCCCTAAAGTGCCTGAATTAGAAGTTAAATTTAAGGATCTTTCAAATTTAACTCCCCCATAGTTGTTGCTGGGAGCTTGCCTGTCAGAGATAAGCACTGGTGGTTGGCCCATATAGCCATAATCTTGAACAAACAAAGGTGTGAATGCTATCAAATACTATTTTAGGCTCTACAGTGAATTGCACTTTGCTGCTAACACAGCTCCTGCTGGAAACGCCATGTGACGGGTTGTGAACACTTCCCTGCTGCTCAGACATGATGCTCTGCATCAGCACTGCTTCTTGGTGTTGAAAGGTGATAATGAAAAATGCAAATGTGGCTCCTTAAAGAGTGCTGGATGGAGATTGCCAGGGATATGCTTTCTCCAGGTAAAAGTGAGAGAAAGCTGAACTTGTCTGCCGTGGACCTGGCTCCTTAATAAAAGCAGAGGATCCAGAGGAATGTTCCACGTGGTTCTGGGCTGCTAGATCACTAGAACAGGTTTCCTTGTAGGACCTGCATACCAGAGGGAGGTAAGCCCTGATAACAAGGAGCACTTGCCTGCACTGGGTCTCTCTGATTATCATACTTATCAGATACATGTGCAGGAGAAGAACCGTGTGGGTCTGAGCTCTAATGCACACACAGTGAACGCATCTCAGACTAATTTAAATGCATCATGGGTCCCTTTTATAGACAGAGGCATTGCTGAATTTGAAACATCTGAGCATCTCGAGCAGCTAAGAAATACAGCTTGTTTTGGTTGGAAAATGCTCTGAGACCTGGGAAGGCAGTTAGCAGCAAAACAGCTCTGAACAGAAGGTGAACGGAGCTTCTTTTCAAAACTTTTTGTCCACATATCTTGAAACAAGCTAAGAGGCCTGGCCTGATGTTGTATATCATCATGGAGCTGACACAGAATTTGATAAATGGCGCCCGAGGGGAACAGCACTATTTTTTTTCAATTTTTTTTTAAAAACATGCTCCATCTTTGCAGATGTCTAACTGACAGCTCTGCTGTAAATCTGCTGATCGAATTGTATCCCTCCTGTTGTTTTTCCTCCAAGTTTGACTTCTTCTGAACAAGCTGGCACCGGAGCCCCATGAGAATAGAAATATCAATTTTAGATGAGTGACAGTGAGACATCTAATGGTTAGTTCCTGCATAGCCACATCTGCTCTGAGTTAGAGCAAATACGGAGATGGTGAGATTAGATTCAGCCCATGCATGATCGGGCATATTCTGCTCCGAATTATAAACCGAGGGTCCTCCCCTCTACAAAACTGGATGCGTGGCAAAGAGCTGATTCTACTGAACTCCCTGCTGTTTGTTTACATGTAGAACACTTTATGTAAACAGTCGAATCCTTTTCATTATTATTTTTTTTATTGAGGCCACATCTCAGCAGGTGCTGTCACAGTCTTCCTGTTAGTGTGGTTGTTTGTGTACATATTTCATGCACAAGCCTTTGCTTCGCGTAAATAGCCTCAGACAGTTCCAGCCCAAAACAAAATAAGCCTGCTGATGCATAACAGCCAATCCATCTGGAATGCGTCTCCTCGCTACATCCACACGAGCTGTCACACAGCGGCAGAGCCATTAGATATTCCTATTTATTTTTTATTTCGTTCAAAAGCCGATTATCATGTCAGTCAGATGATTTTCGTACAGGATGTCTGAGTCGTCGGTACACAGCTGGATGCTTTCATATCCTCTCTGCACTCGAGGTTATATTGAAAATCAATGCATGTCCATTAGAAGAGAGTTTGAAATAACATACACTGGAATATGAACTACTGTTCTGGTGAAAGACAGAACTCAAATTACCAATGTGCCATTATTTATTAAGGCTCTGTTTGTACTCGTTCATTTACATCCTCATTGTACAGAACACCTGCTGGACTTGGACAAAGACCAGACGGCCTCTGCAAGAGCTCACTTCTATTAAATAAACACAGAATCACTTGCCAAGATTAAAAGATTCAGTTTGTAGACATCAACAGTGTCAGGTTCACACTCTCAAGAACCAGACGCCTTCTACACAAACCAGATTCTGCAGATTCTGAAATTTGATGAATGTGGCCCTTCACTTTGTTGGCCCGAGCTCCACTATGCTAACGCTAAGCGGTGGCGGGATGTGATGATCCTGTTGCGTTTCCACGCACGTTCAGGACAAAAGCTAATCATTATCAGTTATCTTTTATTTTTGTTTAGTCTATAAAATAGCGCTCTACAAGTATTCACAGGCCAAGATAAAGTCTATACACTGCTATTCTTCCCCTGGACACTCAAAGATATTTAATTTTGCGCAAATGGAAAAGTAAAAAGGTGCACGATTAGGAATGATTCCAGCCATACTAACCAAAAATCTCATAAATTTAACTTGGCCATATAAGTCATCCTCTTGGTCAGCGCTGTACCACTTCCTGGGTGGCACACTTTTAACCACTTGAACTTCAGTGATGTGTGCTGGATCTGCTCCGGTGTTTCAATCCAACGCCTCTAACTTATTTCAGACGAAAACAAACCGTCAGGGAGGCACAGCTACTGGGAAGAGCAAGTTTTAAGAAAAGACTGTGGTCTAAACCAGCGGTCCCCAACCTTTTTTGCGCCACGGACCGGTTTATGCCCGACAATATTTTCACGGACCGGCCTTTAAGGTGTCGCGGATAAATACAACAAAATAAAACGAGTACCGGTACCGAAAAAAACAGAATATTTATTCATAACGCACGTGAAAAGACCCAGGAAAACCGAGTTAACGATAAAAACGATAACAAAATAACGCTGAAAACCGCTAAAAACCCTGAAAACCATACATTTCACACCTGAGCCTCAAGTCTCGCGGCTCGGTACCAAACGACTCACGGACCGGTACCGGTCCGAGGCCCGGGGGTTGGGGACCGCTGGTCTAAACTGTTTGTGCCAGTTCTTCCTTCCTCTAGTGTTGCAGGGTGTTAACAGCAGGACTGTGAGCTCTTCTGCTGAAAATTCATTGATTTTCTGGGAGACCCAGTTCTCATTACAGTGCTCCCTGACCTGAAAGTCAGGCTGGTTTGACACAGAAGATGTTTGTCTCTCTAAAGTCCAAGTGCAACTGGTCTGAACAGGACTTCCACAGAGAAAACAGCAGGAGCACAATAAAGTGGGGACTGATTTCCAAAAAATGAACTTTCTGATTACACCTTGCATCTCAGTGTTTAAAAAAAAAAAAGAATAAAGAAAAGAAAAAGAAAAAAAGAAGTTAATTAGACCACTAAAAAACCCAGACTTATGAGGAACTGTTGCACCAGCTGCTTTGTTTGTTACATTTTGCCTTTAACCTCTTTTTCCATTGATGATGAAACACCAAGACACCAAGAAAAAGACAGCTTTTTTGCACAAACTAAGCATTCTCAGTGCCTCCCTGAGCTCTGAGTGTCTCCGTTTGGCCGCACTGATGTTACAATATGTAAGATACTCTGCTCAAAGACATAACAAGCGAAAAAAATGCAGGCTGTACTCTGTGGACATCCTGTGCTGAGGCTGATTTGCAAAATAAAAAAACAACACTCCTTTTTATGTCATGTCACTTCTTACCAGTAAGTAGCCAGTGGCAGGGTCAGCTGTCATCGACTCATTCTGAAACGTGTTGGCCTGAACCAGCTCCTCCTCCTCCCTCCTGTCCTTCTCTCCGCCATCATCATCATCCAGCTCATCCAGGCTCTGTGATAAGGTGATGACAGACGAAATTAGGAAGTGAAGTGGACACAAACTATGTTTACATGCACCATCTGTGTCAAGGTTGGTAAATTAAAGAAAACTTCATGCGCACAGATCTAACATTGGTCCCATTTTACCAAATTTGCATCATATAAGCAACTTCCTTGTTGGTTGCATAACCGTATATCGCATGAGGGTTGTACGACTTGTAAAAATGATGAGGAATCATTTGTGCATTTGTGTTTTCAACAGGCAGCTTGTCAGCAGCCAAACCTCTTCTCTAAGCCAAGGTATGTTTTTTTTCCTGTATACAGAAGATAAATATATTGTTTTATCTAAGCATCTTAACAGTGAGAGACAAAAACAACAGCTTCAAGCGTTCACCACACTCTAAATATTCACCCAAGAGAGATGCATGTGAGAACAAATCTCCTATAAAGCCAAATCAGGCCTTAACTTGTCCAAAAACAAAATGCTGAGTGACACACCGCAGGACAGCCTCCTGATGTTGGCCTTATCAACTCACATTATTTGCTGTGTGTCAGCAAATAAAATGGCATTTACAAGTTTACTTGTTTTTTCTGAAGCAGAATTGGGGACAGGATTTTTTTTTTTTTTTTTTTTTTTTTTTAAACATAAGCAGAGAGTAAATTATTGGTGTCAGCATCAACTGTTAGCCACAGGTGTAGGTATCAGTCCAGAACTTCACAACTGGTGCATCCTTGGTGCATTCACTAGTAGCAGGTGGGCGTCTTTTGTCCTGCCTCTGCTTGTTGCACAACAGAAGCTCCCTCACATTAATGAAGCGAGCACATTTCCAGTAGTTTGAAGTGAACCATTTCCAGCTGTGTGCAGCATGTGCAAACTGAAAAGTTCAGACAATGCACTGACCTAATTATCACAGTAACGTCAAGAATTCCTCTGTGAAAAAGGCTTTGGGACAGATTCTGACTTTTTATTATTTTGTATAAAAATATGCTCAGCTTGTTACTTTTTATACAATCTGCTTCTATGAATTCTTTATTCTCATCTGAAACTTTTTGTTTACTCTTCAAGATAAGTGTACAATCAAACCAACCCCACCCTCCAGTGCTTAACGGGTTGCTAGAGTCGGTCCCCCAGACAAATCCAACAGTAACTTCCTCATTTTATTGCATTTGAGTGCACTGACAAATGCGTGGTGACAAGCAAGGTCATTCCCACAGTAACAGCAATATTGACCTCTGGCTCCACAACCAGGGTCTCCTCTTAATCCTCTTCAGACATGGTCACATTCACTTCCAGGAATCCCCCAGGAGCTACAGCTCAAACACTACCCTAATGCCAGATGGACTCTAGTACGGCAACAGGAAAACAGTCTGCACTCGGCCTTTCACCTCCTGAGGACAAGTCAGGGGGGATTTTTGACCAGTGGAATGTCCCTTGAAAACACAATAAAAGACACAATATAAACATACGGAGTGCAAACATCCCTTTGACAGAGGCTAGCAGCTTTCATAATCGAAGCAGAGAGCTTTCGAATAGTCTTGGAAAACCAACTTTCCTTCTGATAATCTTAGTTTTTTTTATTTTTATCTTAAAATATGTGCACAGCCCAAACTTCACACTGAGATGGAGTACGACAGAGTTACTGGGTTCATCTGTCAGGAGTGGCGGAGATGCATTGCACAAACACATCTCAACACTGACGGCCGGATCGTGACACGAGACAGAACGGGGGCCAAACTCCCAGAGGGGACAATGCAAACCAGGCTTTCCCGTTTTACACCGCAGGGTGAACAAAAGATGGCTGCCCAGCAGACCCTTCATCGGTAAAAATAGCCTTACAAGGTTAAAGAGGAATGCAGTCATTTGCAAGGCTTTTCCTGCCAAACGGTTTATCAGTTGTCCTTGGGGGAAATGCCAGTTCCTTTTGAGTCTCACTCAGAGCTTAATGCTAGCACTCTCCTCCACCTCACCGGTGCTCTCATCATCTCCCACACAGACACCTATGGAGGTATCCCACGATGGGGCATAATTAGGAGATTAAGAGCAATGATATATGGAAAATGCCATAAAACAGAGTTCTGTCTGTGTCAACGCAGAGTGGATTGCGCAATGACTAACCACTCTGCTATGCACAAACTTTCCTAAAATGTGGAGTTGGGAATCTCAAAGTTTGTTTTGGAAAGAGATGGAGCCCACTTTGCTCTCTAGTATTCCAAATTGCTGTGCTTCTTTTTATTTCAGCTAAAGGAAAAGGGTATCTGTGTGAGTCCATATAAGGGGTGTTTCTGCTCCTGACATCATCATAGTGTGTTTATTTTTCTGGCCAGTTTCTTACCTTGGGCCAGCTGGGCAAAGCACTGAAAGTGCTGAAGGATGAGCGTCCAGGGCATTGACTGAATGCCTTGAGCAATGTATTTGCATTTCAACATTACACATAATTTCTTCAGCCCAAATAGTGTCACAGAAGTAATGCAATGTTCTGTAGCACCACTGTAGGGGCCTCGAGAGTCCTCCTCTGAAACGCATCACTCTCCACAAGTTTGTACATACAAGGACACACTTATAGCAGCCACTGTTGGCCTATTCTTTGCATATTTTAAAAACACTTTATATTTCTCTGTATACAAATGATATAATCTGGCGTGCATTTACCATTTTGCAGACAATTCTGTGCACACTTCACTGAGGCTAAAGTTAATTTAAAACATAATCTAAATAAGTTAAGAAATTAAGAAGTGAAGAGCAAAGACACATGTGTCCTCCCCCAAACAGTTTTGGAGAGTCGAGTGAATGCTGCCCAGCTGGGACAGATTATCTGCGGGAGAAGCATTTTTTTACACAATACTAAACCCTAATTAAGATTAATTAAAAATACACTGAATGTTCTTAGATCATTAAATGTTGAGCCAAAATTTAAATGTACCAAAAGTTAAAGCACATACAGTAAACAGAGGTATCAGTTTGTGTACTGATGATATTAAAAAGATCATTACAAACTTGAGTGTTAGAGGACATCTCTCTAGAATCCTCTCTGCTTCCTGTTTACAACAGAACCAAGTGTCAGGGCGTGTTTACTTAAGAAAAGCACATATCCTGCTCCGCTTCAGCCTCCAGGCCTCTTTCAGTCACTCTCCACATGAAGAATAAAAGAAGCTACATCTGGAGCAGAGCTTCACGGTCTACTGGAATGTGTGTTGTGGTTGGAAAGTTTCTCCGCGGGGAGGAAAATGATCACTCATCTATTCTGAAGCTCCATCTCTGGCAGCAACAATGCAAAGGCTACAGTCTTTGTCTGCAGCACAGCAGGCTGTGTGCTTTACTTCCCTGCTCTTTAGCTTTTAAATGTTGGTCAACGGGATGCTGTGTGATGGGAGAATAGGTAAGAGGTGATGGGTTCCCAAACTAAAGTGGCTACTTTCAAATCATCCACATGAAAGACAACAATAAAAAACATTTTAACTATAGTATGCTAAAGTCTATAATCATTATTATTATATACTGAATTTTCACATGCCAAATAGGGTGAACACATCATGATCTTGATGAGTTTAATCTAACAGAAGTAGCAGAAGCCTGCTTAATCTACTTAAGACATATTAAGATAAATGTCTTATTTTAAAATGCACAAAAAATAAAGCCTCAAACTGAGATCATTTTAGTTGGTTGAACACATGATTCAAGTTTCAAACCAAGTGTCCACAAAAAGCTGCTCAGCAACAGCTCAGCAGAGGTAGCTACAGCTGCAGTGACTTCCATGGCAACCATTGCTGAAGCAATGCTAACGTATACAGTGCTTTAATCTGTACAAACTCACAATCTGTATTCAAGGGAGAAATGTGTACAGTGTGTCACTCGTCTCGTCTTCCTCCCCTTAACCCCCCATGGCTGTTCTTCCCTGAGCCTGGTTCTGCTGGAGGTTTCTTCCTGTTAAAAGGGAGTTCTCCCTTCCCACTGTCGCAAAGTTCATAATTAAAGGGGTTGTTTGATTGTTGGGGGTTCTCAGTAGCATTGTAGGGTCTTTATTTTACAATAAAAAACACCTTGAGACAAAGATAACCCGAGAAAATAAAAAAAAAAAAGCATTTTTTAAATGATGATTTCATTGATTGAGGAAGAAAAGATATGTGGATTAGTCAAATTCCCGACCTGAATCCAATTGAGATGCTGTGGCATGACCTTAAAAGGGTGGTTCATGCTCGAAAACCTTCCAATGTGGCTGAATTACAACAAGTCTACAAAGATGAGTGAACCACAATTTCTCCACAGTGCTGTAATGAGACTTATTGCCAGTTATCACAAACACTTGATTGCAGTTGTTGCTGCTAAAGGGTGGACCAACCAGTTATCAGGTTTGGGTTCAATCACTATTCCACAAAGGGCAATGTTGGTTTGGATTTTTACCCCCTTAGTAATAAACACCTTCAATAAGAAACTTCACTTTGTGTTTTTACTTATCTTTGTCTAATATTTAAATTAGTTTGATCTGAAACAAACTGTTCATCTGGATGTAGCACAAAACTTTTGGAGAATGCACCACAAAATGTCTGAGCTGCAGAAGGGCCTGGACAGGAGGGTCCCAGGATCACAGGATGACCCCTTTACACGTTTTGGCTTCACTGCATGTTCACCTTTTAACCGTTTTGTTTTGGCACGAGATAGCTTGTCCCTTTTACTTCCACTTTCTCATACTCGGTGCAGATCCAGTCTAAACATACATTCTGTCAAACTGCCAACAGCTCAACCACTTAGTCCTCAGATTTATCTCCAAACAAGCAAAGGGCAGCTCCAACAAAGGCACGCTCGTATACAGCAGACTTAATGACTTCTGTGTATTAATCACCTGCCACTCGCCACAGCACAGTGACTTCATTAAGATGATCTATTAGGGAAGAGGTAAACTGGCACACCGATGGCACTGTCTTTTAATCAAGACTGCCAGTCACAGTCACGGGCACAGACAGGCACAGCACTACGCTCAGGTATGGCAGAGATCAAAGAGAGGACATCCGCCCCGGAGCTGCAGGCTGATTAATGTGACACCACCGACTTGCCAAGGTCGCCGTTAGGTGCGGCAGAGGTATGCCAACTCTGAGCAAGAGTGAGACATCATTTGACACCCCCCCCCCCAAAATACGACTGGATCATCGCCAGGAAAAATATTACATTTAATTCTCCAAAGAAAATATTTTCTGTTGCTGCCTGTGGCCTCCAACCAAAAAAATAATGTTTTCTTTAATCAGTTACTGGTATGTCTGAAAAAAAGGCTGAGAAGCAGAAGACACTAGATATCCAATGTGGGGGTTTTAGTGTGAAAACAGGGTGAATGTGTGCGTCCAGAACTCAAGCAACTGAAGCTTGAATATGTCCAAGATCAAATGAATCATGATTTTGGTTTCTTAAGTATTTGCTGAGTTGTTATTTGGGTTATGATTTTATCTGATATCCTTTTCTTGTTTCTTACGTCTATTGTGTTTACTACTTTCTGCCCATACCAATTGTCTCACTCGTGTCCAAGTAGCCAATCAGCTTCCAGTGTACCACCACAAGTGGCCAGATCACCTTTGCTCTTCCAGAATCTTACCTTTCCATCCATCCCCTATGTTCCTTGATTTTATTTTTTCCTTGTATTTTTTTGTGTATTAAGTCTTGTTTATTTTTCAGATTTTTGCTGCTCTCCTGGTTTCTTTTGGTGGATTGCATTTGGGTGCTCTGCTTCTGTGGTTTGTTATATTTCCACATGCCGACACATAACCAACATTTATACAGAGGAAAGGACATAAAAGGCACATAAAAGCACCACTTCTCAAAACACTAAAGCTGTATATTTTAAAAAAGGTCTACCACCACTTCATTTATGATTTATCACAGTTCACAAACCCAGTCCCGCTATATCTATCCTTTCCAAAATCAGATGCCTTTGCATTTGGTTTAAGTCTCAAAACTGTACAAGAGGGCCTTTTTTTTTTTTTTTTTAAAGATAGGGTTGTTTAGGGACAGAGTCGAGTCAAACAGCGTACATGACTTTCCCAAGAATCAAAAGCTTTCATTGGCCTCAAAGCCCCGAGCTGCTTTCTTTAAAACAGTCTGTTTATCGAGCAAAATCTTTCACTCTTCAGCTTTGAATTCTGAGTCTTGACCCTCATTTTCACTCCAAGTGAGAATATAATATTTTAATCAGCACTTCGCCAGACCTCAAAATGAGTTCCCTCTACACGGGGGGTTCTGGAGAGGAAGACGAAAGAAAGAAAAAAAATACTGTCTGCAAACAAACAGGGGCACGGCTGTTATTACTGAGAGAGAGAGAGCTACGGGATGCGTTAGCCTGAGATGAAGGCCTGAGGGCAGGCCAGTTGGGCTCAGCAGGTCTGGGCAAAGATCTCTGACAGTCTGCAAAAGCTTTAATACATCTGTGGGAAACAACTCTATTCATGCTTTTAAGTTTGCCAAACTTGTTCTCCTGTCTATAACCTCCACAGTAGGTTGGAACAGAGCACCGACTTCGACCGGGCTTGTAAACAGACTGGCCGCGTGTCCGTTTTAAGTATGCGCTGGCAGGGTTGAGAGGATAGAGGAATATTTACAGTGTTGGGGAGGAGGGTCGCTGTTTAAATGGCACGTTAAACTCCAACACCGCAGACCTCCACCAACAACCACATGGCCCCCGCTCAGCCCTCAGCTCAGTGATGTGGTACTCAGTGAGAAGTCTGAAACCAGAGACAACACGATTGCAGAGATGTCCGTGTCTCCATGCATGTGGTAGACATGCAAAGAGAAGCCACACAGTCAAATTGGATACATTTGCATAAATATTTAAAATGTTAGTCCCAAAGAATTGTATTGCAGAGTCTGGTTCTAATTTTCATTAATCTTAAGCCCTGATATTATTATTGGCCCTAAAAATAGCATCAGTTAGACTAAAACCAGGTTTATTATGGGGAGTTAAAAGTTTTCATATATAGATTTCACCTGTTCACATCAGTTCCCCAAAGGAATTGTATTTATTTTCCATCCTTGGTGGGCAACACAAAACCATGGAACTGTATAACTGAGTGAACAAATAATTGGAGTTTATCAAACAGAAGACTACTGCTGTGCAACTGCTATTACAGAGCGAGTTACAGTGGACCCCACCGGACTAGACTGGACTGGAGGCACGTAAAAGAGTGTTAGACAGTCTAATCATGTGCTCGGCCACTAACAGTAACAGCAGCCAAAGAGAGAACTGCTTTTACCAAAGTAAGCAATTACTGGTAATTTACAGCAAAATTAATGAGGAAGCAGTACAATTTTTTACTTTCCTAAAACCTCGCACTCTATTAAAAAAAAGGAAAAAAGTGAAGCTCAATCTCATCATGACAATAAGTTTGCATCTGAATTTACAATTTTCTGCAGAATCTCTTGGAAAAAAACAGATTCCTGGTCCAAATCTATTTGGATTCACATTTTTTCCTTAGTGATGTTCATGACTAGTCCACCAGACAATTAAACATTATCCCATTTGCTATTTGACACCCCAAAATACTAGTTGGTTACACTACTTATTACCATTTGAAACAATAGACAGTGCCAGTTAACTGCTGGTTCTAGGCTGTTACGTCAGCGCTGTAGCCCCGTCACGACAGCTGCACTAACAAGCTCAGTTCTGCAGTACTCTGGTGCACAAAGTACAAGGTTTAAGGCTTATAATCACTCGGCTGGAACGATGTCTAACTGCTTTCTGATGGAAAAGAAGGCTGCTGGTGCTAACGCTGATCATTTCAGCCTCAGTCTGTAAAGTTGATATAGTGTGTGTGCATGTTACGCACGCATGTTTTAGTAAGACATTTTTCCCCATTACATTACATAAGTAACAACCTATCGTAATGCACAATGCCTTCAAAGGCAGCTCTTCAACATGGATTGAGAGAAGCACATGGGAGGTCAAGGGAAGACTACAGATAACTTGTTTTCCCCTGGTTTATGCAGGCTTACTCGACTCTCACGCTGCATCTCTGACCCTCAGCTGACCATAAAATGTTTGCGACAGTAACCCCTCTGCATGCAAAACTCGGAAGGCTTTAACAGTAGCAGCACAGCAGATTAGCAGGATTTTATCAACATGAGCCTCCTCAGCTGAATATCAGTCCAGCTGACTCACTGCATCACTGAGAAAAACAGACGTGTTTCACCTGTCAAACTCTGGCACAAAACAGTTATTATCAATTCAGATCCAGCTGTGGATGAGTTCTAAACTGCTCATTCTAAGCATGACATCAAGGTGAAATTAGGAGTTATATGTAGCAAGTGACATTCTGTGTCAATGGAATACAAATTGTATGACAGGCTGTGCAAAAACTATTTGGTTAATGTCAGCCATTAGCAACACCAGTCTTGTCAAATGCCATGAAATTGTGTAATTACAGTTGTTCTTTGGATCCATTTATCCAAAGTTGAATTTTGTTTACATTTGATTAGATTTGCTCAATTAGAGAAAATTAAAAATTCTCACTCCTGTATCAATCATATTCTAAAGCACCTAATCCACTTCATGCGTCCATGCTACATGCATTTATTATTTTTGACCTTTTTTACAGGTAAACAGAGTTTTTTTTAAATTCTGAAACCTAACCAATACCTGTTCTTTGTTTCTTCCCAGGCATAAACATTGTTATCTCAGGAAACTAGAGCTCAGACAGGCCCTCTGCCTCATTAACAACGCTGACCCGGATCAGAGGGAAGGAGATGCGTCTTAAAGTAAGAGCACCTTCAGCAAATCAGCTCTTTTGGTTTTCTCTAGTATCAAACATATTGATCCACATCTCGGCTCAGAAGTTTTAAATAAAAATTATTTTCTTTTTTTGTCCAAAATTACTTTGTCAACAGAGGTCGTTTAAAAACATGCTATATATAAACTCTGCCCTCTTCTGCGCATGCCCAAACCATCTCATTCATCACGTCCAGTCAAAGGGTGCTAAATGAAGCTGCAGGACGATGCTGACGAAAGGCTGATTGAGGTGGATGATCTGCTGTGGTGACCTCTAAAGGAAGGCGCTGAAAGAAGTGCACTTTTTGAGCTTTAATCAAGGTTACAGTCTTTCTGCTAGGTTAACTGCTCTGTGGGAGTGGATGGTGTACAGTGGAAACACCAACCCTGATGAAAAACCTGCAGCAGGCTGAATGCTATACTTTCCACAATCAAATACATGAGGGTCTATTCATTTAGTCAAAGGTGAACACACAAACATGCGGATGTCTGTGCATCTTCCAATACACTCAAATGCCCTACAGTTATGCACGTGGCCTTCAGGCAGACCGACTGTGCTTGAAAATGCTGATATGAAGGACAAACACTGCGTGGTATCCAGACTATAATCAAAACCTCTGCTCAGGAGCCAGGTCAGCAGTATGTGTGTGTTCAACTGGTTCTCTTTGCAGTTATTTAGGCCAGCATATGCAGAGATTGTTGCCCCTTTTCCATCAATGTGGTGCCAATGACTAGTTACCCTAACTACACAAAGAACATCACAAAATTGCTAGGTCGAAGTCAGAACCGCAAAGATTTCACCAGTGATTAGAAGATGGAGCCCTCAGCTTTCATCCATCATGACTTTCTTCCACAATGTTTCCCAAACGTCTGCTATTAATGTTAAGTAATGATCAGTACTCAAACCTGATTAAATGTCAGCTGGTTTTCAAAAGCAGACCTTTCTCAGGACCAGCACCACATTAGAGGAAAAGTATAAAGACTGGATTCTCGCAGTATGCTAAAATAAAATAGCGGTACATAAATTAGGTATTCATCATTCATTTTCGCTGTTGGCTTCTTGAATAACGAGGTAGCTGTTTTCCATCCTTTGCAAATATCTCCACATTAAACATGCGTCATAGCAGGTCTCATATGTTAGCAAAATTGTGCTGACTTGCTCTGTAGTTTAGCAGTCAAGTGGTTTTTATTTCATCTAGTCACCGAAAGCTGAATCTTTAATTATGTAATTCATCACAGTGAACTTGTAACCTACATTCACTTTGTCAGAGTAGGGACTTTTTAAAGTGATCTGCAGTTAAACTGCATTACCAAGCCGGCAAGAGAAAAATGAAAACACATAACGTAGTGTAGTGAATGACGCAGCTCAAACAAATTTTAAGTGTCTCAAATGAATCTATTGTAGTGTATAGCAGTGATGCAACTGTCAAACTGGTCTTAAGAGCCAGTTCATCTAAAGCTTTAAGTCTACAATGTTTAATGAAATATAAGCACTTTTATTTAGAACCCGCAGACTAACAAATACTCAGCCATCCTGACAAGCCCATACAGACACTCATCCTCCCAATACATGATTTTGAGTAATAACTGCTTTTCTTGAAGTGCAGTAAGATGGTTTAAACATCTGCATGTCCCAACCGCAGACTGAGATGCTTGTTACAAAAGCCAGATAGAGATGGCGGGGGCAGGCTGGTGGTGAGGGCTGCTACAGCGTTTATCCCAGCAGCCTCTCCTGAGTGCCGTTTCCCAGTAATGAATCCCGTTCCTGCAGGCCAGGAGTAATAATGGGGTACCTTCTGCACGAAGTGCCAAAACTGCGGGGGGAAGTGATCCTGTGTTTTGTCTAACCCCTAATCTTGTTTTCGCCCCAGTGCTCGCATCCGTGGGCCTTCCTTCCTGTCCTGAATTTTTTTTTTTTTTTGAAATTTCGCAGCAAACTTGTACCAAGCTGAATCATGTTAATGGTGTTCCAACACGTTCACCGTTTATAGCTGAGCAAAACCTCAGCGTTCCATCTTACGTCCCGTTGTCCAAATACAAGCGGGATCTGGAAAACCACACAAGCTGCTGAAAAACATACAAAGGAAGAAGAGAGGAGCCAGAGGACAAGAGGGCACTGAGACGGCATCAAACATCCTGCAGCTTTCTGATTGCGCAGTTAAGCCTTTTACCCAACAAGCTGGATTTTGTTCTTCCACAGCCTGTTGATTTTTAGTTTCTCTTTAAATATTACAACAGAACAGGATAACGTGCTCACCAGAGGCTGCGACTTCTCTGGATTAGTTACAGCCGGGTCCTCTGTTGCATGCTGATTTTAAGGGGACCCATTACAGTGACTGCAAGCTCTATGCTTTTCTTCTTGGATCTAGTAGAGTAGCTTTGCATGATTGGCAGTTCAGCATTATCCTCATTTAGTTCATACTTGGCGATGGTGCAGACCCTCAGTTCATCCTGTGGACTCTTTACAATATAAATCACATTAAGGCTACTGTTGTTTTGATTAGGAGCTGTATAAATAAAATCGAACTGAACTTTGCAAACAAAAGATTCTACCAGCAGGTGGGCGGGGGCTTAGCCCACCTGCTAGCCCTCAGGCTTTTCTTGCACATACACTAAGCTCATTATTTGATAGTATAAATAGAAAAAAATGTGTAAGAGTATATATGAAAGCATAAAAGTCCATTTTACCTCTTAAGAAATATAGAAAACACAGCTTTCCGTGGTGAGAATATACTGTGTATATGATATTCTGCCTGTGATATAGATAGATAGGATGGATATCTTGTACAGAGCTAAGAGTTTATAGCTGCTTATCTTGTGGACATTATATCAGAAGACTACAATGTGACCCCCTGACCCCAAGCTGCACTTGAAAGCCTCTTATTCTCCACCAATGTGCTCCGTGGAATGTCTGCTATCTCCTCACATGTACAGCATCTCTACTATTGCAGGTAACACAATGCCAAATGGTTTGTTTAACATCTGCTATCCCTGGCCATTCTTCTGTTTTACCAATAAAGCCTCCCGAGTAGCTAGACATTGGTATGTTTTGCAACCTGCCATAGATTGAGCTCATCCATTTGGCAGAAGATGAACAAGTGGCGCTTTTAGACAGAGCGGTTTTGTGTCAGCAGACCCTTCTCGCGATGGACTTCTCACAAAGAAAAGGGATGCCCTGTGCCGGTGTGGAGCATTGACACTTGAAGAGCAGAAATCTGTCCTGCCTCTCTGTTCACAGGGTTTATGTAATGACCGAAGCAGTCAGAGAGCCAAGTGCCATTCAGTCCTTGCTGCCTTTCTGCTCGGCCATCGTGTTTCTTGGCCACCGCTGCGGTGTTTTCTTGGCTCAGGGCTCAGGCTTATTCAGAGCTCTAACGACTCTGGGACTATCCAGGTTTCATAGACCTATCAAAAAGAACCACAGATATTCTGTGCAGGAGTTAAGCCAGATCCACTACATCCAGGAAGCTGCAGAAGTGCTAGCAGCAACTGAAGAGCATATAGCTTTCCACACACACACTGCCAGATTGATGACACTATAGCAGAAAGTCATTTTTCACAAGCATATATACAATACAGTCATTTTCAGAGTTAAACATTATAATAATAACAACTTCTAAGTCTATTTTACATGAGCCAAAAAAAGCTCTAATTATGCTGTGTGTTTCAGAAGGCTTAACAAGCAATTATATGTACAATTTCAAACGTTTGCCCTTGTTTTGAGACTCAAACAGATTTGTATAAAATGAATTTCCTTATTAACCACGTGACTCATCTTTACAAGCACAGCAAAACAAAATTAACGGCGTTAGAGTAATTCCACGCGGCTAAATTTGGATTGCACTTTTGCACGTTAATGTCTTAACAGGGTAAAATTACAACAGGCTGAATAATTGCTTCCTGATTTTCTGTATTTGCATTCCAGAGTAAGGTGGTTTCATATCCTGCTGCAGATTACTGCAGTACACGTTCTTGTTTCTTTGGCTTGATTTCAAATTACTTTTCATTCAAATTTGGCATCTATTCTGATTTAATCCAATAATGAGAAAGGTGGGGATTGATCTAGCATAAACAGGGAGCAGGCTATACCTAAGATCACACTGAATTACCATTACCCTAGCTTATCATAACAAATATGCTGAATGCATTTCCTAATCTTGTGGTTTCAACTTCAACTTCTTCAACAACAACAGTCACCTGCTCTGGGCTAAACATGCGTGCACAAATGAATTTTACTTTAGCTCTTCACAATCTTGTACACTTCTACCTCCAAGAAAACCAAGATGGTGACAGCATAATTGGTGAATTTGAGACTTCAAAAGCAAATGCCAACAACCATCTTTCATATACAGTCTTAAGTGTGCAAAGACTGCTCAAATACTCTTACACAGAAAGTGTATCATGCAAACCAGTTTGACATGGATGTTTTAACTTCACAGCACAGTGCTATTAAACATGCTCATCTGCCCTGCTTTCTGCCGCCCTCTGTTTTTATTGAAACTTCAGAGAAACAAGTAAAAAGTCAGCGTGGGAGCAACATTCAGGGAGAAGTACTGTAAGGTAGTAAATATATTTTGTAAAACTGTTCTTGCACAGTGCAGAAGACTGCACCTGAGATGGCCTGCGCTTGCCAAGTGATTATGAAGAGTAAGAGAAGAAGCAGCAAGTCAGCTGAGCCCTCAGTTTGCCGAGTGTCTGCTGGGCAGCTGGAGAGCAGTAGCAGCCTGAGGGCACCTGATGGCAGTGCTTAACCATCCGGTTTCCCGGCCGACACCTGAACAACACACCTGGCTATAGAAAGGTTTGTGGTTGTGTCACATCTCCGGGCAAACACAGCTGTTGCTGCCATGGAGTCACAGAGGCGAAAGACCAAAACAGTCCTGAAAAAGTCTGGCGTAGCTGAACAGTCAGTAGGTGTGTGCAGGTGTCATTTTGCAGGCATTATGTTGAGCTAAATTTATCTCTGAGTATCTGGGTGAGTTCTGTTGCTTTTACCCCCCCCTCAGTCTATTTTTGGTTTTGATTGATTTGATGATTGGGAAATTAGTAAAACAACCTCAGTAGACACTTTGTAGGTATTTCCTGGGTTTCTTGTGATAGAAAGCACCGAAACTAACGATTTATATGCACTTCTTCTCAAAAGAATGCACTAGAAGATCAGCTGAAAAGTACATTTGCTGCCACAGTGTCTCTTGGCAGCGTCCATCTGCCCTAGAGTGCTGTTATCATGCAAAAACCAAACCCAAAATTATCCTCAAAATAATCCAAAACTACATTTATTAGATTAAAAAGTAAGATTAGCACCTTCCATGCTCATTTCGCTTTTAGATAAAGAGAAAATTTAAAATTCTTTAGTGAAAAAAAGTTCATACTTGCGCCACAGGGAAATTCTTTCACTTACAAAACAGAGGAATAAATTAGCATTCAATCAAGCACCACACAAAAACTGTGGTCCCCCCCCCCCCCCCCCCCAAAAGATGCCAGAGAGGCTGGGGTATTTGCTTAGAGTCTTGATCTTGTCATTAGTGAAGAATGGTCTGGAAAGCAAAGATTTCCTCCTGAGAATGTCCGCTTTTTGGCATTTTAAAAGGTTTGGCTCGTCGAAGAGGAATTTCTGAGTCTAAATCACAGCCTAATTAAGGAGATAATGTCTCGTAGAAAAAAAAATAACAAGTACCTCTGGCAACCAGCGCACCCTGCAGCTTCAGAGCAGGTCACAATTCAATTATTTTAGACAGAACATCTTGCTGTCTCTTAAAAATCAAATTTAGCAGTGGGATTAGGCTGCTTTACAGAAAATAAATTGCCTTCTTTGTCTTGTTAGCGCCGGATCATTCTGCATTTTTCACCACGTCTGGCTGCTTTTCAAAATAAATAAATAAATAAAAAGGCTCATATTTTTCTTCATGGAATCATTTTTGCTGAAACACCACCAGACTCACACAATATCTCACACTCACATGCACAGTAGTCTACACAAGGCTACCATCTGGTAAACAACCCTGGGACCCATTGTGAGGTCCCAGTGTACCATACAACTGTATCCATCTGTTTCAACTCATTTTGTTCCCCTCGTTTTGTTTGTTGTTATTAGAGCCCTTTATTGTGTTGGGAAATTATCACAAGACAAAATTTAAGCATTCACAGATATGGCATTTCTATGGATTATTGGCTGTGCGTGTAGCTATATCAATACCGAACGTAATTCCATCCATATTGAGCAATTTCACATTCTTCAATGTTTGTTGATGAAATGCAAAAGCACAGATGATTTACGCTGAATAGTTAGTTTCCCAGATATACAGCTTACTTGGACAGGCAGGGGATCTTGTTATATTGATGCCTGCCCAAGTATATTTATGAAATTTACTTGCATTTTTCCATCCATACGATCCACAACATGACTAATTTACTACTGAAAAATCCTAGCACTATTATTTTTAAAAGTTCAGCTCAGGCTCTGGGCCTTCCAGCTTTAAAATCGTGGACTGCATCAGGCCAAGATTCTGGATGTTCTTGTTCTGGAGGTCTACTGCAAGCTGAGGAGCCACGCTAACAAGAACCAGAAGCAGGGGGAAAGCTGACACGGCTATGCAGAAGCTCGTTCAGGCTGTAGAGGCTTATGGGAACATCTTCACCAGCTATAGTCCAAGATGGAAGAATTGGGCCTGTCTACATCATGAGAACCCTACATGTTGTCAGAATGTATATACACTCAGACCATTCTTTTTTTTAAAGTTTGCTAGTTTTACCTTCAGACTTGCCTTAAATCTTCACAGCACAGATTGAACAATGTGCTGAAATCATTCCTCAGAGATTGTGGTCCATATTGACACAAAGCATCACACAGCTGCTGCAAACTTCTCAGTTGCATGCTCCGGTTCCACCACATGCCAAGGTGTTTGATTGAGATCTGGTGACTATGGAGGCCATTTAAGTGAACTCATTGACACGTTCAAGAAACCAGTTTGAGAGGATTACTGCTTCGTGATGTTAGCCTGCTGGACCGTAAAAGGATTATGGGTCAGCAGCAATACTCAGGTAGACTGTAACTTGATATTTTGTTATGACAACAGGTAGGCTAACAATAGAAATATCCTGTTTAGGTTCTAAAGTAGTGCAGAGCATTACTGGCCCTACCTTCAGGCTTCTGCTGAGTCATGTTTCATGTTTTTTGTCAGCTTTAGCTCATCACTAGAATGACACAGGTTGATTTGGGAGTGCAATAACCCCTCAAAACACATCAAATCTATAATAAATGGCAATGAAAAGCGTTCAGTGAAAGACTAATGAAGTGCCTGTTATTAATCGGTCTTCAGCTGTCATTCGTGACTCATTGCTTGCCAACCTTCGTGGTTGAATCCATGGGTGGAATTCACAAGTTACAGCCTATAGGAGCAGCTTTTCCCCCAACAAACAGCAAACGGAGTACCATCTACCTACCTACCGCGCAGCACAGCAGGACGGGGGCCTCTGGGACTCTGGTAGCTATGATTGACATGGCTTAGGAAGAAAAACAATGAGTGGAACACAGAGAAAACACTTCTATTTAAAGCCTACATCTGCCAAACTATTCTCCATGCAATACCATTCCCCATTTTCATTTCTATTCATGATGACTCCTGTTGAGAGATGGACCATTCCAGGTGAAAGAGATGGGAAGCTGGCTGGCGGATACACCAAAAAATTATTTATAATCAAAATAAAAAGTGAGGCGATACCCTCAGAGTTCACGTTCACGAACGGTGAAAATAATGGAGCGGCGAAATAAGAGGCTTTAGAGGGATGCGTCTGTCGGCATCAATGTTTAAAAAAAAAAAAATGAACCAAGATGTCTTGTTGTGAGGCACGACAGGCAATGACGTCACTTCAGAAACAAACGCCTGAACCATTTGGTGCCATTTAAGACGAACGTGTGCTTTCTGTATGCCTTTGTGCGTTTCTCTCCTCTCTTTGTAAACCAAGACAATTACAGGCTGTTAACAAAGATTTGACTAATTTACTCTGCTTGTAAAAGAGGTGTAGGCATGAGCTAGAGGCAGGTGACGTGTGACACGAGCTATTTGGGAATTTGGAACAATAATGGGCTTAATTCAACAGATGTGCAACAATTAGATGGGATGTTGCTGATCTTTAAATAAAAACATAAGCAAATGATGTACAGTACTGCTCCAACAAGACTTTAAGCTTTTCTAACAAGCTCCCATCAGTCTGACAACCATTATTTGACTATCACTGCGGTCAAGTAAACAACATAACTTCCCCACTACCCTCAACTGTACACACTTGCTTATATTACTTTAAATGCATGCATTATACAAATCTTTACTTTTGTTTCCTTTAACATGCGCTGTGTTACATTTCCTTATCAAATACCCTGTATTGCAACCACAGCGATACCATCTCTCAGTTTCATAGTCATTTTTAGACACATACTCATAAGGTCAAATTCTCATTACACATGCCTTTAATACCTGAGACGCATCACTACCACATTTTTCTTGCAATACATCTCACTTATGCTTTATTAAATTATTCAGATGCAGCTTTCTGGATACTTACTTCACTGCTATTTCCCTCATCACCTTTTTCATGTTTATGAGCTCTCATAAAAACTGTTACAGGCCCAGTTATGCTCCAACAGGGTAAGAAATCACATTTTGCATGTGTCTACCCCCCTTATCTGAGCAACAGGACTGTGACAGGATTCTGTCAGCTGGGAATAATTGTCTGTAGGGGAAAAGCTACAATAAAGAAATAAGAGTTCAAGAAAAAAAAAGCAGAAGTTTAGTTTTTCAATATGAAAATTAAGCACCACAGTAGCAATGAGTGTGCTGCCCAATCCCAGACTTCACACTCGCAGACTTTATAGTTCTATTCTGCTAAGACCACAGGGGCTTACGGCTGTCCCGCTGTCAAATCGTCAATCGCGCAAGGGCTCCTTCACAGACATTCTGAGCCCTTTCTGCCCACTTTCCGTAAGTCTGCATTTCTCCAGACTTTGCCCGAGGGAATTACCTTACATCGTGACGTTAAACACTCTTGCACTCAATCACTTGCAAGTGACGTCAGTTTAGTCTGTCAGGGTTTAGCGCTCAGGCCTCATTTTGGACCAAAGAGTAATCAGACTTAACAGTGAGCGGCAAGCCAGGTGTATCAGAGGAATTTCAATGAACTGCGAGTTGATCCCCAGAGCGACGGCAGTGGGACACTCATCGGGTTTCTGCGGGTTTGCTTTGGCAGGTTACACCACACTCTCTCCAGACTCGACTCTTCTCACCAGCAGAGAAGAGAAGCAGACACTTATAAAAAAGGGATTTTTTCCCCCCCTTCTGCAGCTGCCGAACATGAAAAATACATCTGGCGGAATGATTAAACCTGTGTGGTCACTGACCACTTTGGTCGAACCAGACCCGCCATCTCATTGCAGAGGTCCGTGTGAATGGAGAAAAAATAGAAAAGTGATCCTTCCAGGCCGAAGCATAGATCCAAACTTTGGAGATATTGTTGACTCTCCACTGAGAAGAACGCACAGTGCGAGATTAATATGACAAGACAGGCTGCCTGAACAGAACCAGTGTTCAATAAGTGAGCAGATATTATCTGAGGCTAAACAATAAACAGACTCGGTCTCATTTCACTGGCAGGTACGGTCTTATCTGACTTCTACAGACACATATCAAAACACGAGACAACAAAGATACAGCAGAGAAGATGAAAGTGAGTTACTCAGCTTGTGCATCGGTGGGCTTCCTCTGCATGCTATACCCTCAGGCAGAGGACAAACAAAAGGATGTTTTTTGCAAAGATTGGCATTTAACCAACTTCAGATATAAGCACACAACAAAGATGCTACCTCCTCTTCTTCTCTTGTCTGCACGCTGTGTTTTGATGCTCTGTGGTAGGTGGTGCAGATGGGGTAAAAAGGTGTCTAAATTCCAAACTACACACTAAAAACTGACTTGTTTTTCAAGACTGGATTCCAGAAAGCTTTGGCTTCATATTTATTTATTTTTTGCATTAAGTTGATAACATCTCCCTTATCCTCTCTTAGCTGCTCTCATCTATTCTCTCTGTGGGCCTCTTGTGGATTTGTGTAGTCTGCCTTCTTTCCAGGCATCTGTGCTTTTGTAGTCCAGCTCATACCAGCGATCTCTCTTCTTCAATATTTTTATTTTATTTAGCCAATAGTGTTGCTGTGTAAATCCAAAAAAAGTTAATTTCCTGCTGTTATTTATTTTAAATTTACTTAAAAGAAAAACTTCATATGATTCATCACTATTTTCAGGGCAGATGTCAGCCTCCTGAGTGTTTACTACTTTTAAAACAAAGGAGCGTACCACATTAAAGAAATTTCCAAAATTTCCGACACATCAGTTCTGTATTAAATTTAACACTAAAATAATGAAAAAAGTGATACATAAAAATATCAAAAGATCTCATCTTTTTATCTGGGCAAAAAAAGAATAAAGAAAAACATTTTTTAAAAAGTAAATGTAAGTAGGGCAAAAAAAAAAAAAAAAAAAAAAAAAAAAAAAAAAAAAAAAAAAGATGGATGCAGACTCAAAGCCATATTTAACATGCAGTCTTCATAATGGCCACCAGGGGGAGTCTGGAAGTGTTTTCCTGATGAGGTAATGATCTCGTTCATTAGCTACAAGTCATGTTACCTGCACCATGATAATTTTTTTTAACTGTGAAATTGGTTATAAAGCAATGGTATGTATCAGGATTTGGATACATTGTCACTAACGTGTTTCCACCACATGTGTGTGCAGCACACTCATTTTATTTTCCAAAACAAGGCTCAGTGTATGCATTCATCTTTTATGTACAGTCTATATTGAAGGTTCTGCAAACACAGTCACTAAAGGATTTTCAGTTTAATAATCAAAATGATGCAGGATAAATGCAGGATGCCTGTTGTCAAAGGAGCTTGCAAAGAAAAGCGTCTGGACTTCTTTAAGTTACTTGAAGACGTTTCACCTCTCATCCGAGAAGCTTCTTCAGTTCTAAGGTCAAATGGTGGAGAGTCCCAGATATAAACCTAGTGGGAGTTCCCCCCCACAGAGGGACAAAAGGACCCCCTGATGATCCTCTAATCGCCTGAGCCAAGGTGTGAAACTGGGTGTGGGTCCCAATCAGCCAGAGTTTTGGGTGAATTCATTGTGAAACCTGGCCCCACCTTATCATGCGAATTCCTGAGGTCAGATGGCCCAGGAGCTCTTTGCAAGCTCCTTTGACTACGATGACCTGGATGACTGAGAACCTTCACAGACAGGATGCCTGTTGTTTCAAGGCACGGCTTTTTGAATATAACTAGAATTTTATTTTATTCTCCATAAAATAAACATTTAGTTACTTTAGTGGGCTTGCTTCTTCAAATTTACATTTGTGGACCCAAACGCTGCCTAAATTTTGGTCTCCAGTCTGAAAATAGGGCACTGCAAAAGCTTTATACCCAAAATAAACACATGGCACAGAATTACTGGAAGCTCTTCCACAGTGAGTGGGGGGGATTTGATAAAGGCAGGAAAAGAAGAAGAATTATGCAGCAGACTGATTATTAGGTTACATAGCTCACTGGAGGTTACAATTGCTTGCCTCTTACAGTTGTACACCAGCAGCCCTTTTCTTAGCGATTACATCCTTCCCACCACTAATGGGGTCAAGACGGGACCCTTATCTTTTTGGGGGCACGGCTCAGTTTTCTTCCAAGCAGGCCAGCTTCACAGATGCCCTCCCTCCTCAACCCTCAAGTGCCAAAACACACAGAGTAAACTATATACTGCCATCTGCTCTCCTCAAGGCAAACTCTCCGGAGCAATCAACGCTGCAATTTCCACCATAAAACAGTGGTTAAATGGATTTCCCTGTGGACAATCTGGAATTTGGACCGGCAAACTGAAACAAGCATTATAACTGACTACACCCACCTCTACTCTTGGTGCTGAAACAACCAGCAAATTAATCTATAAACAGGGGGAAAAGTTGATTCAGTCGCACAAATTACAATAGTTTCAAAAGAATTACTAATGAGTACTTCCAACTAAACGGGTTACAAACAAAGTGCTCTGACGGGTGCTTACGTGTAGCAAAGCATGTAATGAAAGCAAACAATCAGCACTTTCCCAGAATCATGCTGACGTCATCAAGTGCATATAGGCACTCATAAATAGGAAACTGGCCTTGACATTTATGAGCTTTTAGCAGCTAATACTCAGTCAATGCACGACTCTTACACGGTTTCATTCTCTCAGATCTCCAACAGATCTGAGAGAGACTTTCAAGATAAATAAATACCTTAAACTCTGCTGCATTGTTCTCTGACCAGGTTTTTTGTGTTTCTGTGGCGTGTGTGCACATTCAGGAAATAAAAACATGTGGCACTGCAATAACTAGGGCAAGTTTTGGTTAGGGCAGTGTATCCTGCTTTCATGTGTTTAATGCGGTTGTGTTTTGGATTACATAATGACATGCTGTGTTCAGCCACATGTATTTATAGAGGCTGTAAAAAAATAAATTAATTTGCCCTTGTAACAGGAGGTGATCGCGAGCTCCGCAGCAAAGCAGAAAGACAAACAATTGTACTGGCCTTCCTCGTCTCTGGGAGTGGAGCCTCCCCCCTATTCACCGTCTTTTCTTGTGTCTCTTCTGCCACTTTAACTCATAAATGCCAAAAGAAATTTTGGGCACTGCGCGAAAAAGCAGTCTGGTTTTGGTCATGAACTTGTGCTGCATTTATCTTCATTGCTCTTGCATATTTTGTGTTTTAAGGCTTATCTGAAAGCACTTTGTTTTGGAAAAGTTCCACATGAATAAATCTTTGTCATCAATGTGATACTGTGAGGGGAAAAAAAGTTGATTAACATGCTTTTCCAGGAACTACATTCCAGTTAATCAGATTGGCTCCATTCAAAAATTTCATACTCATGAATCTGTGCAGGCTGTGCATTAGCACCACTTGACCATTACCACAATTATTCTGGTCCATGCTGAGATCACAATACTTACAAAAGTTGCAGATTTTATGATCCGACTTCTACCTGTGCTCGATGGCGACTGAAAAGCCCTTTTCTGCTCAGGTTATTTAGTCAAAGCTGCCATTCGATTACTCGACAGCATGATCCGCCTGTGGATTCATCCACCAACATGCACACTGTGGTAAAAAGAAACCGGTTTCCTTTATCGTGAATCCGGTGGTCCAACAGCGTGAGAATATTTCCACACACCTAGCAGATTTGTGAGCGAGGACCATCACTCTCACCCTTTTTACTCAAAGTTAAAAGAAGTGAAACTTGTTTGTGCCTCTGTACATGACACTGGTTGGTCATCAAGCACTGCAAATGTTTGGAGGGAGATCTCTCTGAATTTGACACCATCATTATAGTCTTCCCGCATGTTGTGCTCCAGCAGCACAAACCAATTAACTCGCATTAACCCAAAATTAAGAGAAGTGCTTTGATTTGAAGCCTGAAACCAAGGTGCTGGTTAAAACCCTGCGATACGTAATTTGAAAGTGATAGCAAGCCGCAGCCAGTTTAAATGTTCTCTGAACTCTAAAACGACAAATAATTAAATTCATCTCTGTATAATCAGGAGTTATATGAGCCCGCCATTCAATTTAACTTGAGCGAATGGAGGCCTTTGTTTCAGACGCAGTTGTGGAGGTGGTGGTACAGACGTAATGGCAGTAGCACCATCGGCATACCGTAGGGAGGCATGTTTAGCTGCCCGTCTACCTGCTGAGAGGATGTGTTGCCAGATGGGGACAGTGACCAAATTATGTGGTACAACTGGTCTGTGGATGACTACTGCTCGTTTTGTTGTTGGTCAGCGAAAAAGAGAACAGTTAAAGTGAAACAGTGTCCTTTTTTTTTTTTAGAAAATCAAACCTTTTGGTGCATTCGTGTTGCAGTTTCACTTCAGAAATGTATTTCTAAGAGCAGCAGAATTTTTAATCCCCTCAGCATCTTCAATCTGGGTGCAGGCCGGAGTGAATTCTCAGTTACCCGACACTGTTCCAGCGGTAATCTAATATGTCTTGATAACAATCTGTTCAAAGGAGAAGAGTGAACTGGACCCGGTGCAGCATGTGACAGACGGAGCTTTGATCATCGTACGAGCAGCTCAGAGGCCGTCAGTTTGCTTTGACATTTAAAACAATCCCACAGCTTTTATGTTTTGACTGTTGGCACCGCCAACCTTGACATCTCCTTATCCATTTAACACACTGAGTGGTTTCAGAGGCAAGGGTTACTTTAGATACAAGCCATGACAGGAGGAGGAGTTTATCAGGCTGTTTTTACACACTCACTGCAGCTCTGAACTTTCTTAGATATTCCCGATATCTGGGAACAAAAATGCTCCAGTGCTGTGGGATATTAATGGTCTCTAACCTGCCAGCTCCCTGATGTAAAGCATGTGTGATTTCAGATTGTACCAAAGTACCTGTAATAGTCGGACAATCTGCTCTCTCTATAGGCGGCTTGCTTCCCCTTGCGCTACATGTGAGAAAAGCACAGTCTTTGAAAATATTATCCTGAAATTGTCACAAGTTTTTGTGCAAAAATGGCACTGATTTTTAATGACAGCATCCATCCATCCTTATCCAATTCAGCCCCTTCAATGATTGGAGGGGTACAAGCATAACAGGTTACTAGTCTATTGCAGGGTTCACACAGGAAGACACAACCATGAAGTTCCTAGACATAACCATGGAGATGCAAGGACCACGGATCTGACCCAAGGACTGAAAACCCAAGACAACTGTGTCACATACAAAATAAGCATTGATCCATTCGCTTCGGCTTATCCTTCTCAGGGTTGCGGGGGGGGGGGCTATCCCAGTAGTCTTAGGGCGAGAGGCAGGGTACACCCTGGACAGGTCACCAGTCTGTCACAGGGTTAACGTAAAAAAGCCACAGATTTAAGAGGTTAACAGTTACCAACTCAAATATGGATTAGGGTTAATATTAAAGCATCGTGGAACTGAAATGGTGCAAAACATTTCAAGGTCCTAATACAACAGCAGTAGGATTATATTTGTACTTCCTCACTTTTTCCCCCCTTTTGTAGAACTTTTTACACAATAACAAAATTAGAAACAAGCAGCCGGATCAGCCATAATCAGGTGCTGATGAGTGAGAAAACCACTTGCCGTCTCTAAATGGGAAACAATGTCCAATTATATTCATGTGTTATCACACAATGTGGTGTCAACAATAATTTAAAGGCATGGAAAAAAAAATCTTGAATGTGAAATTTCGTTTTCCGCTCCGTGTTAGTCAGTATATCATCTGCAACTTCATTTTCAGCAGTCAGTCAAACTTTGAGTGACAGCGGGTTTCCAAATCTTAGCGAAGGCAGCACTTCGGATAGCAGATTGAGGACAAATTGCGCCTTTAATGTTTAATCATATTCAACTCTTCATGTGCTGCAAACTCGCAGGAAAATTAGAAGGGAAGACAAATGCAGATGCAATAATAATATTCCAACTGATAAGAATGAAGTAAAATCCATCAGCAGATGAGTCACTTTGTCAGGAAAAAATAAATATGCAAAACAAACCAAATATAATTAACTTAATACAAAAAAAGTAATAATTCAATTTGATGACAATGCCTTAAGCAAGAAATTCTGAAATTTCAGGTGCTTCAAACGCTCTGCCATCTCCTTGCTGCTGCCAATCGTTCATTCCCAAAATAGAAAATAATCTGAAAAATTCACTGAAGGCAAATAAAGGTAAGCTTAATGAAAAATGCACTGGTGCTGGAGGCCAAACGTCAAACCGCGCGGAGCCTGACATTTATTTTTGTACAAATGTGACTAGTTACAACATTACATCACAAGACCAGAGCAGTGTTATAGTTTTACAACAGGGAAGTGGAGCACAACATGCTCCAGGAAACAATAAGTTTTATGCTTCAGCTCAGAATAAATCTTGCTATGTAAAGCATGCAGACAGTTTTTGGCTGCGCTTAGTTGGACTTTGTCTCGTAAATACTTTTTCTTTTCTTTTTTTTTATGTAAACACCAAGGACTTACGAAACACACAGCTTCTGTGTACGTACTGCAAAAGGAAAGCCATACATCAAACCCGAGCCAAAATATTATGAAGAGTGCTGAAATCTGAAGATGTCTGTGACGTGTGAAGGCTGAGAGAAGACACTGAACACAGCTTATTGTTCTGTGTGGTACGATTCAACCCAGATTACCAATTGTGTCACCACATTCCCGTCATAGCAGGAATAAGAGAGAAGATTTGAGGGGGCTGAGCTTGTTCTGGAAGAACGAGACAAACACTTTCCACTATTTGAGATCTTTATGTCACAGCGTGCCGTTCAGAGAAAGACAAATAGCTGAAGCCTTTGTAGTTTTTGTTTCAGTTTCAAAGTGCAGACAAAAAGGCAGAGTGGGCCTGGGCAGGGCAAGAGCATGATTACCACATTCCTCACTACTCCACCCCACCCGGTGCAATGCGATGGACGTTGGAGAGTTCTGGGTGACAGTAAAATTTCTCTTCTCCGTTCCCTGCTAGCTGTCTCTACGAGGCTGATTCAATGCGTCACCGCATCCCCATATTTACATACAAATAAGAGAGAGGATGTTGATAGTTATCGCTGCCCTCCCCTCCGTGTGCCTGCGTGTTTGTGGTTACTTGCCAGTTTTCTTTCCCCCTCTTTTCCTTAAAAACCTGCAGGGATGTCAGATTAGAAAAGCCACTCAATTCGCCGAGGGCTATTAGAGCTGTGGAACCTCCCTTAACCTGGATAAGGCAACACAAAGGGGGATATGAATAACAAACGTGACTGAAGACTGCAGATATCAGCTAGCAACAGTGCCTTAGAGAATACACAGGCGTGTATTGACAGAAGGGGGATAATAGTCTTTTAAATAACGGTTTGTGCATTCCACGCTGGCTTGTCAACTTCCTCTGCTGAGAAGCATTAATTAGGGCTCTATACTACACTGGCCCTCAGGCAAAGAGACCTGATCTTTTGTCCTGTTCTTCCTCCATGGTAGCAGGTAGATTTACTACATCCTCACCCTGCTTCTTTCTCAGCTCAAGCCTTTGCCCGTGGAGAGGATCACCCAAGAAATTTGCAATAAAGTCTGTGGGGCTTTCAGCAGCAGCCTGGAGGTCTGAGCTGAGAAAGAGAGGGAGCGAGAGCCTGGTGTGAACTCACTCCCCTGAGCCGAGCCCTGTTTGTTATTCATGAGAATGCTGGCTCTGCTCGTGAGGCTCTGGGAAAATTATACTGTGGGCTCGGACAAATGAACTGGTCCTCTCCGGCGCATGACAGAAACGGGCGCTGTCCGTCGGCAGTTCTTCCACGACCCCGCGCCCTGATGCGGCTTATCTTGCTCAGCAGAGTAAAGAGAAAAGAAGAGGGCTGGATTTGGTGCGTGCACGAGGAGGAAGAGGACGAGAAGGGCGAAGGACAGCGAGCGGGTGAATTAGTTCAGTATTTTCAATAATAGATATCCTTGGAATAAACCCAACTGCTCATCGGTTTGGGGAGGGGGGGAGCGGGGTAAGTGCATTCAGGCTTGCCCTGAAGCCAAACCCAAGCTCAGAGAGGCTAAAAGTAACTACACAAACAGATTTAAAATAATTACTTGTTTATCTGCATTTAATGTCAGCATGATTACATATTTTAACCCTGTCACACAAAACGTTCATCCAAGTTTTTAAAAGGCGAATCCAGTACTTTATACAGCTTAGGTATTCAGTTTCAGCGCCTGCCACATAAAAACACAAGCACAGACAGCTGATTGAAACCTCTTAATTTTTCAAGGCTAGAGCTCCTTATCTGCTCTTTGAAGTGTCACTTGAGGAGAGAAGGGCAGTTCTAATGCTTAAAGAGAATGAGAGTGGCAGGGCTTTGCATGCAAATGAAGAAAGCGGCTAGAAAACACAGCCAGATTAATGGAAAGCACGTCGGTCCAGACAGCACACGGCGAGTCCCGAACTAACTCTCGAGACTTGCCCATTAATGTCTGTGAGTCCTGCTGGAAGTTATAAATCAAACATAAAATTGGACAGCCAGAGGCTTGCAAATTAGCCTTTTCCACACCTCCAAAATCGTCTTTCTGATCAAACACTGCCGGAGGTGTCACGATGGCTTCTGTGCAAGGTTGCGTAACAGCACAAGCGATGTAATATTATGTAAGGGATCTCCAGAGGGACATCAATCACCATTATAAATCACTTTCCTCTGAAGGCGCTCGAGACTCACCAGGATTTTCATGGTAGGCGTTCAGAGACGGATACACAAGAAAGACACATGCAGCTGCATGACCACAGTTTAACCTCCTCCTTTCTGCACGCATGCACGCACATGGCAGACCACTACTTAAACAGAGCGCCTCAAAGCGGACAGTTAACATCTCAACAGTGGAAGGAGAGCGAATGACCGATAAAGCTGGCTGGCAAAACGAGAGGCAAGTTTGTTACTTGTTGTGTAATTTGGATCTCAAGTCTCAGAAACAGCGGCAGTTCCAGTTACCCCCCCTTTTCCCAGTGAGTAAAAAAAAAGAAAGAAAGAAAGAAAGCTAAACAAAAATAAAAATAGTTTGGAACACACAAGCCTGACAGCCGGTATGTGAATGGCTGAAATGGTGAATTTCTCGAGGCTACGTCGCCACAATCATCACACTAATGTTCTTGGATTTGCCACAGGTCCCAGTGGAGCTCGACTTCCAAGCACTGACATCAGAAGCCATATTTTCTCACGTCAAAACTTCCTGTTTAAAAGAACATTTCCTTCCTATTCAAAAGTAGTTTTAAGAAAGATTTTACTTTGTAGGAAAAATATAAATTTAAAAAAAAATAGAAAATTGTAGCCGATAACTGTGCACGCCAATCATCCTTTCTTTTTCAGAGTCATACATTTCCAACACAGACAGACAGCATATACAGGGTTTTTCCCTTTGGATCACAAACAGCAGCAAAGTCATGATAATTAAGTGCATTTCTAGGCCGGGGGCATATTGTTGAGTGCACCTTGCTTGCTTGCCGGGTAACATAATCCTCAGATATACAGTATTGGAAACCGTTAAGGCATGTTTTGCATTCCAGCAGAAGCGAGGCAGGACCATTGTGTACAGGGGCCATTGTGTTTGTCTGCTGGCAGACACCACACCAGACCGTGAGTCATGCTAAGCAAAGTCTGAACTCCCCACCAGCAGCTAAAAGCGCAGGCTGGGAAAGGTTATGGCTCGTTCACCACACAGACTTTAAATCAGCTCAAAATTCAAGCTTGGTTCACCTTTACACCTGACTACCAAGACAGAAGTACATGAGCCTGGAAATTAAAAACTGGCTGTTAGGACAATAGACTGCAGTTTGTTGAAAAGTGGTCTGCGATGAGATCATGCCACTGTGAAGAGGAAAACAAAAAACAAAACAAAAAAAAAAAAAAAACCTCTAAGACTACAAAAGAAAAAAAGAAGAAAAAGAAAAAATTCAATTTCACATGTCAAGCTAGCTACATCAGCTACATGAGATGGGTTCCCACTTCAAGCCTGCAGACATGATTGAATTTTAAGGTTAGGTGTTTTTTACATTAATATCACCTCCTGTTCTTTTGGAGCAGGGGTGGGGAACAATTCTTCTCAGATTCTCAGAAACCTCACTTTAACTCTTTACCCCTTAAAGGCCCACTAGTGGTAACCCTTGAAGCTCTTTTCTAAAAAGGAGGGGCTTGTGTCATTTTTCGGACTTGCTCCCAGAACAAAATTACTGGGTTTGCACGAGAGGTTAGTGAGTGTGGTCTCTACTTATGCATCTACCCTTGGAAAAACAGGTCAATTTATTGAAATATAGTGAGGTGACAAAATTCATCATGATCGGTGGAGGGGAGGTCATCAAATGTAATCTTTATTGGGGGAAAGTTAAAAGGGAGGACCACACCGAGCTCACTCATTATAATTCAGTGCTGAACTAGAGAACTTGAACTTACTATATTACTGTAAATGTATGTTTCTTAACTAGTGTTAAGCATACCCAACCTAAGACTTAAAAACAAAAAACAAAACAAAAACAAAAAACAGGAAACACGTGTAGCAAGTTAAACAGGACCAAGACTTGCGTCACTATGGGAATCACATGTGTCTGTGTCTTTTAATGCAAGAAATATATATCTATTAAGTGAGAGTGCACATAAAGTTTTGACGTCTTCACTTCTGCATTGTTAGAGGCACTTATGTTACATTTACAGCCTTTTGGATATATAACTATGCTCAACTTTGTAGCTAACAAAGCACCACCAAAAACACCTACAAACTTTTTTATTTTATCAAAGTGGACCCAGTATTTTTTTTTTCCATTTTTTTGTTTGGTAAAAGCTGCTTTAATTCTGTTACTTTGAACCACAAAGGTCACTAAAATACTCCAGGATACCTTACAGCTCCAATCTGCATTCGCCTAAAAATGTGACATTCCTGCCTACAGCTCAATTTTGTGATAAGGCAGGTGCACTTGGATGCAAACATCATGCCTATTGTGAGAATCATGAAGCTCCTACACAAAACGCTGAGTTTACATTCAGGAATTTCTCAAATAATTTCCAGGAGAACATGCCAGGCTCTCTCTCCCTCTCTCTCTGGATAATATTGAGACAACTGTTTGCACTTGATTGGGTGACCTTTGAGGCTGACACGAGGAAGATAAATCCAGCCCTGTGGACAGAAAGCGCTGGTGACACAGACCCATTCATCGTGTCCCGGACAGCTCCACATTTAGCTACTGGACCAGCGGTAAAAAACGGGGAGGGAGAGCGAAAAAATAAAGATGAGGAGAAAGAGAGGGCACACGGGCCACACACACAGTTATACCTCATGTTTACTTATGAGCTTGAAGCCTGAAGTCGTTAGACGCAAACAAATGGCGGTGCATCCATGCAGGCTCGAGGACTGATTTGCTAATGAGCTGTTTGAGGAGATAGCCGAGGACAGCGGGGTTTTTATTAGAACTGGAGAAGAAGAGAGAGCAAACAGAAATAGGAAAATAAACCTAAAGGGTACAGAGACCAAATACCAGAAGAAAAATGAAATGCAGAAAAGAAAAGGACCAGACAGGAAGCAAAACAAGGAGCTGCTGGTGGAAAAGTGGGATTGGCTGTAAAAGGCAAAAGCATACAATCAACCCGGATGGCTTGTGATGAAAATCCAATCTGTCACACTGATGAGAAGTTTCATTGGCTATGAATCTTTTAGGACTCCATCAGCGCCACAGGCAAAGGTTAATACCCAGAGAAGGAGAGAAGCCTCAAAGACACCTCGATGCTAAAATCTGCCACTCTGACAGGCTTCAACTAAAAGAACGACTGAAACGCGTCTGCAGCCGTCCATTCAACTTTCACTCAGAGGTGTTACGGCCAGACGAAATAAAGCTATACTTTTTAATCAATAAAGATATAGCTTTTAAAGAACAAACATAGCGGTCTCAATTATTCCACTGCTGGGATCGGCTTGGCGCATAGTTTACATCACCGAGCCTGGTGATGCAAAATTAAAGGGGTGAGCGCACAGACCCCTGAGGAAAATAACATGGAGGAAATTACATGGTCTGTCTGCACTTCACTGAGTGTCTCATAACAAGTGGTTGTCTTCTAGTGCATTGCAAATCATGTTTGTCAGCGGTCCTCAGTTACTGGGAATAGAGTGAAAAGCCCCGATTTGTTGATACTTTTTTGAAAGTATCAACTTACAAAGGTTTTAAATTTTGTTTTCATATTTTTAAATATTCACTTTATGCTTTAAAGCATCGTGACAACTCATCAGCCTGATTAGACGAGAAAAGAGAAAGATGATTGGTCCCGGTCTGTGAAGATCGGAGATCAGAGAACAAATCACGGCGTCTACATCCCACTCTGTGCCGTGACCTTCCTGTCCGATAATGACAGGCATCTTAAATTAATTTACCCGACATGCTTTCTGTGTGAATTCAGAGAGCACGTTTGTATAACACAGACACAATTTAACAGTGGCAAACAGATGTTTCAGCTGCAATATGGAGCCTGTTTGTCATAGAAAGAGGGGAAACAGACAAACAGAAAAAATATTTATGATCAGTCTGACTTGAAAACAGGTTACAAAATCAACATCAAGGAGAATCTTGCCCAATAAGGACAGATGACGTAGTTATCGAGGCAGGGTTAAAAGAACCTCGGACAAAACAGCTTGAGCAACGTCAAAGAAAAACACAGCAAAGGTCGATATGAATCCGACGTACCTCTGATGATTCATGCTGACATCATGTTTAAAGAGAGCAGAAAGGCCAAGAAGTGACGCAAATCTTTTTCCTCCTTTTTAAATAGTTGTTGAGCGTGTCTGACAACGTGTTGGTTCTACTTAAACAGAAGAAGAAAAAAAAAAAAAAAGAGTCTCATCCCAAGTCCAAAGTTCAAAACACAAGGAGAATGGATATGACAAAAATCTGTTTTTCCCACCAAATATTGCCAATGCCACAGAATCGGACCTCTGCACTCTACCAAGAAACCAAAGATGACGAGGTCAGCACAGCTGTCTCACAGCAAGAAGATCCTGGGTTCAAATCATGCTGCATGGAGTCTCTATAGGTAATCCAGCTTCTTCCCACAGTCCAAAGACATGTATGTTAGGTTAACTGGCAGTTCTAAATTAGCTTTAGCATCAGTTTGACTGTTAGCCTGTCCATGGTGTAACTGTGAGAGTCTCTGCTGTGTGCTGCTGATAGTCCTCTGAGTTATTCTGCATGTCTGAGTGGACACTTGGGTTCTACATCTTGCTACATTACTGCAATACAGCACAAGTTTCCGCCAAGCGTTTATCCACCTAAAACCAAAGACAGCTGAAAAAAAAAAATCACCTGCTGAATCATTACTCTTCTAGAAACAGTAGCAAGATGCTTCAACCTCTTCTGGTGATGGTGGGTGAGGCAGGCTGGGTCAGAACACTGGCAACAAAAGATGACACGTCGGCAGTAGGAAAATGTCATTAAGCCAATTATGGCTAAGTCATCTCATAAAACAACCTCTGCTTGTTGGTCAAACGCCTTCAC
Organism: Perissodus microlepis; assembly: GCF_051167445.1. Lineage (NCBI taxonomy): Eukaryota > Metazoa > Chordata > Actinopteri > Cichliformes > Cichlidae > Perissodus > Perissodus microlepis. Next base: position 15,798,302 of record NC_140477.1, on the reverse strand, counting down.
AAGCAATTAAAGAGTGCTATATGTAAACTGAAAAGGATCGAGAGGATTTCTCTCTTCTGTTAGGCAAAGACCGACCTCTGATCCATCTTTCTTTTCGGTTAGTGGACCTGCATTCATGTCGGCCAGTGTAGATGCATTTGTCAAAGTATTGCTAAGAAGTCATGACGCTTTATTCCAGAAACTGTAGCTGAAAATGCAAATGTTTGTTTGCATGTCACTCCACAGTATGGAAGTTAATCAATATATAATTGGAATATTCATAACCCTTTTTTTACTTTTACTACATTTAAACTAGTGTATTTATTGCTCTAACAAAATATGCATTTTATAAATTGTGTGGCAGAGTGTTTCCTCCATCTGGAAACTCTCCAGTCTTCCTGATTATGCTTCTCATTTTATGATAATTTTGTTAACTGGATAAATGCCTATACTGCAGCTTAGGCTGTTAAATACGAGGCATTCTGTGTAAAAACAAACACACAATAGTCCCCTTCAGTTCATAAAAGTTTATTAGTTTTTTACGATGGTAGCAGAACACTTTGGTGGCCGAGCTGTGCTCAAGTTCACTGTGGTGAAAACCTTGAAAATATTTGCTCATTACTCACTAAAGCAATGCATCCAGCTATTAACTGGCTGGTCTTACAAACTGCACCGCATACTTTAACTCTGAGGGCTCAAAATGAAGAAAAAGAATGCACACTCCATATCTGCACTACACAACAGACCCTCAAAATAAAGTCTCAAATGTATATTTTCCAAGTCAACAAGAGGAGAGCCTTTTGTAAGTAGCATTGTGTCCCAAAGTGGCACACTGCCTTGGTAAACACAACTGTACACACACTTTCAAGAGGATGTTGAAACACAAAGACACTCGAGCTTCAAGGCAGATGCATGAGAGCAGGTAAGGCCTTCTTTCGACTGAAGCCAGTTTCTGGCTTCTCTCTTGTGGAGGAAAGCTTAAAGATCAAGGCTTCATGCGTTTGGCAGTTTAGAGCCACATATTTATTCAATTTCAAGGGTTCAACTGCATGCATTCCTTGCCCTTTCACTGAGCCATGTTTTCAATACTGTGTCCTTTTGAAGTGTGACTTTCTGTGGCCCGTGTGCATCTTTTCAAACAGCCATGCGTCGGGAGAATATCCTTCGCAGCTATCTGACTTTCAGTAGAAAGTTGAAAATTAATTCAATCCATTGGCATTTCTACTGCAGCCAAAATTACCACATAAATCCTCACACAACTTGTTCTAATACATATTATTTGTTTTCATTCAAGGGCAACCCGTGTGCCAAGAGCACCACTGAAGTTTCATATTAAAATATGCATTTTTGCAGTTCTGTTTATGAAAATTAAGTTTGTCCTCTTTGCGGTGAGAAAAGATGAGAAAACCTGCCAAACAAAGCACTGGTAAGACTTGAAAACATCATCCTGTTCAGCAGCATTTCCCTGTCTAACTCCTCAACTTTCCCTCTTAAGCTCTGCAAACCGTAATCATGTTTGTCCATCATTTGTCGAATGGAGGTTCGGTCACACGTGTTAAACCAGCTCCTCTGATAGCAGCGATGTTCACAGAGCAGTTTGAGTGAGTCCCGTGGTGACATAACCCAGAGGCAGTGCGTGAAACCTGTTAGACTGCAGACAAAAATCAGCCTGTTAGTGTGCATTCACTCATGCAAATATAACTGAGGCTTATTGTCCCCAATGCAATAAAACCACAGCGTGAGCAGAGCTATGGCTGTCTCTGGTCGAATCGTGAATGAGGCTGGGCTCATTTCGGCCAAAGTGTACTTTGATATTTTAAATTTTAAATCCTTTTGAGACTGTAGTGATGAGATGATAACAAAACCTGCTGAAAGGATAAATTACTAGTTGAGTCTTTGGCATCTGAAAACTAACAGAGGTGCAACTTTACACTTGCAGTTAAATCTTTAACTTTGAGATCCACTGCTTCCTTACTTCCACATTCACAGCAAAGTTGCTAACAATCCTGGGAGTGCTTTTAACATCCAAGAACTGTTCTGGGAAGTTTTGCAAAACATAAACTTGATGATTGGACTTTTCTCAAACTATAAAAACCAGAAAGTTTGTTGAAGATTGAGATGAACTTTTAGCAACTATGTGCAGTATTTCCTCTCTGCTTTTATGTCGGTGTCTGTGCTGTTTAGGCATTTTTTGTAAATAGTTTAGCCCACTAATATAAAGACCTTTTATTACTTTGATATTCTGTAGTCAACTAAAATGAAGGCAGTTTATTACTTTTAAAAACCTGCCTCCAGTACTTGGACCCAGATTGTTTGTTCATAATCTCTTCATTTCTCTTTTCACCATTTTTCGCATCCATGTGCACCAGTAATAGTGATTCTAAAACATTTTTTGCAAACCTTCCTCTAAGGGCGAGTTGGAATAACTGGACACAGGTTCTCCCCTGTGCTACAACTTGTACAGTGGTCACCCAAACATTGAGGGTGCTGCACAGTCAACCTCTTGGTGACCGACTGATCACTACAAATGCTGCAGGTTGTCCTTGACAGAAAAAAAAAAATTAAACGCAATTACCAAGCAACCACCATTTTTTACTAGTCACGTGGAGGCTGTTGACCCATTTTTGCTGTAGTGTGACTTGCATCAGTTTGTATGGCGTGATTAAACATCATGCTAGCTACTTTAACCTAATATCAAAAAGACCAAACAACGCTGCACAACTGAACTGAGGAAATGTAAAATCTGTCCATTTAAAAAGAGACACTGCATCTCTCCTAACTTTAAGGCAACATTAAACTGTGCAATACATACAGGAAAATGTAGTCTGAAATATCTTGTCAATGTAGAGCACAAACCAAAGGATTCAGAAGCTACAAAATGTGACCCAGACTCTAAAATAGAAGAGAGTGGGAAAGGGAGGCTGGGGTCTCCAAGTAATTCTACTTTAATGAATACAAACAGACGAGCTCCCAAATGCCTACACAGAGCGGCCTGATTAGGGCTGACTCACAAATTCCCCACAGTCGTCAGCAAACACACAGGAATGTCCGACAAGTAGGTTACACACTGCAGACGCACCAAGTCACAACATTCGCCTCCTCGTTTGGTCCCCAATTTTGTTTCTTAACACCCCCTGCTAGGTTAGCGCTGTGTGTGTGTCTGCATGTGGTCAAACCAGCGAGATCCCCTGCAGCAAAGTACAGAGTGATCCCCAACAACTACACAACGGAGGGAGGCTTGTTTCTAAGAAGCGGAAGCATGAAACCGATTATCGTTTATCTGTGCGTGCCTCCACACACACAAAAACAAAGTGCATTTTTATACACTGCATGCCAGTTACTGTAACACACACCAGATCTTGTTTGTTTTCTCAGCTTAAATGCTGGTAATGAAGACGAAAATAAAGGAAATGAATTATGACAGAGGCTCTGCAATACGCTGATATAAATGTCAAACAAAAAGGTGCAAAATTACTGAGCAAAGAGAGAGACGTGAACTTTAAAGCCAAAACAATGTCCCGAACCGAAGGTCAGATGAGGACGAGGCTATTCACTCTGACATCGTTTTGCGCCTGCAGAGAAAACAGTCAGGATGGATTCTGTTAAACACTTGCATGGCTTATGGATGGTGGGTACTCAGTTAAACGGCCTTTACCACATTTGACCAGTACAAACGCCACACCATTGATCATTTTCTGCTCTATTCAGCAGCTTGTTTTGAAATTCCAGGCTGACACTAATACAACAATACGTCAATTGATCGCAAACTTCTCCATCCTGGATATGCGCACACTCAAGAGTTAAAGATTAGCCAGAAAGATGGCAGAAGACTCTCAAGCAGAATCAACACGTTTCACTGTGTGTAAAAACAAATCCGCATCAGTGGACATCAGTGCTGAGGCTGATTGTATCACCTACATCTGATCACATTTGTGAGAAAGTTCAGTGAGGTCTCGATTTATAGCCGAGCCGGCCTCCAGGCAAACATGCAGGATGGCTTTCAGCTCACAAGATTTAGACTAATTCTGCATGACCGTGCATTCCTGTGCACGCTGCGCAGGGGGTATGTCGTTCTTCAGTAATAATCTACAAAGTCCCTGAACCCACATAACTAAAGAGCAGTGACCTAGATAAAAGATAGTTTGAACTTTGTGTGCAGATTGCAGCAAAACTCCAAAAGTAAATGTCAAACTGAAAAGGCAAGTGATCTTTTAATGTCTGAAATGAACAGACTACTAACGGGATGGTCCAATTGTTTAGTGACCTCTTGCAGTTTTAAGTCAGTCACAATTCTTGTGTTTTTGTCCCTCTCAAGCAGAGTGAAACTGTCATGTATGGTCATTTATGTAATTATATATGGCAGAATTTACAGTCGTACAGTGCTTGATAATCCAAGATGGCTCTCCTACCAGTAACGATAGATGGATGGTTTCATATAAGGTTGTAATTTTACTTGCTTTGTGACCTTTTTTGCCTCCATTTGTTTGTTTTTGTTTTATTTGTTCTCACAACAAGTAATTCCGCCAAGAGAGTTTGAAGTTTTATCCCGTTTTTGAAACCAAGCCCAAAGTCTCATAACAAACCAGGGGCGCCAAACTCATTTTACATCGTTGGCCACATACAGCCCACTTCTGATCCCAAGTGGGCTGGACCAGTGAAAATATCTCATGGAATAAATCTGAGATATTTTAATATATGTATATTAAAAGAAGTGCAATTTAAAACATCTCAGTTTTTCCACATGATAAAGAAATGCTGCTTTGGCCCTAAATTTTAAGAAGTATGTAAATTTACAGAATACTTCTGTTAGCTCATTGAGCTCACCGTTCTGCAATTAAAAATCTATAGTTTTTTTACTAATTGCAAAGACATCATTTTTAGCTCTGTTTTTTGTGAACCTGCTGTTAAAAATCAAACATTTCTATAGCAGACAGTGGGAAAACAGGAACCTTGTTATTTAATGGTTTATCCATTTTAGAAGTGTTTATCTTTATCAGTAGAAAAGGCTATAAAACTTAAGAAAACGCAGTTTAAAGTGTAAAATGAATGTCCTCTTTCACATTTTTCAAATCCAGGTTGAGCCAGTAGGCCAGAATGGCCCCCAATTCTGGCCCCCGGGCCTTACGTTTGACACCGCCGCTCTAAGCAAACTAAGGAGGGGGGGGGGGACAAAAACAAAAAATCTATTTGGAAGATTTGTTGATGCCCCAGTTGTACGAGAAAGCACATGTGGTTTCTTTACACCCATCTCCTAAATGTAAGCAGATATGAATCAGTAGCAAAGTGTTACTGCCGTCTGTTTGAAAGTACACAAATTTATACACTCATTCTACTTTCAGGACTTTAAACATTCTGTTTAAAATCCTTTTGGTTTCTTTTAATGATTTATCAATGACTTTAACTGTACAAACAGTCATAAATTCTCTGACCAAAGACCAAGTTATAAAATGTATACACACACACACACACACACACACACACACAAATGCACACACAGTAACATTTCCATCTCACAGCCAGCTTAACACTGATCTGATGCCTTCTGACAGCATAATGGCTGCTCACCTGGTCAGAGGTCACTTTAATGGGAGCAAGCATTTATGTAACAGTCTTACAAACTGAGCTAACCCATGTGTCACAGCCCATTGCAAGGGTGCTGTGTCCTTTATGTGGTGTTGATAGGTGCCTGGTGGGTTGGTAAAGACTTCATCGTGGAAGCAGATCAGCTCCTTCCTTCCTTTGCTGAGGCCACAGACAAGGGCTTTTGTAAACAATTCAAAATGCTCTTCTTGGAAACTGGTGCTTCTCGCTTGGAGGAACTTCACTTTTACAAACACGTGCTTTAATTAAACAGGTTAGCATTCCTGCTGTTCAACCAACAAATGAAAAGGAGGAAACAAAACACCCGGCCCAAATAGCCCAATGCTTACCTAAGCCTATGATAAAATCCCTGTGGTATTTACTGTGATGATGTGACCTTGTTTGGAGAAGGTTTTAAACAGCAAGTGAAGCACACTCCACCCCATGCAAATTTACATTCTTGCATGCTTTTGTCCAGCTGTGAACTGAGAGCCTTTAATAAGCAAACTACTGCAGACTTTAATTTCTACTGTCAGTTTATTGCAGCTTTAAACTTTAGCCAACTTTTTTGTGCCTTGCATTTACTGAACTGCACATTTTAGGTCACTTCAACTATAACGAGCTTGAAGAGCCAAAAGTAAAAGATTCTTTTAAATTTAAAGCTTTAAATTCTGTTTGTGGCAGTTTGCATTCATTTCCACAAAACAACCAAAACTTTAGTCAAAGAGTAATATCAGCAACTTTCCCAACTGTGACTCCATTTGTTATGCAGATGAAAGTTAACTCAACGGTCCTGGACTGCAGCCGGCAATGACCAGATAACTTGCATAGCAATTATAAACCTATTTTCTTAATTGCTTTTAAAAACAGATCAAGGACAAGAACATGGACCTGGAGTTTGCCCAACTCACTGGAGAGGCAGCTAAATAATACTTAAGACTGGCACATTAGTAAACTGCCCACCCTGTAAGGAAGGAAACATAAGGACCAAAGCTAGCCAAGTCACTTTAACTTTCAAAATAAGAGCAAGGAAATTGTCCGGCACTGAAGCGTGCACTCAAGTTTTATATGCATTGATTCTACAGAGGAAAGAAACTTTATAGATATTTTGTCACAATTCTCATCTTGATCCGTTAACTGATTTTTATGAAATTTTAAATCTGTTAAATGTCATTTTCTAGCATAAAAATTATGGCATGATCACCATGGTGATGGTGATGATGATGATGGCGATGTTGTGCTGAGCAAAAACTGCCTATTTTCCTTTTAATGTATTATAAGGTCACATCCTCTATTTTCAGTTTTTCCACAAATATGTTAAAAGAAAAAAAATCTGCTGATCTTCATCCATTCTGTGAAACCAATTTTAAACATTTTCTCTGCATCTGGATTTGGGTTGGAAGGAACCAAACGTCTGCCCTCAGCATGGCCCTTCTCCAAACTTTCACCCTTCAATGAACTTCACCAAAGAACAAAATGGAGCAGAAACTAATTTGGGAACAAACAAGGCAGGGGTGTTTGAATTTAAGGTATTTGCTGATTAATGTCAGTGCAGACTGTATCTGTGAGAGCAGATGAAAGAACCGATGCCAAAACTCAACTGTGCACGAGCCCAATTTGAGTTGCACCACACTGCACTTCATATCCATTTATATACACTTTATGCTGAAACAGTTTTATTGTGTATCCTGACACGCACATGGATTTTTGGTGAAATTTCCATGTGGAAGGAATGCAGATGAAGTGTTTGAATAGACTGCAGCTCGCTCTCCGTGAACTCTGTGCAGCTCTGGATGCCTGTGACTGATGTGCTGATTAGCTCAGTTTGAGGTGTGTCCTTTTGTCTGCACCATTTTTAGTTCTCAGTAATGTGTCATGTGATGCAAACACAAAATATCCCTGTGTGTTTTTCCACATATTCACAACAGGTCTGTTGCTAAACCTGCATTTGCTGCTGGTGCCATTTCACAAGTTGCTCCTGACTGGTACCTCTGGCACGTCACATTTTACGAATTTCATATTTTCTCATTATATTCCTATTAAAAACAGTACACGGGCCTTGCAGTACAAAAACTGTATTTATTATTTTTTTTACCAACTAACTATATTTGCATTTGAATGCCTTAACAAAAACACCATTTAATTTATCAAAATACTGACGCACTCTCTGCAGCACACAATGAACTACGGTCACGTGAAAAAAGTTTTTGCAGGACACTGTGCAGGAAACCTAAGTACACCCTTACTGCTGCCATAGAAATCAAGATATTAAGTAGCAACCAGGTGCTACTAGTCAATTGTCCTGAATTAACCGATCACCTGGAAGCGTGGGCACCTATATAAAAGCAAAGATTTTGGCAGTTTGCAGAGCTCAGGAGTGGGCGTCCCCACAAATTCACACCTAGGTCACACCCAGACTGCGCAATACCTGGAGAAAATAATGATAATAATAATAATAATATTTATCATCATCATCTCAGACTCTACGCGCCTCAGCATGTAAAACATTAATCTTCGTGACAGCCAAGAAAAAGACGGAACAAGTATGGCTTGTTTGGAAGAGTTGCTTTCTTTAGAAATCTTTAGTTTAGCATTTATTAGCTTCAGTGAAGGAAGAGTTAAGAAATCTCAATCTTAATAAGCAGATGCTTCCCTTATCATTTCATCATTGTTGCACAGGTGAATTTGGCCAAACTGACTAGGATTAAATCGAAAGACTAGTTGCAAGTGCATAATATCATTGTAATTGGTTCTTTTGAGCCATCTTCAGTTGAAAACACATTTTTCCTAAAACCTAGTTTAGTTTAATTTTAATTAGTCATGTCTGGTTCATGTGTTAACAGGTTAACATGAGATTGTACAAAGCCTAAAGTGTATTAACAACTCTGTGGTGTCACAAATAACTAGGTTAAACAGGGAGCCCTCTTGTCTCCTGTATCATCCCATCGCCAGAGTGTTAACTGCGTGAGCACTCGGCCCAGCATTGCACCTTAAACCTGTTGACCTCCTTTTCAATGACGCTGCAGACAAATAGCTGGGAGGGGCTGGATAGCTCCACGCTCCCCAGCAGTGTTTGTCGAGCAGACTCAGTCATGTACATGAAACACAAAGTTCACTGGCTGGAGCGGCAGACCACAACCTCATAACTCTCAGAGTTTTTTTTTAAAAAGCAACGGCACAATGAGCGACATGACTCATCACCACAAGACTGCAGGCAGCGTGACCTGATGGGAAACGTGCTTACATCACACCCAAAACATTTTAAGATGAGAGAACTCACTGAATCTAAACTCTTGTTTTCGCATTCCTCAGACACATACAATGTGCTGTGCAGGTCAAAGGTCAGCATCGGCAACAATGCCCTCGGACCCGCAGGAGTGAGCGGGGTGAGAGAAAGGAGACACCGTCCCGGCTCGCTGGACGAGGTACTGACTGATGCAATGCAGAGCTGGGAGCTTTTATCAGGCCATTATGGCCTCAACAGGCAGAAGATTGGGTTCCCAGGATGCTATGAAATCCCGCTCAGCAGCTATTATGCTGCACAGAACGAGCGGGGAGATAATCCCAGGCATCTCTATTCACACCTGTCCACTAATATTCACATCACAAAGGCAGCTTGTGTGAGCAAGTCTTCATTTGCATAGTTTGGTCCCCCCCCAATCCAACAGGAGGAGAAAAGAGAAAACTTTTCACAAAAGGAGTCCATCTGCCGGGCAACCGGTTTCTGGATTTTTGTGTTTCCATCTGTGTGTAAAGCTCACAGGATCTCAAACCATGAGATAAAGCTTCCATAATTAAAGCTGGATTATAAAACTTACAGTTGGGTAAACATTACTTTTAAATGGTGACACAATGCCAAAAAACTTAGAATATTAAGAAGAATATTAAACTAAAACAACAGAAGCACTACGTTTTTTTTCAATACAGATAAAAAGTAGGAGCCGGCGTTACTAATTCATCAATAAACAGAACAATACAACATGAAAAAAATTTTTATTTTATATTTTTTGTAGAATCTGAGTGTTATATTTGAGTTAATGAGGTATACAGTAATTGAAAATTGCAAATCTTTACTTTTTCCTGAAGGGGTTACTGCACCAGAGGCAGTGCAGGAAATGACTTCAAACTGCAACTTTAGGAAGTCTGAAAATACTCAAGAAAAATTTAAGATGCTGGAGGTTGATTATAGGAGTACACCCTTTAATGGTGAACTCAAACCAGGCAAGCGTGTTTAAACCAAAGTCCAGTTCAGTAATGAGCGTTTATGCTTCATCGTGCTCGGTTCAGCCCACTAAAACAGATGAGATTGGGAATGGTTCACTGAACTCAGGCGCGGTAATCATCTGGTTTGATTGCACTTCCTTAAGACGAGCTGCTCCGTGCAGTATGACTGAAATGTGATAAATACATGAAGGCAGATGAGAGCACTGTACCCAGAAATAAACAAAAAAGCCTCAAAGTACAAAGAATCATGGCGTCCTCTGATCTGTGCACGAGCGCTTTTCTTTAACTGCAAGAAACGCAACAAATGCATTTACATAACTGACATAACTGCCAAACAGATACGATCGTCTAAGCTGGTAACCGTCTGACCCTGCTGACCTTCTGAATAACTGGCACGGGTGTGCGAAAGCATCAGACACGTGTCAAAATGTCCCCGTGGATGCTCCTTCGAAATCACCGGCCTAACTATAACGCGAAACACGTGCATTAATCTCATGTTACGCAGGTTTCTGATTGCCCGACTTGAGGAAAAGTTTGGCTTCCCATTCAGGAAATCTGTCACATTATATTTACCAGCAGAGGTACTTCAGCAGCTGAAGACAAAAGTCAAAGATTGATCTTTGGCTGCCTGCAGTCACCTGGGCTTTAGGTCTCCATTTGATCACCGCTAACAGAAGATAAGCGGACCAGTTTAATCACTGTTATCCAACTCCAGGTGACGACACTTGACAAAGTATGATGATCAGAACCTACCAATCAGAGTTGTGGAGTCAGATGATTACAAATGCTTTCAGCAATGAACCTTTTTTAAAATCTGCATAGTATTTGTCATTTTATTTAACAAATGTAGTGATCTGCCTTCAGCTGTACATAATTAACTTTTAAATAACAATTAAAAGAGAACATTAACAGGAATTGCAAGGCGCTGACAGGAATTAGGGTATGTAAATAGTTTACAAGCACACTGGGCACACCCAAGTCTAGTGCACAGAAAACCTGCAGTTTCTTTCATTGGACACTTAAAGCTGAATTCAAAACCAGCAGGTACGTCCATCTTTTATACTCATACTCACTATACTTTTAGGGATAAGGACCTGCCTCAGGAAGTTCGACAAACCTTCTCAGACCACAGCACTTCCACTTCTTTCTCCCTCTTCCCCACTCACACAAATCAGCTCACCACCTCATCAGATCACCTCCCACCTCCCCAAATAATAGACGGTTCGCCCACTTTACTACATAATGAGCTGCCTATGGGCTCGATCTAGCATATCTGGCGCAGCCCAGAGTGCTGAAGCCCAGCATTACAGCCTGGCTTGTGACCAGTTTTCAAACGGCTTTGCTCGGCACTGCTGAGCACCTAATAACAGGATGTGAGGCTCCAACTGACAGGCTGGTCAAACTCCAAGTTGTGCTGCCCCAGGGGCATATTGTTCTGGGTGGCTATCAAATAGGAGAATGAAAGGTGGTCAGAATACCATTCCCTTACCAAAAAAGAAACCAACAAAAAACAAAAGGGTGGGCATCTATTCCGAGAATTTCTGTGTAATTTGAGTGTTTTTTCAGTGTTGGCCAAGCTTCATATCAGAGTTCCTGCATGTGTCTGAACCACAGGAATCGGCCAGGAGTGCGACATGATTTAAATCCAATAACAATGAATGTGCAGCACACATACTGTACACCTCCACCCTCTCCCACCATCTGAGAACTGCTTTCATTTCTCTCCAGCAGAGGCTCGATTAAACCAGACACATGTATGGGAGGAATTTGGAGTGTAGGAAGGCAAGTGGTGTTCAAGTGCAACACACAGAAGCCACTATTTCCTTACAAAAAATAAAAATGCACAAGCATCAAGCATCCACCTATTTCCACATACAAGAGGCTAACTTTCACTAATACTTTTTTGGGAATACTTTTATTCCCAATAGAGAAAAAACATGACCAATCCCAAAATGGGCCTCCAAATTACACCCATTCTGTTGCTAAGGTGAATCTCTGCCCTCTTTTCCCCCCCGACTCACCTCATTGGATGGTATGTTCACGACACCTGTGGATCTCCTCTTTTCCCTTAACTTCCTCTTCTCGATCTGTCCTTTCCCCTTCCTGGCGCTGGGCCCGGTGCTCTTCTTCTCCTTGCCCTTGCTGCTGGGTGACGGGCTTTCCTTGTCACTGTCGTTGCAAGCCATGGGAGTAGAGTCCTGAGTCTTCTCCGGCTGAGGCAGGGCCTTCTTCAGGTTGCTTCCCGGCGTGGCTGAGGGTGTCACGGGGTGGTGCATTTCCTCCTCGGGCCTCTTTAGAGAAGTGCCAGAGGAGGACCGAGCAACCGCGTAGGAGGAGGGGTGGCAGTTCCCAGCGGAGGAGCTTCGGTCCGGGTTGCCGTTGTTGGTGAACTCGGTGGCCGAAGGAAGAGGAGGAGGAGATGGAGGAGGAACGGCGTTGCGGCTGCTGTTTGTATTGCTGGCACCCAAGGGAGTACCAGTGGCTGCGGCAATGTCCCCCAGCATTTTGGCTCTCATTTTCTCCCGTTTTGCCTTCCACTCCTCCAAAAAGTCCGTCGCGGCGCTGGACTTGAATCCGCCTGTGGCCATGATCCCTTTTTTCTGATAAGTTCAAAGTCGAAGGGAGGAAAAAAGTAACTTAAAAGTTGAAGTTGATATGAATTTTCAGCTCTCGGTCGCCGTCCTAATTGCACCACATTCCTCAAGTGATTAACTCGGGAGCTGCTGTAAGGTAGAATGAAAATAAAAAGTCAGGACAAGTAAACTTAGCTGTTCATTATGGAGGTGTTTTCACCTCCACCTCGCGATACTCCGCGTGCAGGACGGGTTTTGTTTAAAAAGAAAGTTTACAAAGTCCGTTTATCTCTAAGGTAACTTTCCGCCCGAAAGAAGAAAGTCAGAGTGTGGAGAAGTTGACGAGAGAACAACAAAGGTATAAATTCAGGTAGAAACCCACCTGAGTGGAGCTGTCTCGGTCGCTGAACTGCTCTTCACGGTCCAACCAGGTGTGCCCGAGCTGCTCTCACATGAACTGCTGTAGTCTGCGGAGCTGGGACCCGCCGTGCTCGCTCTGCCCCTCTGAAAACACCGGCTTGAATCCCGAAAGTGCGCGAACACTTCCGACTAAAGCCGAAGCAGAGGAGGGGCGCTGTGTAATAACTCATTACTGTTCCCACAGGTGCTTTCGGGTTTAAGGTCATTTGTTAAAGCTTTTACAATACTTATCGGCGATATTTCCATAAAAATAAAGGTTAATATAGTTCATTATTTTTATCATAACATTTCTGTATTTTCATGCTTCCTTATATGTAAGTTGTGTAAAGTGTATATGTACAAAGTTTCAAGCAGCTCAGATTCTTTTATTCTGCTTGTATATATTTATATCTTTTTCAGTTTTAATTCTCATATTATTTATTTATTTATTTATTTATTTATTTATTTTATTATTAGTATTTTTTTTTTACAATTGTTTCTGTTGTTTTTAAATCACCAGCTGGTTTATTTATCTAATTTTGTATGTGGATTATTTTCTGTTTGCCATTTGTTGTCATTGCACAGGGGAACATATTTCTTCACTGTGAATATGACAATAATTTTCTATAATTTTGAAAAGTATTTATCTATCTATGTTGCAAAAAACTAGCCAAGACCAGTAAAATGACTGCAAAGCCCTCCTTACCTTTCTTTAATAAGTGTAAAGAAAGGAAAGGATTGGTTCCATTGTCGGTTAGAAATTTGATAAACATTTTCATTTGTATAAGATCTGCATTTATGCTCTTTAGATTAGCTTTGGGGCCTTTTTATTACCTTGCCGTAAGAAGAAAAAGTGTAAAGAAGAAGCATTTTCCCCTTTGATGAGCCACCCAGTTACAAAAGCATGATTAATTGCTTCGCAAGACTAAGGGCAAGGTCTGCTGTCATAACATGTGCATGCATATTTAACAGTGCAAAAGCAACAACTCTTCACATGTACAGTTTCTTTTGTAATAAACATTCGTATTTTACTTCTTTATGATCCGAACACTGTCTCTAGGTCTAGAATTCTGTTCACCCCTGTGTAGTTATGCTGGCTTTGCATCACCACTCAGCAATCGAAATTCATTTTTTACAATTTCATTGCTGTTTTCATACTTTTTTTTTTAGCCATCAGTTGGTCAAATTGGATCCTCTGGTGGGTCCAGACCTGTCCTTGAAAATCCATCCACTCCTTGCTTTAAGAGCTTTCTGTAATTCACTGAAAACTTTCTATTTTGCTCTGAGAGTTGAATGGAAGTTTGAGACTTTGAAAATGTGATTGTTAAAGTCCCTGTACACCTCTGCGGCTCTGACTTGTGTCAACAGCAACGGTGTCGCTGATTTCACGTCTTCAGTGGCCCTTTGATATTTGCACAGTCACAGTGCAACGCTTTGGCACAAGGGCATTTCTCAACAACTTCTCTCACGCAGGTCCCACAGAGTCCCTTAGGCACCCGATAACTCACCCAACCAGCTCTGATCAGATGAAAAACCTGCTTTCAGGGAAATTTGATCCCTGGGTAGGGTGAGGGCAACTTTCGATGACTGAGCAGTTCATTTCATCTTATTTTTGTTATGACTTGACAATTTACAAAAAATGTGCGCTGCTCAAAGTTGAAACTTCGTTGACAACGGGAAACTTCACTTTAAAAATCGACATGCAATTATATCTGTACTCAGTTGTTGCTCTGAAATATCCGAGTCCTCAAAGTACCGAATCATGCGTTCAACAGACAGAACACATGTTTGATAACAATAATAAACCTCCATTACATTAAAAAAAGAGCAAAAAATTTCAATCTGAGATCTCAGAAAGAGCCTTTAAACAGGGATATCATGTCCTTTCTGTTTAGATTTGGTGAAAAGATGTTCTGTTTCATTTGACAGTGCCTTAAGGGGATTTTTCTTGGGAGAACAAGGCATAACGAAATGTTAGTGTGAACACTTTCAGTGTGTTTCTTAGACAGGAACAGTCCTTCTAGAAGGAATTCTTGCACCTCAGCATAGTGAAAAGCCTTCAGGCACTTACACGGCCACTTTGTTAGGTACAAACTGTTCAACTGCTTGCTAACAGAAATATCTACTCAGCCAATCACATAACTGCAGCTCTATGCATTTAGACCTGTACACATGGTCACGATGACATGCTGAAATTCAAACCGAGCATCAGAGTGGGGAAGAAAGATGATTTCGCTGACTTTGAATGCAGCACGTTGTTGTTGGTCTGAGTATTTCAGAAGCAGCTGTTTTCCTAGGATTTTCCCATACAACGATCGACAATCTCTGAGGAAGCATTCCTCAGAGATTTTGTTGAATCGATTCCATAACGAATTAAGGCCAAAAAAACCCCCAAAACTGCACCAACATGCACCTAATAAAGTGGCCGGTGAGTGTATTTAGGGAGTTGTTTTGATGCAGTGTCCAAATTAACGAAACTTTTTATGATCATAAAAACTGCGTTGATGATTTCTGAGCCCAAATAAGTCTCAGGATTGTTTGCAATTTCTTAAACATCACAAACTAACTCAAGAAATTCAATTTCAGCTTAGTTTACAAAAAAAGAGAGCAAGATTTCAGTTACACACTGCATATGTGGCTTCAGCAGATTTTCATCTAAATACTAAAGTGGGTATGTCTCAGAGTCTCAAATTTTCTTCTGAACTTACATTCCAAGTGAGAGCAGTGACGCATCTTGTTTTCCCTTTTCTCCCGAGAATTGGGCTTGTGAGGTGACAGGTTTGTGATTATACACCCCTTAGAGGCAGGGTAAAATCAATAAGACAATATTCATCTTGTAGTTGCTCGACCAATAAAAAATCCACAGTCACAGCATAAAAAAATCCTGCGGATGATATTACTGACAGCTCGCTGGTTTTCCATTCCCTCTGATAATTTCCTGATACATGGACAATATTTGTGAATATGTTTCTAAGATAGCAAAATGCAGATGTTTGTAACCTGAGAGAAAAGGTAAGCCACAAGCAATCTTCATGATTTGTGTTTGTAGCTTTTTGTAAATGATGCGGATATTTTTATGCGATTACAGCCGTTTCAAACAAAAAACAAGATGAGTCCCAAAGAGTAAAGATTGGTTTCAGGTGAGTAAGCTGAACTGGGTCTGTATTGTAGAGTGGCTGTGGCTGTGGAGCAGGTTGCTTCCTAATCAGAAGGTCAGTGGTTTGATCCCCAGCTCCTCTGGTCTGCATGTTGTCCCAAATGCATCTGTGCGTGTATGAATGTTATAGTTAAGAAAAACAAACAAAACAAATGGGTGAATAAGGCTTGCAGTAAGAAAGTGCTATGAGAGCTCAAATAGAGTAGAAAGGCACTATATAAGCACCAGTCCATTATTCATTGGAAGAGGGGCTGGAGCCTATCCCAGCTGTCTTAGAGTGAGAGGTGGGGTACTCCCTGGACAGGTCGCCAGTCTGTCGCAGGGCTAACACATAGACAAGGACAACCATTCGTGCTCACATTCACTCCCCCATTCACACCTATGGACAATGTAGTGTTTCCAATTAACCTATCCCCACAAACTGCATGTCTTTGGACTGTGGGAGGAAGCCGGAGTACCCGGGGAGAACCCACGCAAACAGGGGGAGAACATGCAAACTCCACACAGAAAGACCCCGGCCTGATATTGGAATTGAACTCAGGACCTTCTTGCTGTGAGGCAACATATTCACATATTGTTGGTGTTCACTGTCTTGCCTGATGACACTTTAGGACACATACTGAAGGAGCTGGGAATCAAAGCCACCGATCTTCCCATTAGTGGATGACCTACACTGTCTCCTGAGCCACGGCTGCCTGACTTCACAGAAACAGGCCTTGGGACTTCTTTATGAAACATCCTGAGGTCTGATCATTGCTTTCAAGAAAGGTGCTTCACAAATCCAGTTTACTTCTACTATTAGTGCACAAAGAAAATGACAGAGAAGCTCTCTTCGAGGACGAGAAGCGCAGTGACAGTTTTATGAGGGAGTCAACAAATGATAAAACTGTCATCAAGCTCAAGCACAAACTCAAAACAAGGAGTTAATATGATGGGAAGCCGCACAACAGCTACCAGCTCATTAAAATACAGCAGGTTTTGCAGCTTTCAGTTGAGTCTTTGTATAACTTTGTTTCTAAAAACAAGTCCCAAAGACATCATTATCATTTCAAACCTGTTCTGGAGTTCTCCTGCATAATGAGCCGAAGTTAGAGGAAGTATAATTAATACAACATCCTGCGAGTCCTTGCAGCATACTGTTGCAAAGCTCAGTTTTCATTACTCTGCATTGCATTCCAGTGATATTCCAGCCACGTTCATGCCATTACCCAACTGTACAAGCACAGGTTTCTCTGCGTGCAGTGATTTAAAGCTGCTATAGATGCTTACTGTCAGGAACCTAATTTCATGCTATGTTAATAGCCCCATAACTCACCTGTGCTGAAGGATATGAGCCTATTGGTGTTTGATTTGTGTGCGGCCAGCTTGCTCACAAGGGTGCACTGACTTTAAGGGAAGTTTACCATGGATACTCAAATGTACATATCTGAAATAGATTGGCTTACATGTTATTAGTTTGGTGTTTTTCTGCCATAAAGAGCAAAAAATGTGACCTATCCACGTGTCTCAGGAGTGAGTGGGAGGCCAGGCATTCAGCCATTATCTCTGCATGTGCTAACCCTGGTACAGATAATGAGAAAACCTGGGTGGAGCATGGGAGTGAGGTGCCTCTCCTAAAAATAAACCTTGATCTATGGACTCGGGTCACTCTGCTGCATATTTAGCATATTTCTGTCTGCTGTTGAGGAGGGGGAGAAAAAAAAGAATGAGGAACGGGGGTGCTTAAAGGCTGCTGCTAAGTGTTTCCTTTCATGCCAACACAAACGCTGCTGTGCAACTTAAATGCCCAATAGCATTCCAGTAATGCATTACTGAAATAGCCAAGCTCAGGCTCTGTATATAATGAACACTGAATTTGTATTCAAAGTACCCAAGAAGACTCTGAGAGCTTTAATAAGTGGCCCTATCATGCATTTTGTAACCCATAACACATTTATGGTAAAGAGGAATAAAATGCAGCGCTCGCCAGGCTGTAAAATGAGCAGTGCACGTAAAAATATATTATACATAACAGTGTGTAATAGCCACTCTTGCATTCACACATTTTCATTTATTTGACAGTAATGCTGCAGTCAGGAGCTATTAGGTGGGTAATTCTGTAGCGAGCAGACTCAATCCGAACTCGCTCCCCCATGAAATTGTTTGTCCAATTTAAGGAAGTATTCAAGAAGTGTTTCTCCCAAGCCAACCAGATGTTTGCACACAGATGTCGAGTGGGCCAGGAGTCCACAGAACAGGGGATTTTCACAAGAGAAAGCCTTGGAAATATTTTTTTTGTTTTTAAATGAGAATCTGGTGATTGTGATGTGTTGTTGTTTCACAGAAGAAAAGAGTCACAAATCAGGTGTTCCTGTGATGAATCCACTGCCTTATTAGGCACACCTGTTCATCAGATCATCACATGGTATAAAGACGTAGTCAAAAAGATCTGGTGAAGTTCAAACTGAGCATCAGAACGGGGACGAAAGGTAATTTTAGGGGCTTTGAATGCAGGTTGATGGTACCAGCCAGGCTGGTTTGAGTATTTCAGAAACTGCTGATCTACTGGGATTTTCCCCACACAGCCAACTAAGTTTTACAGAGAATGGTCTGACAAAAAATCAACTGAGCAGCTCTGGGTAAAAATACTTTGTTGATGTCAAGGGTTAGAGGAGAATGGCAAGATTGCTACAAGATTATAGGAAGGTAGCAATAACTCAAATAACCGCTTGTTACAACCTGAAGAGCACAACACATTGAAGCAGACAGCAGCTAAAGACCACACCAGGTGTGGTCACCTGTCAGCTAAGAACAGGATTACGAGGCTACAAATTACACGGGCTCACCTAAATTGGACAATAGAAGATTGAAAAAACGCTGTCTGGTCTCGTGAGTCTCGATTTCTACTATGTCATTTGGATCGAAGGGTCAGAATTTGGAATAAATAACATGAAAGCATTCCCGGTATTAGTGGTTTGGGCTGGCGGTGTTGTTGTAATGGCGTGAGGGATTTTCTTGACACACTTTTGGGCCCCTCAGTACCAACTGAAACACTACAGCCTACATGACCATGTCCATTCCTTTATGCCCACAGTGTACTCATCTTCTCATGGCTGCTCCCAACAAACTAACAGAAGAAGAATTAAAGCATGTATGAAGGCAAAAAAGTGTAGCATTAATACATAAATTAATACTGTTTGTAGGGCTGGGCGATATGGCCTAAAATCCATATCGCGGTATAATTTGAAGCACGCACGGTAACGATATATATCGCGATATATTCTTTTCTTCTGTATAACGTATTTTCTACACTATAAGGCACACTTAAAATCCTTTAATTTTCTCAAAAATCAAGAGTGTGCCTTATGTATGAATTCTGGTTGTGCTTACTGACCTTGAACCGATTTTGGCGTGCAGAAATCTGTTAAAAAATGTTTTAGTACAACTTTGGTAAGCCGCACTGCTTGATGGATTGTCAGAGCATTAATCTGGGTCCAAAACTCCATCCACTTCAGGTCCCAAAGTCAGAGTTAAAAACGGTCTAAATTCTTTCATCTTTAATAAAATCATCACCGTTGCTGCTTTATCAGGTGTAACAATTAAGTTTATCATCCAGGCATCCATGAAAACAGAAGTTATTAAATTTAACGGAGTTACAAGTTAACAGGAAGTTAGCTCGCTAGTTTCCACCTAAACATTTCATACCATGTTCTGACAGAGATTTTTGAAACTAATTAAAACGTACAGCTCTGCTACCACTTCCAACATAAATGAAGACAGGAAACTAAACAGCAGTGGCGTTTGCAGGGTTACTGAAGTTGGACTACCTGGTATATAATGTTGTGCTACGTGATTGCTAGCGACACAGCTATGTTAGCATAACATTAGCACAGTGAAGCTGGAGGATGAACGCCAACTTTTTTTCCACTCGATAAAAGTTAACGTGAGGGATTCTGGTGGTTAGGGACAAATGCAATCGCATAGCAGAATGCTATACACGGGCCAAACTTCAGTCAGGAGAACAACTGAGATTATTCATCCACAATACGAGGTTAGTTATTAATATACTGCAACAACATGGGAATAGAGCAGCTGCGAGAGAATTCAACATTAATGAATAAATGTTACAGAAGTGGAGGAAGCGCAGTTTTTTGCTTTCCCCATATTTCAAAAGTGCTTCATCTCTTTGCTATGACTGTCGCCCGGCATAATTTGTAGATGACAATGGTTGTAGCCGCTGTGATGCTTTCGACCAAAAATCATCATGACATCATCAACATGCGCTATCGCGATAGAGCGGTATAGTCAAAATCTCTATCGTTGGCCAAATTTATATAGTTTCTATCGTATATCGTTTATATCGTCCACCCCTAACTGTGTGTTTAAGTTGAGTATTGCCATATTTGAATAGTAGGCTAGTGCTCTGGAGTTGTAAGTTCATGCTAGCACTGGCGAGCACACTTGATTAGCGAGGCTCATCTGTGACTTGTTATTAACAGAGATGTTAACAGGGCTAACATTGAGTATATTTTAGGACAAACAATTGTTAAATCAGACTAAGGAGCACCCACCAATCACTCAGCACAGTATGTGTGTTTTAAAAAATAGGGGGGAAATAAGCTAGAGCAACCAGACTGTAAACACACTCTTCAACTCTGTCAAGTTGGGTATTTTAATATGGGCATCGGCTCATTCTGTAGCTTCAAGAAGTTCAAGAAGAGCTTGTTTCATGATCAGTCACTTGCTGTCATATAGCTTGAAATATGCTGTATTGGTGTCTATTTGCACAAAGCTCTTTGGCTGCCCAGGGAAAGGGACTGTTTGAGTTCAACCTATGCAGAAGCAACAGCGTAATTTTATGTAGACATAAGGGTGTCCCAATCTTATCATGATCAAACATTAGGAAGTGTTATTCAGAAACTGACACTGCTTTCTCTAGAAATGTATTTAAAAAGACAATTGATGGAATTCTTATCAAACTGGATATATCTCATTTTTGTTTGCTGAAAGGTTTTTCAAGATAAATTATTTTAAAATGTTAACGCTGTTCTCAAAAGTCAGCGCTGCATTCCCTCACAATGATGATAATAGAGGCTTGACTAATCTAAGAGTCTGAAGCTTGATTATTGCAATGTCTCAAAAGCTAAACCAAACTTCAATATCACATAAATGAATACAGGAGGGCATATATTAATAAAACTACTGAATCACTGAGTATAAAATACAGGCTATGTGAGCCTGGTAAATGAGGCCAAGAATGTGAGCACGTATAGATTCAAGTTTCTTGGTGGAGAGCTTTTTGTAAAACCCGGAAAGAATACTTCTTTTTTTCTTTTTGCTCACTTTGACCTCCCTTTTTCCCCCAAAGTTGATCCTGGATTTATGCTGCTGAGCTTCCTGTTACAGTCCTGTTGTAGTTTAATCCTCCATCATGTCCAGGACTGTGAGTCAGCAGAGCTCAGCACTGAGCTACAACAGCAGGAAGGAAGTTAACCGGAGGGAAAGCAGATGGTAGTAGGTGACACACTTCCTGTAAGATACCGGAGAAATGCAGCAGTGATCCATTTGCTGATCCATTCATTTTGGCCCTCTAATGAAACCGTTTGAATGCAAGGCACAAATTATAGCAAGTAGGAAGTTTAAAACAAGAAACAGCAGGTTATTCAAGACCGAATGATAAGTCCCTCTTTTAAGAGTATTAATTTTTTCCACCCATTATATTTGTGATATCATTCTTTTGGTCACTACCCAGAGCTCGTGGCCACAGGTGAGGGTAGGAATGTAGATCAACCGGTAAATCGACCGCTTTGTTTTCACTCTCTCTTCACCACAACAGACCAGATAGAGGTGCATCCGACAAATCTACAGCAACTCCAGAATTTCTGGGGAATGTTTCCAGCGCCTTGTTAAATCTATAACTCAAAAAATTAAGGAGGTAATAGAGATAAATGGTGGTTCAACCCAGTAATAGTAAGATATCCTAATAAACAACCCTCGGGGCTGAAAAATGAAGCTAATGTGGACATGCAAAAAACTGCAGCCTCTGGAATGGCCACTCGATGATGCTAATCATCAGCCATGAAAATAACAGATTTACAGCCTGGTACGGAAAAAATATTTGGACTCTGTAGTATATTTTACGATAACTGTATAGGTTGATGATATATAACAAATAAGCTTGTTATTAGGTAATGCTAACAGCTTGCTAACCAAATAAGCTGATTATTAGCTAATGCTACCAGCTTGCTCTAGTTTAGTATTTAATAGTAGTAGTTTAATATTTTTCCTTAACATTTCCACTGACTAGACTAGACAATTGTTTAGTCTGTGTGAAAATGAACCCATGCTGATATCCTCAAACTGTAACAAAAGTGTAATGAAGCTAGAATCAGTCTCATCTTCATCTGTGACTTACCAAAGCCAATTTTTTCTTGATTAATCTAGTTAAAACTACACTCATCTACAGGTTCTTCAGTGTTCCCTTGACAGAGCAGGATGTTTAGTTTCCTGTAAACTAAACAGCCGACATCTTTTTCTCCTCTTTTCTAGATTCATCCATCGCAATCCAATCCGCCTTGAATCCAATTTTTCTTAACTGATCGTGTTCATCTTTGTTTGTGTGGCAGACTTGAGCTGTCACGTCACCCGTACACCTCGATTAGTCATCATTTGTCATCTAGCAAAACCCAGCTGCTGTTTGTCCACAGAGTGAGCCGAGGGTTTTGCTCATCTCTCAGAACCTAAGATTATGCTTGGGAGTTTAAAATTAAAACTGGGAGGAGGTTTGTTTGAGTCACTGTAACGATGGAGTTGGGTAACGAGGGAGATTAGACCATCATAGTAACAAAAATGAGTGAGAGCATCTCACTTAACCATCGTTGTAGATGGTTCCCAACTTTGAAAAGCAGAGCAAGTCATGTCATGGTGGAGATGACATGACATGACCATTTAGGTCTGCTGAGATTTATTTCTCTTCACGTTTCTTACGCTTTATGGAGTTTTAACAAGACCTGACCATGACAATTAAAGAATAAAGCTAATGTTTTATTATTAATTTCAAGCAAAAATTTTACAGATCAGGACATAATAAAAACCTAATCTTTACCGCATTCTAAATTTATTTAAATACCTGCTAATTAGTACAAAGTTACACACAAACACTAGAAATTAATACACCAAAACTGGTGCACAGATGTCTTAACCAGTCTGTGAGTACAGTTAATGACAAAACAGGCTCCAAAACATTGCATTAAAATATTCCAAAAGATGCCGAAAACACAAACACAATTGAGAAGTCCAGTTCAGTGACTTGAAAAAGCATCTTTTTCAGAAACATAAATTTTTGACTTTAAGTCTTAATAAAATATAAAACAGTTGAGTTACATAGACATTTACCCTACATGGTTATCATAAAGAGGAAAATTTAAAAACAAAATAACAACATAATTTGTAGCAGTTACAGCTTGTAAAATCTCACCACTAGATGTCAGTAGCTGAAAACGGAATTCTGTTTTCTTATAATTCTAGATACAGTAGCCACTGTATGACAAACAACTGTACCTGGCGTTCATATGTAATAAGTCACTCCGCTCTCTGATACGGGTTGATGAGTCAATAGCATTTGTTTCTGTCCAACAGTAAACGAGTGGTTGAGAATATCCTGAACTAGCTAGCTGCTAAATATTAGCTGCTGCTAGCCTAAGTTCTTTAAACTTTTTTTAAAGAGAATAAAACGACAGTATGATGAATTTTAAAAAGTACTTTTATACACATTTTCATCGCTCAGAACCCTGACTTCAGTTCAGCCTTGAGGTGAGTAGGAAGATGATTACGTTTTATCCAGATGTTGTTTGTTGTTTCTTTCTGTCTTTCTTCTGTCACATTTTTGCTTACTTGGTAGAGGGGACCTTTTTTAGATGATAGATCAGCGGTCCCCAACCTTTTTTGCGCCACGGACCGGTTTATGCCCGAAAATATTTTCACGGACCGGCCTTTAAGGTGTCGCGGATAAATACAACAAAATAAAACTAGTACCGGTACCGAAAAAAAGATGATTTATTCATAACACACGTGAAAAGACCCAGGAAAACCGAGTTAACGATAAAAACGATAACAAAATAACCCTGAAAACCATACATTTCACACCTGAGCCTCAACTCGCGCGGCCCGGGGGTTGGAGACCGCTGTGATAGATGATAGCAGAATTCATCAAGCTGTTGAAAGATGTAAGTAGACACTAATCGGTGGGTTTTTCTATTAAATAACCTTAAAAACTTACTGACTCAACCTTGAGTCAATGACTTTATAGGAGACTTTTGGGGGAGCACGTCCCAAGTGGCCAGTGGAGGAACTGCAAGTTTTGGTACTCCAGCCTGGAAGATTGCCACTTTGCATGGTCCCATTATTGATCCTGATAATTGGCCCAAAACATCTCAGTAATTATTGGACAGGTTATTATTTAATTTTCTACATTTAGTCACCAGATGATGAACTCTAATTAGGCTAAAAATCTGAAGTACATTGGTTAAAGTATTTTTGAATTCAATTCAACCATCTTACAAATTACCCAGTTTTAGTGATAATAATCATGGTTCCTAAAGCATCCCACCAACACACACACACACACGAAGTCTAAAATTTCCTATAACTCCAGGTTAGACTCTTGCATGTATACACTGAGTCCTGGTGTTTTCTTCTAGTTTGAAACAAACATCAAAGACAGGGAGCATTAATTCAAACCATTTGTTTCTATAACTACATGGAGTCACACTCAAGGCCAGGAATCTTCTTTTCCAATCTGTCAAAATCCTCATGAAGACATTTTGCTCGAGACGCTCGAGGAAGCATGTCCATATCACAGTCAAGACGCAGACCACACTTCTTAACCACATGCTGAGGCAATGGAAAATAGAACAGCAAGACACTTTTGCATGACTTTAGGCAATTACAACATATACCACAGCTTAATCGCAAAGCTTTATCTAAGGATTGGAAATCATCACAGACCCAGACAGCTACTGACGAAACAGGGAAAAACAAAGGCTTGCTGCAAAGGTGTTTCCTCACACGGTCTTTACAAAAAATGTCAGTGTATGTAGTGGAAAGTCAGTCACTCAATGTGTATGCGTGTTTTCTGATTCTTTACTTTATTCAGAACCCAGTATCATCCTCTGGGTTTCCATTAAAAGCAGCGAAGCAGTGCAGGCTGAGGAGTGTGAATACTACTGCAGGGATTTTAAGCTCAGGAAGGAAACTGAGCACAATACGAGCTACATGTCACGAGTGTGTGAGCTGTGTATGTTTACATCTTTGAAGCAAAATATAAAGAAAGACTGATCAGAACTGGAACTGAGTGGCTCAGACTGCCTTGAAATAATTAAATGGTACATAGTTCACATGATAGTCTGCAAACTTGAGCACCATCTACTGGTAGTAACAGAACCTCAAGAGGTTCAATCTAGCCTGGAAAAGACAGGAGGAATAAGGGGTTAAAAAAAAAAAAAGCTATTAAATAATGTGTGCATACTAAATGGCAGGATTTAAAGACGGCAATGATTTTGCCTCTCAGATTAAAGTATGAGCGCATGAATCAAATTCAATGTTGTTTTTATTTATTTATTTTTTTTACTTTAAATAATCCATGAGTTCTGTAGATAAAGATGTGTCCTGCCACACAAACATCAGCAAATAACATGGACAATTTCTGTCTTGGGCAAATTTTGTTTACATTAGTAAAATTAGTATTTTTTTCTTTTGTGCTAAAACTGGCCTGCAAAAGGGTTCGATCTGGTTTACTGCATGGTGCTGCGAAGTATAGAAACTGCAAAAAGGGGCATAATTTTTGGAACATGCTATAATACATTTACTTTAATATGAGGAATGACCTCTGAGTGTGATGTCTGCAGTGACATGGTGCATGGGCCTACAGCTGTGCAATGGTCACTGTGCCTCTGATGAACATGTCAACCCAGCTGCGTTGATATGGAAACCTATCAAGACTAAATGCTGGCTAAGGAAGTATTTGTACAGACTACTGGTCCAGAAAGGCCTGCAGTACTCAGGCAGTGCATGAACAGCTACTGTCCTGGAGGTCGGAGCAGCTTATCTTGGTACCTCTGTCCAGTCCGATTTCCACCAGGAACAATCGGATCAAGCATGCCAATAGCCTGGCCTCAGCAGACTTCTGACGACAATGTTTTGTATGCACATTTGCGTATGTGTATTCTGAGACCACTGGCTTAAGAATGCAGTAAATTGAACCAAATATGAGGCGTACATTTCAATTCAGCACACAGTTTGCCAATCCCACCGTTGGCTAAAAACCAGGCAATTGAAACCATAAAGTACTCATTTTGTTAAGAGTGACAAAAACAGACAGAATTACAAATGAGCAAATTTATAAGCTACAACCTCTGTAGCTTATGAACAGAAACACTGTAAATAAAAGGGTGTCCCATCTGCTGAAACACCTTTAAAATGAAAAAAGAAAAGAAGAAAAGAAAAGAAACACGGGAAAATAAAGAGACGTGGGAACTTTACAATGTACAAGTTTATTTTTAATGAACTCTTCAGTGGTTGGTAGTCACAGCACAACTTGCATGTATTAAGCCACACACCTATTTTACAAGATGATGGGAGAAAAAAAAAAATCAAAAAACAAAAAACCCCAAAACAAAACAAAAAAAAAAAGTTGATGGTCAGTCCATCTGCAGTGACTTTGTCTTAAATTCTTTGACTAAAATATCCTTAAAAGGCCACTGAAATGCATAAAATGTTCTCAGATGAATGGAATATTTGATGGTGGCGATTTTGCTTCAACCTGACATCAAGACCCCTCACATGGCATTGACAGTGCATGTAGACATTGTAGAAAGGACTGGGTTAGCAATACCTAAGATACTTTTTTTTCCTTTTTTAAGTGACAACACCTTGGCTATAATACTAGAGCTTAAAAAAAATGGAAACAAAATTAACAGCACTCTTCCAAGATACTGAATACAAAGAAAGTGAAATGTAGTGAAGCGATTATTTTTCTCTTTTTTTTTTTTCAACTTTTACAATTGTGCGAACACTTATTTTAAAACCGGAAAACAAAAGCACTGAACACTGCCAGCCGTCCCGTGAACAAGAGAGGCTCTACTGTATTGTATCCAATGTCTTTAGTCTATAAAGGAAAAAAAAAATATAATAATAATAATAATAATAATAATTAAAACACACCTGTTTGTCCTCTGGAATTTTTAATAGTAACAGACGGGAACCATAAATGCATGCCATGTGCTGGTCTCAAACAAATACATACAGGTATATACAGCATCACTCAGTACCTGCTAAAACAAAGTGAGAAATACAGAGTATAAACTGACTACACTACAAACCTAAAACAAAAAAAAACAAAAAAAAAAACAAAAAAAAAAAAAAAGGGGGGGGGGAGAAGGTGAGCGATGGGAGTGGTGGAAGAGTGAAAAATCCTACTTGTGATGGACTCGTCATCATTAAAGCATTTAAAAAAAAAAAAGAAAAAGAAAAAAAAATGCATATTGCACATACAGTGAAAGCTTAAATTCCACCAGGTCCGCCTCATGTCGCTAAAGCGAGAATCCAAAATTTCCCTCTTGGAGGAAGACACGCAGAGGTACAAAAAAAAAAAAAAAAAAAAATTTTGGAGGGGGCGGGAGAACTGTGTGTGCATTAGTGATCTGTGGGTGGAAAGGGGAGAAGGGGGGTGGTAAATAAAGAAAAAAAAATGATGGGGCCACAAGGAGCTGATATTAGGCAGAAGTGGCACTTTGAGGGTTTCGAGGGGAAGTGGAGGGACTGCACAGCACACAACACGTACACAGGAAGAAATGTTACATCAAATAAGAGATTGTGGCACAAATAAAATCAGGTGGTGGATAATATCTGTTCTTCAGAGATAGCCCAGAGTGGGAGTGGGAGGAGGAGCGAGACAGAAGAGACCGATGCAAGTGTGTTTCTTTTTCTCTTTATGTACAACTAAGGCTTACTGGTTAAATAGTTTTCAGGCTTCCCCGCCCACAATGCTTTTACATGCTGATCTCTCACACACAAAACACACACGCACACACACCCTTCTTCCTTTTGCTCTGTAAACTCAGTGGTTCTATCAGGACAGCAGCCACACAATCTAGTGGGTTGAATTCGTGGAGGTGCATGGGGAGGGGAGGGATGGATGAACATGATGGGTGGATGCTGCAGTGGTGAAGGAGCAAAAGGGCGATTAAGAGTCGGGAGAAAAACAATGGGAGAGGAAAAAAAAAGAAGAAAGAAAACGGGAGTCTTGTCTCTGATGTCTGTTGCAATTAATATCTAAATGTGCAATTCCATTAGTCACTGCCATGGGGGACTAGGGGGGTGCAGAAGATGGGGCGGGTGGGGTCTGTTCTACTTGGAAAGCTTGCTAATGACTCGAATGAGCGCTCCGTTCTCGTCCTTTAGTCTCTGGTTGTCTGCTTTCAAGTCTGGGAGCATCTGAAAGGGAATAAAGGGAAACAGGAGAGAGAGCGAGAGAGAGAGACAAGGCTTAGACAAGTCTCGCCACGTAAACAGGTTAAAAACCAGCCACGCCGCTTTTTTTTTTTTTTTTTTTTTTTTAAACAAACTGTTAATTGCAGTCTGTGTAAAGCAATCTCAGGAGTCACACACAGCATCTCACTTTTGGCCGTCTGACTTTGATTAAAGAGGAGAAAACAAAACCCAACATCTTTGTTCCAAGTCAAAAGTAAAGGCGGGCACACAACAGGCCAAAGATTCTGGGAAAGCCATGCAGAATCTACGCGGCTGCTGCAGGCAGCCTCAAAAATACACACAGCAGAGGGGGGAAAAAGTCACATCTGATCAAGTGCAAATCTGTTAAAATGTTTAACGTTAATGTTCCTGACTTAAGGCCATTATACACATGCTCATCGTCTGCAGAAAATTATTTCCTAACTCAGAATCATGCAGACTTGTTGCCAAATGCAGTGATCTGATTGGCCAGATCTGTTTAAAAATTGCAGTTTGTGCGAACGGCTGCATTAAGAACACGTGAGTCGAAAAACACTCTTTAAACGCACGGATTCCAGCTGATCTCGCCTTCAAAGCGGTCTACTTGTGCACCTCTGCCTCATCTCCAGCACGGCAGCCGGTTTAAGACCGCTTCATGAAGATCCTGTTCTGACAACTTACGCCTCAGATTTTATTGAGATTTTTAAGTTGTGCAGACAGAAAACACTGATTTTTGTCTCAAACTTTCACAGCGAGGATCATCACTGGCAGTTAAAGCTGCTGGGGCTTCTTGCATCGACTGAAGATGCTACTTCTTTGTGACACTGTCTAACTTTTAATATGGGTTCTTACTGTAGCATGCTGGCAAACAGCCTGAACTGTGGAACGTGTGATCGCGTGCTAATCTTCCAACACCGCTCACTCAGCTTGGGGGCCTGGCTCTTTTTTTAACTCGTCTTCAAAATGCAATGCAGCTTCCACATTGCCACGAACACACATGCAAGTGGTCAGAATGGGATTTTTAGAGAGCGATCTAAAAAGCAGCTGCTCCACAAGCGGTGCAGGGCTGCACAACGAGATGACCCTGAAGGGGAGATGTGCCAAATTTAAATCAGGTAAAGTTTTAAATTTGCAACGGGCAGAGATTAATTTAAGTAAAGCCAGATTACGCATCAGTTTCCTCTTCTTTATGACATCTACTGAACTTCAGAACACATTCTTTTAAACATGTGCATATTAATGCATTACAGGCAGCAACACGGAGCTGAATGAGCTGTAGTAAGTAAGCCAGACTTTCTCTTGCCCCATAATTTATAAATCCTGGAACTGGCTGTCAGTTGTAAAGTTTAAATATCTCCCATAAAAGCACAATAAAGACTTGAAAAGTTCCTATTTGGACAGCAGCATGCTTTCAATATGATTAGCTGATTAAATAAATGACTTCTTATATTCGTACAAGGGTGTAAGACATGTTCTACAGTGTTTAGAGGAGACTGCCCCAGAGACCCAAGTCCTGCTTGATTTCATATAAGGACTGACTGCTTGTTTAACTTATGACACTGAACACACTATATTGTGTACAAGTCCAAGATAAAACCATACGTGCATGCATTCGTCTTAAATATTTGTTGATGTCATTTGGTAAACTCAACAGAAAAGGAGGGGAGGATAAGGTGGGTTTGGTCTCTGAAGGTTTGGGTCCAAAGAGTTGATGCCATAGGAAGCCACTTCATGCAAAGAAGCCAAAACAAGCCAAACAGAACTACTGAGCTCCCCCTTAAGTAATTATCACAAGTAGAAACTTCAAAGAGGACACTTTCCTTCACAGTACAGTCAGACCTGTCAACCCGCAAACACTTACCTGAGCTTTGCTTTATTCCGTTATCATTCACATGTTATTTGAAATATTTAGGATAATGTTTTAATGCGTTTTGGAGGTGTGGAAACCACCTGATAGGCGTGTACTGCAAAAGGAGAGTGTCCTGCTGTGAAAACCAAAGAAAGACACCCTCCCCAATCTGAAAACAAAAAGCTCTGGGGAGGCAGAGGGGGGCAGAAAGGGTTGTTTTTCAAAACCAGTAATTGCTGGACGGCTGGACACCTGCCTGTCTATGGGTGCGGGGCAGAGCACGAATGGAGCATGAGAAGAATGGGGTTGCAAGGGGGGAGGGGACAAGGAGGAGAAGAAGAAGCAGAAGAGGAAAAAGAGAGAAGAAGAAGAAGCAGGAGATGGTGGTGGACAGACGGACGTGGCTTAGAGGTCGACGGTGGGCAGCTGGCTGCAGGCCGACTGCGAGAGCTTTGCCACCACGCGGGCCAGGGCCCGGTTCTCAGCCTGCAGCCGCTCCTTAACCTGGCGTAGGGCCTGAACCTGCTTTACCTGGGGGAGGTTCTGCAGGAGGGAAAAAAGAAAAGAAAAAACCAAACACAACACAGAAAGAACAAAGAAAGAGGAGGAGGGACAGGGCGAGAGTGGCAGGAGAGGAAACATGTTTGAGGAGACAAAAATCAAGAGAGAAAGGATTAATGAAAGACAGGACAATATAAATTAATAGAGAAGAGGGGCCGAGAAAAGGACAAAGGGGGAAAACAGAAAAGGAAGATTGTTAGAAAATGGGGACAGATTTTGGAAATTGAAGGAATGATTAAGAGGTTCAGCTTGATGCTTGTCGACAGAATGGAAAAGTGACACTGATAAGATCGGCCAGCTGGCTAAGCCCTAAAAATAAACACTTTGTTATCACAGTGATGGGAGAACACATGCTTGCTACGGTTTAATAGATTTCTTCCCCCTCTTTTCTTAGCTAAAAAACATTTTCCCAAAAAGAAATACTTAATTAATCATCCTTAAATGTTAACAGTGGACAAATATTACAGCAGCTGACCTCAGATGTGCCCTGAAGAGCAGAAGGTGAGATTAGCAGATGTACAAATGGAGACAGAGGTGGTTAACTGTGCCGGTCCAAATATAACAATCTAAACACAACTGTGCCTAAGATTAATATATATTTTTAATTATTCATTTAATATGCCACGAGTGAGGTGTTTTAGTATGAGCGAGACTAAGAAGCTACACAAAGAGGGATGCACTGCGACTAATGTTTAAAGTAACAGCTAACAGTCTAGTTTGACTTTGGTATTTTCCCTGTTTTATTTCCAGGGATACAAAAAAAAAAAAAAAAAAAAACTTACGCAAAAAGAAAAAATAGAAAATAAAAGTATCCTAT
This sequence comes from Perissodus microlepis, assembly GCF_051167445.1. NCBI lineage: Eukaryota > Metazoa > Chordata > Actinopteri > Cichliformes > Cichlidae > Perissodus > Perissodus microlepis. Next base: position 15,766,677 of record NC_140477.1, on the reverse strand, counting down.
TTCAAAGTCTG